>NC_137792.1:32536163-33197830 GCF_963383645.1 Muscardinus avellanarius
CTCCTCCTCTATGTGCAAACTACTTGGCTTTGTGTAAAATCACTTAAATTTCTGATTCCCAAATGTCTAATTTGAAAAGTAGGGATATTAAATTGTGTCAGATCATAGGGGAGAATTCAAGGTAAGGACGATGCAGGGCAATCTGGCTGAGTCCATGACCCTTTCTTGACCCCCCTGCCTTTCTCATCTTCTTCTAAACACCTGTTCTCATAATCTGAATCACTTCTTTGGCAATTAATTCTATTTTGGATGTCATATGTTGCATTTTAAAAAACTATGGTCTTCATGTAAATTTTCACTTCCTGTGCTGCTTTCCTCAACTGGATTATAAGTGTGTCTTCACATTATTAAATATATCATCTTAAACTTAATTCTTGTTTGTAAATGCAAGTTCAATGGATGGATGGATGGATGGATGGATGGATGGATGGATGAATGGATAGATGGATAGATGGATGGATGCATGGACAGGTCATACAGGTACCCTGATATCTACTCCCACTGCTGTGTAAAGCATATCCAACTTGGTGAATGTGCTATCCCTTTCCTCATTCTCCCTGAAGCCATCAATTTTCCCAAAAGACACAGAAAAAACTGACAATAAGTAGTCCAGGGATGGGGCAGGGTGTGACTATAGAAAATCTAAGATCTCACTGAAGGATGACCATTTTATTCAGTCATTTTGTGTGTGTGGTACTTTGGGGGGAACCCAGAGGCTTTCTAGCTTTAGGATATACTCCCAGACCTATTTTATATTTTATTTGGAAACAGGGTCTCACTAAGTTGCTGAGAGCCTCACTAAGTAGCTGAGGCTGGCTTCAAACCTGTGCGATCCTCCTGTCTCATCCTCCCAAGTGCAGGGATTACAAGCATCCGCCACCATGCCTGGCATTTTTTTAAAAATTCATATACCAACATAAAGTTATTTCATCCTGGTGGAAATAAGACGGTCCCAGTGTTCTCTGGTTCCATTTCAGAAAAAGAACTGAGATTGCTTAGGTCACCTTGTGCCAAATAACAATCTTGGGGCTGCCACTGTGCAAAAGAGGCTATGGTCTACACCATCTCCTGTTGGAAAATGAGAGTTTCTATGTTATGAGCTGCTGAGAAAAAATCCATCAGGAGACCTATGAAACTGTTCTTTATCTTGTAAGGACCCTAGGTCCATATCTTTCATGGGGTCATTACTCCTAATAGGGAACTGCACTTTGTTACTAAAGGTTAGGGGCCAATTTTGTTATGAAATATGCCCTTGTCAGGGACACCTATCAACCATTCCAGCAGCAAAAGGGGTGCCATTTACATCTTAGTTCTATGAGTAGTTAACTGCATCCACTAAGGAGAATTAATTTGTTCCAAGAGCCTTAGATGAATGATGCTGTTATTCACTGAAAACACAAGTGTATCCTTAGAATGAGAATTCTGGATGCTATTTACCAACTCAAGTTCACCTTCTAGCTTTTTGTTGTCATTGCTAATTGTTACATTACATTGGCTCTATTTGGTTTTGTGTAATTTTCTTGGCTTTTAGGATAGTCTATACTTTAGTCATATGAAAGGTCCAGGAAAATGGTTGATCCCTAGAGGTAGCATCTTATTTCTGTGACTTCATCTCTAGCTGTTTAAAGCTAGTCCCTTCCCCATTTCTCCCCAAGGAGGAATCTTCAGCTTCTCCATCTCTCAGAAGAGGGGTTGGCTTCCTTCCAGCTCACTGAGGCCATACATTAAGAGGCTTCTGTTTTTCATTCAAACACCCAGCAAGTTTAATCTCCTCTGTATCTTGAGGCAGCAGCATGCAAGATATCCTAAGGTAGGAACTGATGAGAAATTTGAGAGAAAAGAATAGAGCTGGGTTAAGGAGTCCCAGAACATTTGTATCAAAATGGACCTTGGCAAATTCTAGACTCCTTAGTCTTATCAGCAAGGAAACTAAAAAGAACAAATGTGGTCTCATCTGTTTTTTGTGTGTAAACGAGATAGTTGGACAGTAGTTGATAAAAAAAATCCCATTCAAATGATAAGATAGATAGTTGTGCTTAAAAAAAGCTCCTATTAGCATTTCAACCTTAATCACCATCTGTGGTAGGTTATTATGTATCACTCTCCTTCCCATGAACCACACCTCATAATGTGGTTTACTTCTTTGTGGAATCCCCTCTCACAGTGAATTTGAGATTCGTCATGTGACTAGCTTTAGCTAGTGGAATGCTAGCAGGTGTGAAGTGAGCAGAGGCTTTATAGTCATGTGCACACTGGAGCTCATCCTCTTCTACACTCTTGGAATGTTACCTCCTAGAACCAGGCTGTCATGTTGGGAGAAGCCTGAGCCACATGGAGAAATAATGAAACTCTCCCCATGGCCCTGGGTGAGCTCAATTAAAAGCCAGCACCAACTGGCAAGAATATGAATGAGCCATCTTAGAAGGAGATCCTTCATCCCACCCCCATCCACATTGAGCCACCCCCTGTAAATGCTGCACGAAGCAGATACAAGCCTTTGTATCAAGCTCTGCTTCAATTTCAGAATTAGGAGCAAATAAGTGATTGTTGTCATTCTAAGACATGAGTGTTTACGTGTTGGTTATACAGCAATAGAAAACTGGAACATATCATTCATGCTCAGAGGAATGTAGTTCTACTCCCTGGGTTTGTCAGAATTCCTAATGGTGGTCTCTATACTGCCTCATGGTGTTTCTTCTTGGGGTTCACTTGAGTACCTTTGATCCTATTGTGATAGAAAAGAACTACGATGTAGCTCTCAAAGTCCACCTTTGTGGTAACAATGACTGGTTTGGTTCTCTGTATGTCTTTGTGAATATAAGTCTATTTTCTTTCCCAAGATAAATATATTTTTTGCATAGACAAATAAGGGCTGGAAAGCTGGAAATAGCTGATTTAAGGAAAGGTTCTGTAGTTTGCTTGCTTATCAGGTGCTTATGGGGTTTGAATGCATCAAGGTCCCAAACCTAAAGGTTAATGTTTTGACACTGAAAATCCATCAGTCAGAGGGTGAGGATGAGGGGACAGTTTGCATTAATTATTAGTCTGACTCTTAATTTGAATCAATGAAAATGCCAGAATGACAGAGGTGTTTGGACTGAATAATAATTAGCAAGACTGACATGGGCCTGAACAAAGAGGTGTAGGGGAGGAGACAGACAGTTTCTGCTAGCAGAGAACTGGCTAAGGAGGCAGGACTGGGGCTCAATAGGAAGAAAAAACAGTAGTCTTGTCCAGAGTCATCAGAGGAGCCAATGAGGAGCAGAGGGACCCTGAGGCCAGGTGAAACAGAGACTAGATGCTCCTCTGCAAGTCTGGGCCTTGGAAGGATGTAGTCTCTGGAGTATTGTTAGCACTCTGAGGTTTTGAATTTGCCAGTGATTGGCCTTTGAGAAATGGGCCATGTTGTAAATGTTTCCATGTATCAAGGCGCATTCTCATCTTGGGACCAAGGGTGTCCCCCTTGGATCTTAGATTATTAGCTGTCTCAGCAAGCCTCTTTAGTTTGCAGATGGGCCAAGCAAAGCTCAGAGACTGGAGGTGCTTGGCCAAAGCCCCACAAAAAGCTCACAAAGCTGGTGAGGGACAGAAGTTGCAGAACACCCAGGTCTTCTATCTCTTCTGTCTCTGCTCACACCATTTGTCTTTCCTCCAGGCCCCAGTATTTGGAAGGTTCATGTAGATTGATTATCCTGGTATATATCCATCCTCCAAAGGGAGGCAGGGCACCAAGTGGTGAGTGCATCCCTGGTGGGAAAGAGGACAGGATAATTTGAGAGATAAATGTTAGTTGCATGGACTAGAACAAACTCAGCAATAGCTGAAAGGGGTTAGCTGGCTAATTGCTAGGACTTAGGAAAACCCAGGTTCTTTTGCTCCAAAAGCTTATCTAAAATTCCACTAAAAAGTTATTTTTGGATTAAATATTTATATCTCTCAATGACCCTTAAATAAAAAATAAAAGTGCCCCTGAAATAGGTAGTATGAAAGTAATTCATTTGAATTTTAATATGAATCAACATAATCAATCCATCTACTCATTACAGACATGTTGAACATCTCCCCTGGACTCCACAAGTGGAGCCCATGACTGGAGAAGCTCACCATCTCTTAGGGGAGCCTGATATACAATGGCAATGTGGTAACTGCCTTTTATTGAGTATCTGCTCTGATCCAGACACTGGATAAAGGAACCCATTTTAAATCCAATTCTTCTCTTCACAGTATTCTCTCCAGGTAGAAAAATTTACTGCCTCTCCAAAATCACATAGCTATTGAGTGGTGAAGCTATAATTTGGACCCAGATCTGTTTGATTACCAAGCCTGAGTGTTTTCCAGAACTACACTAATGGCTCAATGTCAATAAGATATGAACCAGGTGTTATTAGAGGAAAGTGGAAGTAGCAGATCCAGTTGTTTGGCCTTCAAGGCTTTTGGGCAGGTAAAGGTGAGAAACAGAAAGAGAGCATGAGTCACATCAAGGGGGGGTTATAGACAAAGGGAAGAGCTTGGGCAAAGGCATACAAAGATGAAAGGATAATATACTATCAGGTCATTGTAAGTAGTTCATCATGAGTAAAGCCAAGGACGAGGAGAATCTGTCCAAAAAAACTAATCTTGGCAGGAAGCAGGGGCCAGCTCTCTACGAGTGGTGCTAATAAAATCTGGATTTTGTCCTACACTTGTGGAGAAGTCTTACCTATGTTAAAGAAAAGAGCTTTTAAAAAGACATATTTTTGAAGTCCAGGACTCCTAGAGCGTATTGCTTAGGAACACAAGCCCTGATGTCAGATCTATATTTCATCATGCTTCACATTACAGAAGTAAATGTTTAATTGTTCTTTCTCACTGAAATATGAGCTCTCTGATGTCAACAACTATGTTTCATTAACCACCACTCTAAGCATAGAAATATCTGGCATATAGTAGAGACTTGTGAGAGACCAGTGGTTGCTTCTCCAAGTCCATTCTTTCTTTCTTCCTGGATACATCAGATGTAGTCACCCAGGTAGAGATGACATTTCTAGCCTCCCTTGCAGCTAGATGTGGTAGTATAATTAAGTTTTCTCCAATGGAATGAAGGTGGGAAATGTGTGTGTGACTTTGTCTTTCTCATTTTGAAAACTGCTGGCCCTGAGATTGTTAGTCTCTTTCACCTTATCACCAGCTTGAACACTAAAGTGTCCCCAGTCAGGCTTTGACATTGTAGATGAGAGCAACACCCTAGCAGGTGGAAGAATGCAGAAGTGAAGGATCCTGGATTCCCAAAGAACCACATGGAGCCAAGCTCCCTACTAACTCTGGACCACTAATCTTGGGACTACCACATGAAAGACAAATGGAGTCTTCTGCTTGGTAAGCTGCCAGTGGACTAGGGGGACATTGTGTTATAATGGGTTAGCCTAATTTATGTAATGCCCAATTGATATTTGTTGAATGACTGAATGAAGTATATACTTCTACAAATGTTATTGGAATCTTATTTCATTTCTCTGACAAGATCATAGCTTGGGTGCAAGGATCTATCTCTGTTTACTGTTCCCAAAGCACCTAGACTGTTGCCAGACTTGTTGAATCAAATGAAATAGAATAAACTCAATTCTGACTAGATTAGTCTCTCTGGATCAGCTTTTATAGCAATCTGCTTTGCTAGAAGGGGAGAAGGATTTTCTCTCTAGACCAATAATAGTTAAAAAAGTTTAGGAAGTGTTTGAGGCTTTTTGGATAAAAAGGAGTTACTAAGTGCAGATAGATAGATGATAGATAGATAGATAGATAGATAGATAGATAGATGACAGATGTGAGAGAGAGAGAGAGAGAGAGAGAGAGAGAGAGAGAGAGAGAGGTGGCACTGTTAAAGTAAAAACCTCATGGGTGACACCAAAAAAATTACAGAATTACAGTTGGCAGAGTTCAAGCTTTGCACTGTGGCTGGAAAGTCACAGGGGAGAAAGGGAACCCTCTCCACAGAGAGAAGCACACTGGGAATGGAAGTGCATCAAATTTAACAACATTGCCATACACGCACCCCGAACCCTGTGCTGCTGAGAACTCGTTAGTTACATCGGATGTGACATATGGGTGGATAATATAGTCTGGAGCCTAGATTTCTTTAATTAACCAATGGCAATCAGGAGTGAGGGCAATTCCAGGGGAATGGTAATTGTCTGGAAGTTCTGGATGCCTGCGGGCTGAGCCGCAGGCCAGAAACCCAGCCAACTCTGTCCCCAGGAAGCACGCTGAGCCAAGGTCATGAATGCCATTTTAAACAAGGTCTTTTTTCTAAAAAGTTTAGATCACAGCTGATTGTTGTGGGTGAGGATTTCCTCTGTGATGTATATAGGCCTGGGAGAGTGATCATGCTGCTTAAGTCATCTCATAGGTACTATGGGATGCAGCAACAGGAGTGAATGTACAACATGCTGGGACTCTGGGGACCAAATTGTGTAGCCACTGGGTGACCGGTGACTGTGTGAGGTCAAGCCAACTCAAAGTTCTTCATTTGACAACTGGTGTATACCAGACTGGAGGCAGAGGTTAGATGTTTAGGAAATACTTTAAATATTTGAAAAGAGCTGCAAAAAAGATTTTTTTAAAATATGGTTATAATATTCACTATGACTGTAAACTGCTCATGGGTGGACATTGTATTGTTTTCACCTTGATATGTCCCACAGAATATACCTCATGCTCTATAGGGAAGAAAGGTCAGTAAATGTCAAATCGAATGTAAGTTTAGAGAGGGATGCCTACTATACCACCAATGGGTTGCTTTAAAAAGTATTTTGAAGCTGGGTGTGGTGGTGCACGCTTGTAATCCTAGCATTTGGGAGGCTGAGAGAGGAGGATCACAGTTCACGAACAGCCTCAGCTACTATTTAGTGATGCCCTTTGAAACTTAATGAGACCCTGTTAAAATAAAGAATAAAAATAGGGCTGGGGTATAGCTTGGAGGTAGAATGCCCCTGAGTTCCATCCCCAGTACTGCAAAAAAAAAGTATTTTGAGCTGGATATGGTGGCACATACCTGTAATCCAAGTACTTGGGAGGCTGAGACAGGAGTATCACAGTTTCATGGCCAGCCTCAGCAACTTAGTGAAGCTCTCAGACACTCAGCAAAATCTTGTTTCAAAATTTTTAAAACTAAATAAAATAAGGCTGGTGGTATAGCCCAGAGGTAGAATGCCCCTGGGTTCAATCCTCTGTACTACAAAAAGAAGTATTTTGATATTAGCTTTAATAAATTGATAAAAATGTCATATGAATTTGGGACCTGAAAACTTATGCTTCTAAAGTGATAGAAGGGTTCCCCTCCCCTCTTTAAAGTTGTTGAAATGATTCCCTTCCAATCTTGCTTACAGTCTTGGTTTGCTTAGCAAGCTCCTTTTACTAGATAATGCAAAAGTAAACAAATACCAGTTGGGTCCCTCTCTGGATCGTCACAGATTCTAAATAAGAACTGGCTGAATTAATGAGGGTTTTTATTTACTCTTCGAAGTGGAGTTGAAAGATAAACAGCCCTCATTTGTCTGGGCCAAAGGACAGTAAACGCAAGAACATTCCCAGGCTTGGGTGAGGATATATAACACCACTGAGAAGTTAAACTCTCAGGAAGGAAAAATATAAGGGGGTTCTGGGTCCCTGAACTTCTAACAGATCCTCAAACATTAACTCGAACTTGGAAGGAGGTCAAGTCTTTATTCCTACCCCCAAGGTTGTGCTGTGGATAAGAAAGAGGCGCAGTTTGTAGTGCAGAATGCTTATTAGAGAGCCACAGCTGTGGGAGGGAGGGAAAGAAGGAAGGTTGGTAGAGGTAGGGGCTAGAAGTGGGGTTGGGAGGATGGGAGATCAAGATAATGTGAGTGCCTCGGACTTGGCCAAACCAGCAGGGTGGTGCAGGCAAAAGAAAGCCTATAGGAAACTTCATGTTGGGCAGAAATGGCTAGACCTTTATACACACACACACACACACACACACACACACACACACACACACACACTGCTCAGTTGCAGGATGGGGACCACCCTGGAGAAAGGCATTACCGGGGGCCAGACATCTCTCAGCAGCTGAGGTGCTTCCCCAAAGAGCAGACAGCTGGAGGCTGTCTGCAGACCACGCTCCTAGCAGCTGGGCAGCAAGGCCTTCCTTGTAGGAGGATCTGGGCAGTATGTCTCTGTCTATCACAGTCCTTGAGGAAAAATTGGTTGTAAGTGTTGCCCAGGGCTTGTTGGCTGCTTGGAGCCTCCAGGCTGGCCCACTCTGCGTGGCCTGTTAGGCATCTGATGAGCTCCAGGCATAACTACACAGAAGCTGCTTCTGTGTAGTCCCAGTTTTCTTCCCTCCTTTTTCATGCCCTTGTTCATTTATGCTTCTCTCCCTTAGATCATTATATTTATTTAAAAATACAATCAAGCAGGGCGTGGTGCCGTATGCTTGTAATCCCAGCATTCGGGAGGCTGAGACAGGAGGATCGTGGTTCACGAACAGCCTCAGCTACTTAGTGAGGCCCCTTGCAACTCAGTGAGACCTTGTTTCAAAATAAAGAATAAAAAATAGGGCTGGGGGTGTAGCTCAGAGGTAGGATGCCCCTGGGTTCCATCCCCAGTACCAATAAATAAATAAATAAATAAATAAATAAATAAATAAATATAATCGAACACCAATTCACTGCTCCAGGCACTGAGGCTGAAGAGAGAGAAATATGTATTAGCTTCTACTCTCAAAGAGCTTACATTCTACAGGAGCAAATGCTACTGAGCTCTCAACAAAATCCTTTCATTTTATGATAAGTACAGAAAAGAAGTGTGTACAATGATGTAAGTGCACTGTCCACTAACTTGCTAAAGGGACCAATAATGGGTATCACTCACAAGGTGTCTTTTTCGGCCAAGCACTGTTCTAAGAATGTCCATGTTAACATCTATTTGTCATAGTGATCCCAGGATAGAGATCTTATTGCCATCCTCATGTTAAGGCTTAGAGAGGTTGAGTAACTTGCACACTTTAACTCAGCTGGAAAGTGCTAGAGGAGGTTTTCAACCCATATAATCTAGCATCCAAATGTAGTAGTTCAGTCTTGAAGCTGCACTGTCTCTCCCAATTATTTGCTATAGATAAGGCCCTATTGGGACCACTGTGATGGGCAAAGAGATTGGTAGGCACAAAAGTGCTGGAGGAAACCCTAGAGAGCTTGGAAAGAAACAGATGGGTACTAGCAGAAAAGGGATACTCCAACAGAAGAGTGTCATGAACAAGGCTTGGAAGAAATATTAGCAAAATGCATGCTTTAGTTTAGTGGTAAGGATTTCAGTACAAGTTGTTTATTTGGGAGATCAATCTAGAAAATGTCCGTAGGGGAGTGGGGGAAAGAGAAATGGGGAAGAACAGGCAGCCATCTAGGGTACATTATCCAGCTAGTTACCACCCTGAGAATAATACCACTGGGGAAGTCTGGGGGACAGTATAGAACATGCCTCAATCATCCCAACCAAGGAGCAAGAGACTTGGGCTATTTATCCACCAGGTCCCATTAGGCATTGGTCAAGGCCTCCCAGGATGGGGGGGAGTATGGAAACAGAATTGCACTCTTTTGATTTTTATCCTAAGCTAGTCTTAAGAAGAAGGTATGAACTCAGTCTGGTTGGCTTATGTCATCCAGGACATTCCTGATGATTGTTCCTTCCTGATGCAGCTTACAGGAAAACCACTCGTTAAGTCCAAATGGCATTTTATAAAAGTTCTTGTGCAGTGAAGATGAAGCAGGAGCTGTGTGATAATATTTTCCGGTAAATCTGGGGTCCCTTTCTATTAGAGTTTGCATCTGGAATGTCCCCCCCAAAGGCTCTTGTGTTGAACACTTGCTCCTAAAGAAAACCTTTAAGAGGCGGGGCTTTTAGGAAGTGGTTGGATCATGAGGCCTGTGATCCTCATCCATAGCTCAATACATTGATAGAGTCATAATTGAATAAATTACTGGGTTGTGGTGAAAACTGCATGAGGTGGGACCTAATTGGTGAGGAAGCACATGCCTATAATCCCAGTACTTGAGACGCTGAGACAGAGGATCACAGGTTTCAGTATATTCTCAACAACTTAGCAAGGCCCTGGCATCAAAATAAAAAGGTGAAAAGGGCCAGGAGTGCAGCTCAGAGATAGAATGCTCCTGGATTCAATCTCTAGTGCCAAAAAATGAAAAATTTAAAAAGCATCTGGCACAGAGCTCATGGTAACATCATAAGTTAGAGGAACAGGCTGTCGACTTTTATGCGTGCCCCTCAAAACTGTGTTCTAAGCTGACCAATGTCATCTGTACCCAGGTTAGGAGGCAGAGACACCCCTAAATGCTTCACAGTTGGTCTTGAAAAACATTAAAAAGTTGGACATACATGTACACATCACCTATTTAACCCCTTACCCAATTCCCACCCCCATTCCCTCCCCATCCCTCCCGCCCTTGCTTGGCTTAGTGGTTGACTTTGATATGTTTAAGTACATTGTGTGTTTTAGAGAATTTCCTTCTTTCCTCCTCCCATCCCCTCATTTAAGTTGTCTTGTTTGCTCCTCTATAGGACTTCCTTTTTAATCTAGAGTTCCTTCTATGACCCATTTCTCCCTAGCTTTCCCATATTAGAGAGAGCATCTGATTTCTTATTTTTTGTGACTGACTAATCTCACTTAGCAAAATGTCCTCCAGTTCCATCCATTTCCCTGAAAATGATGTAATTGAGTTTTTTTAATGGCTGAGTAAAATTCCATTGTGTACATATCCCACAGTCTGAATATAATGTGCCAATAAAAAAAAGTTGGCAGTTGCACCTGCTAAGGAGCCACAGACCACTGGTGGGGAAATCATCTCGGGAAAATAGGATAAAATGGGACTGCATGTTTTTTCCTTCTTCCTAAGAAGATTGGAGCATTCTTTTCTAGTGTCTTTTCCTTGCATGATTCTCAACTTAATATGACTTCCTCAAGAAATCACCTCCCCAGTGCTCAAAATAGGGTCACGAGCCTCATGACGTGTCTTCCCACCTCTTGCATTTTTTCCTGTGTGGCAGGGGTATTTTACTGAACCTGAGATCTGTCAGTTATAAGCTCTACCAACGTTTTATGTACTAATCAGAAAAAAGCCACCATTTAATGATAACACAATGCTTTCATACCTCTTAGAATTTTATTGTATAGTTATTAAAAGAGCACTTTTAAATGTATTTAGACAGATTTGTATGATATAGCACTCTTGTGCAAAGGAAAATATACTTGAAATTATCTGGTTGAGGTAATTATCCTTAACTTTCTTCATATGCAGAATTATCCTTGGAGGGCAGGAGAAGTGGGGAGGGGAAGAAATTGGTTAATGGGTACAGAGTCACAGCAAGGGACTGTGATAGGAGGGATAATTTCTGGCATTTTATTACACAGAAGGCTGATTATAGTCAACAATATCGTATTTTATAATTCAAAACAGCTAGAAGAGAGGATTTTGAATGTTCTCACCACAAAGAAATGATGAATGCTCGAGATGATGGATAACCTAAATATGCTGAGTTGATCATTATATGGTGTATAAATGCACCAAAACATCGCATGGTGCCCCTTACAGATGAACAATTATTATTTGTCAATTTATAATATAAATAATGTTTTCAAAGAAGCTGAATATCTGGAACTTTGTTGTAATTCGGAGTCAGCAAGGCCCTCATTCTGCCACCCAGGTGTGACCTCCTTGCTGTGGCCATCACACCATGCATCACCTATCTCCATGACAGGCTTATGATCAGCATCACCAGACCCCATAGCTACAGTGCTCACTGTTAACAAAGGGCCTCAGCGGATCCTAACTCATGCCATTCTTATAAAAGTCTTCAGGTGACAAGATCTGAAATTATTTTGATCCACAATTTCCAAATGTGGACTTTGAAATTCAGCATCAAGAAGTCCCTTGATTGAGTCTCTGTGGCAAAGTAACCCACAGGAACAGTACAAGGGCCCAGGTATTCTGGTTCCTGGTAAAAGATTCCCTCCACAAACCTTCCATGAATTTGTTCCTTCTACAGATTAAAACCTGTGATCCACAGAAGCGGGTGGTTCTCACAGTTTGAAACTTGCAGGGTAACAGATCACAGTGGGAATCACAGCCCTGTGACTTCCTAAACCATGGGAACTCATCTAGTCTAACTCCCTTTCTGGGCCTTAGTTTTCTCATTGGAAAAAAACAATGAGGCTATTACAGTGCTCTTGAGAAAACTCCATCATCTAATTCTGGGTATTAGAATAACACAGTCATGAAATAAATAAGAATGCAAGAGTATGTCTTAATGGCTGCTATAGTAGAAGTACGGACTTCTCTGGATGCAGAGAGGAGAGAAATTTTAATTTGATTCAAGACATGTGTAAAGTCTCCAGGGCAGGACATGGCCTTTGAAGGATGGGGAGAACTGGCAAAGGTTGAAATAGGGGAAGGTTGAAATGTGGGGAAGGAGAGGGCATTTGGCAAGGAGGGTGACAGCAAAAGCCAAATGCAGAGATCTGAAATTATAAGGTATATTCACATAATAGTGGCTTGTTCATTTTAGGTAGAAAATTAAATGAATAAGGTACAATAGAATAAGCAATCTGAGTTTTATTCTGTGGGAAGAGGAAAGTCACTGAAAGATTTCAAGCAAGAGAACATATTGCTCAGAAAGGCCTTTAGAAGAACAACTTTTTGGCAACATATTGGACAGTGTGATGGGGGCAGGAGGGGATGCAAGAAAACAGTTCAGTAGGCCTGGCAAGAGATATTGAAGGAGGAATATGAGGCATGATTGGTGGGAATACAAATAGAGACCAATCAAACTGAGCCTCATGGTGGAGGGACAACCAAGTGATTACTCAGGAGGCAGCAGGGGCAGACAACAAGATGAGCAGACAGAGCAGTTGAGCAGGTCTGTCCTGATGGTTAGACATGGAGACCAACAGCAGTCACCTGACAACATGGATTCAGGCTTGGGAGGAGGGCCTGAATATGGCAGTGGATGAATGGTCCAGGGAGAGGAATATCATCCCAAAGAGGAGGGCTCAGGATATGAAAAAAGCAGGGGCACTCCTCATTCGGGGCTCAGCTTCTTAAGTCAGTTGGTACATCATGTGCAATAAAAAGCCCTCACTGAGATGCAACATTACACAAAACCAAGCCGTCAGTTATCTCCATGGAATTGACATAGCCAATATCCCTGCAGTATCAAAATAGACTACTCTTCCTCCCATGGGCCACCAGATAAGAGAGTTAGTTGGCTTGCATTGGGTGGGCATGTTATATTTTTTAAGTCATGTTTAATAGTACAGTCATACTCAGTGGAAAAAGACAGTAACTTTAAGAGAGAAACACAAGAGCCTAGGCATCTCCCATCCTGGGAAATCAGGGTGGAATCTAAACTGTTTACTTTTTTTCTTTCTTTTTCTTACTCCCTTGCGTGTAGATGGAGTTTAATTTGCTGAAGTAAAATGTATATGTCCTAGATATCAACTGTACTTATACAAGGACCTTTTATCATGTGTGAAAGGTAGTTGTAGAAGACACAAAAGAATTCTGGCCTTGCTTTCAAGAAACTCTCTGTTTAGATGAGATAACCTAAAAACCATAACTTGGAGCAATTCCAGGACTACCTAGTGGAATGAACGATTGCATTTTTCTCTACATGAAGGTTTTGGGAGAATTTTATAGGATGGAAATGACCATGGAGAAGGTGACTTAAATAAAGGGGAAAATGTGGGCAAAGACACCGAGATATAAAATGATCCTAGTCAGGCACAGGGGCACATACCTGTAATCCCAGTACTTGGGAGGCTGAGACAGGAGGATCTCAGGTTCAAGGCAGCTTTAGCAACTTAGGAAGACCTTGCTTCAACATGAAAAATTAAAAGGGCCGGGGTGTAGTTCAGTGATAGAATGCCCTCTTAGTTAAATTCTCAGGATTGTAAAGATAAAATAAAATAAAAAATAAAAGGACTCAAGCATATTGGAGCATAATTAATATATCAATTAGGATTGTGCTCAGTTGCAGATAAGAAAACACTCAATCAGCAATAGATAAATAAATAGTGGTCTATTTCATATGATAAGAAATTTAAAAGTTGGCAGTTACAATGTCGATTCAGCACTCAAAGATGTCAGAGATGGCATTTCTGACACTTTGGTGGACTTTCCCTCATGTTGATCCTAATAGGAATGCTTTTCTTCAGCCATCACATCTGCATGTGCATTCCTAGATAGATAAAAGAGGGAAGGTAATAGCAGCTATTTTAGTTTGAGTCCCTCCAAAAGTAGAGCTCAAAACAAAGACTTAGATGCATATAGGTTAGTTGGTAACTGATCTAGGGAAACAGATGAGAAAGTAGGAAAAGTGAGAGAAAAGAAAAAAGTCAACATAAAGACTTTTATGTTAAAAAGGTTGTTGCCTTGGGCAACCAGAGTTCAATTATGCCTAGACCTCCTGAGAAGTGTACACAATGCCTCCCAGACCTGTGTCCCAGAAGAACAGGTGGTTTGAGCATCTGTGCACAAGGCTCTGACTCTACTGGTTCAATCACAGGGCATGAATCCCACGCTTCCAGGTTTTGCTTTTGTGCAGGTCCAGTGAGCTTCCACGGTGTTAGTGAAGACCCAGGAGCAGAGAGCAGGAAGATGCATGGCACACACTTGAGGTCTGCAGGAGGTGAGTCTTAATAACAGGGATCTGTGCACTACAGCTGCAGCTGAAATCAGAGGTGGGCAGAAGGTATGGGACATAGGGCACCACAGCCATCTGCCATGCCATCCGATTTTCCAGCACCTTATTGGTCAGAGCTGCACTGCTTGACTGCTGCTAGCTGAAAGCTAGCTGAAAGCAGGCCTGGCAGTTGGACATGTCGACTCTTTCAGCCTCTGGAAGATAAGTAGGGAGGAAAACAAAAGATTGGAAAGAGTTGTGAATGAGTGCAACACTGTAAGATTTTAGATTTAAAAAGCCATGGTACAGCCAGGTGTGGTGGCGCACGCTTGTAATCCCTGCATTTGGGAGGCAGAGACAGAAGGATTGCACAGGTTGGAAGACAGCCGCCCTGGCTTAAGAGACCCTGTTTCCACATTAAAAAAAAAAAAGTATAAAAATAGGTCTGGGAGTGTAGCCCGCAGGTAGAAGGGTTTCTAGGAACCCCAGTACCAAAAAAAAAAAAGCCATGGTAGTGGTTTGTGATGGTGCTGCACACCTGTAATCCCACTATTTGAGAGGCTAGGACAGGGGATGGTAGGTTCGAGGCCAGCCTCAGCATCTTAGTGAAGCCCTCAGGAACTTAGTGAGACCCTGTTTCAAAATTTAAAAAAAAATTCAAAAGGAATGAGGGTTTGGTCCACAGGTAGAATTCCCCTGGATTCAATCTCCAGTGCCATATACACAAAAAGGACATAGAAGATTCGATCATCTACTGTAATCATCTATCCACTTTAGAAATAAGAAAAGAACGGAGTCCTGGGCAGGGTGAGTACTTGCCTGCCCTAGTCCTACAGTTGGGATAGAGCTGGGGTTCAAAGCCAGCTTTCCAATTTGGAGATCTTTCCACTTTCTCTGTAATAATCCTCTTGGACTGCAGAAGAATGTCTTGGCTGGGAAGCTATTTTTAAAAAAGAAAGAAATGAAAGGAGAAATCCCCTGCATAACCAAGGTGGGCTCTGTTGTTGTAGAACCTGGAACAAAAAGGCCAGGCATTTGGACTTGGTCTGAGGGACAGTGGGGAGCCATTGTAGAATCTTAAACAGGAGCATGGCAATTTGAGTTGCTTGTAGGTAGATATTATATAAATATAAGGGGTTATTTCTCTGTTGATTATGGCTGCTGATTCAGCCAAGGAGAAATGGAGTGCTGGACAGGCTTGTAGCTCCAGCGGTGACTGCAGGTGCTGTCAAAGGGAGGTGCGGGCTGCTGTCTGACATTCTCAAAAGGCCCCTGCTCTCCCGAGAATGGCTTGATGCTTATTGCTAATAACAAGGCTGGCAGCAGGCTGAAGCTTTCACTCAAAATTCGCCGGCTTTCAGTAATCAAAGCCAGGCCTGGGTTGTTCCTTGGCCCTAGACTGCAAAAGGAATTTCCTTTATTTTTGAACATGGAGAGAATAAAAAGAAGTACAAGATGTTTTATAAGACAAGTGAGGCAGCAATTTGAAATAGGCATTTAGGCATCTCTTAGGGATTAACATCGGGACTCATTTAAGGGCTCGGAGTGTTAATAAGGATGAGATGTATTTATTTTTCCCTGGGTTCTTTTTTAGGAATCCCTGGGCAGCATTCTGGAATTGATCTCTACTGGTTCAAATTTCATACATCCCCCATCTTGCATGTGGATTCTCCCACCCTTCTTTTGACTGAGTTGCACCTCCTATTCACTTAGAGAAAATGCCCCAGCCAGGGTGCCCAACTAGGCATGATTGGTACCTACAAATACTGTTCATCGGGTTGAGCCAGCTAGGCAAACAAAATGGCCTTCTTTTACCCAGGGAATCTGGTTTGAAAATTGGACATTAAGTTACACTTCTAATTGAAATGAATTTGATAGTTTGAGAACAGTCCCTAGTGATCCCAGCCCACATCATAAAAACCACCATAGGCAAATTGGCACCATTCAGCCTTGGCTCAAACAGACTAGGGAGTAAAAGAAGATGTAAACTGAATTTGTGGTTGTTTTTATCCTCAGATAGACAGGCTGAAGGGAGCTTCCGGGGGAGAATTCGGTTTGGATTACATCATGCTCCTGATGGTCTGGGAGGCAGTGCAGTAGAGAATAAAAGCACTATACTCAGAGACACTCTTGCCTCTGACAACAGTTGATGGTTCTTCTTTGGTAAGCTATTGAATTATTTCATGCCTCAGTTTCCTTGCCTACAAAGTTGGGGTAATGGCATCCCTGTGGCCCATGAACAGTGTCTGGCTCAGACAATGACAGCTGAGTGGTTTGCTCAATGGACTGAGGCAGTCCACATAACGCGAAGCTCCTGATTGCTTGGCTGGTATCCGTTTCATCAGCTGACATCCGAAGAACAAGATGCTGTCCTCCCAATAAACTTGGCCGCAAGGTTAGACGAGCTCAAAGCAAAGGACAGTGATGAGATAAAAGGCACTCAAGGATTCACAGTGAATTGTCACCAGGCTGCCCCGAACCGTCTCATTATATCAGCTCCTTGTTCATCTTGGGTACATCTACTTAAGCAAAAACATATGTCTTCTATACCTACTATGAAATAAGCCAGCTCAGAAATGCACACTCATGCCCAGCCCTGACTAGGGATTTACACAATATTATTTACAACTATGCTAGGTAGATTTTTTAGTATTCCCATTTTACAGATTAGAAATGTGAGGCATGGGAAGGTCACACTGCTTATCCAAAGTCACAAAGCTGATACATTGTTGAATGGAAATGGCACATATCATTTAAGAGTCAAAACCTCAAATTTTAACCAAACACATGGCTATCTGAGATAATGGCAAGATCTCCCAGCCTTCTCAAGCTATGACCACTAAGTTTTAGAATAGGCCTAAGTGGAAAGGGTACATGCAATTTCTAGGAAACCCAACTTTGTTACTTAATCTTTCCTACTATTTGGAATATAATAACTGTAGCCAGAGTAGCCATCTTGATCCATGTGTGACCTCAAGAATGGAGACCACTTGGGATGAAAGAGATAGGGAAAGCCAGGGTCATTGAGGACTACTTGGAAGAGAGAGGCCAAACCCACTCTGCACTGCCTACCTCTAGGTTTTTAGGTGAACAGGAAATCCAGCTCTATCCTATCCAAATCACTGTTATATAGTGAGCTTCTATGGCTTGGGCTGAACTCATACTGACAAATAAAAGGGTTGAGTGGCCGACCTCCCTGCAAACGTGAGATTAAGTTGATACCTGAATGGTGAGTAGACAGAGTGCAAGTGAATCTGTTCCATGTAGAAAGACAGCATTTGTGAAGGCCCAGAGATGAGAGAAAATGGGAATTTAGGGGAAGAGAAAAGGGTTACCATCTTCAACTTAGATTTTTCTCAGTTACTCACATATTCGTCCCTTCCTCTTCTTCTTTTATTTCCTTTTCTCTTCCTTTCCTCTCTTCTTTCTCCCACTCCTCCTCTCTCCCTCCTTTCTTTCCTCCTTACTTCTTTTTGACAAATATTTATTCAGCACTGAGGATTTGTTAGACACTATACTAAGCACATGGCATACACTGTCATGAAACCAAGAGTCTGTCAGAAGGATAGTAACTGGAGTGGTAGGAGCAAATGAAGAGCACGTGTTAACTTCCTGCAGCAGACATGAAGAAGTGCTTTTCAGATCTCCCTTCAAGAAAGGATTCACTGCTCAACTACAAGAACTGCAGTCAGCTAACAGTCTCCAGTTGTTTGCTTTGGCAGGGCCAGCCTCAGCTTTCGAGCTGAGGTCAAATTTCTCTCAGGGCAGTCCCCAGTCAATAGCTAAGCAAGATGGTAGTACTGGGGACAGCCATTTTCACTCAACACAGGGCTCCTCTGATGGGCACCTCTTGTGTAGTGCTTCCACTGGGCTGGCAGCAACTTTTCAGATCTGCATTGGATCTTCCTGGAGATCTCAACCTTTGATAGGCCTCAAGGCATGAGAGAGTTCATCATATTCATTAGAAGATCTGAAGGAAGACTGTGTCTAGACAGAGAGGATGGACTGTGTCTGGCAAGAAACTTGGGCTAAAGCATAATGTGTGACTTAGAAGAGAGCTGGAATTGGAATTTTCTACTAAGTGCTTTGAGAAGATGCTAAAAAGGTTGTTTTTAAGTCACTGTAACTGCTGCATGGGCTAATGGGGCTAGCATACCAGTTATGAAAAACTTCATTAAATGAAGAGGATATGTGAGAGGATTTGCTGTAGACAATCAGAAATTACTTAGTGATGGACTACACCTTACAGGGAGAAAGGTGATGAAAAGGGAGACATCAAAGATGGGAAACTGGGTAGGGTATTTGCCATTTTCCAGAATGGTAAGTAATGATGGAAAAGTAATAGATTTGGGAGTGAAAGTCAAGAGCCCAGTTGTGGATTCATGGATTTCACGACTGCTCTCTATATAAGTGCAAAGTTGAAGACCAATCTGGGCAGGAGATAAACCCTTGGAAGTCATGAACATGCCAAGAGGATTGGGAGTTCTGAGAGCTGTAAAGCAAACTTAAGGAGTTGGCCTCTTCCCTCTAGACTGTCTGATATATCTTCTTTTTCCTGTGCTCCTAAAACCTTCTGAAATCTTACTTCCTTCCAGGAAGTCTTCTTGGGTAGAAGGCCTGCCCCTTCTGCCTTCAGGACTTAAAGTTTTTTATACTTTATTACATTCTTTCATACCATCTTTAGCCTTGCTATTTGTGTTAGTCAGCTTTCTGTTACTATAACAAATAGCTGAGAAACCAACTTATACAGAGAAAAGGTTTATATTGGCTTTCAGTTTGGGAAGTTTCAGTACATGCTCATTGGCTCCACTGTTTTTGAGCCTGCAGCAAGACATTATATCATGGCAGGGAGTTCGTGATGGAACAAAGCCTCTCACCTTAGGATAGCTCAGAAGAGAAAAAGAGGAAGGAGCTAGAGAATGATATACCCTTTAAGAGCATGCTCCCAATGACCTAACTTCCTCTCATTAGTGCCCAGTTCTCTGAAGTTTCACTACCTTCCACTTGTAGCCACAGGCCAGGGAACATGCCTTCAACACATGGGTCTTTAGGAGACATTCCAGATCTAAACTTTAATACCCTTCAGCCCAAATATGTTGTCTGAAGAGCCTTTCTGGTAATCACTGCAACTCAGCACCCTTATAGACAAGACTCCTTCAACTGCATCTGAAAAGAGGTGCCCAAGCCAGAACAGTCAGGAGACTTAGGAAGGTATAATTTCTGCCTTTTTATCTCTAAAATGCTCCCCATTAAACCCTCTGCCCAGTAATACCTAGAGCTTTGAACTTTACAGGGAGATTGTAGCCTTATACATGTTAACCACCATCCCAACCCAAGCCTTTAGTGTTGAGTGGAATAATCTCAGTTTCCCCCTCATTCTCCCTAAGATGTGACATTTTGCAGAGAAACACTCATTGCCTACAGGCTTTGGGAACTGTCATGGAGTCACAGCCAACACATAGTGTACTGGATGTTTGTCAGACTTCAGCCCTGTGCACTTCTTCCTCTTCTAGCAGCCCTCAGGTGGCACTGGTGGAGAACTTCCTGTCCCCCAGTGTGTTACATGAGTGAATGGAGAAAATAACCAAGGGGCCCACCTAGCACCCATGGAAGCCAAAAAGACTTCTTTTTCACTATCCTGATCTGATCTGGTGAATGGCAGTTATGCAACCTAATCCGGGGGGACCTTGAGCCTTTGAGTAGAGTGAAATGCAGCCAAAAGTAGGCCTGGGGACATTCATTTATCCCAGGAGTGGTGTCCTGTCCCAACTTCTCCAGTGCCAACTGCCCAGCTGGGTATCTCCCCACCAACTACCAGAGCTCTCAACATCATCCCAGGACATTCCCCTTTGTCCAAGATAACAAAGAGTCACTTTCTGTTACTGATATCCTCAAATTTCAAACCAATAGAAGTGATATCTGAAAGGATCACTCGATTATCATCACTATCCAGAATCGTCGAAGAGGAGGATTAATTAGCACCAACCCTCTTACTTCACCTATCACTGAAGCGGTCCACAGAGGATTTGTCCCTGAGCCACTAATGAATTTTGCAACTGTCACAAAACAATGCAAATAAGTAAGATCCACATCTGCTGAGCACCATCATGAGGTCAAACTGTGGGTAAATAAATGCTTGCTTCAAGGAGAGGGTAAATCCTAAGGTGAGGAGTGACAAGGCTTTGTTTGCATAAACCTGGCAAGGTATTATGGGTAGGATATTAATTAAATCATGCTCCTGGGCCTCACGGAGCCCCAGCTCAACGGCTTCAGCTTGTTGACAAACTGAACACAGGGCCCCCGGAGAGAGCACTAACATTTTGATGAACAGAGTTTGTTGGGGGGTGATGTTTCCTAACTAGCATTTTAATATAATTTTTGATGCTTTATTTGAGCAACCTGGAAGCAAAAATGTTCAGATGAAAGAAAGGGGCAAACATCAAGTGTCCAAGAGACGAAACTTCCATCTAACCTTGGTCCACAGGAATAGCTTGCCGAGAAAAATTCTCTGCTACCTCCTTGCACCCTAGACCTGCCTTCCATCCTCCTCATTCCCCCTCCCCAGTGCACACATGCCTGCCAGAGCAGCTCTGAATAATGTTGAAGCGGCTTCAGGTTTAAATGAAGTTTTAATGAATCTAGGAATCTGCCTAAGACCCCTAAATCTCGCCTTTTTGCTCTTCCTTCCTTTTTGAAGAAATTAACCCGATGGCAGGTACTGTCTTCATGGAAAGGGCTTTTATTTTCAGATTGAAATGAAAGACCCCATCTCAGCTGGAGTGGAAGGTTGGTCATTAAAGACCCTCTGTGGCCACCAGATGTACTCACTCTCTGAGAGACACTGACCAGCTACTTTCAAGCTCCTCGTAATTGACTAATGACCCCAGTTCACCCAACCCCACCATTCCCATCTTCATTTGCACTACATGGCCTCTTTCAGCTCAAAATTTCATGCTTCGCTGGAGGATTATAAAGCTTCTTTTATCTGAGAATATGCAGACAAATATGAACTAATTAATGCTCCCAGTAGCCCCCTGGGAGTGTGCAATTGTCCTATGGCCCACCAGCTTCCCAGGCATTCCCTGATGTAGCGCTGGTGCTATTTCATCCCCTCCTTTCCCTCTGCACCCTCAGCAACCCCCAACCTCATTTCCTCCAAAGTACTTTTACAATCCATCCACCTCATCTCATCTCTACTACTTGGAGCCAGTTTCTTGCCTTGACTGGGAAATCAGATCCCTTCTCTTGCTCCCTCCAATCTATTACTTAATTCCCTATCTAGCAGGAAGAGGGAGATTTCTAAGCCATAAATTTGGAACAGTCACTTCCTACTTAATAGCCTGTAGTGGATCTCTCACTGCAAACCCCAACATGCTATACCCATGTTCCCCCAGTTTTCGTCTGGTTTCTTAAACACCAAGATCTCCTACTTCAAAGCTTTGCCGCATGCTCTTTCCTCTTCTCACACTTAGACCTGGAAGCGCCCAGATATGACTGGTCTCCCTCAAGAGTAGAATTCTAAAGAATTGTTCCAAGCCACTGAGTTTTGGGGTGGCTTGTTATGCAGTGCTATTATGGCAAGATAACAGATAGAGTGTCGGTTGTTTCAACAAGAACACATGGATTTTACTTTGGAAATTTCTTCTCCACTCTCTATCCCCATGATTCTGGTGGGAATGACCCACCCCTAGCTCTAGACCTACCCAATCTGAGGACAGTATCAGACTCAGTATGTGACCCAAGTGACCCAAGCTATCACAATGAGATTGGCAATACTGGACATTTTCCTAGAAACAATGAAAAAGAAAGTCTTTCTAACAGAGTTTCTGAGCTCCTAGATGAGAATACCACAGCTGCCACCAGTAACAAAGAGCCTGGCTAAAATCCAGAGGGAAACCAAACAGAAAGGAAAGGCACATCAACTGAATGCCTGGCTCTAGCCATTCCTGATGACCTACCCCTGGATTTTCCAATTTCATAAGATACATTTTTTTTCCCTTAAGTTAGTTTAACTTCGTTTTGCAAATGATTCATGACATCAAACTTTCCAACTTGTACAAGTCCCTTCTTGGATCTACTTCAGCCTTGACATTATATTATGCTCCTTTCTTCAACCATGTACTCCCTGACTAGATCTTTTCCTTAAATTTCTTCCTATTTGTCTGATCCTTCTGAGTCTGTGGCCTTATCATTTGGGCCATTCCTAACCTTTTCCTCTTTTTAGAACTCAAGTAGGAGGCAATAGCTCCTTTCAGAAACAAAAGTGAAATTCTAAGATCCTAATCACTTCATATTTCTCTTCAGAGCAACCTAGAACAACAAGGCAAGCAGACGACTGGCAGGACAAATGGCCTAATCTGAACAGGGCAGAAAAAAAAAATTAGACAGGTGCTCTGCTTCACTGCTTTCAAAATCTGTTGGTTGCAAGATTGACATAACTCAAGTTACAAGAATATCACTGGACAAAATGTGCGATATATGGAGTTACTGAACGTTTGATCTGTTTGTATCAAACACAGCTGTCTTTAGGTAAGCTTGGTGCAAAGTTTTAAATAACCACTGTTTTCAAACATGTCTCAGAGTTCGTGTTGTTAATCAAGCAATGTTAGCCTATTTTTATCAAGTGCGATAGAACAGCAATGGTCCTGCATTTTAAGAAAAAAATGAATGAGTAAATGGATAAGCAAAATAAATAAAATATTCAAGTGACTGGTTTTTTCATAAAAAGAATCATTTGAAGCTCAGTATTTATTGAGATGAAATTGCTGTTACTCTCAATATTTCTAGAATTCCTATCTCAAAAGACAACCATCTTATGGTTGTCTAGTTTGTTGGCCTATTAAGTCTAGTTTGGTGGTTTATTTAGCCTTTTATCCCTTCCTCTCTCAGTGTTCCAAGACTGTTGATGGCTGATCTTAGTCACAGAACAAATCATATCATAACCGCCATAGGTTGACTTATACCTTCCAGACAAAATTTGGGGTTAGCCCATTGTGACCTTCTTCTGCTAGATATTACCTACATCCTCAAGTCTTAATGATGTAAAATTATTTTAATAATCAGTTTCTCAAGCCACAATCTGACCTGATATAAAAGCTATTTCTTCCAAACTAACAGCAATGCTAGCAATAGCCAGCAATTCAGCATCTTTACCATTCTGTATTATTATTTCTAATGGCCTACAGGGAATGCAAATCCACTGTCAACGAATAGTTACTAAACCACTAAATAGTGTTTGAAGTCTGATTTTTAAAATATTATGGGTAAATAGCTGATTCCAGAGCTGGAGCTACTTAAGGACAAGATGAGCTTAGATACACTCAAAGAATGGTAAGGACACATCAAAAGGACATGGGAGCCAGCTTGATGGGGCTTCTTCTGGATATACTCAGGACAACTTAAGCATTAAAAATAAATTATGATAGTAATGGTTGTTGATTATGGTGAATTAAATTTAAATTTAAAAATCTGAGTTAGTATTGAAATAAATCAAAATAGAGAAATAAAAGAGAAGGAAAGCTCTTCTTTACATAGAATACCAACCAGTACACCTAGAAAAAATGATAGACATAGAAAATCACCATTTTGCAATCATCAGAGGAATAATTAATTCAGCTGAGAATCCTCAGTGGATAGTTAAAAGAATTGGGGGAAAGTTCACTTGTGACCCTGATATTCACACAGTCTCAGCATAACTTCTTATGATTATTAATTAATTGTGAAAGTGAAAATGATGGCATTCCAGAGGAGGAATTTTGTAGACACCTCCCCAATAAGCAGTCAAGATTGACATCGATATCAGGACAAACTGACATATTTTGCTTTCTGATGGGATGCACTGAGAAAACCCAACGCTACTTCTGGGCTGCTCCAGCAATTAGCCTCAACCTGAAATATGAGCAAATCATCTACAAAGCCACACTGAAGGGTATTCTACCAAAGTATTTTCCTGAGTTCTGCAAAACAGCCATGAAAGACAAAGAAAAGAATAAATAATAAAATAATACATATGTGTATATGTAATACATATGTGTATATGTGTATATGTTATATAGATAGAATCATTCAGGAATATGGCAAAACACTGGCCATTGGTGAATCCAGAAGAATATATATATATATATATATATATATATGTATGTATATATTATATATATACATATATATATATTTCTTTTGATAATTTTCTATAAGTTTTCATTTTTATGAAAATGAAAGTGTGTATATGTATGTGCATGCATGCATACACATATATACACACACACACACACACACCTCTTAAAAGCTTCCCATCAGATAAATGCAGGACACCATCCCTTTAAGGCAGGCAGTGACCTACTAATGACCTGTATCTTCCCTGACCAATATGGAAACCACTAGCCACACTTATGGTTATCTAAATTGAAGCGTAAATAAATTAAAATTGAATGCAATTTTAAATTCCCTTCTTCGGTCACCATGGGTACATTTCAAGTGCTCAGTAGCCACATGTGATGAGTAGCTCCAGTATAAGAGAATAGCACCAACATAGAACACTTCCATCATCAAAAAAAGTTTTGCTGTACAAGGAGGAGAAGGAAAGAGAACAATCTGCCTTTGTCATTTAGTAAATGACCTTGAACAAGTTTCTTCACCTCCCTGAGCTCCCTCTTCCTTATCTGTATGATGAGAATAATCACAGCTTCTTCCCAGTGATTTGTGTGAGAGAGAGTTAGGGAGTCAGTGTCTGTGTAAGAATGCTAAAGACTCATCAATGCTCTGCTCCTTCAGAACTCAATCTGGATGCTGATGTATGGATCCAGCTTGACAAGATGACTACCATCTTTGTCATACCTACCATCTTGCCTACCAGGTATCCCTGGCATTCCAAGCTCTATAGAGAAGTTATTGAAATAGTCAGCCAAGCTTGCTGTGCCAGCTACTCGTGCCCAGTTTGGTTCATAAATGATGTTGGACATTTTAATACCTTTTGAAAAGGCCAAGTATAGGCCCCACCTTCCTTCTGCCTTGGGGTGCAGAGATCCACCTGTCTTGCCATCACGCTAGACATTTTTCTGTTCATAAGTCCCCAATAAATTGCACTTCATGTCATTCTTGTTCTCTGTGCCACTTTCTTTGGTTTCACAGCACCTTCCATCTTCAGTGGCTTGTTCTCATGCACTGGGACCAGGTTTTGCCAAAATACTGGAGACCCACTCCAGCTTTCTTTCCCACCATAGGTCTTTCCATGTATCACTCCTCTGTTCCCATCACTACTGTTACTGTGTTGTCCTCACCTAGCTTATTGAGGATGGATGCCCTAGTCCTGCCCATCTGTGTTTGGCATTTGGCTTGAGTGTTTATGAGAAGCATTCAGTCTCAGTCCTCAGCTTTAAAGTGTTGCTGTTGTGTCTTCCTAACTTCCATGCCTCCTCAAACTCAATATTGTTGGCCTTCCTCAGCTCCCAGAAAATTCAGTCATCGCTCACCCCAAACCATAAATGACTAAGCTCAGTATTAGTTCTTTTTTTAATATACTTTTATTGGCATACTGTAACCATGTATCATATCGAGATTTAGTGTAGTGGAAACATGCGTATACATAGCATCTGGTTCATTTGCCTCTGGATCCCACTCTTCTCCATCCCCTCCCCATTCATAACATTGTAATTGTAATTGGTACTGAGAGTAAATGTATAAGATTGTTAGAACTGATTCCTTCATTAAGTCTCTTCTCTCCCCACTCCTTCTCCTTCCCCAAATCTCCTTCCACTATTCAACTGATCTCTCTCCTTTTTTTTTTTTTTGCAGTATGGGGGATGGAACCCAGAGCATTGTACCTCGGAGCTACCCTCCAGCCCTATTTTTAGTCTTATTTATTTATTTATTTATTTAGCAGTACTAAGGATGGAACCCAGGAGCATTCTACCTCCATGCTACACCCCCAGCCCTAATTTTATTCTTTATTTTGAAACAGGGTCTCACTGAGTTGCAAAGGGCCTCACTAAGTAGTAGCTAAGGCTATCCACGAACCGCAATCCTCCTGTGTTAGCCTCCCAAATACTGGGATTACAAGCATGTGCCATTAAGCCTGATTTCTGAAACATGGTTTCACTGAGTTGTGAAGAGCCTTGCTAAGTAGCTGAGGCTGTCTGCAAACTGTGATCCTCTGGTCTCAGCCTCCCAAATGCTGGGATTACAAGCGTGCGCCACCATGCCCAGCCCCTTTCTCCTCATTTATCAGAAGTCTCTTTTGTTTCCCAGTTTCTTTTTAGCTTCCACAAATGAAAGAAAACATATGACTCTTCACTTTCTGAGACTGGATAATCTCACTTAGCATAATATTCCCTAGTTCCATCCATCCATTTTCCTGCAAATGACATAAGTTTGTTCTTCTTTATGACTGAGTAAAATTCCATTGTGTGAATGGGTGAAAAAATTCATTCATCCATTGATGGACACCTAGGCTGGTTCTATAGTTTAGCTATTGTGATTTGTGCTGCTATAACATAGATATGCATGCATCACTATAATATTCTGACTTCAATTTCTTTGGAAAGATACTCAAGAGTGGTATAGCTGGGTCATATGGAGATGCCATACCCAGTCTTCTGAGGAACCTCTACACTGATTTCCACAGTGGCTGTACTAATTTGCAATCCCACCAACAGAGTATAAGGGCTTCTATTTCCCTGCAGTCTCACCAGCATTTATTATTATTCATCTTTTTGATGATTGCCATTCTAACTGAGGTCAGATGAAATGTTAGTGTAATTTTTGTAGTTTTATTTTATTTTCATTTTCTTGATTGCTAATGATGTTGAACATTTTCTTTTTTATATATTTATTGCTGGTCTTGGTTCTTGATGGTGCTAGAAATACCTTGATATGTGGCCATGGCATCAATTCAGTCCATGGATCATGTAGCAGTAACTTTCCCTGATAAGATGCCCAGACTGACTCTCAGCTGTATTCTGCAGTCCCATTAAAGCTTGTGGAACTTATGGCCACCTAACACAACACCAGAGAGTTGAGGATAGCTCCATATGCTAGCTAGCTAACCCCCGCCCCCGGTTGGTATATTGTATTTTTCAAAAATCACTACACCATTGTATCATATCTCTCATGTTCTTCTTACAATGTGACATCCAGTGTCATTATTCAAGATATTGGACCTGAGATCCTGCCCCTTAATTCTCAACTGGCATGTGATGATGAAGGAAGTGGCACTGTATGACTTCTAGGTCATAAAGAGACATTTCAAGTTTCCATCTTGTTGGAATACTTGCTTTTAGAACCCAGCCAGCAACCATATTAGGAGAAAGCCCAGGCCATATGGGAAGGCCACACATAAGGGTGATAGTTCCCACTGAGCCCCAGAAGTCAGCCTCAACTTTCAGTCATGCAAGTGAATGGACCTTTGAATGAGTACAGCCCCAACCTTCAAGCAGCCCCCACTGATGGTTTGTAGTATAGAAAAAAACCTGTCCCCACTGAGCCCTTTCAAGATGGCAGATTTATGAGGAAAATTAATGTTGTCATTACTTTAAATAGCTACATTTCAAGGTGCTTTCTGTTACCCAACAGTAGATAATCAGAACGCTGTCCAATCAGACTGCACTGCCATTTTTATTCTACTGCTACATATATGGCTGCAGTCATGTGCCATGGGCTACTCTGCCTGGCAGTCACCATACCTGAATTCCAAATGCAGACTACAAAATTCCCACTGCCACTGATGTTCCCTTTGACCTCAAGGATTGCAGTCTGGAGTGGAGAAGCAAGAGCCTAACCACTTGCTTTGCCTGTCTGGAGATGTTTCTCTTCCTGTCTGGAAGGAATTTTCCCTAAATCAAACCTCTTCCTTCCCAAAGGTCCATGGCTTTTTCTCTACATCAGGGATCATCAAAGCAGATGAAATACTGGGAGAAACACTAATATGTGCATAAAAGAAGGTCCCAAAATATTTAACCTGCCACACAAGAATCCCAGTGAGTTATTGAATTTATTACAGAATCATAATGTAATCTGCACCATTAGCAGAGAATGACACACCATAAAGATCAAAGGGAAAAGGCCATACCTGTTCAACTCTGTGTAAGATGGATTCTAGATATTCTTCATACATTATATAATAGATGACAGGTATAGAAGCCCAGACACACTTAATGCCTTAATTTTACTTCCTGGCTAAGATCTATTTATAATTGTTTTTCCACATGCACAGAGAATACTTTTTTCACTTTCCATTCCATTCCCATATGCTTGTTTTCCTCACCTGCAGGATGCCCAGAGCTGTGGAGACTCTTCCCTCAACAGAAAACTGCAATAATGTTATCATTCCTGGCAACGAGTCCATCCTCCAAGTGAGTTGTCCTCTGATATTTATAAGGATGTGGATTTATCCGACTAATGCTATTTGCATAGTCTCGTCACTGGCAGAAAGTTTTGATATCATCACAGCAGACACACATTTGTGTGACTGTCTGGTCTCTGGTCTCTAAATGCTACCACCTCACAAACAAGGTTTGCTTCCAACACACATGACTCTCATGTTTTTCTACGTGACTCCACTTATGATCATAGTTGACTTTCCCAGGGCTCAACACACAATAACAAATAAGATTGTCTCTTCTATGAATGGAAATGTCCATAAGCTGGAAGTCAGTTGTTGAGTTCCACTAATGGAAGTGTTGTGGGTGATTCTGATGTTGCACCCATTGCTGACAACCAGGATGTGGTCCTCAAAAGCTACCCAAAGTCTCAGTATGGATTCTCCCCTCTCATGGTGCATAATGGTAATAAAGGTAAGCCCACAAGTTGGCAAGTGACCTGCCATACTTAGTTTTGGTTACCCCAGAAGCAGATCCTGAGGTAGGAATTTGAATGAAAGTGGTTTATTTCAGGAAAATCAATACAGAAATGAGGAATATATTAGCTAGGGTTCTACGAGAAATAGAAGCAACAAGGTATGTATGTATGTATGTGTGTATGTGTGTGTGTTTGTGTAGCTAAAGATAAATACTGATAGATATAGAGGTGGAGATGAAGGTAGAAATAGAGATTGAAACAGATTTGTGTTTAAGGAATTGGTTCACACCATTGTAGGGCCTTTTAAATATTAAATATAAAATCTTGAGGGCTAGAGACCTAGGAAAGAATTGATGTTGCAGACTCAAGTCCAAAGGCATTCTGGATGATTCTTTCTTCCTCCTGTGATCTCAGACTTTTTTTCTGAAGGCCTTCAATTGATTGGATGAGGCCCACTTATTTTTTAGAGGATAGTTTTATTCAAAGTCTACTGACTTATTGATCTCATTGAAATATACCTTCACAGAAACATCTAGAATAGTGCTTGACCAAAAAGTGGATACTGTGAACTAGCCAAGTTGATATATAAAATTAATAATCACTGGACACAAGACAGGAGGTAAGGCAGCCAATAAAGGATACATCATTCAGCATCTTTCACTCTGAACAACTAGGACATAATTTTACCATGGAACTATTGGAGACAATGTGGAAGATGCATCTTTTTTTCTTTTTTTGCGGGTCTGGGGGTGGAACCCAAAGGCATTTGACCTCCAAGCTACACCCCCTGCCCTATATTTTATTCTTTATTTTGAAACCGGGTCTCACTGAGTTGCAGAGGGCCTCACTAAGTAGCTGAGGCTGTCCGCAAACTGCAATTCTCCGGTCTCAGCCTCCCGAATGCTGGGATTACAAGCACGCGCCACCACACCCCACTCGGAAGATGCATCTTAAACTCATTCTGCCTGAAGGGCCAGGAAGCCAAAGGGAACTGAGGAGGACCCTATTTCTTTTCCACAAAAGAATAATATCTACCTCACAAAGTTGTCATAAAGATTACTATCAATCAATGTATATATTTCATAGATTGGGTTCCCTAAATAGTAGGGGACTTGGGGTAGGTGACTTGGAGATGCTGAGCTCAGGGAGCAGAAGAGAGAAATAAGAGATGGAAGAGAATACATGAAAATAGAAGATTACTGAGGTCTTTTATATAGGCAACAGGGGTTTGATTCTACCAACTCTACCAAGAAACAAAGAATGCCTCCTAGAATTGTCTTCCTCAAGTGCGAGAGTCTGGGGTTTTATTCCCCATTAGCTGATTGAATGCTTCCCTAATAGGATTATCCCTCCCATTGTTCTGGGCTTTGCTTCCAGGCTAGCTGGTTCTCACACCTCATGAGAGCCATGAGACAGAAAAGAAAGGAGAGATAAGATGCACATTGCATGCTGAAGAGGAAACACTATTGCAGTGCCCAACTCTGCTGGAGCAGATATCAGAGGTTCTCCAAGGGGCTGTGACTTGGGACACCCAGGGCATTTGTTACAGTGCCTAAAGTGCCTGACATTTTTTAACCATCAAAATGAACAAAATTAAGGTGAGCATACCAAGTGTTGATGTGGGTGGGTAAACTTCTGCAGCTTTTGTGAAAAGCAGCCTGGTTTGCTTGGTGAAATTTTGTTGACATTTGCCCTGTGACCTATCGATTACCCTCCAATCCAGGTGTAGAGCCCAGATGAATTGCCTCATGTACAGGTCCATTAGGGCATCTTTTAAAGGTTTTTCACTACTGAATTGTTGCTGGTGATAACCTGGAGGAGAGTTGGGCCCAATCTGGGTGTCCATCCTTAGGGGAATGGCTAGAAAAAAAAAAAAAACAGAGTGGGTGAGCTTTATGAAATACCATTGGCCAGTAAGAAGCAACACACAAAATCAATATGCAGCAAGGGTGATAGCTCTTCATGACAGTGCACTGAGTGAACAAAGATAAGAAAACAAACGATGATAGTAGTTATGGAAAATAAAATCCCACTCACAGAAACTGCTGATTTTTTTACATGGATGCATGCACACGTCAGGCTACATGCCAAGGATGATGATAAGAGAGGAACGAAGGTGAGGACCAGGGATGATGCGGGCACAGGGGGTGGGGGAAGGGAAGATTCATGTGTTTATAAACCAAGAACTATGATTAGCCAGCCTCCTCCCTGTACCTGAAGACATAAATAAATGTTTATAAGTAAATAAAGCACCTGTAACATAGTAAGTGTTCAATAAATGGTTGCTAAGAATGCAGCTGAAGGAACAATTGAACAGTTCTCCACAAATACACAAGTTCGGCATGGCACCTTAAAACCAGAAGGCGGCAGGAGAATGGCTTTCTCCTCCCCATGCCTCTTTCCAGAGAGATGAGTATTGGATGAGTAAACTCCATCAATTTGGATGGGGGGAGGGAAACATGCATTTACTTTCCCTAACATCTGACTCCACTTTAGCAAATCTACCATTGTATTAGTAATATCTGTGAGAGTTTTGCACCAAGAGAAGTCTTAGATATTTTTACAGCACATTACAGTTGTTGCAGGTATCATAAAGTATGCTTAGCACTACTTGGAAATTATGGTAGTTATTAGACCTGCCACTATATCATATTTAATGCATTAATAAATGTGCATTTATCACACATCTGCTTTTTTATATTTTTATAACTGTATTTTAATATCATTGGCTTCCTTTGTGATTCTCTATATTTTATTCCATGTATTTAAAACCATTACTCTGAGAAAGGATTCATAAGCTTTACCAGGTACCGAAGGGGCCATGGCATAGCAAAGGGGAAGACTTCCTAACCAGGCTGTCTCCATACCTCCTGAAGCCATCCTCACTGGCCAGGAATGAGTCAAATGATGTCCCAACACTGCACTGTCATCTGACTCATGCAGTGCCAGAGGGGCTGGTACCTCTCAGCCCTTCAGGGACCAGGGGGGAGGAAAAGAGCAAAGTAAAGGAGGGAGGAGGAAGGAGGGAGGGAAGGTAAAAAAGAAAGAAATGGGAAGGTAATTTTCCCGGCTTTTTTTACATCACTGAATTGAACTTTACTTTTAATAAAAGTATTATTAACGGAAATGGCATGCTCATTATTTTGCATTTCAGGGATATTCAGAGACACGGTCCCAGTAATTATTTGAGCTAGGCTGGCACATTCCCTTCTTTTGAATATGGTTAAACCAGCATCCCCTGTTCTTGGGGTAGCCTATGAAGAGGTGAAGACAGTCTTCTTCCCTCACCTACTGGGAACCAGTGGGCTCACTCCATTAAGCCCAGAGCTCAGGCACTAAGCCTGGGTATCCTAACTCTGGAGAAATAATTGCAGTATTTTTATCAGAAGGACACCCAAAGGTAGGGGCTCTTCTCTATATACATCATAGTTATCCAGACTGGAGCAGAGCCTAATGCAGGCTGTGAATACAGCTAGTTTATTTGGTAAATGTAGAAAGTATTGCTAAGAATGTGGAGCAGGGAGGGTAGTTGATGGCAGGTGCATCATCAACCTAGCTCCTGCAGCCAGCAACTCAGTCTTTTGTAGAAGCTCTGGGTAAGAACATAGAGCAGCCTCAGAATTATCCCACAAAGGGACTCCAGATAATGGAGGGGAAATACCAGCAAAGTTTAAATGGAAAGATAGGAGAGGAGGAAGGCAGATCTTGATTAATGAGGGTCTACATCTGAACATGTGTAAAATTATGAATAAGACATGGTTAATCTGGACAACCATTGGTGGGAGGGGGGAAGGGAAAATAGGGGCGGGGGGGAGAGGGCACCAAATATAGTTTAAATGTATACTATTTGTCTTCAATTAAAAAATTGTTAAAAAAAATAAAAAATAAAATGCAAAAAAAAGAATTATCCCACAAAACCAATGTGGTGGAGCATGCCTATAATCCTAGTACTTGTGAGGCCAAGAGAAGTGATTGCAGGTTTGAGGACAGCCTCGGCAACTTAGCAAGACCCTGTTTCAAAGTAAAAAAAAAAAAAGGCTGGGCATGCAGCTCAGAGCATCTATGAGTTCAATCCCCAGTACCACATATACACAAAATAATTATCCCATCCCAGGAGTGAGGGAGCTGAAGCATTTATGCACCAACTCTCATAGTCACTGGGAGCACAAGGGCTATTCAGGAGATGTTACTTCTTCAGTGCTTCTGGCCTACACAGGCAAAACAGACTTTTAGAGTTTTGGAAAAACCCCTAGTCACAGAACTGTGGACACTAACTGCCAGTCAGGAAAGGAGCCCACTGGATCTGTAAGATGGTAGGGGAGACGGGGGCCCTGAGAGGTTCTGCTATAATGCAACATCACCTAACCATCTGCTGCTCCTCAACCTAACAATCTCTTCTCTTTTGCATCCCTATTCCCCATCTCTGCAAGAGGCCATGGGTCTCCAAAGGTTAAGAACTGGAAGCCTGCGAACAAAAATGGGTACCTGCAGTATGGTCCAAATGGCTTTTTAAAATTTTTTATACTTGAACCAGCTTCTCCAAAATCACAAGGTTTCACAGGAAAACATGGCCTTTGACAGACTGTGAGCAAACTCTCCCTCACCCCTGGTGGAAAGGTTAGGGTGGGGCAGTTTCTGTTGGTTTGAGAGGGGGTTCCTTTGTTTCGTTTTGTAGAGAACGATTCAACTTTCTGCCTTTCATATAGTTGGGGACTTTGATTTTAAAAATCCAGGTAGCCTCAGCCTGTCCTGCCAGAGTTTTAGAGCCAGAATGCTTTAGCATCAGCTGGCAGGCCTGCTGCTTGTGGGGAAGGCCCAGCCATCTGTTCCCAGAGACGGTAAGAGAGCCATCTTCCTTCCTCCACACCTGCTCCCAGAGATGCAGGCCCAGAGACATTTTGTAGCCCAAGAACAGTTCTCATCTATGCCAAATATGGGACCCCAAATTCCTCCACTCTTTGCCACATTCTCTGTCAGTTCCTTGCTGGTTTCCCCCAGTGGGAGATAAATCTGCTGCTAGCTCCAGCTCAGAGAATCTCTCTGGCTGCTGGGTTCCAGCCAACCCCCAGAGGCCACTGACTGTGCCTATCAACAGAAGTGGGAGTCGAGGGCTCTTAGCCCAGCGCTGAGCGGCCCTGGGAGTCGGCAGCTGATGACACAGGCTGGCCTCTGATTGCCAATCTAGATAGCGCTTTGAAACACCCCATCCCCGGCATGCCCTCAAACGCAGCTGTGATTAGTCTAGTCTCCCAGGTCCTTGAGAAAAACCTCAGTGACTTTGAGACGTAATGGGAAAGGCAGTCAGTCTAAAAGGCTGAAAAGTCTGAATCCCGGGTCTTTTTGAACAAAATGAAGTTCTATTCATTTCACATGTGTGAAATAAGGACCAACAGTATAGCCAATGAACAATTCCGACTTAATGAATGATTAAGAATCATCAGTTGGGTCACTCTCTTTTTAAGAACAGAAATGGACATTGTAAAAATGATTTTCGAGCTGTTAGAAGCCATTTGAATTCTTGATTGAGCTGGAGGCTGCTTTTCCAAATGGGATTGAGAATATGGCTTTGCAGTTTAAATCTGGGCTCTCTGACTCTCTAGCTGTGTGACCTTGGGCACACCTTGACCTTTCTGTGCCTCAAAATTATCACCTCCAAAATGGAGAAAATAATAAGACTTTCTTTATGGGGTTGCTTTGAAGATTAAATGAGACATCCACATAGAGTACTCTAGACAGCACTCTGTTGAGAGTTGGAACTCAGTAAATGTTATATAGTATTGTTGTATTATCATGAATGTTTTTTTTCCAAGGGTAACACCAAGATTAACATCATTTCTGGTTGTCTGTGACAAAAAATAAATAAATCCAAATTTCTGAATAGTGGAGTCTGAATTGATGAGCTTTCACCAGCATCTTGCTTTTCTCCAGGCTCTTGTCACAGTAAATCTGATAAGAAATTCAGGGGTGTGCTCACAGCAGACAAAAGCCAGCCTGTGGTGGAGAGAAGGGCAAGAGGCCTCACCTCGGTGCAGCGGGGCCTCTGAGCAGTGCCCATGGGCCCAAGGAATCCGTGTGTTCAGCTGGCCTCCCAGTGCCCCCCTGCTCATCTGCAGGTAGAGGTGAAACAGCAGAATCCAATTTTTTGTCACCTCGTGAAATTCTGAGCCTCCATTCCAGGGGCGTTTGTAGCGCCAGAGCACAACGGACACATGGGGTAATTGCTGTTGCCGGGTTACTCCTTGTAAGTTCAAACAGTTTCACATGCTGAATGACAATATATTTGCCGTGACCTGGGTAAATTAAACCAGAGCTTCCTGCCTAGGTAGACTTTGGTGAGATTCAGTCCATCTGCTTCTGATGAAAGTAATAGCTCAGCAAAGCGGGAAACCGCTGGCCTGTGCTTTCCTTCCTCTCGCCCCTTCTTCCCTCTCTCCCTTCCTCTTCCCTCCTTGCTCCCTTCTTTTTTCTCCTTCTTCCTGTCCCTCTGTCCTTATCTCCGGCCATCCTTCCTTCTCTTCCTATCCCTTCTTTTCTCCCTCCTTTCATTCTCTCCCTCTTTCTTATTTCTTCCTTACCTCCTTCCTTCTTTTGTCCATCCTTTCCTCCCTTCTTCCTTCTTCCCTCTTTTTTGTTTCTTACCCCTTCTTCTCTTCAATTCTTTCTTCCTCCTTTTTTCTTTTCCTCTTTCCTTCCTTCCATTTCCCATCTCTCTTTTTTCCCTTTTTCCTTTTTTCTCTCCATCTCTTTCTTCCTCCTTCCTGTTCCCTTCCCTCTTTTCTCCATTTCCCCCTTTTTTCTATTTCTCCTTTCTTCTCTATGTCATTCTTTGCTAAAAGGAGAAACCCAGCCTTGGGCTTCTCTGTGCTCCTAGCATCAGACACCGTTCTCCCAAGTGTACACAAGCCTAAGTCCTTATGTCCAAACATAAGACAGAAATGTGATGGGGCTGAGTACAGGAGAGGATTTGACAGGCCTTCTGTATCCCAAATCTCCAAGATGCAAAGGTAAAGTCAGGCTCTTTTCTTAAAGGTTAAATTTCACATTTTAATTGCCTCACACAGAGCCTGCTCAGGCAGGGGCTCCACAGTCTCCTTGGCAGCCCTCCAGCTTGCCAGGGCTTCTGCCTCCCACCCAACAACTCACTCCTCCCTCAAGCACAGAGAAAGCCAGGCACCTGTATGACAAACACCAGCAAGTCAGGCAGAAGTTGCATCTTGCTGTGCTAGGGAGATCTCCTTCAAGCCCTTCATGCTTGTACCGAGTCGAGTAGGCACTTATTCCAGTTACTGTCATTGTGTAGCAAACTACCCTAAAACCCAGTGACTGGGGACAATTATTACCATCTTTTGGGTTCTGTAAATTGACTGGACTTTGCTCTACGGTTCTCACCTAGGACCTTTCAAGCCATGACAGCCAGATAGTGGCTGAGGCTAGAAGCCTATAGAGCCCCATCTGAACTATATGTTCAAGATGGCACCTGCACAGTGACCACAGCTGTCCACCAGTGCCCACATGAGGCCTCTCCATGTGGCTTGGGTTTTGTCAACATGGCAACTGGATTCTGGGACTGTCCTGAGAAGAATTGGGAGAGGCTAACCATTTCAAGAACAAGCATTTAAAGAGAAGAGTTCCCAGGGAATCAAGCAGAACTATGTGATCTTTTATAACCTAATCTAGAAATCACAGTGTCACTTTCTCCATGATCCATTGGTCAAAAGAGCCACAGGCTCACTCTGATTCAAGGGCAAAGGGCAATGATGCTGCCCCCCAATGGGAAGAGCACCAAAGAATTGGGTGAAAATATGTTAAAATTACCACATCATTATTTTTTCCACATCATTATTTTTAAAAAATCTTTCCAGTTCATTTTATTTAACTCTAACATCCTGATTAAATTAAAGTCTAAGACACAAACCTGTATCTGTTATTATGTCAGCCTCTGAAGGAGAATGTATATTTGAGGAAAGGGAGAGATTCCATTTTTCATTTCTTATCTTCCAGTTGTCCTTTTAGGGTTCAGGTGACAAACCAGAAGCATCCAAGATGAAAGTAGCCTGAAATGAGTTTTTTTTAATGGACCCAATATTTTAAAAGTCAGAGATTTCACATAAAACTGAATTTTCATCATCTCTCTAAAATATTAGATCTAGTAACTCAGGGTCTCTATTCCCTCAAGGTAACAACAACCAAGTGCCAAATGAGCCCTGCAAATAGGACTGATATGCAGTAACTAGCCAGAGTTCCCACCTATCTCTACTGCCTCCATAACCAAGATATCAGTAAGTGTCTGTCCAAGGGCTACACTGTTTTTATTCCTTGTTTTTGGTTTTCTTTTAGCCAGAAAAAAATCAAATCTCTCAGTGCCATATCTTTACCAAAACATCACTAAAGCACATGTTCAGCACAAATGAGAGAAGGCATTTTTATGTGTGCAAAGAATGTCCTGTGTTGCTTTTAATACAACCCAAAAGTAATATGTGTTGTTTCTTCTCACAAGCCTCTCTCTCCCTCCCTCTTTTCTCCTCTCTTTCCTTCCCTCTTTCTTCTCTTCCTCCCTCCATTCCCCCCCTCTCTCTCGTTAGCAGGAGAGCTGATCAATTCTTATTAATAACACTGAATTGATTTCATGTTCAGTCTTATGCTATTACTTGAGTTAAATCAGTTTTTCTCTCTCCCGTTGTTTGTCTTTTACATGACAGCCAACAAAATAAAGAAAGATTTTGGACCTACAAACACTATCTTTAGTATAATATACACATCAAAAGGCCTTCAGAATCACCCCAAAGTGGTCTCCTAGATGAAGTGGGTGGTTGCTGTCTCTATAGAGAGATCACTGACAGACTAGTACTGAGCCTCTATGGCCCTGTTTACGCTCTAGGCCAGAACAGCCTACTGCTTTAGAACAACCACTCCAACTGGGTCAAAATGCAACAAACTACAAGAAAGCAGACTGAAAATTCAATTGTGTTCACATTTGATATCTAACATTCAGCTACAGAATCCAGCCCCTCGGCCTGAGAGGGGCCTGTCCCCTGCTCCTGCTTGGCTTGGGAATTTTTCCCATTCCATCAATCCACCATTTCCTGGTTTCTCTTGATTGATCCCAAAAGTCTCTTCCTTCCTTCCTTCCTTCCTTCCTTCCTTCCTTCCTTCCTTCCTTCCTTCCTTCTTTCCTTCCTTTCTCTTTATCTCTCTCCTCCCTTCCCTAGAATCTTAAGTTTAACTCTATCATCTATCTATCATCTATCATCTAACTCTATCTCTCTCTCCTTCCTTCCCTGGAATCTTGAGTTCAACCTGTTTCCCTGTTTAAAGTTCCCCCAACAGTCAATTGGTTTATCTATAGCAATGACCACTTGCAAAATACCTGTATCGTTTAGTATAAACAATAGTCTTTGCAACATCTCTCCAGCATTAATTTGAGGAGCAGGGATTCCTTAAAGAGGAATCCTCAGTACATCTAAGCCCACAGTAGTCCTAGGAATAACAAGAAAAGGGATGAGCTAGAAGAGGGGTCTAATAACCGTGTAGATTCCTCTGGAGAGCTCTCAGCATTTCCAGCCTTTCTCAGGGGGACAACCGCTCGCTCTGAGTGGGCCTCTGGATCTTCCCAGGATCTAATGCCATGCAACTGCAGACATCAGGTACTGCAAGGTAGAGGAGCCAAGGCAAGGGGGGCTGCTTCACTTTCTCTCCATCAAGAAAATGAATGTTTAGGCAGAGAATTTTTCTTCTAGAATGTTCTGCTTTGGGGAAGGAAATGTTTTTCTCAATTGTTTCTTCAGAGAAGCCACTCAGCCATCCCAGGAAGAAAGATATTCCTCCTTCTGAGCTCAGTATGCTGCGACTCATAGAGGAGTTGTGCCCATGAGGCAATAAAAAATTAGCTGGCATGTGTGCAAGCATGCATGTGCATTAATATGTGTGTGCATGTGTATAGCCATACACGTGGGCATGCGTGTGTGCCAGTGTACCTGCACATGTGTTCATGCATTTGTGACTGTATGCGCATGTATGCGTGTGGGTATGTACACATGCTCATGCATCATAAGAGATCACAGAGGAGTGAAGAAGAAAAGAGAGACCAAAGCTGTTCTCCCAGGACCTTTAGAAATGCCCACCCTTCTATGTTCCTCCTATACCTGCATGCCCACCAATGTCAGTTTGCTGAAAAAATAAAACAGAGGTGAAGTCATTTCATGTGTCCACATGTTAGTCACTGACTGAGGTGAAGTCATTAGGGCTGCAACTGAGACAATCCCTTAACTTTACAGGCCACCTGCCACAGAGAGTCCCTCCACCCTGCTCAGAGACTCCTTAGACTTTGCGATGGAACCATAAGTCTGAACTTTTCCTACTTTGTAACAGAAAAACCCAAAAATTGTGATATTGACTAAGAAAGAAATTATTTAAACATAAAGACCTGAGGAAAATATCCTAAACTCTCTGAGATTGTGGGTCCTCATTTGTGAAAGGGTGAAAATAGAATCCTCCTTTCTTGAAGGACCAAATGTCCTTTGGTGGCTGGTCAGCAGATTGTGTAGAACTAGCAGTGAAGTGCATTGGGTGGTAATAGAAAACAGACTTTCTCCAACAGCTGCCAACACATATGAGGCCATCAGTTTCCCCACCTAGATCCCTTGACATCTGCCTCAGTTCCTGTAACTTCCAGAGACTTTGGAGATTCAGTTGCCCAGTCTGATCCCCTCAAGCCTCACCTGTAGTAGTTTGGAAACATGAGCTGGCAGTGAGGAAGTCATTGTGTTCTTTCTCCATTTGGTATGCTTCCATCCCCTCTCCTTGGCCATCTCTAGATCTTCCTTCCCTGACACACTGGATTCTGGGAGGAGGGACAGGAGAGAAGTCATACCTTACTGACCCCTCATAATGCCATCATTGGCTTTCTCCTGGGAGATGGGCAAGATTTACTTATGCTTGGGAGACTCCTCCAAACTCTCAGCACTGCAGTATCCCCAGGGAGAACATAATGGAACCCTCCCTATGGGGTCATTATGAGGGTTAAATGAGTTATTGTAAGGTTGTATAGTATCATTGTACCCTCGTGGGCTCTCACTGCTGGGGCCTCTGACTCCAGCAGGCAGGCTTCTTCAGTTGAGGGTCTCCTCAATCTTTGTTTCTTTCTATAGGACTCATTTGTTCCCTCAGAAGCTCGATCACCCTCACCACCCAACATCCTGGAAGCACAGTCTTGCTCCCCATCCCAGCCATCTCTCCCTTACTGTCTATTACAAGTGAGTCCAGTAACCCTTTCTACTTACCAGTTCTCCAGGCAGGTGGCAGGTGCTGGTGTCTCTGCTTGCATATGCCCTATAGACAGGGCAGGATCTCCCAATAATTCCAGCACACTGGGATGAGAAAGCCACAAAGCTGTACAGCAGAGAATCATGCCTCCAAAAGATATTGCTGGCTGTCCCTTCTGGCAGGCTTTTAGTGCTCAGATGAGAGCATTCCTCCTAGCCAGGTGTGGTGGTGCACACTTATAATCCCAGCATTTGGAAGGCTGAGACAGGAGGATCATGGTTCATGGCCAACCTCAGCTACTTAGTAAGACCCTCTGCAACTCAGTGAGACACTGTTTCAAAATAAAGAATAAAAATAGGACTGGTGGTGCTGCTTGGAGGTAGAATGCCCCTAGGTTCCATCCCCAGTACCACAAAAAAGAGCATTTGTCCTGAAGCCCCCTCTCGGCCAGTGGCAGGTGTGTGGTGGAGAAAAGCAGGGGAAATGTAAGCAGCTTGCTTACACTGGTGGGTGAGAGATGCTTACGGGGCACTTTCTCACTTGCAACCCTCTCAAGATCCAGGGTGTTGAGAGAAGCTGAGTCTGATGTTTGAAAGTTAAGACTGTAGGATGGAGAAGCTGTTCAACTCTGAGCTTTACCACTTCTCAGCCTTGTACCCTTGAACAAGTTCTTACACCTCTCTATGCCTCCGTTTCCATAATTGCAAATGAGAATGTAATGGGATCTTCTCTGTGGGACTGTTGTGAGAGTGAGTTACTACAGAAGTGGGGCATCTTACTGCCTAGTATATCGTAGGTGCTCAATACCTGAGAGCTACTGTGTGATTCTTCCCATCCAGTTGCCTTTTCTTAAGTATTCTATAAGTCTTGGCCTGTAGTCATGAGGAAGAGGTAGTACCTGTGGGACATTAAACATGAATCTTGCAGGACAGTTTCTGCTGACTTTTTGAATTCCTGTCAAGAAGATCTGACCATGGCATTCTCCCTCCTTTTAGCTTTTCAGATACTCCCCTTATTCTGAGACTAAAGTCACACTGCTCTGGTTCACCAAATGCTATGTAGTTCTCACTTGCTCACCATACACAAATATTTTGTCCTTTTTTCTTGATTTATTGAAGTGTAATGAGAAAATAAAAAGTGTATGCATTTATGGTTTGCAATGTGATGTTTTGATATCAGAGTGCATTGTGAAATGATCAACCACTATCAATCTAGTTGACATATTCAACATCTCACATAGTTACCTTTCTTTATGCGCAAGAACAATTCAGATCCACTTTCTAAGTGAATTTCAAGTGTATAGTACAATTTCGTTAACTGCAGTCCACATGATGTACATAAGGTCTCCAGAGTTTATTGATCCTGTATATTTGAAACTTTGCATCATCTGATCAATATCTCCCCAACCCTCCAGGCTACGCCCCCAGAAACCACCAGGCTACTCTCTGTTTCTATGAGTTTGACTTCTTTAGATTCACATGGAAGCAAAATCAGGTGATATTTGTCTTTCTGGCTACTCTACTTAGTATAATATTCTCCAGTTTCATCCGTGTTATTACAAATGGCAAGCTTTCTTTCTTTTTAAGGCTGAATGATATTGCATTTGATATATGTATATACACACCCTGTTTTCTTTAGCATTTATTCAACAATGAACACTTAAGCTGATTCCATATCATGGCTGCTGTGAATAATGCTACTTGGGGGAGCAAGTATCTCTTTGGTATGATGATTTTATTTCCTTTGGAGATAGGCCCACTAGTGAGACTGCTGGATCATATGATAGGTCTATTTTTAATTTTTTGGAAGAACCTCCATATTATTCTCCATAATGGATGTACCCATTGACATGCCCACCAGCAGCATGTAAGGGCTTCATTCTCGCCACATCCTCACCAGCTTTTGTCAGCTTTTGTCTTTCTGATAGTAGTTATTCTAGGAGGTGTTTGGTGATATCTCATTATGGTTTTGATTTGAATTTCCCTGACTATTCGCAATGTCGAGTGTTTTTTTCATATATCTAGTGCCATTTGTATGTCTTCTTTTGAGAAATATTTATTCAGGTCTTTTGCCTTTTTTTTTTGCGGCACTGGAGATTAAACCCAGGGGTATTCTACCTCTGAGCTACACCCCCTATTTATTTTATTCTGAAACAGGATCTCCCTAAGTTGCTGAGAGCCTCACTAATGTTTTATACTTTATTTGGAAACAGGGTCTCACTAAGTTTCTGAGAGCCTCACTAAGTAGCTGAGGCTGGCTTCAAACCTGTGCAATCCTCCTGTCTCAGCCTCCCAAACACTGGGATTAAAAGCATGCGCCACCACGCCCGGCTGCCTTTTTTTTTTTAAATCAGGTTTTTTGTTTCCTATTCAGTTGTTTGAATTCCTTCTATGCTTTAGATATAATTCCCTATCTGTCGTATAACTTGCAAATGCATTATGGTGTCTGTTTCCCAGAGGACCTGAACTCGCACATTAAGCCATGAAGTCTCAGCTCAAGCTTCTCCTCTCATAGGAATTTCCTGCCCACCTTCTGCCAGCTCCTTTCACCTGAGTGAAGAACCTGCCATTCTCCATGCTCCATGCTCCTTCTCTGAGCTCCCAGACCAACTTGAAACTGCCTCAACCAGAGCACTTCTCTTCTGCAATACTCAGCCATTTCCTGTTATCTGTTGAGTTTCCTGAAGGTAAGAAAATTTTCTACTAACCCTGAATCCATAACAAATAGTACAATACCAGATGCTTGATAGGCATTTGAGATTTGCTAAATGAATGAATGAAAAGAAAGTCAAGCTTGTAGAATCAATGAATGCGGAACTAAGAGAATATATAAGCATTGAGAAATTCTTCAGAATCAAGAAAGAAAAAGAAGAAAGATTAAAGGGCAATTTCCACATTGTTTTTGGGTTTCCAAAGTCTGAATTCTGTGGCCTGACCATAATTCTGAAGTTTCATGAACCAAAACGCATGCAATTGGGTCTATTGAAAGCTCCTTTTCTTCTTTTAATGAAAACATATCTCCTCTTTCAAAATGTAAGTTGCTGAGAAAATAGAACCTACTTTAGGGAAATTAGGTCCCCCACTCTCCTAGAACTTTTTCTTTCTTTCTTTTCTTTTCTTTCTTTGTATTTTTTTTTACTAGGGACTGAATTCAGGGGCATTCTACTTCCAAACTACACCTCCATCCCTTTTTATTTTTTATTTTGGAACAGGGTTTTGCTAAGTTGTTGAGGCTGGCCTCAAATCTGCAGAACCCATGATCCTCCTATCTCAGCCTCCCAAGTACTGGGATTACAGGTGTGTGCCAATGTGCCTGGCTAAGAATCACCTTTCTTAATCAGAGATTTATGACTTCAGAAAACTGAAGCCCCTGGAGCCAGCTAAGTATAAAGGATTCAAGTAAGAAATCTGGCACACCTCAGAAGCCCCAAGGGCATGCAGCACAAGCAGATCTCAGGAGAGATGGCAGTGGAGAGTCGGGAGGTAAAAAGCTGGCTTCGGGGCTTCTAACCTATCCAACAGAGGCTCCTGTCTATGTCTGCCTGGCACATTGTCCTTCTACAGAAGACAAGCAGTTCATCACTTCTTTGCACAAATGTCCAACTGAGGAGATCATCTCAATTCCCTGTGTCTCCATGGCAAAATGTGGAGAAGGACCTTAGCTTGGCCATCTGTTCACACTTTCTTACTCTTAGTTCTAGCCAGAGGGTATGGTCTCAGAATCACTGTGGGAAGAGGAGTGGACTGATGTGGAATGTATCTGGGCCCTGTCCAGAGTCACTGTGCAATCAGAACAGGCACTGTAAACTCTGGCCCAGGGACTCGCTCCATCTCTGAACTTCATGAAGGGTAGAAAGCCCCTTAACCTCTCTGTACCCCATGATCTCATGTCTGAGATCTGGCCAAAAGCCAGATCTGAACACTTTTAAAAATAATTTTATTGGTGCAATATAGTTATACATCACAGTGAGATTCAAAGTAATAGATTCTCTGTACCATTTAGCAAAACCCTATTTCAAAATAAAATAGAGCTGGGGCATAGCTTGGAGGTAAAACACCCCTGGGTTCAATCCCAAGTTTTTAAAAATGCATATAACATATCTCCGTGTGTTTCCCTACATATCTACCCCTATCCAATCCCTCTTCCTTCCCAGTACATGCTAAGAAGGCTGTTACTAATACATTCATATATGAGCATAATATTATTTGGTCTGTTTCTTTCTTCAAGCCTCCTTTTCCCCCCTCTCCTCCTCCCTCCTTCAAGCCCCTTCCTAGGTTCTCCACAGCAATACTTGACAACACTTTCTCCCTGACATTCAGTAAAGCCTTGGGCTCTAAAAATAATACATTTAATATTTTAAGTCAAATTCTTCTCTAATTCCCCAATAATAATGAAAATCATTCAAAGCCACTTTACTGTCAGAAAACAAATATCTATGCATACACTTAGATCAGTTAAGCCAAATGCCTTTTTAACAACATTTCTCAATTAAATGTTTAGCAGATATAATACTAAGTCTAAAGCATTTTGTCCAGTGTCTTTTTAATCCAAAATGTGGAATATCAGAAATTAGAATGGAAGGGCCACAACGGCAGATTCTCGTCCAGAAGGGCAGCCTCGCAGGTCAAAGCCACATCTCTCTGGATTTGCTGGCATTTAACTAGATGCAAAATGTCAGCACAGAAAATGGCTTGTTCAATGCAAATATTAACAAGAGAAGAGTGTGTCAGTGTGTAAATGGAGCTTCAGCCACGTGGCTGTCTCTGACCCATCCCTCTCACCCACACACACACCAGAGGCACCAGGAGGCAAGAGGGGAACTATCTTCTTGTTTATTTCCATTCTCTTTGCTAAGGATGAACTTGCAGAGCATTTTTTTTGCAGGAAGAAGTGAAGGGCTGGCACAGGGGACCACAAGTAAGATGGTATTGTTGTCCTATATCATTAGCTCCCTTACTCCTATTCTATTCTATTCTATTCTATTCTATTCTATTCTATTCTATTCTATTCTATTCTATTCTATTCATCTTCTTCCTGAAGTCTTGCCCCGATGCTCTTGTCACCCCGAGAATGGATTTGCTCATTCTGCTAGCTCGAGGAAGATTTAACCATGCTGACCAGGATGACTCATGGGACTAATACAGCATAATCTCAGACATTCCCACTGGCCTGGTGATCACATTCTCTGCCTATTAGCAAATGATAGCAGTGGCCACTTACCCCAATGTGGCTAAGACTTTACAATAAAGTCTGGCATAATTAGAGAATTCAAGGAATTGTACAATCAATGTTATATGGTTTCCCTGCCTGGCTGGCAGAACTACTGAGCTAGACTAGGTAAGCAGCTAGGATGAGTAGCACCCAGTTGGGGAGGCAGAACCCAGCCATGGAAGGGAGGGACCAAGGGAAATGACATCAGGTGACAGACCTTTGACTTTTTGTTTGCTGGTGTTTGTCAGCCACCATGGCTGCTACTAGAATTTATTTTCTACTGTCCCTAGCCCCAGATTCAAATCTACAGAAGGTATATCTAGCGGGTTGAAACTAAGCCACACACGCATGGCCTGACCAATAAGACAATTGAAAAGACAAGTGTCTTTGTTCCTGTTTACCCTGGAGAGAAGCCTGAAATAAGGATTTGAGTGACAGTAGTTTACTTGGAAAATGATTCCAGGAAACAGCAGTAGAAAGTGGGGTACAGAACCAGGAAAAGGGAGAGGCCAATAAAAGACCTATCCTGGAGCTGTGTGTATGTTATAGCTATGGGCAACAGGAACTCATTCTTTTTGGGGACCGTTGGTAGGCAGTATAGACCAGCTTAGAGAGGTGAGGATAGTGGAGTTTTGATAAACTGGCTCCCATCTGTCCTTGCTTGAGGGTGGTCTGAGCTCCTATGGGAAGTCAGCTTCTCTGTCCATCCTACCTTCACTGTACAGAGAGCTCCACATGCTAATGGTGGCTGTAAGCACCTTGTGTTCATGTGTGGGCACAACAGTGTCTGCGGCACAAAGTGTTGTGCATTTGTAGCTGCTCAAATGAAAGATGAGCTGTATCTCCTACCTGGATTCATAGAAAGAAAGATTAGATGTACACATACACACACACACACACACACACACACACACACACACAAATAAAACACAGGAAAAATGTATTCCTCTTTCTTTATTTGTCAAACTCCTTCTCCTCTTTCTTTGTGAACTGCCCAAACCTGGTGGCACCCATGGGAGTAATCACTTTTTGCCATGGGCTCTGGGTTCTGCAAATTTATCCATGGTGGTACCTGTCCCAAGAAAGGCCAATCAGAACTCACTCATGAAAGATTCAAAGGTAGAAATGAGTCTGTTTCCTCAAGTGGCCTGGAGTCTGACATGTGAGATGGAGAAGCTTTGAATGGGGGCATATCCCACTATGTGGAGGAAGGAGAGAGAGGGGGGGGAGAGAAAGAGAGAGAGAGAGAGAGGAGAGAGGAGAGAGAGAGGAGAGAGAGAACAAGGAGGAGAAAGAAGAAAGAGGAGGAAAAGGAGAAGCAGAAGAGGAAGAAAGAATAACATGTACATGAAGAGTCCCTGCTCTTCCTACCGCTCCACTTTCCTGGATTCTGAGACCCAAAGAATTGCTCTTTTGCCCAGGTTTACAACCAAAAGAATCCTAATTAATATAACAAGCCCAGAAACAGAGACAGTGGGATGACCATCATGAGCAGGAGACCCCCAAGATGAGTTAGCACATGACATTCAAGAAGTTTATTGAGCTGAAAGAAGCCTGCAGATAAGCAAGGGAAGCAGAAGAGCTGGACAGGAGAAATAGAACGTGGGCCACAATGTCCCCTCACTGAGAGGACTCAGCTGATACCCTCAAGTTGGAGCAAGGGCCTGGGCCTTCGTGCTCATAGCTGAGCAGCCATGAGATGCATGCTGTCTGTGAAAGGGAGCAGACTTGGAGGAGGCAGCTCTCTTCCGCTCAGATAATCCCTGGGGGAAATAGTCCTCTGGTCCTGAAAGAGAACCTGGGTGGCACTTCACAGTATCCACTACAATGACCTCTCTCTCTCTCTCTCTCTCTCTCTCTCTCTCTCTCTCTCTGCCTGAATGAGGACTCTCTTGCCATGGAGGGGTCTCCTGCCCATCTAATAATAGCATTTACCAAAGGCTCTGCACTTAGTGTTCTGCACGTATCATTCTTGTCCTCGTTTGTTCCTCTGTAAGACTGGAATTGCATCCTGATTTCACAGATGGGGAAACTGGAGCTTGAGCATGAAGGAACTGGCTCAAAATCATATTGCAGACAAGTGGCAGAGCTGAGATATAAAACACATCCCCCAAGCCGGTGCCTCGAGCTGCTGCCAAGGCAGGGGTCTGGGTGAATTGACAGGAATGCTCGCACTTGTGTTAGCCTGAACTTTCAGGACCCCCAGTGATCAGGGCCTCCTTCACCCTCGTGCCTCCCATGCCCCAGAGCCCTGATCTTTGCTATGGAACCAAGGACATTGGCTAGCTCAAGAACTGAGCAGAGATGCTCTCTCCCCTGCAGTTGATCTATGGGCTCCACCAGCCTCTGCCTCTAGGTCTCACTTTTCTTGAAGTCTCCATGGCTCACTAGCCCCTTTAACTTCATTCTTTTCCCAAACATAGCAGTAGACAAGGAATTTGACTTATCAATTTAGGTATTTTCTAATTTACTTTCATATTCTAGGCCTGCCTCCCAAGCCACTTAGCTCTTCAGCTGGGGTTGGCATTTTAGAGTTCATTCACTCTTCCATGGGCCAATATCAGTCACTGGGCAGAGCTTCACCCCACAGATAACTACCCTGTGCACACTGTACTAGCCAGGTATAGTCTCAACCCTCTTGCCACTATTTGGCAGGGTGGCTGAAAGGAGAACCACTCTCTACACATACAGTGGCATGTTCCAAACCCTCCATGACCTGGGGTGCTCAGGACATATTTCTTGAACAAAGATTAACCTCCCGTCTCTAGAGCTCAGCTCAGGAGAATCCACTGTCCAGCTAGAATGAACATCCTGCCAGGCCTCCATCTGTTTTTACCAGACAGAAGGTCATTCTTACTCTTTGGGGAGGAACTGTAAGGATTTAATGAAATGCTTCTGCAATCGAGGCTACGGATGATCTGTTGACATGGTCAGAGGGTTGTAGGTTGTTTAATGTCTTTCTGTACCATCAATTCTGCATTTTGTACCAACTCAGCAAATTGATATGAATTTAGGCTACTGACAAGGACCTTGAAAAGTACTGTAGCTTCTGCAGGTTTAAGAAAGGAAAGAACTGGAAAGTGGTCCTAACAGAGTCTGAGATCATCACCTCTGCCATCCAGTGCCTCCAAGAACTTGGCCTGGTATGGACTATAGCAACACAGATGTATTTCCTGCTTCCAGAGCCCCTGCCCTAGCACTTAACATCTGCTTGCCAGCCTGTGTGTCCCTCACCTGCACTACCCCTTTAATTTCTCCTTATAGTTTAAAATTCCAAAGTAGTTGTTGTTCATCATCTTCAGCTTGATGCAGTGGGACAAGATTGCTTTGAATTTTTGAAATTAGGAGACTTTGAGAGGAACCCTGGCTTGCCATTTATTGAATATGATGGAGCTTTCCCAAAGCTCTGGTTATAACATATTATATAGAATAATTATTTGGTTAGTTATTGCCACTGGTGATGATGCTGTGTAACAAACAGCTCCAAAACTCAGTGGCATACAATGATTAGCATTTATCCTTTACTCATGCATCTGAAGACTGGCTGATATAGCTCTGTTCCATGTGTCTCATTCCAGGGTCTAAGATAGGCATCATTCTTCTGGGGTGTGATCTTGTTATTAAAGGTTTACAAGCACAAAGGGCAAAATGGAAAGGGCTCTTAGGTCTAGGTTTGAAACTGGAACACTATCATCTCCACCTTCTCTTTATCAGTCATATAATCAAGACTTTCAACAATGGAATACCAGAGTTTACTCTTCCAAAGGAGATTTGGAGATGGGGTAAATTTTTGTTGTATGATAATTTAGTTGATTACAAGTTGCATAGAAGAAATTTTCTGCCATCTACTTGTAGTAGACTAAGTTATTACACAACAAAAATTCACATCACTCTCTAAATCTCCTTGGGGAAGTTCTGTGCTATTTTCAAGAAACGTGAAGGGCCTGGGATGTAGCTCAGTGGTAGAGCACTTGCTTAGCATGTACAATATTCAGTTCCCAGCACAGAACAAAACATATTTAATTTTAAAAAGTTCAAAAGAGTTGGGATGTTTGGGGTGTTGGAGATTAGAGAGAGATGTTATTTAATTTTTTAAGTGAAATAAGTCTTGAAGACTTTATGCATCCATTCTCAATCTTCAGTAGGGAAGTATGGTATATGATGTTATCTAGCATTTCTTCAACCATGCCACTAGTGTTCCACAAAATCTACTTTGGAAAAGGTTGCTGTAAATGATGGGCAAGTGCACTGATGCCCCTGAGCCCCTATGGTCCTGGCTGTTTGAACAGGAAAAATGATATTACCTCAAGGGATAGTTTGGTAGTAACATGATAAGGTATGTTTATAGTTTGGGTCACATGTGTAAGTGAACATAGACACATAATTACTCATGAGTTCAGTATTTTTAGAACCCCAGTTAGTTAGAAGAGGGCTCCTTCAACATGGGATAGGCCAGACCTATGCTACTAGAGAGTCACACACTGGATGGTTTGGTCAGTTTGTTGTCACTGTGACCAATACACCTGATAACAACAACTTAGAAGAGGAAAGGTTTATTTGGAATTGTGGTTTTAGTGGATCACTCCACAGTCAGTTACTTCCAAGACATCATGGAAGCAGGGCATAGCAGAGGAAAACTACCCAGTTTGTGGCAGCTGGAAACAGAGAGAGAGAGAGAGGGAGAGAGAGAGGGGGGGAGAGAGAGAGAGAGAGAGAGAGAGAGAGAGAGAGAGAGAGAGAGAGAGAGAGAGAGAGAGAGAGAATGGATGGCCAGGGATAGATATAGTCCTCAAGTAAGGCCACACCCCTGTGACTCACCTTTGAACCTTGCTGTATTGCCATACATGAATTTTTCTGGGGGGACATTTTATCTGAACTATAACACTGAATTAGGCAAGCACTGAGTTGGGGAAGAGCTATAAAAATAAGTGAGTCCCCTCAGCGCTGGGAATAATGACACATGGTAGAGGCCTCACATATGGGGGAAGGTTACAGGGTAACAGATTACAGGGAGTCTGCATTTCTGTGCTAAGGCTTGGCATGACTCTAAAGTGGTGTGCCTAGAGATTGGCAGTGGTGTTACAGGGAAGGCTCCAGTGAGACATCAGCCCAGACTGACCTTTGATCCTGAAGGACTACTAGGCCTTCAGGTCAGAGACAGAAGGCTCCAGTCACTCAGAGAGCAGAAGTCTATGGAGGCAAATAGTCAGAGACGCATTGTTTTTAGTTCAGAATCCTACCTTTTCCTAAATCTTCTAGAAGTTTCTGTGCTTTGGCTTCTGTCTCACCTCTACGCAAGCCAGCAGGGGAGGCCCATTCCTTTTTATCCTCATCTTTCAAGAAAGGGACCATTCCTCACTATGGGCTCCACAAATAACAGAGAATCACACCAGTCATTCTCAAAAAGACACAGAGGCGTGAACAAAGTTTGCAGAAGATTCTCATTCTGCTCGTGAGTAGGAAATTCTAGAGTGGCCTGCTTCCCCTTAGTTACACATGTGGTTTCTATTTCTGGAGGGAAAAAAGACTCCAGGTGATGTTGTCCAAACTCTGACCCCTACTCTCTCTTGGCAGGCTTCCAACTGTCCAGGTCTCTACAAGTACTAGTGCTGGGGCCTACAGCTTCCAGAACCTTCTGCATCCACCAAAATAAACAGAAGGGACTTAGTCCTATGTACTGGCTTTTCTTCCATTAAAAACACCCCAGTATTTGTTCTCTGTGCTCCTCAGGTTTGTCTCCTTCATTCTTTCCAGGTTTAACAGTATTTTGTGCCTTTCCCCCTTCTTTTGAAGGATCCTCACCCTAAAATTTCATGAACCCATCTCAGTGGCCCAAAAGGTCATGCTCTGGAACCAGGGATATCTTGGCTACAAAGATGGTACAACATCAAGGAATCAGGGAGTTTTGTTGTTGTCTTTGAATTTCACATTAAGATACTTGTTTAAAAGAAACAGATACTACATCTCTTCCTTAGGGGAAATATCTTGGGAGGGAAATTAAATACTGGTAATATGCAAGTATATCCTGAAAATGAAAATATACCATCATGAACAAATTATATAGGAAGAGCTCCCTTAATGTATTTAATCGAAGGAAATATGGTGTGAATAGAAAGTAAGCTTCTTGGGCTGTTAGGAACGTCCAATTCTGAGGAAGTGATAACCTGCTCTTTAGGTGACTGGGAATCTCCAGCGAGCCTTGGCAGCAAGATGGGATGCTATTTACCAGCCCTGTGACCTTGAGCAAGATGCCCAGTTTCTCTGTGCCTCGGTTACCTCCTGCATCATTTGTGAACATTAATGGGATTGCTAGGGAAGGTTTGGGACAGTTCTTGCGACAGTGCCTGGTACAAAGCAAGCAGCAAGTATTTATTAAATAAAACTTCAATAACAGGGCTGCCCTGAACATTTAGTTGTTTCTGATTTGGGGCTATTACGAAAATAACTGTTATGCCAGCCAGCATGGTGACACATGCTTGTAATCCCAGTACTTGGGAGGCTGAGAAAGGAGGATCGCAGGTTCACAGACAGCCTCAGCTACTTAGTGAGGCACTCCACGACTTAGACCCTTTTTCAAAATTAAGAATAAAAATAGGGCCGGGGGTGTAGCTTGGAGGTAGAATGCCCTGGGTTCAATCCCCAGTACCACAAAAAATTATTAAAAACAAAAGCTGTTATGCCAACACTTGGGACTCAGACAAAACATTCCCCTTTTCATGGTGTTGCTTTATCCTCGCTGACCTCACCCCACCTCACTTTTCTCTGTGCTCTTTCCACACTAATGTTCTCTCATGGGGCCATTTCTATATCCTGCTAACTTCTTTTAAGAGGGAAAAGGAAAAAAAATACAATTACAAGAGGATCTGCATTTTAATAGCAGAGAAAATGTAATGCCAAAGAAATGCATTTCTAATTACAGAATTTTCAGTTGCTTGTGAAGGGACTACTTGGTAGGGCAGAGGTGACAGGGCTGGGAGGGAAGGAAAGGAGGACTAGGATCAACCTGAAATCCCTCCAAGCAGGCAGCTGCCTATTGGACCTACCAGAAGTGCCTGTCCACTCTATGTGCAAGACAATATACTTCCCCCAAGAGAAAATGCTCCAAATGGAAACCCTCACATGCCCTGGACCGGTTCTTTCAATTATGGAAAAGGCCCCCAAACCTCCCCTGATTGGCATACCACGAAAGCCACATCCCCGCAGTAATGATGATGCTAATGGCATCAGTAACGGCAGTGATGCAGCTGTTCCTCAGCCTCCTGCATCCTCCGAGCCTCCTGGGGATTGGCGTTGTGCTAAGAATAGTCCTAGCACCAGTATTCAAGAATAATCAGCTGACCAAAGTGAACCCCAAAAAAGCAAGGACTCTCCTTGCCAAATGGTTCTGGGTGGCCTGAGAATCTGGAAGGAGACTTGGCTGTCTGTTGAGGCTGGGAAACTCTGGAATGAGGAGTGGTTATCCAAACCCTTGGCTCAACCTCACTTTGAAATCCCACCTGCACTCTAGCTTCTGGGGAGGTTCATTCCTCACGATTTCTCCATCCAGAGTACAAAGGAGTCAGCCATGTGATCAGTGACTGGTGTGAAGAAGAAGAGGTGGCAATGTCAGGATGGAATTTGCTAAAAGTGATGGAAAATGCCAAAGACAGTTTGAAGTTTCCTTCTGTCTCCTATGAATAAGGATCAGAAGTGGACAGTTCAGGGCTGAAAGGGTAATGTTACAAAATCAACAGGATCCAAGCTATCAATACCAACATTTGGGTGATACAGGAGGGTCATAAGTTTGAGGCCAGCTTCAGCAATTTACAGAGACCCTCCGAATCTAAGCAGGATCTTGTTTCAAAATAAAAAAATAACTTCACAAAAGAAGAAATTCAAATGGCCAATAAATGCATGAAAAAATGCTCAACATCACTGGCAATCAGAGAGATGCAAATCAAAACTACCCTGAGATTTCACCTAACTCCAACTAGAATGGCACTCATTCAAAACACAAACAACAACAGATGCTGGCGAGGATGTGGAGAAGTGGGAACTCTAAGACATTGTTGGTGGGATTGCAAATTAGTGCAACCACTTTGGAAAACAGTATGGAGAATCCTCAGAAGAATGGGAACACACCTACCATTTGATTCAGCAATACCACTGTTGGGTATCTACCCAAAAGAAAAGAAACCAAACTACCAAACTAATGCATGTGTATCTATGTTCATAGCTGCACAATTCACCATAGCCAAACTATGGAACCAGCCAAGATGTCCATCAACAGATGAATGGATTACAAAACTGTGGGATATGTACACAATGGAATTTTACTCAGCCATCAAAAAAAAACTCAATTACATCATTTCCAGGGAAATGGATGGAACTGGAGGACATTATGCTAAGTGAGATTAGTCAGTCACAAAAAATAAGAAATCAGATGCTTTCCCTAATATGTGAGAGTTAGGGAGAAAAGAGGAGCAAACAAGATAACCTAAAGGAAGAGAAAGGAGGGGGAAGAGAAAAATCTCTAAAGCACACAATGTACTTAAACATATCGAAGTCAATCACTAAGCCAAGCAAGGAAGGGAGGGACAGGGAGGGAATGGGGTGGTATTTGGGTAGGGGTTAAATCAGCGATGAGTACATGTTTGTACACACAAGTTTTTTACCCCAATAAGTTGTATGAATATAATGCACCAATAAAAAAATAATTTAAAAAAATTAAAAAAAATAAAAAAATAAAAAAATAAAAAGGGTTGAAATATAGCTCAGAGGTAGAATGTCCCTGGGTTCAATCCTCAGCCCAGTATCAATACGTACATACATACACCCCCCCCACACACACACATACACACATATACATATATTTACACACCTATATATTTATATATACATATGCATATATTTGCACAGATCCTGTGAGGGTTTAAAAAAGGTCTGCATCATATAGTCAAGAGCCCAAACAAAGTATAGGGCAATCCCAGCATCTCAGAAAGTTTCCTTGTGTTCTTTTCCAAGTGACAGCCGCCCCTCAAAGGCAATCACTGTTCTGCCCTCTCTCACCATGGAGTAGTTTTATCTGCTTTTGAATTCTGCATGAATTGGAATTATACAGTGGACATTCCTTCATCTGGGCCTTCTTTCACTCCATGTAACACTTTGGGGATCTACGGAGGTTGTATGCACCCGTAGTTTGTTTCCTATTGCTGAAAAATTATGCTATGATCTGAATCCACCACAATTTATTTGTTCACCTGTTGATGAAGAATCAGGCTATTTCCAATTTGGGGCTACTTCCAAAAAAAATCTACTATGAGCATTTGCATGTAAATCCTTGTGCAGATAAAGATTTTTATTTATTTTGGATAAATACTTAGGAGTGGATTTGCTGAGTATTTACTTTTGTAAAAAAAAAAAAAGCACCAGTTTTCCAAAGTGGTTCTATAATTTTAGCCTCTTTCAGATCTTGCTCTTTGACCATCATCTATACATGCCTTCTCTTTCATGATGTCTTTTGGCTGATTGAGCTCCAGCCATCAATTCCACATTCCAACCCACAAGATGGAAGATGGAGAAAATATTCTGCTTCCTTCTCGAAAACTTCACACAGTACTTCTACTTATGTTCCATTAGCTATAACTTAGCTACATGGTCACATCTAGCTGCAAGGGACCAGTAATTTTTCTCTTGGAGATTCATGTGGCTAACTAAAAATTGGGAGTTTCTTACTAGAGATGGTGGATGTTGGTGGAGCAAAATGTAACCTTTACCAGAGCCAAGTGGCCAGAAATCAGGCAAGGACCATGTCTGCCTTACTCAATGAGGTTTCTTGGGCCTTGGTTCATGGTACATGTTCAATAAATGTTAGTAGGAGGTAGAAGGAGGGAGAAAAGAGAAATGCAGCCTTGGCAGCCAGCTGCACATTTGAGAATGTCTTCTGGGGTCATTATGCCTGTCATCCTATAAGAGGGTTGTTCTTAAAGGACTATCACCATTCCTCAATTTCTGACATTGTTTCAAAACATCTCTCAGATGCAATTAAATGTCATTATGTGAATTGCCCAGAGAGTCCTTTAGTGGCCCAGTAGGTAAGGAACCTTTTGACTTTGTTATCTGATATAGATCATTAGGAATTTTATTTTCCCTTGTAGAGTAGAGTGAGCATGTGCGTGTGTGTGTATGTGCATGTGTGTGTATACACACATGTGTGCACAGAAAACCCAAGAATCGGTGTCATGCTAAACATGTTATCCTCATGCTTGGGAGTAGAGTTGTGGCCAGTGCGGGCTGGGCCCAGGGAACTTCTTTGAGAGGCCCCAGTGCTTCCAGCCGGTTGCCCCTTTAGCAAATGAAGGGGTCGATTGGGTTATGTTATTTTATGGTACAAAAGCAGATACGGTCCACTGCCTCTGCTCTACCCTGATAATTTTGTTTTTCTGGTGAGTTTGCCATCAAGGGTCTGACATGCCATTAGGTTTTTATCTCTGTTGCCCAAGGAGGGGCTACACGGAGTGAGGGTCTGCTTTTCATTAGAGTGGGGCTGGGTGCTCGAGCTTCTTTGAACAAAACAACCACGGTTCACGACAAGGTTAGGGGGAGGCGGGGCGAAGGGAAGGTTGTTAGTTATTACCTCTGCTTCCTGCGCAGCACTGGGGGTTTCTCCCCCCTCAAGCCCCTGACACACACCAGGGCTTTGGCTGTCCCTGGAGGCCTAGGAGTTCATTCCACGCTCAGACAGAAGAAGTGGAGCCTTCTAATCATGCCCAATCATCAGGCTGGTTCTATGACATCTAGTTACCCCTAAGGAAACTAGCTGACACCAAGAAATGCATTTCACTTCCAATCTTGGCCCCCTCTGGATTTACAGTCCCTGTTGGTCCTGCCAATCCTGCCAGGGACAAGGGACTCCTGCCAGCTTGGAAAAACTTCTGCTAGGTTATTCCCTACAAGGGAAAGATATGTGGGAGAGGGGCTGTAAGGAAGGGACGTTTGCTGGGAGTCAGATCTGAGTGGCATAAAAGGTCATTCATCCCACATGTTTTCTGGAAGCAGAACAAAACAGAGACACACACCGCACTTGGGAGCAAGACTGAGGAAGGAGCATTCTGCAAATATCGCCATCTTTTTCCTTTATGATACTGGTGTCAGGAAGGGGCCCCACTGTTTGCCAGTCCAGATGGAACAACTTGACCACTTTAGAGTCCTCTCTGGTATAGGATATTTTCACCAAACCAAGTACAGCAGGTCACCTTTTCCTGTCGTGACCATCAGACAAGTCACAGGAATGTGGTGCTCTGTGTGGCCGTGGTGGCCCCCTGTGAAATGCTGGAATCTAGGGTCTCCAGTTGGACTCAGCTTCTCTGCCTTCCTCCAAGCCTCCCCTACCCCTGAGGACCCGGCCTCCCTCATCCTCCTCCCTGCTTTCCACCTACCCACCGGTTGGTGCGATTTATAAGCACGGAAATCCCCTTAATCCCTGAGATATGTGGTTTATTTTACCCAAGAATTCAGAGAGCTGCATCCTCTCTCTCTCAAACTGAATTACAACACACGCACGGAATATTGATTCCAGGCGTGTGGAATTTTAATCCCCAAGTTCCCACACAGTGCTTCTATCCATGGCGAATTAGCCCACCATCTCAGCATGTCCCAACAGCGGGGGCAGAGGAGCTCCTCCAGCCATGCTACTGCTCACAGTCACTCGAGGGGAATGAGGGGATCTAAGTGTTCATGTCCCACTCCTGTGACTTCGTGTTTGCTTCAGGTGATGTGTACAATTCTGTTTTGTATTTCTTTGGAGCCCAACATCAATAGGATATTTAAAAGTCCCCCAGCTGCCAGCAAAGCCAAAGCCAGGGAACCATCTTAAATATGTCACCAGCCATTAACTGTGAGGAGGGATGAATTATGCCTGCCATCCTCACCAGGTGCATTGGGAAGTCACTCATGGGGGCAGCCTGCATTGTGATGGGGGAAGTCCCAGCCTCATGGCATGCCTGTGACTGTCCCAGGACACTGGACTGGGTTTCCAGAGACCCAGCAGCTCTGTCTGCAATTAGGTGGGGTTTTTAACTCCTATGATATGCCAAACCCTGTACCTGGCACCATAACCTCAATCATTCTCTCATTTCCTCATTGCAGATGAGAACTAAGAGGCTCATAGCTATTAGTCATACTACTGAAAGTCACACAGCTCCTAAGAAGCAGAAACACATCTACTCCCAGAATCTTTTTACTTTTTGTTACAATTTCACACCCAAAGAAGCCTCTGTCTACCTCATATATGGTTTCGACCACAAACCCCAATAGTATCACCAGGCCCAGGTGTCCACATTTTAATATTAATACAACAGGAACTCAGAGATATTAAATGACCTGGGCAAAGACACACAGCCATGTAGTTAAAAGGAGAGTAGTCTCGAAAACCTGGACTGCTACAACCTTTCAGGTTTATGCTAAACACTGAAAATACCTGATGAATAAGACACAGTCACTGTCATCAGAAAACTTGACAGTTACGTGGGGTGGACCACAATATTGTATGTAATTTAGAGTGTAAAATATTATCTTACTTGTATGTGATGAGTGTCTTGGGACCCAGGGATGGAGTAAGTCATTGACAGAGGAGGCGACATTTACATTTGTAATAGTCAGGTTTGCATTGCTATAATAAAAGCACCTGATGCAGCCTACTTATGAAGTAAGTGAAGGTTTATTTCAGCTCATATTTCAAGAGGGTCAAATCCAAGGTTGAATGGTTCCATGGATCTGATCCTCTGGTGAGGGTGGCATATCCATGGCAATCAATATTCCCATCACAATCTGGGAAGCAGAGGAAGAGGAAGAGGCTAGGGTCTAAGGATCTCTTTCAAGGACATGTTTTACAATGACCTAAGGACTTCACACTAGGCTTTACCTCTTCTTAATGGTTCACAACGCTTCAAATACTGCTACAGTGGGAACCAAGCTTTTACATATGAGATATGCTATCCATATTCAAATTATGGCAGAGATGGTCCGTTAAAAATGGGGAGGAATGAAGAAACACGCATTGATTAGAATTCCCTGAGAGCCTCTGTTACCCCACAAACTTATTGCTGAGTGGCAGTTAGCTATAAGCATCAACATCTGAATGTCAGACAGCCCTTCCTATGATACTGGAGATGCTCTAGAGCCACTCTGTCCAGTACAGTGTTCCAGTGCTCTGCCACCCTGGATACACGTTCCTGCCTTACACTTGAAATGTGGCTCATTAACCTTAGGAACTGAATTTGTCATTCATGTTACTCTTAATTCATGTTTCAACTTAAAAAGTCACATATGGCTAGTGAATCTCATATAGGATGGCACAGCTGTGGCTGGTGAGCTGCAGTGGGGAAGTGGGGACACCGCATCAACCTTGCCAGAGGCTGGCACATTAACTTTTATGTGGCGGTCTCCAGACAAGTGCTGGCATTCTGGTCCAGGTGCTCCAACATCTATTTGGTGGCCCCTAGCATCATGTGACACATGGGACTGGGGACCAGCAGCCACCCATATCATCTCCTAGCCCTACCATCCCCTCTAAGGAGAATGAAAGATGAGGTGCTATGAGAGACAGTCCCCATAGCACCTTCTTTTCTGCAATCCTGTCACTATGGGAATGGGTCTCTGCCACTGAAGTGGAGCAGGAGGACCGCAAGTTGTTCCTAGAGAGGCAAGGGGGCTGTGGGTCCAACTGTGTTGGGGAACTCAGTTGTTCCTGGTACCCAGGACTGGGATAGTACCCTTGCCTCTCTGAAGTCCATTCTTGACAGAGAGGCCAGAGGGATTCCATAAATGCTAAGCCAGATTAAGGTACTCCTTGCCCATAACTCTCCAACAGTTCCCATCATAACACAAAAGCCAAAGTCCTTATAATGACCTGCATGGCCCACACAGTCCGTCAACCTTCTTTTCCTTTGACTCCATCAGTTACTTTCCTCTCCCATGCCACAGGTCTATCCCAGCCACAGTGACCCTGCTGCTCCTAGAAAATACTTGGCACAGTCTGCCTCACGGCTTTGGTGCTGCCCTCTCCTCTGCCTAGAGCATGCTTCCCTGGTCAGCTGCATGACCCACTCCTGAGTTTCTTCATGCCTTTCTCCAAATGCCAGCTTCCTGGTGAAGTGCTTCCTGCACACCTACTTAAAGTTGCAATGCCACTGCTCTAATCCTCTGTTCATTTCCCCTGGTCTCTTTTCTTCCTAGCCTTATTGCCGGCTGCTAAAATATAGCTTTTAGGTACTCATTTGATTTATTATCTAGTTCCTTTACTTGAATATGAGCTCTATAAAGCTATTTTTGCTGCTTTGTACTCCACTATATTGACAGTGTCTAAAAGAGTGTCTGTTAGAATTTAGTCCACAAATAAATATTTGGAGAATAAGAGAAAAAAAGGAATAAATGGGTCAAAATCACCATATCTCACTACCCAAAGGTAACCACTGCTAAAAGTTTACTGTATTCCCATCTAGATTTTCTTCTACTGAGCCTTCTTTTGACCAAGTTAAGTAGGAGTCCTCTGGTCACCAAAAGGGTGCTGAGGAGAGAGGGAGAGACACTTCAGAGGCAGGGTTTGTTTACTTGGCCACAGGCTTAAAGAAAAATTTGGGGATTTTTTTTTGGTAGTATTGGGGTTCCTGGAAACCCTTCTACCTCCGGGCTACACTCCCATACACCTATTTTTTATATATTTTTATTTGGAAACAGGGTCTCTTAAGCCAACAAGGCCAGCTTCAAACCTGTGCGATCCTCCTGTCTCCACCTCCCAAGCACGGGGATTACAAGTGTGTACCTCCATGCCTGGCCTAAAATTTGGGGAATCTTTAAGCATTGAAAAGGGACTCTGCACCATCCCATGTATTAATCAAAAGTAATGCTCAGTCATAAAACAACTGTAATGCAAACAATGTTCCAGGGTTTTTTTTCATTTTAATGAATTTAGTGCTCTTAAATATGTATATACATACATATTATGTATATATGTTTATATATACATGTAAATATATATTAAAAACAAATTTGCTTCTTTTTTATGTGTAGTACTAGGGATTGAACCTAGAGATGTTCTACCATTGAGCTATACCCCTACGTCTTTTAATTCTTTATTTTGAAGCAGGGTCTGGTTAAGTTGCTGAGACTAGCCTCAAACCTGTGACCCTCCTGTCTCAATTCCCAAGTACTGGAATTACAGGCATGCACCACCACACCTAGCTCCCAGTTGCTTCCTTTGAAAATCATAATTGTTCCTCCTGCTTTGTTAGTACCCCGGATTGTCTCCCCAGCATGGTTTCCTCAATGCTTTCAGAAAAAGGGCTCTGATTTTTCCCTGGGGAACTCTTTCTCATCTCCAACCATTATAATTAGTGAGAATGGGCCTCCCTTCTGCCTTCAGAGATGAGGAGTAATTTTGTGAGAATTCAGAAAATGTCCTTGGGCAGTGTGATATGAAGACACTTCAAGATATGATGCTGGCAGTATTTTGTTATAAGAGTGGACCTGGAGTGAGTGTAGATCACCATGTAGAATTGGAGCCAGTGTGGCATAATTCCGAGAAGAAAGATGAAGAGAAAGCAGAACTTTGGTAGCATGACTTGTACTACTAGATCAAACTTTGCCTAAATCCCATATTTCTGCTTAACTTTTTTTCAGTTATATGATCCAATAAATTCTGTGTTGGCTTAAGTTAGTTTGACTGGAGCTTTCTGTCACTTGAAATCAAAAAGATTCCTAACAGTGATATCTTAGGAACATGAATCATAGCAGGGAGAAATGAATAGATTTCAGCACCTTTCTAGATGTATTGAAACTGACATATTCTAACAACCTTTTCTTTTTGGCTCGACAAAGACTGCCTCCTTTCTATTGAAAGTCACATCTTGGTTGTTTTATAATTCCATAGATCAGGTTATAAACTCCGCAAGGGCTAAAATTGTGTCCGTTTTGTTCACTGCAGTATTCTCTGCACCTAAAACAAAGACTGGTCCTTGAATGTACCATACATGTCTAATAGCAGCCTGCCCGCCTGAATGAATGAATAAATGAGTGAACCTGAGGCATAGAGTTACCTGCTCCAAGTCACATAGTTATTGAGATAATAATATAGAGAATCCACATACCGCTTCATTGACACACAGTGTAAACATTCTTAACTCATTAGGAAAGAGGAAATAACTAACATCTGCTGTGATCCCTTCCTGAGCCTGGCACACTTTGCACATTCAGAGCAGTGTCTTTCTTATTACATGTGAATCCCTCACTGCACGTGCACAGTACCAAAAGAAGGGGTTTTTGTTGGTTTGTTTTTGTTTAGTTTAGTTTAGTTTTGTTTTGTTTGTGGTACTGGGGATTGAACTTTGGAGATATTCTCCCTCCAAGCTACACTCCCCCCAGTCCTGTTGATTATTTTGTTTGTTTTTTAAAACAAGAACTTGCTAGATTGCTGAGAGTCTCACTCCTTTGCTGAGGCTGGCCTCTAACCTGTGATTCCCCTGTCTCAGTCTCCAAAGTACTGGGATTCCAGGAGTGTACCACCACATCCTACAAGAGTACGATATCTTTGTTCTTATTTTACAAATGAAGAAACTGATGTGCAGAACATCTTTTTGAATATCATAAAGCTGTAGTTGGGCGTGGTGGCGCGTGCTTGTAATCCCAGCATTTGGGAGGCTGAGACAGGAGGATTGTGGTTCACAGACAGCCTCTAGTATTTAGTGAGGCCCTTTGCAAGTCAGTGTGACCCTGTTTCAAAAATAAAGAGTAAAAAATAGGGCTGGGAGTGTATCTCAATGGTAGAATGTCCCTGGATTCCATCTTCAGTACCGCAATAAATAAATAAATAAATAAATAAATAAATAAATAAATAAAATACAAAGCTGCTTTGTAACAGAAAACATAACTCAGGCCAAAGGAGTCCTGACATGGTACCTTGGCCATGGTCAATGTCAGAAAATTCTACAGATAGCTAAAGCCACATGTACCAGGTGGTTCTTACCAGATTTCACTGTAGAAACTTGCACTTTTGTGACCCTGATGTACAAAACAGAATGAGACCACCTTCTCTACACAAATTATGCTCATGTGGGTTGATGGGAGACGAATATACAGAGATTTGATGCTTGTGATATCATCATTCTTGTGAGCTCTGTGTTGGCATATGAGGGGAGCAGGAGCATGATGTAGTCAGAGGGGTGTGTGTGTGTGTGTCACATAAATGGTCTCAGAACTACACGACTATGATTTCTGGAGCCCCATCCTAGTATGATGTAGATGCATCATAATGAAGACAAGCAATAGAATCTTCTGGTCACATCTAAACCCAAGATGTATTCCCAGCATGGCCACAGTTTCAGCATAGCATGCAATACCAGTTCCCTGAACATTATCAGCAAAGGAGTCTGGGCAATGGTGTCCAGGGCAACTGACCATCAGCCAGAACAGATGTTTGGTCCGACTGCCCACTCCAAGCAGTGCTACTTATTCCTTCAGTCCAGCAGCCTTCATCTGCTCTTTTATGCTCAAAATGGCTGTATTTGGTAAAGCCATTAATCAGCTTTGCTTGTCTGTGATAAAATACCTGAGATAAACAACTTAAAAGAGAGAAAGGTTCATTTTGGCTCATGGTTCCAGTCCATGATCACTTGGCTCTGCTGCTTTTGGCACAATATGGCATGGCAGAAGTGTGTGGTAGAGGAGACCTATTCACCTCATGGCATCCAGGAAGCAAAGAAAGGGATATAGAAAGGGTCTGGACTCCCAGTGTTCCCTTCAAGTGCATGTCCCCAATGGCCTATCTCCCTCTAACTAGGCCCCACCTCCTAAAGGTTCCACTATAGCCCCATAGCACCACAAGTGGGGAACTTAAACACATGAGCCTTTGGGAGACATTTAAAATCCAAACTAGTAACGTGAGGGCCTTGTGATGACACAGCCCAGCTCTGTGCAAAAGGCCTTATCTCCACTGTCGTGCTTGGTGACCTGGGAAAAGCCTCTCCACACTGTGCGCCTCAGCAACCTCACTGGGGGAGGGTAGAGTTTGGGTTATAGAATACCGAAGTCCCCTTGTTCCATGGCACTTTAGCAGAAATTTCTAGAAAAAGAGATGAAGAAATGTGTCTGAAGATCCTCAAATAGTGTTTGTAGGGGGAGGTCCTGACTGAAATTTTCCGCTGATGGGCATTCATACTTTTGATGACAGTTTAGCCCCCAATTCCAGCCTTCTGAGAGAAGCTGGGAAGAAAAGTGGAGAGTGGTGAGGGAGGGTGAGGGCAGGCCTTACAGATTTCACCGGCACTGACTCACCTGGGCACTGCTTGTTCCTCCCTACTTTGCAAGGAAAAACATAAAAGTGTGTGCGTGTATATTTTTCTTTTTAACTCACTCAGGTCACAGGGGAAAGGGAGAAAGTAAACATCTGAGAGAAAGAGAAGATTACTCTCCTTTGTGTTTTTTCTTCTGTGGAGCCCAGCGCCCAGAATGTACTGCAAAGGACAGGGTGGGGGCTGCTCACACCCCTGCAGCCTTTGAAGGCAGTCGGCCTCTCCAAAAACAAGAACGGGGAGGGGTCTGCTGACTTCTCACCTTCTCAAGGCTCTAAAAATAATCAGAGCGTGGGGGTTCTAAATCAGGAACAAAGACAAAACAAAGGGTTAATGAGAGGACATGAGTTTGATGTTTCCTTGCATAAACACAGAGCCAGCAAAGAGCGAAGGCACTAGAGGCTGACCTTGGCCCCACGGGGAACCTGGACACCTTTTAGCCTTTAAAATGCTGTGCTTTGCTGCTTCTTCATCATATTTGCAAAGGGCGCCCTATGTCCTGCTCTCTGGGCCAACCTTCCTCAAAAGTATGCCCCTTCGTCTATCCTTTTTATGCTTTTATTGGTGTATTGTAGATTCCCATCATCATGTAATTCAGAGTGATAGTGGCATACAGGCACACAGCACGTGGTGAGCGTCCCCTTGGCTCCTTCTCCTCTTCCTTCCTTTCCCCATACAAGATATTGAGATTGGCATTGGTAATTTCACATGTGTACATAACATCTGTGGAATGTTTCCTTCATCAAGTCTTCCTCCCTCTCACCACCACCCTCCTCTAGACCCCCTCCATTAATGAGGTTTCTCCTCCATTATCTAAAGTCCCGCTGGTATTCCAATTACTCCCCAGCTTCTGTATATGAGATAAACATATGACCCTTCACTTTCTGTGGCTGCCATTTTGCTTATCTTGAGCCCCCTTCCCTGCAGCTTCACCCATCACCCTGATCAAAGCCTAACTGTAAGGTCTAACTCACACTAAAGAGTGAGTGACCAAAGGGGCCTCTTTGTTTTAGAGGTAGCAGCTCCTATTTACTTTGGGTCTCCCCTTTGTTCATGCTCTGTGCGTGGTTTTGGTGCATTCTCATACCACTAAGTACCATTACTCATAGGAAAAAAGACAGGGGGTGAGTTTAACCTACGCAGAATCCCAGACTCCCAGCCAAAAACCCCAGGCAATCAGATTCTAGAACCAAAATTGTTAACTCTCACGCCCCTGCATTAGCAGGAAGGGAATTAAGTAGTGAGGCATTAACTAGAAGCTTAAAGCCACAATAGAGACATAGGAAGGCACAGTAATGCCTGACAGTAAGGAATATTGACTCTCAGATGACCCATCTTCTGAAAAGAATATAGCTGCTGTCTGCCAGTGTGAATGAACCTGGAGAGATGTCTGCTTGCTACCATCCTGACCCTGCACACTGCACCAAGCTCTTTAAGGAATTCCGCACACACATCTATCTGGCTGTTTGTAGTCCAACCAGGAAGCTCCTGTGCCGATCAAATGTCATGTTACTAGCAATCACGCTGCACGTGTGAAGATGTGTCTTCTGGGGGTGGAGCGTAGGGAAAGAAAAATTCTGAGACAAAAAAACCAAGTGATAAATCACCACTGCAGGTCTCTGCTAATCCCATTCAGATAGCATATCAAGGTTTCTGGCCTCAAGGAGGTACTCACACAATGTTTGCTGGATGAATGCGTGAAGAGATGAATAAAGGAATGAATGGTGAAAAAAATGAGCAAACTGACTCATAGCTCCCTCCCTTCTTTGGTTCTTCTGTGTTCTTGATGTCATCTGTGGTATTTCCTCCAGCTATAGAATACTCCCCCATTAGATGGGGGTGTGAATTCTGACTGGCTGTGCTGAGCTGCAGCCTGAGCACCTCTTGCCAGCTCCGTGTGATGCTTGTGTTCCTGGGCTGTGAGTCACACTTTGGGTAGCAAGGGTTCAGGACACCTAGGTCTTACTCTTGTCTGTTGTCACACTTCAAAGTCACAAAAGAAGGGAGTCTCATCTGTTCTGTGATTATTATTTGTGCTTATCTTCTCCAGTCATTTAATCAGTGTGTGTGTGTGTGTGTGTGTGTGTGTGTGTGTGTGTGCGCATGCACGCATGCACACACATATGTGTTTTACTATAAAGCTTTATTCTAGGGTACAGGGCATTCTGTGTTGTCTTTTACCTTTCTTTTTGTTTTCTTTTTGTGGTACTGGGGATGGAAACCAGGGACATTCTACTTCTGAGCTACACCCTCAGCCCTATTTTTTATTATTTACTTTGAAACAGGGTCTCAGTGAGTTGCAAGGGGCCTCACTAAGTAGTAGCTGAGGCTATCCATAAACCACACTCCTCCTGTCTCAGCCTCCCAAATGCTGGGATTAGAAGCGTGTTCCACCACTCCTGACATCTTTTATCTTTCACTTGTACTAGACAAGGATTTTCTAAGAACCTAATGAAGCTTAAATCTCAGCTCTCCTAACTTACAAATAGGCCCCACCTCAGACTCTCAGATGTAGACACCAAAATATTTTCACACTTGTATATGATTTTGCCGATTTACAAAAACAAAGAGGGTCACACAATTTATATAAACCTCTAGTCCTACATAAATCTGGATCCATCTCCACATTTGTCTAGTCATATTTCTTAGAAAGTAGATAAATATGTCTCTGGCACCCATGTCTCTATCAAAAGCAGAAAAATAAAGGCAAAGAGAGCTATAAGATTTAAGAAAAATTTTAAAGAGCAGAATACCTTGGGTAAGGGGGAAATATACTTATTTAAATATGTAATCACTCGGTTCTGGTTTGTGATTCAGGCTACCCACTCAGCCCAGGTAAGCACAGGAATTTTTATACCTTTATTGGGACATTGTAGCCTCACATCATAACATAGTTCAAAGTGATAGTGACATACATGTACACAGTACTTTGTGAGCTTCCTTCAGCTCCCTCCTCACTCATTCCCCTTCCCCATACATGATATTGAGACTGGCCTTGGTACTCATGCATGTGCATAATGTCAGTGGAAATGTTTTCTTCATTAATTTCTCTCTCTAACCTCCTCTCCTAGACCTTCCCCCCGTTTCTCCTCCATTGTCTAAGTCCCTCTGTATGCTGATTACTTCCTAGCTTCCACATATGAGAGAAAACGTTTGACCCTTCACTTTCTGTAACTGTCTAATTCCACTTAACATAATGTTCTCCAGGTCTATCCATTTTCCTACAAATGACATAATTATGTTTTTCTTTATTGCTGAGTAGAATCCCATTGTGTGAATATCCCATAATTTTGTAATCCACTCATTCATCTGCTGATGGACACCTAGATTGGTTTTATAATTTGGCTACTATAAACATAGTTATGTATGTATCACCATAATATTCTGATTTCAGTCTCTCTGGAAAAATACCCAGAGTGGTATAGCTGGATAATATGGTGGTTCCATTCCCAGTCTTCTGAGGAATCTTAACACTGATCTCCATTGCAGCTTTACTAATATGTAATCCCACCAACAGTGCAGAAGTGTTTCTATTTCCCACATCTTCACCAACATTTATTGTTTTTTGACTTCTTGATGATTGCTATTCTAATTGGAGTTACATGGAATCTCAGTGTAGCTGTGATTTGCATCTGCCTAAGTGCTAATGATGTTGAATATTTTTTCATATATTTATTGGCCCTTTGTATTTTTTATTTTGTGAAGTAAATATTTAATTCACGTGCCCATTTCTTGATTGGTTTTTTTTTAGCTTTAAGTTTTTAAGTACTTTGTATATTCTAGATATTACTTCTCTATCAAAGGAGTAGCTGGCAAAGATCCTTGCCCATTCTGTAGACTCTCTTTTTAGACTCTTGGTGATTTTGTTTGCCAAACAAAAACTTTTTTAGTTTAATCTCACTCCATTTATTAATTCTTGTTTTAATTTTCTGGGCTTTGAAGGTCTTACTGAGGAACTTTCTACCTACCTCTGTGCTGGAGAGTTGGACCTATGCCCTTCACTAGTAATTTCAGTTTCTGATCTAATTTCAAGGTCTTGGATCCATCTTGAGTTGACTCTTGTGTAGGGTGACAGTTTCAGATTCAATTTCATTTTCTACAAATGGATAACCAGTTTCCCCAACACCATTTGTTGAAAAGGTTGTCTTTTCTCCAACATATATTTTTGGCACCTTCGTAAAATATCAGTTGGCTATTACTATGTAAATTTGCATCTGTATTTTCTATTCTCTTCCAATGGTCTATATGTCTGGGGTCTTTTGTTTTTTGTTTGTTTGTTTGTTTGTTTGTTTGGTGGTACTGGATGTGGAACCCAGAGGCTTTCTACCTCCAGGTTATACTCCAGACCTATTTTTTATATTTTATCTAGAAACAGGGTCTCACTAAGTTGCTGAGAGCCTCACTAAGTAGCTGAGGCTGGCTTTGAACCTGTGCTATCCTCCTGTCTCAGCCTCCCAAGCACTGGGATTACAAGTGTGCACCACCAGGGACTTCCGGGAAGATGGCGACTGAGAAAAGCGGGGCTTAAGAGCCCCACTAACAACCAATCTCTATTACCACAAAATCAGCGCCTTTCATAGCCAGAAAACACCATCACCAGAGAAACAAAAAAATCACCAGCCCCAGAGAGGAGGGGGTCTCATAACAGAGCTCAGAGCCACAGAGGAGATACGCCGGCCTCACGGCCAAGGACACGGCAGCAGCGCCTTACTGCCGATGGCAGCGGCGAGCTCACCGGACGGCTACGGCTACAGACCAATGCACTCAACAGCCCACCAGGCTCCAGAGAGGAGCGGCGGACAGCGAGCCGAGGTGAGCCGCTGCGGAAGAGCCCAGGGGGATTCGGCAGATTTTTCGGCGCAAGGAGCATCTAAAGCTCCCAGTGGCTGGGCTCAGCACACGCTGCAGGGACTCAGAGCAGAGCTCAAAACCAGAGAAGAAATACGCCAGCCTCATGGCCGAGGGCGTGGCAGCGGCACCATATTGCTACCAGCGGCAGCGGCAGCAGCGGCGAATTCAACAAGTCCACTACAGCCCCATCTGCGTATTCAACAACAGTGAGTCAAATTGTGGGCCCCAGAGGAGAAATCCCAGTACTGACTCCCAGGGACTTGACCCAGTGGGGGAGTGGAGGTGGCAGAGATATCACACCATAGGAGAACGCCCAACCTGGCACTCCCCATAGTCTAAAGCAGCCTCTATTGACTCCCTGGGTCTGAGAATTTGCGATACAACCCAGTAAAGGAGTAGTGGTGACTGAGATACCACAGACTCAAGATCCAGAGCACCTTAAATGAAGTAGTAGTGACCCAAGGGAAGAACCCAGAGAAGGCACAAACTCCCGAAATCATGGGAAAGAGGAATAACAATGGAGCAATGAATGCCCACAATCCCACAACATCAGAACTCAATAAAACAGAAATTCAGAGATTTCTAGAAGATCAAATCAGGAAAATAACTGTAGAAATAATAGAGGTGTTTCGAAAAGAATTCAGAAAGAGCCAAAAAGAGATAAATGATGCAATTAATGAAGTAAAGGCCTCAATTTAAAGTATAAACAACCGATTAGACCACATGGAGAATAGAATCTCGCTCTTAGAAGATGATCAATCCAAAAATGAACGCATAGTTTCTAATCTAGAAAAAAATATCCGACAGCAGGAATCTGACATTGAAGAAATATGGGCCCATTTTAAGAGAGCTAACCTAAGAATAATTAGAATAGAGGAGGGAAAAGAAGGTGAAACCAAATGGGATCAACAATATCTTCAAGGAAGTAACAGCAGAAAATTTTTCAAACATAGAGCAAAAGGTCGATACACAGGTCCAGGAAACTTATAGAACTCCCTTTAGACAGGATCAGAGAAGAGGATCCCGCCACATAATTGTCAAAATGACCAATGTGGAAGCCAAGCAGAGAATCTTAAAGGCAACAAAAACAAAAGGCCAAGTGACATTCAGAGGCAAACCAATTAGAATCACTCCAGATTTTCCAAACCAAGTCATGAGAGCCAGAAGGGCTTGGAGTAACATATTCCAAACTCTGAAAGAAAACAACTTCCAGCCAAAAATTTCCTACCCAGCAAAACTTTCTATCAAATTAGATGGGGAAATAAGAAGCTTCCATGACAAACAGAAACTGAAGGAATTTATGTCTTCAAAAGCAGCACTAGAGAAAATACTCAAAGAGATTAACTACAAAGAAGAAATAGGTAACACACACCAGAACCAGAGAAACAGATTTTCCATCCAACAGAAAACTAAGATTAGTTATCTGTGGAGATTCATTATTTATGTTAGTCTTATACCTATCTCTAAATGGTATTGTTTGCTTTTATTGTTAATTTTTTGGATTTCTAGTTGGAATATTAATATACCTTCAGATATAGTATTTGGAAATATTTTATCCCATTCTATCAGTAACTTTTAACTCTGTTTACATTGTCTTTGGATATACAATATTTTATTTTTTAGGGAGTTTGTATACCCTTTTGTTGCCTGTGCCATTGAAATCATATCCAAGAAATCACTGCCAATTTCAGTGTTGTGAGGTTTTATGACCCAGATTTTCTTCTAAAAGTTTATAGTCTTAAGATTTATATTTAGGTCTTTTATCTATTTTGAGTCAATATTTGTATATGGGATTAGGTAAGGGTCCAGTTTTATTCTTTTTCATGTAATTATTATTTTTCAACAATATTTAGTTAAAAGATTATTATTTCCTCCACCAAATGTTCGTGGAAACCTTGTCAAAAATAACTTGACAATATATGGAAGAATGTATCTCTAGGCTTTTATTTAACTCCAATAGTTTATATATCTGCCTTTAGAACAGTACTACACTGTTTCAATTACTGTAGCTTTATATGGTTTGAAATATATATCTTCTAGCTTTGTTCTTTTTCGAGATTGTTTTGGGTATCTAGAGTCCATATTACATATTAGGATAGATTTTTTCTTGAAAAATAAATATATAAATATATGATAGTTTCACCTAAAAAAAAGAAAACAATATTCTCTGGTAAGAAAGAAAGCAAAAAGAAATATTAAAATGTTATCTTTAAGTTATCAAAAGCTTGGTATCAGACAAATGAAACTGTTATGTGAGATTGTCATTTTTAATTTTGGATAAATTGCTATAATACTAGATGTCAACCACTAAGCTAAGCATGGGAAGGAGGGATGGAGAGGGAATGGGGTGGGGATAGGGTAGGGGATGACTGGGTGATGTGTGCATGTATGTCTACAAAAGTATTTTGTATCCCACTATGATGTATGAATACAATACACCAATAAAAAATTAAAAAAAAAAACAAGTATGAACCACCACACCCAGCTATGTCTGTTTTTTAAGACACTGACATTTGCAACTACAAGTCTGGCCTTTAGTAAAGAAACAAAGAAACATCAACAGAAAAAAAATCCCCACCTTGTGTCAGCCCATTATCCAGTAGAACTTCCCAGAACCCATCAGCCTTGGGCTCTGGGAAAATCGAGCTCAACATCTTCACCTATCCAGGGAGAATCTTCGAGTCTATGACATAGTTGCACAGTACACACTATCATGACAGGGAAGGGTATCTGCTCCGAGTAATGTATTACCACAAATCTGGGTGACACTATTACAAACCTCACAATCACCTGCTCCATCAGAGTGTCTGCAGCTGTGGGGCGCCTCTGACCAGTCCTATTCAACCTTGACTACATACCTTGAATCATTTGGGAAGCTTTAGAAAACATTGTCACCTGGGTCACATCCCCCCCAAATGGTTCTGGTTTAATTAGTCTAGGATGTGATCTGGATGGTGGCAGTTTTTGAAGTCTCCCAGGTGACTGTAATACACAAGCATGAGTAAGAGCTACTGCTTTAGACTATCAGAAGAAGGAGGATGCCAGAACTTCAAAACTACAGCAGCAGCAGCACCTGCTAATGTGTGAAAAATAGAAAGCCCTAAGCCCTACTGTAGACCTCCTGAATAAGAATCTGCATCTTATCAAGATACTGGGTGGATTTGCCTGCTCACTAAGTTTTTTGTTGTCGGGGTTTTTTTTTTAATGGTACTGCTGATGGAACCCAAGGTCATTCTACCTCCAAGCTACACCCTCAGCCCTATTTTTTATTCTTTTTTTCCTTTTTCTGAGGTACTAGGGATGGAATCCAGGGGCATTCTACCTCTGAGCTACACCCCCAACCCATTTTTTTTATTTTATTTTTAGTTATTATTATTATTATTATTATTATTATTAGTGGTGGTGGTGGTGGTGGTGGTGGTACTGGGTTCCTGGAAACCCTTCTACCTCCGGGCTACACTCCCAGACCTATTTTATATTTTTATTTGGAAACAGGGTCTCTTAAGCCAGCGAGGCTGGCTTTGAACCCGCGTGATCCTCCTGTCTCCGCCTCCCAAGCACGGGGATTACAAGCGTGCGCCACCACGCCCGGCTTTATTCTTTATTTTGAAACAGGGTCTCACTGAGTTGCAAAGAGCCTCACTAAGTAGCTGAGGCTGTCTGAGAACCATGATCCTCCTGTCTCAACCTCCCAAATGCTGGGATTACAAGCGTGCGCCACCACGCCCGGCTATTTTTTTTATTCTTTATTTTGAAACAGGGTCTTGCTGAGTTGCAAAGGACCTCAGTAAGTATTAGCTGAGGTTGTCTGCAAACTGAAATCCTTCTGTCTCATCCTCCCAAATGCTGGGATTACAAGTGTGCACCACCACATTCGGCTCCCTGCCCACTAAGTTTTGAGAAGCACACTCTAGAAATTATTAGTTTCCTGATCAACCTCCTCCATTTGCAAAGGCAGAAATTGGAAGCCAATCACATGAAAATGTTTGGCCAGGTTCCTCTGATGCTTGCTGAAGTCTCTGGTCTTCCATCTTCCAACTTCAACCAGACTTTCTCTCACTCGGCTAGACTCTGAGTCATTCTAGAAGGGCACTGAGAGTCAAAGACATAGTTTCCATGTTCAAGTTGCAGAAACCACACAGTTTCCTGTGGAATTTCTGGCTTTTTCTGGCTAGGGGAAAAATATGTCTCAGTGTGAGCCATTATGTATTCTAGGTATATACAATGAGTTTGTCTTGAGACATATTTATGCCCAAGAATATTATGTATTCTCTTTATATACCATGCAAGGTTAAATTTTTTGAAAATTTATATTTGCTTTTTATCACCCAGACATATAAGAGATTTATAGCCAAGACCCGATGGATTGGAAACAGATGGCAAAACCCGGATTAACACCATAGATCCTGGTGACCGTTGATCAGTCCTTTCCATTAATGATATTTTCACCCTGAGTGGATTTTAAGACAAATATGCAGGTGGGTATCATTTTTGCAAGGCAGGCACTTCCTCTTTCTGCTTTAAGTTCATCCAGTATTAAAAAAAAAAAAAGACAGACGAAATAGTCATACACTGAATAATTCATGTGGAAAAATTTGGGGGAGAGCTAAATAGAGGTGACTCGTGTTGTGTTCATATTTGGCTGGTGTTACACGGTGGAGACTTTCTCTATTACATAATTGCTATTCACCCAAAATACAGTGGTTGAAGTGATTTAGGGACCCTTTACGAGGCCTCTCACACACCAACCTTTCACTCAACCAACTCTTAATGGTCCTCTTTCAGAAATAAAAGATGCTCAAGGCATGCAAATCTATTTGAAGTCCATTTCGTAAACTGACCCGACCCAGGGGAAGTCTGGTAACAGGCCAATGGAAGCCTCCCTCTGAACTAGCAACTTGATCTCGCGTGCACGTGCGTGGGTGTTAGTGCACACCCCCAGACGCTCGTGTGATCGATCCCCCACGATTTTCTGCCAGGCCCAAAGAGGGTCTTTATGTGCAAATCCGTGGCCGAGGGTGGTCCTGCAGAACCGCTCAGCATTCACCCAGGTGCGGGAGCCAGCCAGAGGATGAATCATTATTATTTTTTTAATCAAGTAACAGGCCCAGGTGTAGCAGCAGCCCGGCTTTCTAATATCACTGTGGCTTTGATAAATATGTCCCATTCCTTGATAACTTTTCCAAATCCTTTAATATCCTGCAGCTCAGTCCCTGATGTCTGGCTGTCGCAAAAATGTGTGAACGGAGACCAAATGTCAATAAAAATCTCCCTGCCTGCCTCAACCCAGTACATAATCAGCTCCAAGGTAAATAAATGGTAAGTTAGTTATCTGCAGTGGGAGGGGAAGCCTCAGTGCTTATCTGGCTTTCATTTTGGCCTTCCTAGGGTGCTGACCAAAATGCCTTCTGATTCCAGTCTCTTCTGGGGGTGGGTGTTGGAATTTTTCCCCTTTTTTCTTTTTTCTTCTTTTTTCCTCCCCTCTGAGGGACAGCCTGCTCTGCTTTTCTGAAACGGCTGTCCGCTTTCTGCTCCGCTCTCCTCAACTCCATTAAATCACCTTTCATCACATTAAATACAGGTCTTCGGGGTGGTCAGAGAGCTACGCTCTGAGGGATGATGTTATAATGAGGGCGACGTGTATGAAAAATCATTTTGCAGCTCAATCCCAGGCAGGCCACAAGGAGGGGGGAGGCGCCGAGTGTGTCTCACTTAAGACTGGAGCCAGGCTCCAGGTTTCATTCATTCACTCATTCAGCAGACATCTAGAGAATACTGTTGCATGTCAGTCTCTAAGAATACACCGGTAAACAAAGAGAACATGAGTATCCTTTCCCTCATGGAGCTTCCAGAAGGTGACCATTTGAAGGCCACTTAGGGAACACACCACACTTCACATCAGACTCAAGCATACAAGAAGAGGCAGCTAATTTGAAGAGTTTCAGGTATCCCTGCCCACAAATGACTCCTGTTCCAGTGCCAAAGTGTGGTCTTCTTCCAGAAGATACTCTTTCTTTTGAGGTAAATCATCCTTTTTTTCTATGAGCCATCCTTTTTTCTAAGTGCAATTGCCCTTGGAAGGGATTAGCTGTTATCACTCCTTACCACCTGAGTGTGAATTTATTTATTGGCTCTTTTTCCTGCCTAGATGGGAGGGCCTCCAGGGGTGCCAAAGACACAAAGCTTCTGAAAAGGTGGTAGCAAGGGAGACTGGGGATAATCTGCCTCAATGTTGCTCCACAAAGGCCCCAAAATCATCTACCCCCTATGTGGCCCTTCTAAATAAGGCTTCCCATCCATTGTCTAAGGGCTCCTGTCCAGGAACTCCCCACTAGCCAACCCAGAGACATCAAAAGAAACGTTTCTGGGATGGGAACAGGCCATATTACTGTTGAGGTTCTCCAAGCTTAGATACTGTCTGGCTCCCTTTCCTTATATGGTGATAGCTCCCCACCATGATTTCACCTTAGGTACAACACTGTCCTCACTTGGTGCCTTCCAGCAATCCCTTTATTAAAGGCATGCTATATTAGTCAGCGTCTGTATCACCATGGCCAAAATACCCAACAAGAACAATATAGAGAAGGGAAATTTTATTTGGCTCAGTTTCAGAGGTTCAGAACATAGTTGGCCAACTCCAGGGCAGAAACATCACGGTAGCAGGGCACAGTGGAGGAAAGCTGCTTGGCTCATGTCTACTAGAAGTAGAGAGAAAAGAAGGGACAAGAGACCATGCCTTCAGTGACCTCCCTCCTTCAGCCACACCCCACCTACCTACAGTTACTACCCAGTAAATCGAGTAAATTCTTAATTCATCAATGAATTAATTCGCTGATGAAGTTACAACACTGATTCAACTATTTCACCTTCGAACATTTCTGCATTTCCAACATATGAGCTTCAATGGGTGACATTCCACAACAAAAGCATAACAACACATTCCTTACTGGAGTGGGCCATCTGTTTGCTGCCTAGACCCAGATTCATACAGGGGGTAAAAAAAAAAAAGGAAGAGAGATCAGTTCTAGGACTAAAGTCTGAACACAAGTGGAAAAAATGGATGCCTACAGCACCTGATAGAAGAGAGTGTTTCATATTTAGTGGGCATACCAATAGTCATAAAATGCAGATTCTACCTTCATGTCCTTTCTGACTCAATGGGTCTGACTAGAAGAGGTTTGGGAAAGTGGGTTCTTAACAAGTATCCAAAAAATGATGCTGAAACAGATGGCCTGAGACATTAGCCCATTCTGTGTTGCTCTAACAAAATGCTCTAACAAGGTTGAGCCAGGCGTGGTGGCACACGCTTGTAATCCCAGCATTCGGGAGGCTGAGACTGGAGGATCGCTGTTTGCAGACAGCCTCAGCTGCTTAGTGAGGCCCTCTGCAACTCAGTAACACCCGGTTTCAAAATAAAAAGAATAAAAAATAGGGCAGGGGGTGAGGTCGAATGTCCCTGGATTCCATCCCCAGACCTGCAAAAAAAAAAAAAAAAAAAAAAAAGACCAAGGCTGGGTATTTTATAAAGAAATGAAGTTTCTTGAGCTCACACCTTTGGAGGTTAAAAGTCCAAGATTGAGCAGCCTCATCTGCTTAGTGCTTATGTGGGCCTCATGGTGGATAATCTCACAATGGAGGAGCGTGTGCGGAATCACACGACAAGACAAGAAGCCAGAGAGACTCAAGGACCAGGCTTGCTTGTATTTATTCATTTACTTACTTACTTACTTACTTACTTACTTTAGTGTGCTGGGGTGTGAGCCCAGGGACATTCTACCTCTGAGCTATACGCCCAGTCCTATTTCATATTTTATTTGAAAACAGGGTTTCATCAAGTTACAGAGGGCCTCACTAAGTGGCTGAGGCTAGCTGTAAGCCTTCAATTCTCCTGTCTCAGCCTTCCAAGTACTGGAATTACAGGTTTGAACCACCACACCCAACTCTTGATTATTTTATAATAACCCATTTTTGCAAGAACTAAGCCATGTAATGTCACACAAGAACTACATCAATCCCTTCCTTCCAAGAGAAGCATGTCCAATGACCTAATGACCTCCCACTAAACCCTACCTCTTAAAGGTTGCAATACCTCTGAACCTTACCAGTATAGGGATCAAACCTTTAAACACATGTATCTTCTCAGACAAAGTGAAGAATGCAAAAGATATTGCAACACATAATACAAAATTCATGCAAAATAAACTAAAGCACCTTGAAGACTGATAGTCCTGACATACACCTCTCTCAGGGTGTCATGAGTCAGGGTGTAGAAGTCAGCCTTCCTGGGTTCAAAGTCCATCTCTGCAATGGATACCTGTGTGACCACAGGCAGATTATTAGCCTTTCTGAGCTATTAGATACACTAGTTCAAAACTACAGCACCCATGTGCCACAATTTAGTACATATTGATTTTTAAAAGTCTAACAAAACAATGTTATTCCCTTGTATTGTGATCATCCTACTTTCTGCTTCATCAAAAATTTCTAATCATTATCACTAACAATTTAAAACAATATGAATAGCAATAAGCTATGGGAGGATCAAGAAGAGCTGAAGAAGGAACTATTCAATTTTCAAGTAGAATTTAGACAAAAATGTTAAGAAGCCAGGACTCTCTGGGTTCAAAAATAAAACAGTTCTTTTACCCCTGGTCTTTCCTGGCAAGAGTCTCAAAGTAACAAATGGCCTCAGAGTAAGATCAAGTCAAGGGCACAGCCATAAGATCCTTTGATGAGATCTCAGAGGACATAATGTAGTGCCTCAGAGACCATCTTTCTGTATGTAAAATGTTTTCTAAGAATCTTAAGGGTACTGTCCCACAGCCCTGGTTTTCAGCCTGTATTCTGAATACTCCTATCCAGCCCCAATACACGGTGTGATAAAAATGGCTCAGAAAGGTTAAGTAATCTACCTGTGGTCACACAGCTATCCGTGGCAAAGATGGACTTTGAATCCAGGAAGGCTGACTTCTATATCCTGACTCATGACTCCCTGAGAGAGATGAATGCCACTAGTATTAGCCTTCAAGGTTCTTTATTTTGCATGCATTTTTTATTATGTATTGCAATATCTTTTGCAATATTCACTTTGAGAATGAATTAAAGCAAGGCTGGCATTTTATAATTTGCACAGCTGACTTTGTAGGCTCTCATGGTTCACTTTCCAACATATTTATATGGTCTAGGATAGTGGGATGGTGTTGTAGATTAGATAGGAAGGAACAAAACACAGGCCCAGGGTACCCTTTCCTTGCTATCCTTATTCCCAGACATCTCACTGTGTACCCTCTGCAGTAACTTTGCTCATGTCAGGCCTGCCATCAGAGCTGCCCTTTTACTGACTGTAACAGGCAGTACTGCTGAATAACAAATTACCCCCAATACTTCAGAGCTTAGAACAATTGATTTGTTATGCTCAGAGAGTCCACGAGTCATATATTCACACAAAGCATAGGAAGAATAGTCTGTCTCTGCTTCAGGAAGTTTGAATTCTCATCTGGAAAGACTCAGAGCCTGGGGTGACTTGCAGCTAGGGGGCTGAACTCTGAAACCATCTGAAGCCTTCTTCATTCATATGCCTGGATCCTGTGACAGGAGGACTCCAAGGCTTCCAGGATACCAAATAGTGAATCCACATAGCTTGGGCTTCCTCACATCATAGTAGCCTCAAAACAGGTTACTTACATAGCACCTCTAGTGCAAGTGATTCAGCAAGTATGTTGGAAGCTGCCTGGCCTTTTATGAAATTGCATCTGGAGTCACCCAGTATCACTTTCCCTGAATTCTATTGATTGATGTCACAAGCCTCCCCCACCACCCAGTACAAGGAGACCAGATATAGACCCTACTTTTGAATGGAAAGAGAGTCAAGATCATATTGTAGAGGAGTCTGAGTCAAGGAATATTATTAGATGGCAGCTTAAGAAAATATAATCTGCCAGTCTGCCCTGTGGCCACAGTTCATAACTTCCCACCCATCTTTAAGACTTAATTCAAACCCTCTCCTCCAGGAAGCCTTCCTTAATTACTGAAATCTACTTTAAAACCTGTTCTACTTAATAATCACAGAATTGTAGTAGAAATAATACAGGTTGAGTTTCCCTTACCTAAAACATTTAGGACCAGAATTATTTGGAATTTTGGATTTGGGAGTGTTTTGGAATATTTACATATATGTCAGCTATCTTGGGACTCAAATCTAGATGCAGAATCCACTTATGCTTTATATACATTTAATACACATAGCCTGAAGGTAATTATATACAATATTTTTAGTGCTCCTGAGTTTTGAATAGCACCTATCACATAAGGTCATGTGTAGAAATTTCCACTTAGAGCATAATACTGCTGTTCAAAAACTTTTGGATTGTGGAACAGTTTGGATTTCAGATTTTCAGATCAGAGATGCCCAAACCTTTATTTCCTACTGTTACTGTTGTTCTTATTGTATGACTGGATTATTTGAGAGTATGCCGCAGACATCGTGACATTTTTATTCTAAATACTTTTATACACATCTCTTAGCAACATACACATTCTCCTGTGTGACCACAGTGCAATGATCAAATTCACCAGGTTTGAGATAAATATAATACTATTATCTATTATATAGATCATATTTTAAATTTTTCAGATTTGGGATTTTGGATTAGGGCTGCTCAAGCCATAGTGGTGCAGCTAACATGAGACATTGAACACTTCACTTATTTTAACCCATGACAACCCCAGGACAACCCCTGAGGAAAGTGTCCTTATTATCACCCTTTGACAGTCGAGGAACGCCCGGGAGCTCAGGGAAGTTAGATTACTTGCCAAAGTCACACAGTTAACGATTGGCAGGATCAGAGCTGGAACCCAGGCAATCAGCTGGAGCCTGATGTCTTCCCAACCCTATCCCACCTTTTGGTAGCTCTTCCTTCACAGAGTTCACTTTCCCCCAGCCAGGCTAAAACAGCTCTCTCCTCAACACTATTATAGTCTCTGATACCTTGCTAGACTCCTAGGCTCGCCTACACTCTCACTAAAGGATCTATCTATCTCTGTACTGGAGACTGAACATTCAATCAAGCTATACCCCAGATATATATATATATATATATATATATATATATATATATATATATATATATATGACAGGGGGACAGGATTATACTAATTTGCTAGAGTTCCTGCTTAAGTTTCTGTGGCTAGCCTTGAACCCGCTATTCTCCTGTCTCAGCTTCTGAAGTACTGAGATTACAGGAGTGTGCCACAGGCCCAGCTTGCTGAGGGATTCCTCATTTGTTCCAGTAAGCCCCTAAACCCAGAATCTGCTCTCAAAGCACCAGTGTGCACATTTGTGTGCTGACTCACTGAGCCAAGCCTGGGCCAAGGCAGGAGGACACTATTTGCAAAATGGGCAAAAAAAAAAAAAAACTTCAAGAGAGTCATCCTATGCCAGAGTCCCTTGAGTAGGGCAGGCACAGGGACTGGTGGCCAACTGGGATGTCCAAAGTGCCGCATAAGCACTCCAAATACATCACTAGATGGATAAGGAAAAAATTAGATTTCAAGATGGTTTTAATTCCGAGCTCTGAGAGTCTTGGGGAATGAGTAGAGAGAGAAATGATTTAGAACCACAGGGTTTTTTTATGGGCAGCGGGGCCTCTTTCAGCCTGAGCAGGCAGATTGAGAAATCCGTAAACAAGCAAGGAGCAAGCCCGGAGACAGAGCGCGTGGTCTACAAGGCACGGGGATAATAGTGCTCAAGTCAAGGGAGGCTCAGAGCCACGTGGAAATGATTCTGGGCATAAAAGACTGCGCCCGGGTGCTTTGTATCTGAACAAAAGCATTCCACGTGTACGCGAAAGTGGCTTTAGAGAAAGAACAGGTTTGCCTGATCAGCCCCTCTGGCCTGTAAATTAATGCTTTGGACCGTTACCTTGAAGCTGCGCTGCCCCTTGTAAGAACCAGTCTTGTAGGCACAGTGGGGGATGTCTGATATTAGCCAGAATATTGGCAATCCTTGCCTGCCGGCTGCCTGAAAGTATGCCTCTCATCAGTCCTGGCCAGTGTGCATGACTAAAGAAGCAAAGAGCTCTGAGGGCAGTGACCTCATGACCTCAAGCCAGGGAAGCAGGAAGAAATGCAGAGGTGGGCAGATAACTTTATCATCCTTAATGGGCTACTTAACTCCTTGTGCAGAAGTAGAGGAGCCACCAGTGACATGCCCCAGGCAGCAGATGGCAGCGTGGGCAGACTTATACAAAGGAGGGTGTCTGGATTCAGTTTGCCCCAGAAGCCAACCCCAAACAGCGAAATGAGTACAAATAGTTTATTTGGGATGCGCAAGAAACATTGAGAGTGGAGTGGGAAGGTGAGCCAGAATGGGAAGACAGTCAATCAAGGGTGTGTCATCAAGCCAGCCAGCACCATGCGCAGGCGAGGAAAGCAGGAACCAGCAAGAACAGTACTTCTCAAGGTATCCGGGCTACAGACCCAGTTGTCTTCTGGGGTTATCAACCCATTGTAAATGGATCATTCTGCACAAGTACAATTAAAATGTCATGGTGATAGCAAATTGCTATATAAGGTCCGAAAGGCTTTCTCTTCTGTACTTATCTTGAAATGTAAGAGTCACACACATTTCACAGCTTGTTGCTGGTCTAGGGACCATACTTTAAGTAGTACTGGTACAGAATATGTACCTCCAAGCACGTCCACAAACAGGCACCAGTCATTGGTTAAGGGTATGTGATTCTTCCCTGTGCATGCACAGAGTGGTAGGCTTTGGTTTATAGAAAGCCATTAGGCACAGAGATGCGCATAGTAGCGCTTGGGAGTCAGCCTTTACATGCTGAAAGGGGATGGGACAGGGTGTAGGCAGCATCTACTACAGAGGACTCCCACTCCCTTTTCCTCACCAAAGGCCCATTGGCAATGCTCTAGGGTTTGAGGCAAGAACAAGGCAAAGTCCAGATTCGAGTACCCAGAATCAGGGAGCTCCAGAAGTCAGAACTTCTCCTTGGCTGATTGTAAATGAGAGGCCATATGGGTAGGCTGTACTTTATCTGCCCAGCCTAACATCTGAATTTAGCCCTCATTGAAAGAGCAGACGCACTGTTTAAAGAAAACCAAAACCACCCCAACCCCCGCTGTCAGCTCTGATAAGACACTAAATGCAGAAGGGCTGCCTCCCTGACCACAGCCCGCATTGCTACGCAGTTCACTCCTGCCTGGCCCCTGCACACCACATGCTTCCTCCTCTGCAGGCATTTTCTAAGGAGACACAGCAGTTCTTTCTGGCTTTGCAGTAACCCCAGGGCCTGCAAGTTGTAGACAGGGGATGACTGCAATTGCGGCGAGGGTATGGAAAAGTTTATCTGGGATGCCCTGGTGTCATCAGGGAAAAGCCACACCAGCCTGGCCCTCCACAGCCAGTGCCACTTCTGGGATCTCTTTCCAGGATGAACAAGAAGATGAAACTAACGGTACTGCTGAAAGCATGACAACATCGAGAATGAATGCCTTCACTCTGTATCGGGGCCTTGACCTCATGCTAAGTACTCTATATACAATTCCTTTCATCAGCTCAGGAACTTTTATTTTGCATTGCTAGAGATGGTACCCAGGGCCTCATGCATGCTAGGCTATTGAGCTACACTCCCAACATTATAGTGACTAGGAACAACTTCCATGTTATATATACTGCCAGGATCTGAGACTGCCAGGATCTGAGTGCTATATCTTCTACCTCTGAGCCATGTGACTTAGTGTGTCTTGGTTTCCTCATCTGTAAAATGGGCTTTTGCCAACATCACAGAATTGTTAGTGCAGTAAGCAGGTTAATATCTGTGACATGCTTGAAACAGGATGAGGAATAAAATGAACCCCTAGCACCCATGCAGTCCTGGATCTGCCCTGGCCAGGGCTCCAGCTCAGCAGCCTCACTGCTGCTAGAGACCTCAACCCTCTGAGGAAGTGACCAGTAGCAGGTTGACTGGGCATCCCTGAAGCGGGATTACATGGTTGTCATGCAGATGACAGCCAAAGAAAGGAGTTTTAGGCTATTGGCTCTGTGATAACATGCAGGCCCCAGATTGAGGGCTTTTGCCAACTCTGTCACTGTCGCCACCACCCAGATTGTTGCTACCTCAATGATTGCCACCTGGGATTTGCACGATCACTGCCTCTAAGGCCAGTAGTTTTTATCTATGGGGACAGAGCCTGGATTGTGACTCCTCGGGCTGTGTTTCTCCCCCACTGCCCTTGAACACAGTCTGGCCCAAGTGGATGATGGGATGCAAACCACCCTCAGATTAGGTATGTTAAAGGTTAAAGGTTCACAGATCTGTCTTATCCAACTCAGAGTTGTACATAATCCAGACCTCAGTAATCATTTCCAGTTTCCTAATTAGTTCACCCTTATTTCCAACCGGGTCAGGTTACCAGATAAATGAGAATTTCAGATAAACAATGGGGTTTTTTCAGTATAAGTATGCCCCAAGAGTGCATAAAACATATACTAAAATGTATTCATTGTTTATCTAACATTCTAATGTAAATGGGCATCCTGTGCTTATAAGTAAAATCTGACAAAGCTCATCCAGGAGCATTGATGGGGCTCTGGGTAACATCAAAGAAGACCAGAACCCTTCTCTATCGGTTTAAGTGACCCAGGAAGGCAATTTTGAAAACGGATTTTGGATGCAGGTGGTTTGATTGGGAGGTGACCAGGAAGCACAGTGAGGGATCAGGAAAGTGAGGCAGGGAAGAGAGAGAAGCCAATAAAAGAGATGCTAATGAGGAGGTTGCCTCTGTAGGCAACAGGGCTCAGCCCCCCCCCCCCCAGCTTCCCACCAGGAACATCCCAGAATTCATGTGAAAAGTGCTATAGAATTGCCCTGAGGAAGCTAGGCTGGGCATTCATCTACCATAAGTCAGTCTGTCAGGCTGCCATCAAAATATTATAGACTAAGCAAGTTATACAACAAATATTTATTTCTCACAGTTCTGAAGGCTAGAAGTCCAAGATCAAGGCGCCCCAGATTTGAGTCTTGGAGGGAGTTCTCTTCCTGACTTGTAGATGGCCACTCTTTTGTTATGTCCCTGTATGACAGAGACAACTCTGTCCCATGTCTTCTTCTTATAAGGATATTAATCCCAACTATGTCACTATCCCAAAAGTGCCCAACTCTTTCACCCTCATTTAAACCTAATCATCTCCCAAAAGTTCCACCTCCAAATATCATCACACTGGGGTTAGGGCTTCAGCCTAAGAATTTCAAAGGCTCACAAACACTGATTCTACAACATTACCAGTTACCCATTCCTCAAAGAGAAAAGCAAGGGCAAAAACCCTTAAATGGGCATGTGCTCAGGACTGCCTTGGGGACCTTACCCCTGCTCTACTTCCAGATTTTACCTGCACTTCACTGAGACTGCCCAGAGCAAAGAAGCAGAGAGACACAGGCTAGAGGTGAAAAGCTGTCAGCTGACTGAAAACCTTCTACCACAGATGCAGGTGGGCAGCTCTGCACCTGAGCCCAGACAGTCCTCTGTGGGCCACCTAGAATACTTGCTTCATTTCCCTTTGCCTCAGGCTGACCCCTCAACCGTGGGAGGATGGAAAGCCTGGCTCAGTTGGCCTCCGTGAGTTGTCGCCAAAATCAGATGAGATTATGTGTGTGTGTGAAAGGGTGTTCAAACCTGTAAGGCACAGCAGAAATGGAAGAAATAATAAGCAACGTTTACTTAAGAAAGAAAGGGAGAAGCAGAAAAGAGATAAAATAAGAGCAAGAAAGAATATGTAAGAACAGAGGGAGGAAAGAAGGATGAAAAGGAAAAAGGAAGGAAGGAAAGAGGGAAGGAGAGGACAGTACACTGGTTACTAGCAGCAGAGGATAAGATCCCAGGAGATAAATCCACTCAACAAGCTGATAATGGGGCACTTTGCTTTGTTCCAGAGCCACTGCTAGGTGCTAAGAGTTCAGTAGTGAAGCAAATGCTCCTATCGTTTGCTTTCGTGAAGCCTACATTCTGGTGGGGAGTAAAATATACAGCAAGTTTGTATAGCACTATGGATGACAATAAACGAGGGAAGGGAGCCAATAGGAGGCTTGGGGACTGTGACAAGGTTGCAATTTTAATAGGTCAGGGAAGTTGTCACTAGACTGTGACTTGGGAGTCCAGCCCTGAAGAAGAGGAGGAAGGGAATCAGCATGTCCCTGGCCCTTTACGAAAGGAGCAAAGAAGCCATTGTGTCTGGGGCCAGGAGAGGCATGGGGAGACCCATGGCAGGGAATGAGATTGCAGGAGCAGCAGTGGCGAAGGGAGATGGTATAGGGTCATGGAAACCACAGCAATTACTTTAGCCTGTCTATGAGGGAGCTGGGCCACTGGAAGGCAGTAGACATGGCAGAGCACTATCTGACTCATGTTCTTAAAAAAACAGTTTAGCTACCATCTAACAAGCCCAAGGGCAGCCACTTGGGAAACCGAGGCAGAAATTCAGGCCCGGGGAGATGATGACAGCGCCAGGGCCAAGGCAGGAAGAGTGAGAAGTGGCCAGATTCTGAATCTACATTCTCAGTTGTCGCCAACAGGATTTACTGGGAAAAGGGAAGGCAGAATCTAAGATTTGGGACCCAAGCAACTGGCAAGATGGAGCTACCAAAACAGAGACTCAGAAGACTGTGGGAGGAACGGGCTGGAGCAAGGCAGTGACAGGGACTTGGCAGAGTTTTGAGACGTTGCTCAATGTCCAAGTGGAGAATGTTGAATAGCAACCAAGGAGGTGAGATCTGAATCAGGCAGCCTTGGGGTGGAGATGGTATTCAACAGCACGATACTGTATGAGGCCACCTAGGGATAGGACATAGTGAAGAGGTGCCCAGTGAGTCCTGGGGCACATGAGGGTGAAAGGGCAGAGAGGTAAGAAGTGACTAGCAAAAAAAAGCAGGGGACTGGCAAGGAGATACCTGGATCCAGATAAAGAGCAGGGTGACCTTAGGATGAGGACATTGTGGATTACTTGGGGAACACCACCAGTCTCGCCCTAGCAAAAACTCATCCAGACAGAACAGACTTCTTAGGAGTCTTTCTGCTTGGTTCAGTGTGTTCCTCTTCCCCACCTTTATAGACAAAGCTGCACCACCACCCTCCCCCCCCCAACACACGCACACACATACAACCCTGCTTGCTTGCTCCCTGTTCCCTGCAATGCCCTGCTGGCTTCTGTCCTCCCCTCTTACATCATAGCACCAGGTCCTCATCCAAGCACCTGCAAAGCCCCAGACTGTGTAGGTCAGGTCCCAGCTTCCTTCTGGTCCCCACCCAGTTCTAGACTCACCTGAAATCAACGCATGCCTGAGTTTGCATTCTGCCAGTTGGATCTTCCACAGCATCCCCTCCTGGCACGTGGCTTGTTTGTGATTTGTGCACTTTTTGTTTTGTTTTGTTCTTTGATACTAGGGGTTGAACCCAGAGGCCTTCCACCTCTGTGCAACACCCCCAGCCCTTTTTACTTTTTATTTTGAAACAGTGTCTCATTAAGTTTCTAAGGCTGGCTTCGAACTTGTAATCCTCCTGTCTCAGCCTCCCAGGTACTGGCATTGATTTGTGTATTTTACTGGCCAACAGGTTCCTTCCATTTAAGAAAAGCCCTATTCTAGAAGTTTTCCAGCAAGCACACTTTGTTTCCTTCCACTTGGCTAGCCTCAAAGAAACCCAGCATTTAAAAGACCTGGTGTGGAGAGCCTATCTGATCATGAAGAAACACAAACACACACACACACACACACACACACACACACACACACACACACTCACCACCGCTGTGACCCTCCATCAGCCTTTCCAACCAAACCCATTGCTGAGCCACTCAGCTGTCAACGGCTATTGGGAATCATGACTGAAGAGGCCAAAATTGCCCGTGCACATCTCTTCTTACCACTCTGAAGCAGCAAGGGCTCTTAAAAGCCGATTAGAACCTCCTCCCCTTCCACCAAGTAAATAAAAGCTGGTCTCCAAGGTGCAAGCCCAGCACAGAGGCCGGGAGGTGCTGGGTGGGGTTTTCTCTCACCAGCAGCAACCTCTTCACTCATCGGAGGCTGGCTCAGAGGTTTTAGAGGGAGGCAGCGCCGTAACTCATGAGATTAAAACATGCCCGCTTCTCTTCAGACATGTATTCTATATGAAAATGTGGTTTATGGGCATCTGGTCCACAAATCTCAAGCCCAAGCAATTCTACCTATGACCATCAGTCATGGAAGTTACACTCACCAAGAATGAAAATTTACACGACCACTGTTAGCCCATAGCCAGCAGCAGAGCATCCTCCCCCGCTCCAGATCTCCCTGACAACAACTATCCGCCCCATTTTTACTGGCTGGTACCCAGGCTAGTGGCAATGACTCTCAAATGTGAGTATTTATCATGAGACGCTTTCAAGGCCCATCTCTTCCGGTTTACAGAGAGGGTATTAGATTAGAAATCGGGAAGAAAGGAGTCGATTTTCATCTTTGCCACTTACACGCATGGAAACCTTAGCCTTTCACTCTTTGTCTCAGTTTCCTCTCCTGGCCACCTATCCCGAGTAGTTCACTTGCACCAGTTGTTAGGAGCATGATCTTAATTCAGCATGGCATAGTTTCAAAACTCCTAGGCTTGGGGTGAGTTACTTAACCCCTCTATGTATTAATGTCCTCTCTGTAAAATAAATAAATAAGGGCACTTGCCTTATAGTGGTGTTAGAAGAATTAAAATAATTAGTACTTGTATAGGGCATAGAATAAATAGTACATGGCACTGGAGAAGTGTTCAGAAAATATCACATCAAATTCATTTATTCAACAAATATTTATTGGGCACTGTGTTCATTTTCTGAGGTTGCTATAACAAAGTACCATAAAGCCAGGTGGTTCACAAAAACAGAAATGTACTTTGTCACCATTCTGGAGATCCAGAGTCTGAGATCAGTTGTCAACATGATTGCTCCCTTCTGAAGGCTGTGAAGAAAATGTTTCCCACCTCTCCTCAGCTCCTCGTGGCTTGCTGGCCATCTGTGGGGCACTCACGGGAGCATCACCCAGCTCTCTACCTTCGTGCTCACATGTTCATCTCATTCATGTCTCTGTGTTCAAATTTCCCATTTATATGAGGATACCAATCATATTGAATTAGGACCCACCCTAATGATGTCATGTTAACTTGATGGCATTTGTGAAGACCCTCCTTCCAAATAAAGTCACATTCTAGGGACTGGGAGTTAAGACTTCAGCACATCTTTCTGAGGTGACACAATTTAACCTATAGCAAACCCATACTAAGAACCTCTACCAGATACTGAAAATACAGACATTAGTAAAACATGGTCATACCTCAGGAAGCACACATTAGAACGTGGGAAACAAATGTTTATGCTTTCACTTGGTAAACCAGGGAAATATACAAAATACAAAGACAAAAGGAATTGAGTGGTAGCATCAGAAGGGGTTTCAAAAAGCTGAATGTGTGTGCTGGGCCTACAATGATGAGCTATATTGACATTCCATCTGAGCTGCAGAAATCTGGAAGCATCTGGCATTTCTGGAAATTCAAGCCCTCAATGTGGATGTAGAATCAGGCAGGACCCAGGAAAGAGAAATCTGAAAACAATGGTAGGACCAGATTTCAAAAGGCTTCAAATGCCAGGTTAAGGAATTTTTGTTTTATCCTATGAGTACGTGTCTTAGGTCAAGATCCCTAGAATCAGACAAGGATTCTTGTGAAAGGATTTATTCAGAGGAATTACCAAGAAAAACTAGAAAGGGAATAGGGAAGGGCAAAAGTCAAGCAAAGAGTCACAGAGTGCAACTTTTGCTCAGTTCTGCAGAGGGATGCTAGAGACAATGCAACTCACATCTTAGTATTATCCAGATTAGAATGAGGGTGCCAGAGGACTTGCAGCCTCCTGCCCATCAGTCCCTTATCCAGAACTGCCCCCAGGCACTTGGGGCTGTCCACACTCTAAGTTGCTGGTACAATGTCTCTGGCTCTTACTATTACCTTTGCCAAGAGAAACTGGTTGCTAGGGATGAAGCCACACAGGGAGTTGGCAAAATGGAGGCAGGATGGGATGTCAATAATATCTGCTATAGCCAGGCATGGTGGAGCAAGCTTGTAATTCCAGCATTTGGGAGGCTGAGACAAGAGGATCATGGTTCGAGGACAGCTTCAGCTACTTAGTGAGGCCCTTTGCAACTCAGTGAGACCTTGTTTCAAAACAAAAGAATAAAAAGTCGGGCTGGGGGTGTAGCTCAGAGGTAGAATGTCCCTGGGTTCAATCCCCAGTACTGCAAATAATAATAATAAGAAAAAGAAGAATATCTGCTATAGTTATGGAGAGTCACTGAAATGTTTACACCATGGAATTATGTAATCTGATCTCTGTCAGAAATCTAACTGATAATAGTGTCAATGAATGGAGTGGTGGGGAACCTAGCCAGTGGCAAAAAAAAAAAGCTTGTGGGAGGCTGTGGCAGTGATCTGGGTAAGAGCTAATGAATCCTGAACTGAGGCAGGCAGAAGGGGAGGAGAACTAGGGAGAAAGAGGATGAGAATAGCATTTATGGCTGTGCTAGAGTTTGGATCTTAAATGTCCCCAAAGGCCCACTTGTTGAAGGCTTTGTCTCCAAGGCAGCAATTATTGGTAAGTGGTAGAGCCATTAAGAGGTAGTGTCCAGTAAGGAGGGCTTTAGGTCATTGGGAATATGCCATTGAAGGGAATAGTGGGACCCAGCCCCTTCCTCTTCTCATTTGCTTCTTGACCATGCATGAGTGACTGCTTCACCACCTTGATGTGCCACCTCACCACAGGCCCAAAGCAAAAGGCACTCAATCATAACTAGAATGTCCAAAACTGTGAACCAAAAGAAAGCACTTCTTTTTATACATTGATTATCTTGGGTATTTATTATAGTGACAGAAAGTGGACAGACTGGGATCTGATCATTGTTTCACTTTGAGGGAAGAGTAACTGGCTTATGTGTCTATGGAGATAAGGGATATGAAGCAGGTTTAGCAAAGAAAGTAGGAGAATGGTTTTTGAAAATGTCCAATGTCACCAGAATACCTAGTCAGCTGGTGCGAAGATGGGTCTGGACACCAGGAAAGAGGCTACAAACGTGGAAAACACTGGGGTGACAATGATTGATGACAGTAGGAGCCAGAAAGAAAGGGTAGAATCAGAAGACCAAGACAAGAACACTAGAGAATGTTAACCCCTGATAGATGAGCAAGAGACAGAGATAGAAGATAGATTTCAGAGCTGGAAGAGATATGTGGCAGGAGGCAGAGAAGGAAGAATGTATACCCGTGATATCAAACTCATGGTCCACGGTCCTACAGCATTAACATCACTGGGGAGCTCATTAGAAAGACAGATTCCTGAACCCCTACTGAATTTGAAATTCTGAGGCTAGAGCCCAAGAATCGGGTTTTACCTGACCCTCCAAGTGATTCCAATGCCTGCTAAAGTTTGAGAGTCACTAGTGTATACAATTTCAAAGAAGTTTATGAACAGCTACCTACAGAGGAGCCAGTGCCAAGTTAGAATGAAAAATTGAGCAGTGTTTCACAAATAGAAGGAAGTGTTAGAAGAACATATAGATAGCCACTAAGCAGGAATAGATATCCATACGTAATCAGCTGGCACTGTTAAGACTGACATCCATGAGCAGACTGCTAAGATCAGCACCTGGTGAAAATGCAATGTATTTCTTTTGGAGCACAGAATCGTCATCTGGGTGGCAATTTTCATCTAGATCCCTCACAACATTTTATAGGGTAGTGACTGATTATGACTATGTGTATCCAGTGTGAAACCAACTACCAAACAGGTCACTAGAAATGTACAGCCTCCCGCCTCTGCGTTTTTACAGGCAGATGAGTCGAGAAGCTAAAGTGAGTTTGTTGTAGGAAATCTTACCACAGAATCCAAATATCTAATTTCCTTTTCTCCTCCTCTTCCTCCTCCTCCTCCTCCTCCTCCTCCTCCTCCTCCTCTTCTTCTTCTTCTTCTTCTTCTTCTTCTTCTTCTTCTTCTTCCTTCTTTCTTTCTTCTTCTTCCTTCTCCTTCTTCCTCTTCTTCTTCTTAGGTTCTAGGGATAGAACCCAGAGACATTTTACCTCCAAACTATACCCTTAATTGATCTTTCTTTCTCCCTTTCTTTCTTTCTTTCTCCCTTTCTCCCTTTCTTCCCTTCTTCCTTCCTATCTTCCTTTCTTATTTATTTTTTTATTTTTATTTTGAAACTGGGCTTAGCTAGGTTACTAAGAGTCTTACTACTTGCTGATGCTGTCCTTAAACCTGAATTTTCCTGTCTCAGCCTCTCAAGTACCGGGATTACATGTATGCACCACTGCATCCAGCTATGAATGCCTAATTCCTAGTGTCTGGCTTCATTCTAGCTTTCTAGTTTTCTAAAACCAGCCACCTCAAGCCTAGTGGCATAAAAAAGTGATGATCAATTATTGTTATTGTTTGCCATGGTTCTGGGGATTGCCTGGGCTCAGCTAGGCAATTCTTCCCGTGGTTTCAGATGGTGGCAGATGCTGGAATCATTTCAAAAGCTTGCTTCTTCATTTGCATGTCTGACTGCTGACTCTGGCTGTTAGCTGGGACTTCAGTAGGAACTGTGGTCAGAAACATCATCATGCAGCATCTCTGCATAGTTTGGGCTTCCTCGCAGAATGATGATGGGGCTCTGAGAACCAGGTCTTCTGAGAGAGCCAAGCAGAAGCTGTATTGGCCTTTTGGGACTAGCCTCATAACATCACTTCTGCCTGGACTTTATTCATAGGCACAGCCAGAACTCCTGCCCAGGTTCTTAGCAAAGGGACACAGACTCCATCTTTGCATGGGGATGAGACAAGTTTCCAAAAGAGCATATTGGGCAGAAACTATTGTTTCCGTCACTTATTTGTGCAAAAATGCAATCTGCCACAGGAAATAAATCCTCAGTGGTCAACCCAGTTTTGACCTTGCTTACTCTGGCAGGTAAGCTCCAGCCTGTCTCTAATTACCCATGACCAGGCTGATTTGTCATTCCTGTGACCTTCCTTCTGCGAAGGGGCATGGACAGTTGAAGAGTAAATCCTTAGAGGGCCCCCAGGGCTAGACATATTGCCCTGGGTTCTGCCTGGAGAGCTGGAAAACCCCGGAGAAAGCCCCTTTCCTCCTCTTAGGAGCAAAGCGCGGAAAGGGTGTGGTGGCTAGAGGGACAAAAGGAATTGATCAACAGCCGGAATTACATCACCCCCTCTCTTTGTTCATTTTTCATTACTGTTGTTGTTCTTTTTCCTGTGTTTAATTTCTCTCCTTCCTTACTCTCCCCTAGGACCTCCCCCTTGGAGATGGGGTTGGGGGGTTTGATTGATTGGTGCTGAAAGCAGGGAGGTTGCAAGTAGAGAGAGATCACCTTACCCGGGAGATAGTTTCCATGGCAACAGGGACAGGTTGGTGGGAGGGGCGGGCAGATAAGGGCCCCACTTTGGGGTTCAGTGCACGGTGGAGGTGAAGGCTGGAGTGTTTACAGTGGAGAGAGGAAAAATCTGCCTGTGCAGCTGGTTAGGAGTGGGAACAATATTTGAGGCCACTTCTAGGCTGGCCTCCTGCCCTCTACTCTCCTCTAGTTCCCGATGCCGTAACCTTAGCAGCAGCAGCAGCTGCCTGTTGGCCACCTCTCATCCCGGCTCATAACCCTTCTGGTCATTATTTGCTCCAGGAAAAGCTCTTTCCTCCTCCTTCCTCTATCTGCTCTCAATTCTCTCACTCCGACTTGGCTTCTAACCTGCTAGAAGCAGCAAAGCCAAGTTCCCTCCCACTAGGTGTGTGTGGAGGGGGACAGATAGCCCAGCTCTCTGCTGCAGCCTTGGTAAGGGGGTCTGAGGCCCATCCTGCCCTTCTCTCCATGACAAACTTTATTCAGCCTTGCTCCTCAGGGAGCTGCAAAAAGAATCAGGGGAATCACAGAAGGCCAGTAATTAGCCAGAAATAAACAGGAAGCCCCAGAATAGTGACCACCCATGTATTGGATACCCTGCCACATGCTGGCCCATGCCTGACACTTCATCACAACCAGCACTGGCATGATCAGAAGAAGCTGACCCAAGAGGGGTTCCTCATGAAAGTAAAGAGGGGCTTTCACTCTGCTTTGACATTACCTCTCCTTCCCCAAGGATGGGTCCTGAAATGGATCTTCTCTCCTGCCTGCATCCCCTGACTCATGAATGCTCAGAGCGGACTCTGGGGCTGCCTCCTCTTAGAGGCACTGGGGCTGCCTCCTCTTAAGCTATGTGTTCCCCGAAGGGGAGTAGAGGCCAGCAGAGGAAAATAGAGGCTATCCAGTTTGGACTGGCACCCAGTGGAGGATGTAGGGCATCCTGGGCCTCAATGGGCAGGCCCACCAATCACTCCCTGGACCAGGGGCCCTCAAGGACAAGGTTACACATGGTTCCTCTCTGGGTCTTAAGGGTCTTTTCAGTGCTGAAACATAGAGGGCTTAATGTATATAAGCCCTCAGTAAGTTAAGGAATTGTCATTGGCACCCTCTATTATACTCCTAGGTATCTATCCCCCAAAAATGGAAAGCGGAGACTCAAATAGATTTGTGTACATGAATGTCCACAATAGCTTCATTCATAATAGCCAAAGGTGAAAACAGCCCAAATGTATATCAGGAGATGAACAAATATGCAAAATGTGGTCTATACATACGATAGAATATTATTTGACCATTAAAAGGAATGAGATTGAATGAGAACATGAATGAACCTCTAAAATGTTTTGCTAAGCAAGTGACATAAATAATTCTATTTGTGTGCAATGTCCAGAATAGGCAAATCTATAGAGACAAAAAGTAGAGTCATTGTTGCTACGGCCTGAAGCAGGGGATAGAGAATGATTGCTAATGGGTTTGGGTTTTCCCTTAGAGGTGATTAAAAAAAAGCTTTTGGAACTACATAGTGGTGACAGTTGCAACACATCATAAAATGTACTTAATGTCACTGAATTATACTTTTTAACATGACAACTTTTATATAATGTGTATTTGATCACAGCTTTAAATTCTCATTGTAATGATACTGTGTCCCTAGGAGCTAGGGCCCCAGGGCCATGAAATTATCTGCACTAAGCAAGCATAACTAACCATACTAGTCCTCCCAGGGTTGTCCTAATTTCAGCCCTGAAGGTCTCTCAGTCCCTAGTACATCAGGCTGGTCACTAACTCTCTTTGCACTGGACTCTGGCCTCCTCTGGGCTGTGGGAGTTGTGGTGGAGTTCGGACCTTGCCTGAGTCACTGCTTCAGGATCAGATGAGGTAATAAATAATACTAGTGGCACCCAGAAGTTATGGAGCACCTATTATGCTTGGGGCACTATGACCAGCCAGTGCTTCCTTCCAACCCGCACATAAACCCCCTGGTCTAGTGACCACACAGTTTGGCATTCAGAGGTCTGGGGCAGGGCCTGAGTCCCCACATTGCCAATGCACTCACAGGGTCACAGGGTTGTGCTGCTGGTCCACAGACTACACTGTGTGGTCCAGAATCCTGTGCCCTCCTTTTTTTTTTTTTTTTGATACTGGGGAATTAACCCAGGGATGTTCTACCTCTGAGCCACACCCCCAGCCCTATTTTATTTTGAAACAGGGTCTCATTACATTACACAGCACCTCACTAAATTGCTGAGGCTGGCCAGGATCCTGTGATTCTCTGGTCTCAACCTCCCAAGTACTGGGATTACAAGGGCTGGTCCACCAAGGGGCTATAGAGTTCAATGCTCTTTACATATGTTAATTAATTTAACCTCTACAACAACACATTGAGATAAGAACTGTTTGTATCCTCAAGCTAAATATAGACATAGTCCTAGGCCAGAGGCTCAAATTTGGGAGTATCAAGTTCAGCCATTTGCTCCAGAAACTAAAAGGAAAAGTAATGGTGAAAAGCAGGAAAGGAACTTTAATCAGTATAGCTATACCAGGAACACAAAAGGACCAGCGTTTTCAGCTTCGTCTTCAGGAGTACTGATATGAGTTCCAGGATTATATAAACCAGGGGGACACAATCAAGCAGACTAGCTCAAACAGTGGTCTGGTTGATTGTTATTTCAGGGCATTCAGACAGCTCTGCAGGCAGCCATAGAAAGTTGCTGTTGCGCAAAGGGGTTGTTTCGACTCCACCCGAGATGTTTATCACTCCGCCAGCTCTCCTGGAATCCAAGGTGACTGAGAGCAAATGAGACAGATGCAAAATGGAGGAAGAGGTGCCAAGTTTTTATATTTCAGGCCCAAGTGATGAGTCAGTGATTTTAGCAAAGTAGTCTCTAAGACCTTATTACACCTCGATGGAGCAGGAGGCACAAGGAGGTTCCAGGACTTGTTCAGGTCACCCAGCTGGGAGGTGAGAGAGTGGGGATTGGAACCCAGGGTAGCATGGCCACCGAAGCCTCACAGAGATAAGGTGGGTAAGAGATTAGGCACCAGGCCTGCTACAGGATAACTTCCAAAAAATAGTAGCCATTGTTGTAATGAGTTATATCAGAAGCTGACTGGTCCTTGAAGAAATTCTTAATCATGTCAAATTCCACACTAGATCACATGGCCTCCAATGTCCTCCAAGCTCTGATGATCTAATCTACAGGCAAACGACTGACCTTCTGGCTAAAAGTTTAGAGGCAGAGTCTTCCTCCTCTTTTCTTTCCTTTTCAGTAAATTGTTGGGGAGCCCCCAGGACCTGCCCCCCCACAAACAGGAGGTGCTTCTCTGCAGCTCTGCCTTGGCAATTCACAAAACAGGAAAGCTGTCTCCTGCCCTCTTGTTCTATAGTAATCCGTTCCAGGAGAACCAGGGATGATTTACTCATATCTGCATTCCTAGTCACTAATCCAGAGCCTGGGACACAAGTGTTCAAAACACAATAGACACATCATCTACCCCTGTGCCTCTCAAGCTTCAGTTTTGCAGTCTGTAAGATGGATATGCTGTTGCCTACCCTAGAATTTTTGCCTATGAAATCAGACAGCTGAATCCATCTTTATCACACTGCAGATCGTGATTAAACACCTACTGTGTGCCTATGGTGCAGCCTGAGAGAGACATCTGGAACAGAAGCACCACCCTGTCCCCCATCTGGCAGTTTTGTGATTTCTCACAGCAGGTGGTTCTGTGGGAATGGGAATTCAGAGGCAGACTTCAGAGAACAACAGAGCACTTTTGGTGGCCATGCCCAGGGTGTGGGAAGGAGCCTAGCACAGCTCTGTGAGAAAAGGGAAGACAGGCTTGATCTGGGTCTTGATCAAAGTCCAGGAAAATATTTGGAGCTACAGAATGGAGGAGATTTCCCAAGCCAGGGCAATAATAGCTGACAGCTGTCACCAGATCCCATGAGCCCTTGTTCAAAGAGTCTCCTGGACTGGGTGCGGCTGGGAGGATGAGAGAGGGAAGCCGGAAGCTGAGCCAAGAGAAGGCCGCTGATAGGACTTCCAAGGGTTGGGTCTGGTCTAGAGGGGTTTGTGCTGGAGGGGGCTGACTGTGAGGGGTCACCTCCCTCCCAGCAGAGCTTGTATCCCTGAAGCATTTTCAGCCACCTCCACTGCACTCCTCCCAGGTCCTCCAGAGGGACAGCTTCCAGAGGTTTCCCTGAACCCATATGTGGGTTTTGGCTCTTCCTGTTTTTGGCTCTGTTCGGCGGCGAGGGATTTGAGGGGTGGTAGTGTGATTTGTACAGCTGTCATTAGGGTAATTGCACGATATTTTCCCAAATTTCTCCTGCAGCTTCAGGGCCTCGCTTTCCAAACTTCCTGCCCATTAACACGGGCTCGGGTGAGGAGGGGCTGGCTCAGAGCCTTTCCAACAGCTGCTGGTGGCACCAAGGGACCACCCTCTCCAGGATTCCCAAGAGACCAGGTTCTGGGGGCACTAGAAGAGGGGGAGAATAGGCCCCCGGAGTTGTGGTGGCTTCATCTCATCACTGGTCATTCTAAATGTACTATGTGGCTTCTCTTTCTCAAAGTGGAAACATGCCAATTTAACCTGTGCGTCCTCTGCAAAAGCCAAAACCCCTCCCATGACACCAGGATTTGGAAGGTCCTTCACTGTCCTCCAAGAAGAATAATGGTCCCAAGCTCTGTGCGATACCTCTCAGCACCTTCGGAGCTCAGCCTTAACTGTACCCAGACTGAGTCTCCAGGTGGCTTAGCACCCAGATAGCTGTGATGAAAAGTAGGGAGTTATGCAGGCCTGGCCCTGGGGAGAGGGCTGATTGGAGCACTTTCAGCAAGCGGAACCAATGAATGAAAGAGTGAATGAATGCTGGGGAGCAGTTTGGATCGAAATGGTAAAGCAGATCTGCCCACTCTCTTCCCATCACTCTGATACATATTTAACATTCCAGACTGGCTCCTGCAGCACGTGCACACACACACACACACACACACACACACACACACACATGCACACACGCACACAGACACACACAGACACACACATAGGAGTGCATGGGTACATAAGCAAGAAGGAAAGAAACCTCTTTCTTCAGCTTGTGTAGGAGCTGGCGATGAGAAGAGGGACATGAAAGAGTTCAAACCCTTTACAAAGTGAGAAAAGTGCTGAGATGCTGCTGCCCAAGCTACTCAGGAGAGTCTCTGTGGTGGGCCCTCTACACTGGAAGAGCTGGACTGTCGCAGGCTGATCTTGCTGGCTTCAGGCCTCAGAGTCCATGTTCCTTGTGACCCACTGGCTGGAGTGTGGGATGCACTGCGGAGAGGCTCATCACTTAGCATCGCGTCTGCTCCAACATGATGCCTCCGAGTAATGTAATTTATATTTCATGCACAATTGAAGCAGCTAATGGTGTAATTCTCCAAGGGGGAAACAAGTTGTTATAGTGTTAATTACATTGCAGGCGTGTTCCCTCTCCTTTGCCCCCAAAGTGCTCCAAGGGAAGGTACCAGGTAGCAACTGAGTGGGGTCCAAGGAGGTGCCTTTGGTGGGCTCCACCCATGCCGGGCTTGAGCAAAGGCAGGGGAACCAATGATGCCTTTCTTCCTGGGGGGTTGGGGGCATGGCTTAGACTGCCCAGTGGCCTGAGCACTCTTGTCTTTTGTGCTCACTCGGACACTGCTGGGGAGGAGACAGAGAGATAATACATTTGGGAAAGGAGGCAAAACACAATCAGAATGAACTAAACACAGCCTAACTGTCAGCAGCCAATAGTCAAGTATGGCGATGAGACACATGGCCTCAGAGGACTGATTGCTGGGATGCGAGTCCCAGCTCTGCCATGCACAAACTGGAAAGCACCCAGAGAGATTACGTCACCCCCTGTGCATCAGCTTTGCCAACTGGAGAATGGGGATAATCCAGTACCAGACTCACAGAGCTAGAGTGAGGATTCCAGGAGTTAATCTGTATGCAGTGTTGAGAATGCTGGCACATGGCTCAGGAAATGTAAGTTATTATGGTAGGAGGGGGTAAGTGGAGTTAAACTGTCACAAGGTTCTGGCATTTTCTGTGAAATGGTAGAAATACATATTTTTCTGTACTCATGGAAGCTAAATTTACTGAAAGAATAAATGTCTTGCTTTAAAAAAAAGGAAATGTAGATTTTGAGGAATTATAGAACCATAAATTGAAGATGTTTTCTAGAAAAAAAACAAGTTGACTATCAAAGAGGCAATTTTTTGCTTTTTTGGGGGAGGTACAGTACAATTGAAACCAGGGCTTTGCACATGCTAGGCAAGAGCTCAGTCACTAAACTATACCCAGTACCTTTTCTTTCTTTGTTGTTTTTTTAGGGGGGTATTAGAGATTGAACCCAGGGAATTCTACCTCTAAGCTATACCCCCAGCCTTTTTTTTAACTTTTTATTTTAAAACAGTGTCTCACTAAAAGTAGCTAAGACTGATTCTGAACCTGAAATCCTCCTGTTACATCCTCCCAAGTACTAGAACTACAGATGTACACCACCATGCCTGGATCTCACCCCCCTTTTTAAAAAGAGGCATTTTTAGCCAGGCATGGTGGCATACATTTGTAATCCCAGTACTTGGGAGGCTAAGACAGGAGGATCGCAGGTTCACATCCAGCCTCAGCTATTTAGTAAGGCCCTTCAAAACTTAGTGAAATCCTGTTTCAAAATAAAGAATAAAAAATAAAGCTGGGGGGTATAGCTCGGAGGTAAAATGCCCCTGGGTGCAATCCCCAGACCCACACACAAAAAAGATGCTTTTTTTAAACTCCTGGTAAAAGGAAGATAGAAGAGGTATAGGGTTAGAGGAAGAAAGGGAAAGAGGGAGGAAGGCTATATACAGGAACTCCGGCCAAACATATTCTCTCTATATTTTTAATGATAAATGAATGTAAATTGCTTAGTAGGTTTGAGAAAAGTAACACACATAAAATATTCTTGATTTATGCAAGCATTTTGAAGAACCTCACAGTTTATCCTTATGGAAAATATGAACAAAAGTAGGTGAGCTGATAGCATAGTTTGCTGAATTGTAGCTGATCAAATCAAATAACTAAGTTTATGCGTATATGAAGCCCACTTGTGGTACCCATTCTTATATTAAACTAACTGCTCTAACAAACAGCCCTCAAATCTAGGGGCTTAAATGATAAACATGCTTGCTCACATCCCAGCAAAATATAATCAGCAAAAGTAACTGCCTCCACGAAGTCATTTGGACATATGGGTCTTTCCATCTTGTGATGCTGCCATCTTTCACTTTTGACCACCAAAGCTTCCAGATAAAGGGCAGAGTGGAAAATCTTGTGTGGGAGGTCTCTACAAGCCTGGATGAGGAATGGTATAGATCATTCTCACCTATATCCCACTGGTCAAAAATTCAATAGCATAGGAGCATATCATGCAAGGGGGCTGGCAAATGAAGTCCAGCCATATGGCCAGAAAGAAGAAGAGAATAGCACTACAAGAAAGCATTAGCATTGTCTTCCCCAAATATTATGTCCCTTGATGCCAGTCTTCAGGGAGAGTCTCTGATGATTAGCCAAACCCCATCTCTTGCCCTGTCCCAAGCAACATTAGTTTTTTTTTTTCAATGACTTAGATGAAGATATGCAATGGACCTTGTTTTCCTTTGGGAGTGTGTCTCATTCAGGTTATTTTATATAAATGGCACCTTACAGGGAGTCTTGAGGAAGTGTGCTATGTAGCCAGATCTCACAATAATTGGAAGAGAGCAGAACTAGAAGAACCCAGCACACCTATAGGGGCCAAGTTATTGCACAGACCATTGCCTCCCCCAGGAGCAGGAGTTCACTCTCATTTGATGATACCTTGTCTTAAATGCACCTCTATTCTTCTTCTAGATTCACTTCTTCCTGCAGATACTTTTACTTCCTCGAGGGTAATGCATCTGACTTGTCCAGTGAGGGTGGTCCCCACTCAGGCAGAACAGGAGCTTTTCAAGCCAGACCCCCTACATGGGTATTTGGATGCTATAGGACATTGCTACCTTTGGATGGCAAAGAAGGTTTGTTTAGCAAGTTTCCAGGTAACACAAAGCTAGAAATAAAAGCTATTGTGATGGGTAAAAAGCTAAACTTGAAAAAGATTTCACTGGACTAGCATCATGAGCCAAAGTCAAGATGAAATTAAATTCTACCTGTCACGGACCCAGCAGGAGCCACTCTCACACTAGGAAAGTTTAATTGAAGAGAGCTTAAGGACAGGGCTATTTACAAAGGTGGAGGCCATATTGGGGAAATTAACAAGGAATGGTTAAGCACATAGGGACTAGCAACAGCAGGAAACCTTTACCCCTCCTAGGCCTGAAAGGGTAAAGGCAGCAAGTGACTTTTCCACGATTCTGCAAGGCAACCATGGAAGAAGACCCACCAGACAACAGTCATAGTGATAGATGAAGAAATACAGCCACAGCCAATTGGCTCCTCCCATCCTCTGAATTCTTTCAGGTGCCTCCCTCCATTGGCCACACTCAACATGGAGCCAGAGAGTCCAGTGATGCCATCTGCAGGGATCATCTTCCCAAGACCCAATCCAAGAGCAAAGGATAGATCTGGGAAGGAATGGAAAACAGTAACCAGCCTAAAGATCCACAGAAATCTGTGGAAAATATGGCATTCTGCTTAGAAAGTCAGTTGCATAAAAATAAGACACATTTCAATGTGAAAGGAGACTCATTTTATGTGGGAAAGCTATAGGAGTGTAAGCTAGCTCTAGGTTCTATGTAAAGCCAACTATAAATATATCAATAGGTACAAGGGATCTCCTTCAGGGGAAGTTATGATCCATGTGTCCACTGCTTTCTGCCACCCCTAGGGTTCTGAACTAGGCTGGGTTAGAAGAGAAATTTATAATATTTTATTCAGAGAGATCGCCAAGAGGTAGAAGACTTAAAAACCAAATCTAATGAGAAAGGCTAAAGAGAACAAGGAACAACGCCTGATTTGAAGGGAAGATGCCTTAGAGAAAAAGACTATAACTTTCTCCAAGTATTTCAGATGGGGAGATTCCCCTTTGGGGCACTCTTCCAACCCTCCAATTTCTCCAAACTGTCTGGTACCCTCCTGTGAACTCCCTCAGCAAGCCAGGGTTCTTCACAGCCTCTTCCCAAACCTGTTGCAATTGTCCATTCACTTGTTCATCTTTCCTACAAACTAAGGGCAGATACCTTTTTACTACTGTGCTCCAATACCTAATGCTTACTTCCTGGGAGGTGTTCAGAAAATATCTGTTCAAAATGAATAACTCATTCCCATGAGAGACAGACAATATTCTATAAGTAACACAGGGACAGAAACACATGTAGTGTGTGGCAGGGGGCATGCCTCACCCAGTTTTAAAGTCCATGGCTGTACATGTGTGAGTCTGGACAGAGATTTTCTCACTCTGAATCTCAGTCTTCTGCCCTTCACTGGGGGCATTTAAAAGACCGGGTGCTAGTTTATTACAAAGAGCTCAGAGTGTAGCAGGCAGTCATAAAATGCTCCCAGAACAATTGGGGCCAGTAAGACCATATTGGGTCAATTTCTTCAGATGGACACTCTGAGACAAGAATTCCCATCAAAGTGGCTTTGGGTAAATGTTCTTAGTAAAACCCAATAGTGTAGGAAGGAAGTGGGACTGGGAAGAGGAAGCTGGACAAACTTGTGATACTAAGTAAAGTTCCTTGATGGGTATCTTTGGGGATAGGAAAGATTACACATGAATGTCATTCTTATCAGGAACACTGGAGCTAAATTGTTCATCCCACTCACACATGACCAGTGGTTATTGGTCCAAGTGCTGCCACAGAAGAACAGAAGTTCACAGGCACTGTTCTCTCCATGTCCATGGGAGAAGAAAAAGGACAAGAGAGTTCCCTAAAAGCTGTCCTCCTACAAAAGGTACAGGTGTTGGGGGCAGCAAAGGAAGCCCGGCAGGAGCTGGTGTGTGTGGAAATGGGGAAAGGATGTTGTGATACACCCTATGGAAAGAGGTGGCTGGAGGCCAATGTTGCCAGGGCAACCCCCTTTCCACCATGCAGATGTAAGCCTTACCCAAAAGCCAGTTAAACCCTCAAGCTGTGGCCTCCACACTTCCAGGGCTGTGTAGAGCTACAGATTTTGCCTCTCCTCTCCCACACTCCTAGACTCTTTGAGGTGTGTTTAGCCTTAAAGATCATGCCAAGGCGTTATCAAACTGGACTTCTCCATTGAGACCCTGATTGTCTCAGGCTCCCGCAGATGCAGCAGGCAGAGCCAATGTTGCCCCAGTGCTTTGTGCATATCTTTCTCTTCTCTTCTCTTCTCTTCTCTTCTCTTCTCTTCTCTTCTCTTCTCTTCCCTTCCCTTCCCTTCCCTTCCCTTCCCTTCTCTTCTTTCTTCTTCTTCTTCTTCTTCTTCTTCTTCTTCTTCTTCTTCTTCTTCTTCTTCTTCTTCTTTTCTCTCTCTCTCTCTCTCTCTCTCTCTCTCTCTCTCTCTCTCTCTCTCTCTCTCTCTCTCTCTCTTTCTCTCCCACCCCCATCCTTTAAGTTCATGAAGATGTGATATCTCCTCTAATCTAGTCTCATCCTCCTGCATTCCCCGTGCTATGTATTTTTCTGGACCCTGTGGCAGAGTGTGTTTCCTGGGGTTGGGGACAGTCACAGTGTCATCAGGACACTACCCATCATTTTTTATGGTTTGCCTAAAGTTCTTTTGAAATGGGTTCTGGGATTTTAGGGGGTTTTCTTTGCTCTGGAGAAGGTGTAGGTGGGTAGGGAACAAGTTGTCTCTCAGAACCCAGTTGTTCTATATCCCAAGGATCACCAAGTCAGACCCTTGAGAGATCCAGAGCACAGTTCCAGGAGCCCTAATGGATGTGTGATGTGGACTGAATGTCTGTGCCACACCCAGTTCATATATTGAAGCCCGAACTCCCAAAGAGATGCTATTAGGAGGAGGGACCCTCGGGCAGTAATTAAGTTTAGATGAGGCACGAGAGTGAAATCCCTATGATAGGATTAGTGTCTTTACAAGAAAAGGAAGTGACAGAGCTCTCTTGCTTCCAGTCCTCTGTGGTGAGGATACAGAGCCAGCCATCTACAGGTTAGGAAGAGAGCCTTCACCAGCAACTCAGTGGGCTGGAAATTTGATTTTGAACTTGTAGTTTGCAGAACTATGAGCATTGTCTGTTTTCAAGCCCACAGTCTGCGGTCTTTTGCTACAGCAGCCCAACTAGCCATGACAATATATAGAGCGGGAAGATGCCTCTTACTTTCAGGAGTTTGCTATTTCTTAAGGCACCATGAACTGACCTTTTGATAATCCCTGGCCATCCCTAAACTTCACCTTCCACTTCTTTCTCCAGCATGGTGAAATAAAAATCCCCATCATCTGCATAAAACTTTATAACATATGTTCCCTTGTATTTAGCCCCTGCAAAGCACTTAGGGCAGGGTCTGGCCCATAGTGAGTGCCATGTGCCCCTTGGTAACGCTGCTGCTGCTGCTGCTGCTGCTGCTGCTGCTGCTGCTGCTGCTGCTGCTGCTGCTTACTGATACCAACATCCATCACAGTACGCCCATTAGGCTAGGCCTTGAGGATTGACACCCTGTGTAATACACAAGGGGAGTGAGACTTGAGGGAGTCACACATCATTCCCAGAATTCTACTTACACTTACTCATTCGTCCTTATGGCATTTGTATGTCAGGCATCCTACAGAGTTCTGTGCATCCATGTCTTAAGCAAAACAAACATGATCCTTGCCCCTAGGAGCTTCCAATCAGGTCAGGAAGACAGACTCAAACAAAACAATCTCACAAATGATGTGCAATTGCAAACTGAAACATCCTCTCTGTAGCAAAGAACCTCAACATAGGTTGGGGAAAATTGTCGAGGGTTTCCTTGAGAGCATGAAAAGCAACATTAGATGAGGAGGGGTGGACTAGGCCAGGAATTTTTAGTCTGGTGCAACAGAATCACCTGGGGGCTGGTTAGATGCAGGGTGCTGGACTCTACCCCTGGAGTTCAGGATTTAGGAGGTCTGGGATGAGGCCCTGCAACTTTGCATTTCTAAGTAGTTCCAGGCTGGTGCCCAGGCTGCTGCTCTCAGGCCTTCACAGTGAGAACCACTGAACTCCAAAGGGATTTGAAGGAGAGGGTTTAGGCTGAGAGAAGAGCATGTGCAAAGACTCTGGGGGCAAGCAGCAGACAGTGAGGCTCTGTGAGGTTGAAGGCTGAAGCCCAGTGGGCAAAGGGGAGCTCCAGAGGTGGAGGACCAGTCTGAAAGGTCACCAGGGGCCAATTCATGCAGCGCCACCAACCACCTATGGTTCAGCTTCTAGCTCAGAAATGATGAATGGGAGGTTAAAGCAGGCCAATGTTATGGCCTCGTTTGTGTGACTCTCACTGCTTTGCAGAGAAGGGGTGCAGGCAGATAACAAGAGTCCAGTTAGGTGGCCTCAGGCTTCCAGACGCTCCTATCTGGTTTTTCTTTCCACTGCCTGGTTGCTGACACCAGCAGTTCAATTCTGTCCCATGACCCCTCCCTTTGCCCATCCAGGCAGAAACTTTCATCACCCTTGTTGTTGTGGTGAAGGCTTTTCTTAGCTAGCTGGCCTTACAGACAGGGCAGAGCCGCTCTCCTTTAGGGGTCACTTTCTGTGCTGTGCCATCTATTTGGCATTTGTCCCCCAAAGTAGCAAATATAAGACCAGAGGCTGTGAACCGTGGTCTTTTCAAAACACTGCAAGAATCAGTACAATCTAACAGTGAGTTAATTCCTAAAAGTGGAGTGTTTAGAGAGGGAGGGAAGTGGGTGTTTTTAATGATGGGGGACAGAGATGACTTCCACATGTTCCAGACCACATGTTAAAGGAGATTGAGCTCAGCATAATGACTAGGAATGTGAGCTCTGGAGTCAGTCTCCCTGGGTTCAAGCCCTACCACTTATTAAAAGTCTCTTCTGAGGAATCTTAACCACTCTCTGCCCTAGTTTTTCCTATCTGTAAAATAGGGGAAATAATGGCAACCACTTCACAGGGTCATTGTGAGGACTTGAAGGGTTAATAAGCATATATATAGATTCATACCTACTATATATATAAATGTTCAATGAGTAGATTATCATCATCATTGTTATAAGTGTTCATAGGAACATAGATTGGATAGTTGAACTTACTGTGGTTTAGGCAGGTAGGGTGTGGCTGGGGGAGTGGCATTTGGAACTGTAACTGTGCCTAGTCCCCTCTCTCTCTGCCTCTCAGCTGCCCTGAGAAGTTGTCTTCCACCACATCATGCTATCATGATTTTGTTGCCTTGGAGCCAGCCAACTATGGACTGAATCTCTGAAACTGTGAGCTCAATAAACCTTTTCTTCTTTAAGTTTTTCTATTTTAGGAATTTTGGTCAGAGTGACAATAAAAGGTAATTAAAACATGTGGGTAGATACTGGGACATCTTCAAGTCATATCATTAAAGGGGGTGGGGGAAAAGGACATAGTCCCCACACAGAGAAATGGCCAAGGTAAAGCCAAGAGGCTTTGTTTCCGGGGCTTGCACATGTGTGTGTATGTCTCTCCCCTGCTAAGCCCCAAGTCAGGAGATCCAGAGTGAAAGTGGTGATGAAAATAGGCCCAAAATAGACTATGTACCTGAGGGAAGAGGCTTCCCAGTCTGACTGCGCTGTGTCCTTTGGCAGCTACCTACTGGGAGGACGAGGCAGACAGGGGAGGTAGAGAAAGACAGAGGGTGCTGCTGGGTCAGGGAAAGGAAAGAGGTTCAAAACACAGTGCTGGACTCACTGGCTTCAAGGTCCGGCTGGGAATCACTCTCGGGCTGTGCACTGCCACTGAGGCCAGGAGAGGTAAGGAAAAATTGAAACAGAGACAGAAAGACACACAGACCTGAAAGATTGTTGGACACACATGTAAGGAAATTAAGACACACAGAGACAGAGTGAGAAAGTAAAAGGCAAGAGGAGAGAGACATGGAGAGAGGGCAAAGGAGATGCAGAGACTAAAAAGGGAAAGAGAGTCAGAGAAACAGAAGCAGAGGGGGCAACAGAGAGGACTGTCAAAGAGAGAGCCAGGAGGCCAGAGAAAAATGCCCAAAGGCTCGGGGCAGAGGGGGCAGGCAAATCCCAGAGCTGAGGTTGGTGACAGCCATACCACAGCCCCTCCAGACAGAAGGCAAAGGACAGAGCCACACCACTGTGGTCACTCTGAATCAAAGGGGAGGGTCCTGATGTCCAAGAAAATCTCCAGAGCCCTAAGAGCCAGCCTCACCCCTCTGCTGGGCTGCCACTGAGTTGAGTGGCAGCTGGGGCAAGCCTGGCCCTCCCAGCCCTGGTCTGCCACACCTCCAGCCTCCAGCTCCAATCTAGGGGCTTAGAACACTTGCCCATGGAGGAAAAACCCCAGAGAACACCCAACCTCCATGGCAGAAAACCCCTCCTTAGCAGTGGGGTTAGCATCAGAGAGGGGCCGGCGGGGACGCATGTTGTCAGGGAGCTTGTTTTCCCAGGAGCCGTTGCTGTTCAGATGTGCCATGAGCAATTGCCACTCCATTCTCCTTCCCCTGGCAAATTATTCTGTTGGAGTTTCTTCCAGTGTTTGGAGCTCCGCTGCCGTAAATGCCAGAAATCATGTACATTAAGCCTGGAGTGACGGCGGGCTTATGGATGGATTTACCTTCAAACAGAGGCCGCGGAGGCGCCCAGTGTGGGGGGCGGCACTTTATGGATGCGGCTCTCTGCATGTGAGGCCTTAAGCGATCGAGTTGGCCACGTAATCAATTTCTCATGCAGCCCTGGCTCTGGGCCACCAGCTCCCAGGCAGAGCTTTGGGATGCAGGTCCTTTACCCAAGTCCCTGCTCACCCCACCCCCACCATTTCCTTTGGCCTAGGGCCCTTGAAGCAGGGAGCTGGGTAGGGATAACCCAAGGCCTGTCCGGAGAACACAGGCATCCAGGGTCCCCTTGCACAGGGAGCATTCACTTCAATTATATTTCAGCCCTCTCAGCTTGGCCTCCCCACTCTCAGCCCTTTTCTCCTCCAAAGCTGGGGCTGAGGTCTCCCTAGGGCAGGCTGAATTAAGCTCCTCTTGTCCCAGCCTGTCCTTTGCTGGCTACCCTCTCCCCACCTCCCATCCTGTGAGCTGCTGTTCCTCCTGTCTGAACTGGGAGGCCTGGGTCACTGACTTTGCTGTCTTTACTGAATGGCTGCCACTCAGGCTCTGTCCTCTGTCACTGCACTCAGCAATTCTGGGCCCTAGACAGCCCTTCCCCCACTGCCTTCCCTCATCCTTAATTTCCCAGGGCTCCTGCTCCAGGCGAGTCTCCATTCTGTCCCCAGATAGCACCTCTGAACAGTCCCCTCAGGCAGCTATGCCTCAGCTAGGGACCCAGTGTAGGTAAAGAGGTCCCTGGGGGGGCTCTCATGCTCTTATAGAGCAACCCTCCCCCACCATCTAAGGAAGACTGTATTTTCCAAGTCATGTCTCTGAGCCCACAATCCCTTCTTATAGAGTGACCTTGACACTCCTTCCATGCAGAGGTGACATCTATTTTCCCTTCTCTCAAGTGTAACTATGGTGCAAGCAACTCTGTGTGACTTCCAGTACTAGGTCATAAAAGATAATGCAGCTTCTTCCTGGTTCAGTGGGGTGCTCAGGCTAGGAGCTCTGATCTACCATGTGTCACTACCAGAAGGCACCATGCTGTAAGGAAGCCCAAATTGTCCCTGAGAGACCCTGCAGGTCCCTGAGAGAAAGGCTTGGCCATCCCTCCCCCCCTACACACACACACACACACGTTCCACTTCAGCCCCCTTTCAACTGCAGCTGCATCAGAGACCTGCAGAACCAGAATCTGATGTGCCCTGGTGGGCCCAGCTGAGCCCCTCCTGAATTTCTGATGCACGGAAAACAAGGGGAAGATAATAAAATGTTTTTGTTTTAGACCGCTAAGCCATGGGGTGATTTGTCACATGACAACTGGGAACAGAATAGCTTTCATGTCCACAAAACCAGTTTTCAAAGGTTAATGAGTCTTAATGCAGTAAAAGTACAATAAGACATACGGTAATACCAAAACAAGACTCGGCAATCCAGTCTTTCTTTAATCATCAAAAGGCATTTGCAGAGTTGCAGAGCACAATGCTGTGAGTATTGCTTCTCAATGCATAGTGGCCAGGTATCAGAGAGGGATGTCTAAACCTAGACAGCTCCCAAATGCTGCGTAGGGTCATTTGCCATCCAGAAGACTGTAAAATACACATGATGACAAGTGTTTGGCCACTTCACTCCTGAGAAGAAATGAATAAGCAAATAACATAAAGGCAGAAGTAGTTTCCCCTAAAGCAAATCTTATGCTCTGTTCCAACATTTTAGACCTCTCTGGTTCCAAGAATACCAGCTCTTAACCAGGGCTGTTCAGTGACTGACAATCTGGGATTTAGTGGAGGGCTGGATGTTTTATGTTTTAAACATAAGAAATGGCTTCTCAGGGGCCCAGGCACTGCCATGGGAAGTTTACAGAACGCCACTCATGCTTCGAGAGTACCTTTTCTTTTCTTTTTCCTCTCAAGCCAAAGGACACTGTGGAGGGCAGAAAGGTGATTAGAGACCCCAGCATAAATAGGGTGAGAGTATTAGTGCTGCCATTTACCTCGAGTCGCCTGTAGTAAGGTAGCTTCTATGTGCTTTGGTTTATCCAGCTGTAAAATGGGGATGATAGTAGGACCTTTCTTATTGGATGATAGTTGAGTTAATATGTGTAAAGCGTTTAGAGCATCACTTGCTGATTGCAAGTGCTACGTAAGTGCTACCTACTATTATTACTATTGCTGCTGTTGTTCTGGGAATTTAGGTTAGTGGCACTAACAGATCCTGATAAAAAAAATATTCTCAGAGGCATAACTGTCCTATGTAGGATATTTATCTTTCCTTTTGCTATCCCTCTTCAGTGTCAGCTTCCCTCCCTTAATTCTGAAGTGGGAACACATGTGCATGCGTGTACACAAACACACATTCATATACACACCCATACCCAGTAGTCAGTCCTCGTTTGCCACACCTCGGTAATGTATCGGTGCAGGAGGAGCAAGCTGTTTTATCTTCGTCTCCAGGCAGAAGCCCGTGTGTGGATGATGGACACAGAGTGTCTGTCTGCTTTGTCAGAGAAAATACAGCTGGAACAGCTGAGTGGCCCCCAGACAGGCAGGGAAGGGGCTGCCCCTGGGGTCTTCATGTCCTGGGAGGCCTGAAGCCAGTCCTGGGGAGAGACAGGAGCGGGGGGCACTGCTACTCATCTGCTCATCCTATGCCTGATCTCCCAGTGCTCGCCTGTTTCAGAAGCTTCCTCCTTCATCTGACTGCTGTGTCTGCCACAGGTTCGCTGCTGTGGACACAGTCTCCAAGGGGACAGACATGCTGCATGTCAGGCAGAGGGGCAGGGACAGGAGTGAGCCATGACAAAGAAAAACACGCTCGGCCTTTCCCTCCAAAGGCAAAGGGAATCTACTCAGATTCCTGCCTCGTGGCAAATCTGACCCCAAGGTGGCCCTGCTGGACCATGACTGTCCCCGAGTGAGTGAATCCAGCAGAGCCCTGTTGTCCACACGCAGCAGGGAAGACCTCAAGAGCCCAGCAGGCCAGGTCACCAAGCCTCTCACCCTGCAAGACTCACAGCAGGCTATGCCAGGCCCTGGTGATACACTGTCAAATTAGATTAATGTCACAAAAGGGGAATATTTAGGAAAACAAGGAACCAATCTCATTTTAGGGGGTCCATTTAGCAAAATGGAAACAAATATTTATGAGATGAATTAACTTTCCAGGTGTTAGGTCACTTAACAAGTATTTATGGAGTGACAGCTGTATACTAGGCACTGCAATTGTCTTGGGGACCCTGTCCAGGTACAGTTCAAAGTCGTATCCCCATCTGGAAGGTAGCTTACTGGAAAGTAGCTGTATCAGAGGTTGTGGTATCTATGAGAATGTGGCTTACAGATCTCATTCTCCAAGGAACATAAAAGAATGAGCAAGCAGAGATCCGACTGCCAAGCTCAGAAATCCATCCCAGCATTTGTGCCAAGGCTTGAGCCCAGGGTGGCTGCTCCTAGCCAAAGACTATGCATAGCAGGGTGCAGAGGTAGGTCTGCCCTGGAAGAAAATGGAGTCCTCTGACAGCTGGCTTTGGTTTGAGGACAGCCTGCAGCTTTGCTGAACCTTCTGTAGACCACAGAACAGTCTAGGATGCTGCCACCAGCACTTTATTTTTCACTGGGGGAGACTGAGACTTTTAGCTTGCTCCTCATTTTTTCTCTAGGGTATTTTTCCTAGCAAAATCCTCACCCAGCTTTTGTTTTGCGAAGGATCCAGTCTAACCCAGATGTGTATTGCCACATCTTCCTCCTGCTCCCTCTGCACAACCTGCCAGAATGGACCACCCTGGCTCCTTGCAGATACCTGAATTGGCATATTCATTAGAAGCCTCTTTCTACACTTGGCGTCTCCCTGGTAGATTCTAAGTTATCTAAGAACTTACAACATCCTTAAGGCTCCTCACTTTGATGGTTCTCAGCAGGTGTTGCTGACCCATGGCAGGGAGGCACTTGACATTAAACTCTTACATCATATTTCAAGAGACCTCAATGACTTATTGATATAATTAACAATAACTTACACAGTGAACCCATAGAGCAATTCAAAGCGTTTAACACCCATTGTCTCTCTTTTTGCCTAACTCCAGCCATGTACCCCACCACCAAGCAAAACAGTCTCCCTGATATTCACTCACCCATCTGCCCAGAGGATGGATGGCCTTCTTGGAATGACAGTTCTGTTGCTTGCTCTCCCTTGGCAGCCCCTCCTCCTTCCTGAATCCAAATCAAGACATTTGCAGGCAGAACACAAAAATCTGATCTTAGAAAGCGTGGTGAGCATTTTCTAAGAGACAACTATAACCCAGGTAGAGAAATTCTAGGCACAAGGCTTAGTAATGAAGTCCAGCTTGGCCCAGGCTAACATATGATAAATTCAACTCTTCTTTTTAATCCTATCCCGTTTCATGCCCCCCTCCTGCCAGGCATTTCTTTCCTCGTTGTGCCTCTGCTTCTTGGTACTTGGAAAACAAGGCCTCTGGGCTCTCATCCAGGACACATCCCAGGCATCCTCTGACCCTCCAGGCTCGATCCAGCCTCCCGGCTCCCACACACGGAAATGCTATCGGGCTCACTCAGAGTCGCAGTTCTCCATACTAAACAGAAAGCTGTGGGCTGGCTGGCCAGGGACCTCACATAAGTTACTTGGCATCTGAGAACCACAATTCCCTCATCTGTAAAACAGGGTCATTGGGAGGATTAAAGGGAAGAATGAATTTGAAAATGACTGTAAATCCTTGCTACGCAAAGTGTGGTCCTAGGGCCGCAGCAGCAGCAGCAGCAGCAGCAGAAGCAGCTGAGAGCTCCTTAGAAATGCAGAACCCTGGCCCCACCCAGGGCAACCCTTTCCCCTGAGGTGATCCAGGTGAGCACTAAGGTTTGGTAAGCCTCCCTGTCTGAGTTGTAGGGGGCACTGAGTGAGTCCTTCCTTTCATGGTATTCTCCTGTTTCCTCTCCTTGGCTGGATTACACTGTCAGCATTCCCCAGACTTGCCATTTCTACTGCCTCAGCAGAAAGGTGAGCACAGAGGGTGAACCTGACAATATACACACATCCGGAGACTCGGAGGCAGCCACTCATCACAACTTCATGGCCAAGGATCATGGCGCCCCTCTCATGGGCTGGCAATGGACAAAGGCGCCCAGCCAGGAACAAATCTCAGACAACCAGTGTATCCATTCACCCCTGATTCTGGGACCTACTCCATCATGAACTGCCCCCATCCCTGTATGCTTGATGTGTGACATATTTTCTGTAATTATGGTGATACCGTCTGTGTATGTATTAATACCGTCTGTGTATGTATTAAATGACTATAACAGTTAACACTGTGGATAAAGAAGGGATGCCTCTGCCCCAGGAGATACTAAAAGAAGTCCACCCATGGGGGAGAACCATGGGATCAATGATAAAAAAAGGGGCAAGTAAGAGGAAGAGTCATTCTTCCCCTGGAAGCTTTTTGAAGAGGATATGGTAAACTGGTTTAGCCTTAGATGAGACCTCAAACAGGCCAAATAACCCTTGAAGCAATGACATACTGGCCCCAAGTTCCGGATGGAGGAATCAATATGAGGGTGAGTCTTTGGCGAGTGATGGGAGTGTCCAAATGCCAACCAGGCTAGTCACAGTCTTTGCCCTCCTTGGGAGGTCACACGGCCTGGGTAACTTAGGAGGCACGCACTCAGAGCCTGCTCTTTGTGCAAATATCAGCTTTCTCTTTTCCCTTATAGAAGAAGCCCTCAACTTTTACCTGAATACATGTTCTTCTCCCCCACTTAAGACTGCATGTTAGCTTCAACATACAGCCAGGTGTGGTCATGTAACCACATTTGGCCAATAGAAGGTAAGAAGAAGCCACTTCTGGAGGATGTTCTAGAAGGGAGGGAGCACATACCTGTTTGTCCTTTCTTCCTTCTTGACCACCTGAAAGAAGACATGATGGGGGGCTCAAGTAGTTGTCTTGAACCATGAGGAAACTTTGGGAGTAGAAGGCATGTCAGGCAGAGCAACAAGATAAAAGGAACTAGAACAACTCACACTTACATCTTATAACCCTTATGACAGTACTGGCCTGCGAATTCTGGCTGGTCCTTGGACTTTTGTGTGAGAAAACAGTCTCCAGCATATGCAGATCACTGTCATTCTGGAGATTTTGTTTACTCACAGGTCACCAACACAGAACTGATAAAGCTATCAGCTATAACACATTGTCACAGTTTGTGATGGAAATTGACATGGGGGCCATTTGGGGGGCTGTGGTCTCAAAGTCAATGCTAAAATTGGATTGAGAGAAGAAGACTGAGCAAAGGAAAAGCTTAGAGGCAATGTAGTCACAACAGTGCCCTCGGTGGATCCCATGGGGACCACCAGAGTTGGCTCTTAAAAGTTCTTCAGAAGCAAGTTAAGAAGACTGAGCTTCTGGAACTTTCTGGGCTTCAGTTTTCTCATCTTCAAAATGGGAGTTATCGATCTTGCACTTTTCATGATGATAAAAAAGAATGTGAGTGCAGGACCTGGCCCACAGGTGAACATGGTAAGAGCCAGCTAGAAGAACTGGAGAACTTTGGCCACATCTTGGGGGAGGGGTGGCTATGTCTACATCTCAACTACTTGCCATCTGTTTTGGGCAACTTTTCTGTTGCCATGACCAAATATCTGACATGAACAACATAGAGGAAGAAAGGTTTATTTGGACTCATGGATTCAGAGGCACAGTCCACAGTTGACCGACTCCAAGGCATACATCATGGTGACACAGCATGTGGCAGAGGACAACAATTTATCTCCTGGAAGCCAGAAAGCAAAGAGAAAAGGGAAAAAGCCCCTAGGGACAGATATAATCCCCAAGGCTATATCTCCAGTGACTACCTCCTCCAGCTACACCCCACCTAACTAAATTACCACTTAGTAAACCCATTTGAATTATTAATCTTTCAGTGAATTTAACCACTGATGAGATTAGAGCCCTGATTCATTTTTACCTCTGAACATTTTTGCATCACCAATATAGGAGATTTTCTAGGGAGCATTCTATATTCAAACCATAGAAGCATCATAGAAGACAAGCATGTGACTATCAGTTCCCCAGAATATTCTCTAACAGATTCCCCTCCCCCCCCCCGACTGCGAGAATTTGCATTCTCCTCTATGTTATCATAGTACTGTATTCTTAAAGGCATTGTAGATCTTACCACCTTAGCTGGCTGTGGCTATTTTCCTGGAGATCTGAGCTCCAGGGTCATCACTAATTCCCCAGTTCATGGCACAGTGCCTGGAACATAGAAATTGCCCAATGCATGACTGATAAATCAAGGAATCTCACTAAAGGAGCCAAATCCCCATTATGTTGATGGGGCAAAGACTACTCCCCTGTAGCTAGAAAACATGGCTTCGACTTCCACTCTCACATCTCTTTTTTTTGAGCCTTCCAAGCCTCAATTTATCACCCACATAATGGGAATAATAAAAACAAGGTGATTGTAAATGACTGAACGATATATTGGTTAAAAACTGCAAGGCAAAAGGCAGATGGTATATTATTGGAGGAGGGGTGGAGTTCATGAGTCGAGTCTAAGTCTGTGGCTCCAAGGAATTGTTTGCAGCACAGAATACTCTGGCTACATAGTTCTGCAAAATTAGGCAGCCACCAAAGTATAAGACCAGGGATAATTTCCCATATCCCAAGGGTAGCCCTAATGTCAGCCTCTCTTGTCGGGAAATATAAACTGTTTGTCCACATGGGCTACAAGGTAAAGGCTGTCAGAGGCTGTCAGTCCCAGTATGGATGCTGAAAAAGAACAGACATGGACTCATTGGCCTTTCACTGCATGCCTTCAGGGTAAGGATGCCCTGCACAGTTCACACAGGATTCAGGACTAAGGCCAGATTCCTGTCCATGATGGCGGGCAGTGGCAAGAAATAACCTGTGCATGTCAGCTGTCCCAAAGTATGTTCAGGTGAGGGGCCCCATATAAATCTTGAGGGCAGACATGTTGCATTTATACCAGTCTGGCAAGAGGAGGCATTCAGATCCCATACTGAAGCACTGGGGACACAGGAGAAATTTAAAGTGCCTTGATCAGGAAATTAAGTGATATATCAGCAATACATTTAAGCAGCAGCAGATCAGAGTGGTTAACAGCAAGAACTCTGGGCCAAGTCTGCCTAGAGTCAAATTTTACCTGTGCAACGTGTGTGTGTGTGTGTGTGTGTGTGTGTGTGTGTGTGTGTGTGTGTGAGAGAGAGAGAGAGAGAGAGAGAGAGAGAGAGAGATAGAGACAGACAGAGAGAGACAGAGAGACAGAGAGAGACAGAGACAGAGACAGATAGACAGATAGACAGACAGAGACTGGGGATTGAAGCCAGGGGCATTCTACCTCCAAAATACATCCCCAGCCCTTTTGATTTTGAAATAGAGTCTTGCTAACTTCCTAAGGCTTGCCTTGAATCTAAAAAACCTGACAAGAATCCTCTTGTCTCAGTATTCCAAGTACTAAGATTACAGACATAAGCCATCACATTGGGCTCTGTACAACTATTTAACCATGTTGCCGTTGTCAAATTACATGACCTTTCTGTGCCTCACTTTCTCTGTCTGCAAAATTGGACAATAATCATTCTCACCTCATGGAGAATGTACTTAGCCTTTGGAATGTAGTAATTGTGCCCAGGGGGTAGGGGATGAGAGAGGTAATGAGGGGCCATTTGTAATTTCATCAGTAATAATCACCTATAAAAGGATAGCTTCAAGAGAAAGGGGCCCCATTCAGTACAGGGTCAGTATAGTTGGGGATATGGGTCATCACATGAAAATTAAAATACCACCACAAAGCCGAATATGTCCAGAATCCAGTGAAGGGACATACAGAAGGCAAGGACATTGAACTCCAAACAGACCGAGAAATGTAACTCACATTGGTTTGGTTTAAAGAAAGGAATCTATCTGCTTGGGAAGCCAATAGGTTAGAAGGTAGTTGACTTCAGACATGGCTAAATCTGGGTACTTATCCCAAGTGATTACAAGATGACCACCAAAGAGTTTCAAATTTACATTTTATTAATAAAGCAACTATGACAGAAACAGCACCCTTTCCCAGCAGTTCCAGAAAAATCTCCAGGCTGCCACTGCCTGACTAGAATTGGCCAGCTTGGGCTACAACGCACTCCAGGGGCTGGGGAATGTGACTGATTTCATGTGAGCCACACAAACTGAGGATATAACAGTTTCCCAAAGAACAACTGGGGAGAAAATGAGGAATTTTTTTTCAGTCAGCTTTTCCATTGCTGTGACCAAAATACCTGCCAAGAACAATGTAGAGGCAGAAAGGTGTATTGGGGCTCAATTTCAGAGGTTCAGTCTATATTCATCCAGTTTCAAGGAAGAAGCTGGGAGGGGGTAGGGCATGGCAGCAAGATGGTGCTCTCACATAATGGTGGCAGGAAGCAGAAAGATGGAGAGGAGGGGTCCAGGGACATATATAATCTCCAAGGATGCACTCCTAATGACCCACCTCCTTTACCATGGCCTACCTCTGAACTTTGCTACAATGAGGACATGCTTTTTGCTCAAACTCTTGCTCAACATAAGAGTTTTGAGGGACATTGCAAATTTAACTCATAGCAGGAATGGATCCTGCCTAACCAGGCAAAATAACTAACAGATATTCCCTTCTCCAGGGAAGTGAGTCTTGAGAACAACCAATCTCCTCCTACTCTTGTTTCAATAATAACCAGCATTTGTTCAAAACCACAAATTGCAAATGGCTGGCACCTACGCCGTTTAATCTCTCAACTCACTCAAATCAATTCGAGGCAGGGAAAAAACTGACAACACAAAGGCCCAGAGGTGGGGCGGGCCCACGGCTGGGGAAGATTAACCCAGCAGCTGTGTGTAGGAGGGATCAAAGGTTGAGAGCTTCCCAGGTTTGAGGGGCACTGTTCTTTCCAGCCCAAGGGGAAGGCAGCCTGTGCCTGCCTCTGACCAGTTCCTCAATAAAGTCCTGGGCAAAAGAAGGATAGGCACGGGAATAGACTGGTGACTTGTTCATATTTGGAAACAGGCGTCAGAGTACTCAAACATGATTCTCAAGTACTGGCAGAGAAAAGAGTGACTGACAGAAATGGGGAGGGGGCTCTGTTAGGGGAAATAGAGTGAATTTGATCATTTACATCTGAAATAAAAGTGCCACAGGCCAAGGCCAGAGCTGTGGATCACTGGGTCCTGCAAGGGCCTCTGTTTCCCTGCAAGTGGCTTGGTTCAGCTCTTGCGGGAAGTTTGTGCAGAGAGGCGGGAAGGCTGAGGAGTGGGCCTTGCAGGATGCTCCCATTCCGGGGACCAGATGAGGAATGGAGCGACAAGACAGCAGAAGCTAAATAGAAGTCAAGAAAGTCAGAATGCAGCGCTGGGGGACAGGGACCACATGTGGGAAGTGCCTTTGGTGCAGAATTAACAGGAGGTCTCTGGGTCCTTGGAGTAAGGCAGCTGATGGGCTATCTGCTCTGACAAAGGCCGGGGGACCCCAGCTCACGTAACTCTAGCAAGCACAGTTTGGATCAAGAGAAAATGTACTCAATCCAGAGAAGGGGACAAAAGGGTGGTCTAATCAGTGCTTTCTGACAATGACTAGAGGGACGGAGAAAAGTGGGGAGATGGAAACAAGAAATACAAGGAGGGAAGTAGCTACAGCTTTCTCTCCACACATGTGTGTGCGTGTGCGCACATACACACACACGAGCATGCATGCAAGCATGCACATACACACACGTGCAGGCTTGAGAAGGGGTTGAAATTGTTTGTTCTCAGAGAATTCCTTGGAGATTCCTCCCCAGACGCCATCTTCTCCGGCAACATAAGGTTCTCACACAGAGGCGCACGTGCACACACACAGTCACACAGAGGCACACGTGTCGCCACAGGGACCGGGCTGCTTGGCTCACACTCCGCTGGCTGACGAATGACACAGCAGTGGTGGGAAGGGAGTGTGGGAAGAAGCCTGTCACGGAGAGGACCTCAGCAGCTCGTCTGTGGCCGCCCTTTGCCAGGGGCCTGCGGTCACCTGAGTGTGGCCAGGGAGCTCGGTCCTCCCTGTGGGCAGGCCCGGGCAGGCACCGTCCTGCATGTCAGCCTAATGCCTTGATAAACAGGGAGCTTGCTGGAATGCGGCTGTTAATTGGAGCTAGAGCCGCAGCCTTTCGCTCGGGGAGCAATGGTTAATGATAAGCCTCTGGGGGAGTCACAGGAGTTTGCCACTGTTACAGTCCTGTCCTCTCTGCTTCTTAAACAGCAGTTTATCTAAAAATTGAAAACACTTTCCTGGGAATAATTATTTCTTGGAATCTCTGAGACTGCTATCACATTTCGAAGCCTACCATTTGGGACAACCTTTTGGATGCTGAGGGGCTGGCCACCATAAGCTGCCTTCTGTGGGACAGCTTCATTCTTCTTCTTCCTTCCCTTCCAGATCTTTCCTGGGCGTCCACTGAACAGCCACTGTGGGCATGTTTGAAGAGGTCGGGGGCTAATTTATGGCTGAGTGGGAGCTTTGCTGAGTGAAAGTGGGCCTGGAAAGGAGGTTGGGAGAAAATCTTGAGACTTCGAAGGGAGACTTTTCTAGAATCTCCAAGCCCCAGATTCCTGTTTTCTGGCTTTAGGCTGAACTGCAGACCTACTGGTGGGAGAGTGTTAGAAGCTGTGGTCGCCAGAAGAGCCTTTGCGGGCCCCGTTTCTTCCTCAGAGACTGTCTCCATGACAGGGAGCTGGAGGTAGTGAGGGAGCAGCAGCTAACTAGATGAAGATGATATGGCCCTGGCAGAGTGGTGCCCAGGAGCCAGGGCTGGCCTCATTGTCTGCTTCTGGGTTCTGCACAGCTGCCCAGGTGTTGGTGGAAGAGCAGGTACCCAGGCCAAATGCTGACCTTACACTGTGCTCCATGGTTGGCCCAGCCCCGACCGTGACAGGGCGCTTGGCCTGGAAACATGGCCGCGGGCAGCATCCTCCTTAAATGTGAGGGCAGTGACACAGGCGGTTAAACTCAGCGCATTGGCCACAGGCCAGCCTTCTGGCTTGGCAATTACACACTGTCTACCTCCGCCTCTCCCTGTCGCCCGTCACCTCCCTGTCAGGCGGCTTTAATGCCACTCGCCTCTTCCTGTCAGCAAATGTTTGTGTGTGGCGTTGCTGGGCGACAGTTGAATGGGGCTTGAATTTTCCTGGTCCCTGGGCCCTTGGCGGAGACTTCTCTCTGAGGGTATTGCAAGGTTCCATGTCGCCACCATGTGAGCCCTAGTGGATCACTGAGGGCAACTGGAAGGTGGAGCCAGACCTTTCTCATGCTCCCAGCTCCCCAAGGAACTGTCCCATGAGGCCCCTTCACAGATATATCTGGGGAGACTGCCATTCATGTTGCCAAATGCTTTATGAAGACAGGACAGCTCCTCCCCCAAGAAGGGTGCACGTGTTCCCAGCCCATGGGAAGCTGGACAGCACCGGGGCCTTCCAGACACGCAGTGTACTGAAGGGAACGGAAGGAGAGGCCCCCACGGTCTGCAAATAAACTTGGATTTCAAACCGGGTTCTGCCAAGCACCTGCTGTGTGGTCTCAGAGCCTCACACTACCTCTCTGGGCCTCAGCTTTCTTATCTATGACATGCAGTGGTAAAAACAAGCTCTGCCTTGCTCAAAACAATGAGGGGGACTTCTTTCTTACTTCTGGCTACTTTCTTATTAGGCATGCAAGAAGCCACAGTGGTGGTGTCAAAGTGAGGAAAGACCCTCTATGCACGTGGTGATGAAATGAGGAGCCAGCAAGGACAAGGAAAAGGAGAGGAGATCATGTAAAAGGCTTTTATTTGGGACAGTGGTACCTCATGGGCAAAAATGCTGAAGAATTCGAATGAGATCTGGTAAGCCAGGATGGAGAGTGGCAGGCCCAGGGCAAGAAAAGAAGAAAAAAAAAAAAACAACAAAAAAAACTGTCTTCAGATCAAGCAGATCTGAGTTCAAGATTTTGCTCTGCTTGGTCCTAGCTGTGTGACCTTGAGCAAGTTCCTTAATCTCTCTGAACCTCACCTATTTAAGTGTACTCCTAGCACTCACCTCACAGAGGAGTGGTGAGGGCCACTCGCGACCTGGCACGCAGAGGGTACTCAGCAAGTTAGGCCCTCAGTCTACTAGGAGAAAGGAGACTTAAAAGTGAAAAAGATCAAGTAATTCTTCAAAGGGAAATGACAGTGCCAAAGGCATGAGGTTCCAGCAAGGAGCAAATGTCCAGAGCTGGGGCAGTCAGGATTCTTGTGGTTCCAATTGGACCAGACCTTGGTTGTCCAGAGCATAATTGGCTTGGTAATGCAGCCAGAGAACACAGATTCTGAGCAGAGGACAGAACCCACCTAGATGAAGCAAACTAAAAGAGAGAAAGATGCAACGTCGAACATTTGTTAAGCAAAATGCCTGCACATCCATCAGAATTTTAAATGGATATAATTCTAACCCTGAAACTATACCTCTAGAGATCTTTATTTAGAAACACTCACATACCCCAAAATATATGCCCAAGGAAGTTTACCTTATCAGACACCAAAAACTTAGTAGCACCGTAATTGTCTAATAATAGGGGACAGGTTAGAGGGATCAGGGCATAACTACACTATGGCAGATTTGGCAGTTAATAAAAAGCAACAGATATTTCTATATTGTCATAGTTTGGGTTTCTGCAGAAAGAGGCCCTGACAAAGGCATAAGACAGCATGGCCTGGGGGGTGGAAGAAAGGCAGGAGGGTTATGGAGAAGTTGGGGGGAATGGGGAATGCAGCCAAAAAAGGTGTGTTTCCAGGCTCCTTATCACTGCAAGGAACTGGAGCTGAACCCTGCTGGGGACCTCAGGAAATATCTCCACGTTATCCCACACAGGTATGAAGGAGCTGGTATAATTATGCACCAATTCCTGAACTTCATTGTTTGAGGGCTGTTCCATTCCCTAGGACGTTAATTCCCTGGAACTTTTGTCCCCCATCCCTTGCTTTTGGCAGAGCCATGGAGGAAGCCCCAGGTCACAAGCCTCAGACGCTGGTAGTTAGAAGGCAGAGACACACATTGAAGCCCTAAGCCTCTGATGATGCAAACCAGGCACCAACAGTATGTGCCAAATATAACTATGGCCATGCATCACTTAACTACAGGATGCATTCAGAGAAATGTGTTGTTAGGTAACTTTGTCGTCATGGGAACATCACAGAGTGTACCTACACAAACCTAGATGGTAGCAACTAATACACATCTAGGTTATATGGTGAAGACTGTTACTCCTGGGGTCACGATGAACCAAACAGCACAGGATGAAATCAAGCACAAGAGAAATGACGCAATTAAGAGACATGATAGCCAGGCATGGTGGTGCACACCTGTAATCCTAGTACTTGTGAGGCTGAGACAGGAGGATTGCAGGTTCACAGCCAGCCTCAGAAATTTAATGAGACCCTATTTCCAAATAAAAATAAAATAAAATTTTGAAAGGGTCAGAGGTGGAGCTCAGAGGCAGAATAGCCCTGGATTCAATCTCCAGTAGAAAGAAAGAAAGAAGGAAAGAGAGGAAGAAAGAAAGGAAGAAAGAAAGAAAGAAAGAAAGAAAGAAAGAAAGAACTATGAGATATGTGAGGTTTCTGCCTGTATAACACAGCATACCACTTTATAGTAAACTTTCTTTAAAAGTACAAGAAGTACATTCTAAAATAATGATTAAAAGCATTTTACAGTAACTACACAAATAAGTAACATGGTCGCTTATTATCATTATTAAGTTTTATGTACTGTATATAATCTCATACAGTGTACTTCATACTACTGACAGCGGTGGTAGGCTTATTTATACCAGTATCACAAAAACTGCGTGAGTGAGGCATTATTCCATGATGTTACTGCAGCTAGGATATCACCAGGCAATAGAAATTTTCAGCTCTATTGCAAGCTTATGGGACCACTGTCATGTATGCAGTTTTTCATTGACCAAATGTTGCTGTGCAGCACATGAATATTGTCATGGGGAGAAATCCCTGACTATGTTGTTCAAGCAGGGGAAGAGATGCAGAGGGCCATGCAAACTGCCATTGCATTTTTATTATTAAAATGTATACACCCATATAGGTGTTGGGGAACACCTATACCCATGTATAAAGAAAAAAGAAAAGCACAGACACAGAAAAGTGATCAAGAGCAGGGACAAGCTGTCTATTTCTAGAAGAGCCAGAATTTTTCTAAACAATTTTCCCAACCTTTATAATTAATAATAATAATTGTAAATACTAGGAAATTTTAAATAAAGGGAATGTGTCACCTATGAGGTGAAAACCCTTTGGGCCCAATCAGAATTGAGAAGTTTTTGTATATTAGAAAGATGAGATATAGAGTAACCATGTTTAACATTACCCTCCCCCTCCAGTGAGTAATCAGACACATTGGTATTTCTGGCTGAGACATGAAACTAGTCATACAAAGTAGGATAAATAATGACTCTAAAGAGCCTCATATCAGTTCAAACCAGGTTTTGTTGCCAAATATATTTGTGCCAAACTTACATCAAGCCTTTGGGTTTCCACTGTGGATAAGGGATTGGAGATCAGTACTAAGGAAAGGGGAGTTTTTAAAAACAGAGTCAGGGGGTGACAGTCAAGAAATTGGAGCAGCTCAGCCCTTACAGAATGATACAGCCTTTGCTCCTACTTGAGGTACAACGACCAAAGAGAAGCCATCCAGTCCCAGCTGCTTCCAGGGGCTTCTGCATTTTGGATAAACTGTACTTGCCACCACAGAGTAATTCTCAGTGTCACAACTTAAAAATCATAGACAGACGTGTCTCCTAGGGATCTTAGGAAAATCTAGATTCCTAGCCACCAGGTCTGGTTCCTTTGCTCAATGTTGGAGATGGGTAAGAGCTTCAAGAGGACTAGTGGGGAGCACTTGGGGGCCACTGGGGGTGTGCCCCAGGAAGGGATCATGGGACCCAGATCATTCTCTGACTTTGTGTTTTGTGTTCTGATCTCTTCCTCACACATATATTTCTGCCATGAAATGATTCAGTCAAGAAGGTCCTCACCAGAGCTGACCAAATGCCAGTGCCACACCCTGGAACCTCCAAAACTATGAGCCACATAAACTTCTATTCCTTATAAAGATAGCCTGCCTCACTATTTAATTAGAGCTACAAAACCCAGACTAACACAGGTGGGGTCCTGAGAATCTGAAATTCTAACACATTCCCAAGAGAGGCTGACACCTCTGACCAGGGGACTGCGCTTTCAGTAGTGACACCACAAAGTCATTTTGATTGAACCAAAATGGGTCTCCATATTCCACGCATCAGCCATGGCAGCCCCAGAGAACATGTCAAATTGTCCTATAAATTATCAGCTTCCTTTGATCAGGTGCCAGAGAGGGAACATGATGGGACAGGGCTGTGGTAAGGGAGGCAACCCAAACAAGAAAGATGCTATTTCTCTGGAAGTGTGGAGAGGCCTTGAGAGAGTATAACCAGGAGCAAAGAGAAAAAAAGAGACTGTGTGAGAAAAGAGGGGAGGAGTGGTTACTTGGGTGTGACTGCTTGATGCTGTTTTATAACCTGGGTGGTGTGAGGTCCCAGTCAAGCAGATGACTGGGAGCATATAAACCCAAGTGCAGGAGACATGGCATTGTGGAGCCATAGCTGTGACCGCAGGAAGGGTTTAGCACCTTGTCCCCTTCAAATATCCCAGACACAGCATTCTAAGTGCAGTAACCTTGCTTCCTAGTTCTCCTCCCACCTGGCTGTAGCAGATGGAGAAAGGAATGTCATCCAAGAGTCCAGGTGGAGAACAGAGGTGAAGAACACAGGCTCCATTCAGAAGAATCTGACCTGTGGCAGCCTGGTGGGAGCCTATTATCTCGAGGGCAGCAGAAGTCAAAGCTACAGTTACTTCCTTGGGTTGGTATTGCTGCGGAAAAGGCACAATTTGGAGGAAGTTTGAGGCAACTTTCTGGTTTGGGGTGGGGGTTGAAAATAGCTTGGTCTGCCGGGCATGGTGGCTCATGCTTGTAATCCCAGTACTTAGAAAGCTGAGACAGGAGGATAGCAGTTCATGGCCAGCCTCAGCTACTTAGTGAGGCCTTTTGCAACTCAGTAAGACCCCATTTCAAAATAAAGAATAAAAAATAGGACTGAGGGTGTAGTTTGGAGGCAGAATGCCCCTGGGTTCCATCCCTAGTACTGCAAAGAAAAAAGAAAGAAAGAAAGAAAGAGAGAAAGAGAGAAAGAGAGAAAGAGAGAAAGAAAGAAAGAAAGAAAGAAAGAAAGAAAGAAAGAAAGAAAGAAAGAAAGAAAGAAAGGATAAAGAAAAGAAAAATAGCTTGGTCTGGGCATTGGTAACATGAGTGCTATGCATGTAAAAAGCCATCAAACTGTGTGCTTAAAATTAATGATGTTTACTATGAAGTTGTTATATCTCACAATTAAAATGAGGGGGAAAGCTGAGCACAGTAGTGCATGCCTGTGATCTCAGTACTTGGCCAAAAGGTTGAGACAGGAGGTACAAGGCTAGCATGAAATAACTTAGACCCTGTTTCAAAACAAAAAATAGTGTTAGGGCTGTAGCTCAGTTGTAGGTTCAATTCCCAGTACCAAAAAAAAAAAAAAAAGAAAATAGAAAAACTTTTATGAGTCCAAAGATGCCGCTAAGTCTCAAGGGAATGACAAACTATCTAGGGGGCTGTGATAGGAAACTGTGCCATTACCTGAACTGAACTAACTAAAAGCCCTGAAAGTACCCCAGATGTGACAATTAAGCAAATGGTATTTATATAAAGATGCCTCATGATTTCCCAGTCACATAAGATGTTTGTAAAATATCTCATTTGGCAAAGATTCACCCCCTCACAAAATCCATTTTTCTCCCCCCTCCTTAGTCACAAAAGATTCTTTTGAAGCAATAATGTACCTGGCCTTGTCTGAACATCCTTTGAAGATAGATACTCAGAAGTGTGGCTGATTTCTGACCACAGAGATGTAAGCAGAAGTGATTGGGACCCTAAAAGATCTCTCTTAAGAGAAGAATATGCCCTTCTTCCCCCTTTCTTCATATTTCTGCCTGCAGATGAGAGATCTGAAGCTCTAATAGTCTTCTTAGACAGTGAGGACAAGGGAATCTGATTGGGGGTGGCAAATCAGGGAACTAGAAGAAGCCTTAGTCCCTGATGTTTTCATCGGGGCTCCTAGACTATTTAGTTAGCCTAAGACAAAAAAAAATTCTATCTTGTTTAAGCTCAGTTCTTTCAGATTACTTTTTCTGTCATATAGAGCCAAGTCTAACTTGGAAAGTTTCTTTCTGCCTGTGTGTAGTGATGGATATTGGCTGTTTGCTCTGGACCATGGAGTGGAGACAGAGGGCACTGGGGAAGCCATACACAGAAAAGAAGTGGCATGGAAACTTAGTGAGACCCTGTTTTAAAATAAAAAAAATTAAAAAGGACTAGGATGTAACTCAGAAGTAGAATATCCCTCAGTTCAATCCCCAGGACAAAAAGAAAAAGAAAGAAAAGGAAGGAGGAAGGAAGGAAGGAAGGAAGGAAGGAAGGAAGGAAGGAAGGAAGGAAGGAAGGAAGGAGTGGCCTGAAAAGGCAGAGATTCAAGAGTGCAGAATGTGTGTATAGGATGACAAACTCTCTCAATGTCCCCACCCTTACAATATGGCATAACTCCTCCCACCAAGATGGAATCTATTTCTCTCCCCTTTCATCTAGGTTGGCTCTGTCACTTGCTTTGGTCAGGGAAGGAGTAACAAAATTTCCTCCAGCAGAGATTTGAAAAGTACTTGAGCATTGGGATTTGCTCTTCTGTTGTTCTTGGAGCCCTATGATGACTACAATAACAAGCCCAGGCTAGCCTGGTGGAGGATGTGAGACCGCAGGTATTAGTCAGTGTTCTCTAGGGGCTTACAGGGTCAGAGGATGGACCTCCACAATGGCCTGCAGACTGCCACCGTGTTACTATCCAGCCAATAATACCGGTATCCAGGGGAAAACAGTGGCTGCTCAGTTCAAGCCTGAGAATAAGAGGGATTCATTCTGCAGCACCAGTTTGAGGCTAAAGGCCAGAAATCTCCTAGAAAGTTGCTGGTAGGAATCCACGTCCAAAGGTTGAAGGATCTGGAGTGTGATGTCCATGGGCAAAGGCAGTGGTGGAAAAATGCACACTCTCAAGGAGCATCAAACCTGCACACATCTGCCAGCTGCTCCCTTCTTCTGCTCTTTGTTCTATCCAGGCCCCCAACTATTTGAATGGTGCTGCTCATATTCAGGATGGGTCTTCTCCATTCAGGTCACTGACCCACATGCCCATCATCTCTGGAATCAGCCTCCCAGACACACCCAGAAGCGTGCTTTACCAATTTTTAGATGTTCCTCCATCTACTGAAGTTGACAACCAAGCTTAACCATCATACCACAGGGAAAGAAGCCTTGGCCAGCCCCAGCCTTCATGCCAGTGGGCAGCAGACAGATGTGTGAACAAGCCCAGCTCAGAGCTACCTGGATAAGCCATGAACTAGTTAGATATCACATGATGCTTGTTTAAAGCACTAAATCTTGGGGTAGTATGTTAGATGGTGACAGGTGATTGATCCAGGGTATGTGAGTGTTGAAGGGTAAAGTTCTGATTTTCCTGCCTTATCCCAGGGGGATGGCAAGGAGGAGGGGACTAAAACTCATCCAGTAAATACAGGAGTCCAGCCCGATGTCATCCCCAAGATTATTTTCTCTGTCTCTGGAATAGCCTCAGCTGAGCTCATCTCTCGGCTACACACATACTTCCTCCAGGCCAACCTCTCCATTCCTCCACAGTGAGGAGTAAGTGTCCCTGGATTACAGCCATAAACACCTAGCTTTCCCAGGACAAAGAGAAGGCTTGGCTTCAGGACACAGGGAAAGGAGTGGGGTAGAAGAAGATATAGGTAGCCCTTGGGGTTAGTTTATGCTCTTAAAACATGCAGATGTACAGAGAGACAGAATGAGTCTTTTCTGTTACAAAATATGTGCTTAGCATATTTATGTCACAGTTTCAACGTGCGCACTGAATTGAGTTAGTGCATTAGCGAAGGAGATTTCTATTGCCGCTATTGATACACGTTGAAAGTAACCCTGGTGCAGCCAGGGGATGGCTTGGGGTGGCAGTGGCTCACAAGGCATGCCTGACTTTTAATTTCACTCGAATGGGCTCCAGTATGTAGTCCCCAAGAAGTGCATTGTGAGGGCATATACTGTAAGAAGTCCTCCCAGAGTGATGGGGCCCTGCTGCTTACTTGATCAATCCCCAGACAGCTGGGATGCCAGGAAACTCCCTTCCCCACAAAAGCCCCTTTCATTTTCTTCTCCCAAATAAGAAGCTTTTTATCCCTGTCTTTCTTTCCCTCTCTCTCGATCTCTTTCCCTCTAACTTTTCCCATCTTAATTGGCCATAACGTAGAACTGAAATTCTTTTTATTATCTACTATATTTGTTGAATACAGTTTTATGTCTCTTGCCCTTAATTTTTAAAGTGGATGAGCTGAACACTTTATGGTTTTCTTTCACAAAATTTTATATCACGGCAGTAGTCATTAGGGTGGTTCACAAATATTCCAGATCTCTATTCTAGCATGAAACTGGATCTGATGTCCCCTCCTGCTCTGGACAGATTGTAAACTCTTTTGGCCAATTGAATGGGAGTGCTCCTGGGTGGGAGCTTTCGATTTTCCAAGTCACCTTATTTTCCTGCTACTAGGTGATGGAGGAGGCTTATTTGGAGAAGACTTTCTCAGCTCAGTTTCTTAGTGACTGCAATGAGCATTTTCTCCCTGTTGCCCACACCAGACATGGAGTATGAGTAGAGAGTACACTTTATTAGACTATGCCACTGATTTTTTTACTGCAGCATGGTCTTACCTATTCAGACTACATTGCTTTACTTACATATCATCCTAGTTTGCGCATCTTCTTTATTAAATCATTTTCTATGTCCAAATTATTATCTATGCCAGTGTTTTAAAAATCAGGAGGGGTAGTTATGTACTTTTGGTAATCTGTTGAAACTATGAGCTCTGTCTATCCAAACCTGCACAGGTGAAATTTTGCTTTACAGTCATGGGTGTTCACTGTGTCTAAGACAACAATGTCTTATTATTTTCAAAACTGATGTAACCAACCCTTCATTTTGTGACTAATTCCACTTAGTAGAATATTCCCCAGTTTCTTCCATTTCCCTGCAAATAACATAATTTTGTTCTTCTTTATGGCTGAGTAGAATTCCATTGTGTATATATCCCATAATTTCATAATCCATTCATGTGTTGATAGACATCTCAGCTGGTTCCACAGTTTGGCAGTAATAAATTGTGCAGCCATAAACAGAGATAGGCATGCATTACTCAAGAATTAGGGAGAAACTGGGATATAGGAGGGATTCCAGACAAAGGAGAAACCTTAGAGAAATAAAGGAGAGAACTTAATTGAGGGAGATTGATAGTGAGAAGGAAGACTTGGAGAGGGAAACACCTCAATGGACATGATGTACATACGCACACACTTATCAAAGCCAATCACTATGCTGAGCACAAGAAAGTGGGGAGGGGGAAGGAGCAACGAGTGCTGTGTGCATGTATGCTTCTATCGCCCTGAACTGCATTAAGGTGTATGATTACAATGCAAAATTTAAAAAAAATTTAAACCATGCATCACCATCTCCGATCCTGCTGGGCTGGGGAGAAACCTTTTCTGCTCGACCTCACCTCTGCCCCGCAGTCCTGAAACCATCACAGGGGCAGAATTTCTGACCAGTCTAGTGGCATTCTAATGACAAGAAGCCAGGCATCATTTCCATCAGTGGAGTCTTGGCAACCATTGAAACAAGGATAATTACATTTCCACGGATGTCCCCTTGGGGGGGGTGAACATCAACAGGGGTGTGTTTGTCAGCACACATGGGTTAAGGACAGGGTGGAACTGAACAAAAGGGGTGGCAGGGAGTTTGGAGGGAATGCAGTGACAAAGCATTTGACCATGACTCCATGGGCTTGTCCCTGTGGATTTCTTTGTTACTAGGAGCACTTTCCTGATCTGTACACCACAGGCCCCACCTTGAGAGTAACCAACTCTTTTTTCCCCCCACTATTACACATGTGAGATCTTTTTGTGTTTCTGAATGTCAGTCTGGGCATTTGTGCAGCCTAAATTACTGACTGGAAAAATTCACTGGTTGTTCAGAACTAGGAACAAATGTGCCCCATAGAGATGATGTTGAAAGTAGTGGCCAACCTCCATAGACAAACCACTGAAGTCTAACAGATGCATCTGGATGCTGGGAAAATTTGGAAGCCAGATGTAGAAATCTTTACAATGTAAAGGACCAGAAATTTAACTCTGGTGTTCTCTTAGCCATTTTCCACCTCTCATCTTCCTTGTATTGTCCTTCATTCAGGTCCTCGGGCCCCAAGTACAGTGTTGCTGGAATCACCTCACCTCACTGCAAACCTCACCTTCTTGGTATAGCTGGATTCAAAAAGGTCTCCTGAAGAAAATAATTTTGTTGGACTAATTTGCACTAAATATGAACTAAACTATGAATGATTCAGATCCCCTCATCCTCAGAAACACACACACACGTGTGTGTGTGTGTGTGTGTGTGTGTGTGTGTGTGTGTGTGTCTGTGCTATGCCCCAGCCTTTTTTTTCATTTTTAATTTTGGAACAGAGTCTCACTAAGTTGCCGAGGATCTCTTTAAGTTGCCAAGGCATATGCCACCATGCCCAGCGACTACTCATATTTTCAAAAATAAATTTCCAAATTTGATCAGATGCCTCACTGATACACCATGGATCAAAGTGAAAGAAAACCTGTGGAGAGGAGTGGAGGAATGTTTTCTGGGAGTTTACTTCCTGAGATCAAGTCCCCAGAGCGCAATTCTTACTCAGTATAGTTTTGTTCCATCTTTCTGGCAGCCCACGCAACCACAAAAAAAAAAGTATTTTTCTTTCTTTCGTGTGTGTGTGTGTGTGTGTGTGTGTGTGTGTGTGTTTATTACTGGAGTGGAACCCAGAGGCTTTCTACCTCCGGGCTATACTTCCAGACCTATTTTATACTTTATTTGGAAGTTGCTGAGAGCCTCACTCAGTAGCTGAGGCTGGCTTTGAACCTGTGTGATCCTCCTGTCTCAGCCTCCCAAGTGCTGGGATGACAAGCGTGAGCCACCACGCCTGGCACAAAAGTACTTTTCAAACTAGCTCTTAATGTGTGTGTGTGTGTGTGTGTGTGTGTGTGTGTGTGTGTCAGAGGGGGCGTTGCAGACAGGAAAAGCAGCAGTTTTCAGCAGCCATGGGCACAAAGTCCAGTGTCTGTGAAGCCAGAGGACAGTCCAAAACAAAAGCAAGGAAACCTTCTCCATGCCATGAATAGAAGCCTCCTGTGCTGGGTGAGGGACACTGTCAGCAAACAATCTGGCATACTGGAAGAAGGAACCCTCATTTGAGGGAGTGGGTAGCTGGGGTAGAAAGGATAGATTTTTCATTCCTCAAAAACCACTAGCAGAATATAAAATTATTTGTAGCCCCTTGATACTGGGTACAGAAATCAAATTCACATGATGCATAATTGTGCCTAAATGCACAACTCTCCGTGCCCCAGGGCTATGTCCAGAGGTCTGACAGATAGACGGTCATCATTGGCTTCTGACTGGGTGAGGATGCGCCTCCCTCCCAGAAAGAGGCCAGGTGCCAAAGGAGACGTTATCATCTCTGCCTTCATTCAGCAGCTTTGTCTGCAAGATTGGAAAACGGCTAGCTGGTATATTTTGAGGGATCAAATAATTAGTTCTCTTGGAATCTCGTTTTAGATTTTAATTCTTAGTCTTGAAGCCAAACTAGAGGAGCAGAAATTTCTATCTGCGGCTGGAGGGATTCAGTTTCAGCACACTAAAAAAAGGCCCTGCTTCCGAGGCATTTTTCCATGCATGAATCAAATTATTCCAGCTGGGTTTTACCAACACGTAGGCAATCAAAACCTACTTTCACTTGCTATTTTATTCTTTATTTACTAGTTCTATAAATACTGTGATGGGTGTGCTTTTATATTGGGGTGGGGAGGAGCCGAGAGAGCAGCAGCTGCTTGCAGCCCTGGGTCACGTGGAGATCTAGAGTTAGGGAGGTGGTAACAGGCCTGCTACCATCAAGCATCTGCTGAGAATGCATCTCGGCCACTCCTGTCTTAGGGCTCCTGAATGTGGCCACCAGTGTCCCATTTGTCATACCCTGTACAGAGTACTTTTCCACCCTCTGTCCTTCCTCAGCTGAGAAGCTGAGAAAGCCAACTGATCTCTCAGAGAGGGACAGAGAGAGAGGGAGGGAGACAGAGGGGGGGGGGGCTCAAGGCTGGCAAGGAAGTACAAATAAAATCCTGTTCAAATGCAGGGCAGATGAGTGCAAACTGCACACAATTTTGGCCAAGGCTGTAGTATCTGGAAGCCCCCTCTGGAACAAAGAAAAATCTTAAGATGAGGGGTTGGCCTTGGTGGCCTCCAGCTCTGATAACTGATAATTTGATGAATTATACTTGTGCTTCGGGCCCCAGTGGATAAACCAGGATTAAGGGTGAAGTGCCAGGGAGGCAGATTCTGACTCAACCTCAGGACGAATTTGATAAAGATTAGAGATGTCTAAAATCGAATTGGGATGCCTTGGAGGAGCAAGTGCCCTGTCTCCAAGGGTTTTTTTTTTTTTTTTTTTTTTTTTTTTTTTTAGCATGGAATGACCCTAAGGAGCTGTCATGAGAGGGAACTCAAGGCTCTGAGGAAGGTTATATTTGGTGACAGTTAGGACTGTCTCCAACTCAGGAATTCCACAACCTCAGCTTTTGGGACTCTGAACTTCTAAAGGATGCAGGTGCGCTCCTGGGCCTCTCTAGCACCTTTCCTAAGTGAACACAGCTCTATCTCCCTATGGAGACGAGAGAACTTCTAGTCAGAGTTAGCACAGAGGCATATAAACAGAGGAGACTGCTATAGTTTGGATCTTGAATGATCCCCAAAAGTCCAGATGTGTAAAAAAAAATGTCCAGATGTTAAAGGCTTGGTTACCAACCTGCAGCACTACTAGGAGGTGATGGAATATTTACAAGTTAGCTCACTGGGGATGGACCCTTGGAGGAGATATTGGGAGCCCAGCCCCTTCTTCTCTTTTTGTTTCCTGTCCATGATGTGAGCAGCTTTACTTTACCATGTACTTCTTCACCATGGGCCCAAAGCGAAGAGGCTAATAAAGCATGAACCAAAACTTCCAGAACCATAAGACAAAATAAACCTGTGTGTGTGTGTGTGTGTGTGTGTGTGTGTATTTGTACATGTCTATATTATGTATGTATGTGTATGGTGCTGGGGATTGAAGCCAGGGCTGTTCTATCTCTGAGCCACACCTCCAGCCCTATTTTATCTTATTTTTTTATTTTGAAGCAGGGTCTAGCTAAGTTGCTGAGGATCTCACTAAGTTGCTGAGGCTGGCCTCAAGCCTGCAATCTTCCTATCTCAGCCTCCCAAGTACTGGGATTATAGGCACACACCTGGCAACCTTTTCTTTCTGTAAGTTGATTATTTCAGGTATTTGTTATAGTGGCAGAAATCTGACTAACAAAGATCACAGTCCAGGCTGACACAGATACCCCTCATCTCAAGACATTTTGTTCTTTACACAGTCTACAATTATTCTGAGTCCTACAACTAGGGATGGGGGTGGGGGCGAGAGAGCTGGGTCAACCACAGCCAGCTAGTCATTTTTCCTCTTGCAATAGAGTTTCTGTAGATGTAATCAAGTTGAGGAGAGGTGGATCCTAAATCCAGTGACAGTTGTCCATATAAGAAGGAAATCTGAACACAAACACACATGCAGAGGGAGAAGGCCATGTGAAGACGAAGGCAGAGATTGGAGTGACGTATCTATAAACCAAGGAGCACTAAGGATTGCCAGAAACCACCAGAAGCTGGAAGAAGGAAGGAGGGATTCCCCCTAAAATCTCCAGAGAGACCACGGTCCTGCCACTGCAAGAGAATAAGCTTCTGTTGTTTTAGGAGATCCAGTTCAGGGCACTTGGTAACAGGAACCCTAGGAAACGGATACAGCTGTTTGGCTACCTACTCGCCTGTAGCCCCAGTGTGTTGACCTGTGTCTGGAGCCCCTTTTGGATTCTGGACTGATCAAGATTTTAGTGTATTAAACAGTGTTTGCTAGCAGAGCAGGCAGCATCACCTCATGGGAGTAGCCTAGGGAATGGAAGTAACCTCAACCAGAAGCAGAAGTTTCTTTTACCTTCAGTTTTCAGAGGGCTGCCATAGAGAACCTCATGCCCAACCCAATCTCCTGGCCCCTTCAGAGAGGCTGCCACTTGAACATGCCTGTCTTTGAGGTTGACCATCTTTGGGATAAGTTGACAATCCCACATCTAAAGGCACTATCACCAGTAAAGATCTGGAAGAGCAGGTACAAGTCGGAGGTCCACAGTCTGTGCTTGGTCTTGCACTGTAAAAAATACTAGTTAAGAGCCATTTATTACTAGCTACTAGTAACTATTTGTTCATTTTCTATTGCTATAACTAAATGCCTGACACTAGGTGACATATAAAGAAAAGAAATTTATTTCTTATAGTCCTAGAGAATTAGAGGTTTAAGAACATGGTGTTGGCATCTGCTCGGCATCTGGCCAGGGCCTACTTGCCATACCATAACATGGAAGAGGGAAGAGGCATCACTTAATGAGACAGAACAAGGAGCATGCCAAGGTCTCTTTTAGAAAGTTACTAATGCCATGGGGAGGCTCCACCCCCATGACATTGCCTAATCTCAATTACTTCCAGAAAGTCCCACCTCCAAATAGTAACAATATGGTGGGATTAGCCACCTCTTAAAATCATCACAATGAAAACCAAATTTCCTCACATGAACTGGGGAGGGGCATATTCAAACCAGAGCATCAATTTCTAAAAATGGAAGGACTTCAAATTGAAATGTTTTTCGTTCCCTTTGGCAAAATTAGAAGCTCTGGCCTCACCTGCTGAAGCAGAGAAGCTGTGGCCCCTTTTCATTCTGATTATAGCTAGCCAGCTCTCCACAACCCTTGAGCTCCCTACTGCTCGCTGCCATTGAGGCCACCTATCAGTTACCATAAATCATTTATTTTCTTTGCAGATCTGGAGTGTTGCATTTTTCTAATTGGTGCATTGTAGTCACACATCTTAATGTGGTACAAGATGATAGAAGCATACATGCACACATCACTCATTTAGCCCTTCCTCAATGGTGCTAGTAAAAGGAAAAACATTTCTTATATTCATGTGTCTATAAAAGGTGTGGAAAAGAAAGGGCTGCGTCCAGCTGGGTGTGATGGTGCACCCCTGTAATCCCAGTACTTAGAAGGCTGAGACAAGAGGGTTGCAGGTTCGAGGCCAGCCTTGGCAACTTAGCAAGACCCTTTCAAAATAAAAAATAAAGGGGCTGGGGATGTATCTCAGAGGTAGAGTGCCCCTGGATTTAATTCCCAGTACTAAAACCAAGACCAAAAAGAAAGAAATAGAAAAGGCAAAGAAAAAGGGGGCTGTGTCTTTAAAAGTAAATGAGAGTGAACATGTATCTTAGTGGAAGTGGAGTCTCTTTTTATGTAATTACTATGCAAAGTGTTTCTGCAAAGAGCACAACAAAGCCTAGGATGCTATTGCAGAAAGAAAAAGGAAAGAAAAGAAAAAACAACCTGCTCATTCTCTTATATCTCTGTCCTGGCCCTTTAGGAGGCTGACTTTGCAACCCCTGCTAAAAAGAAAAAAAAAAAAAACAACTAAAGGTTGTTCTCAAAACTTCTCTTCTCGGGTTTCCAATGGCAAGGTCCATTTTAAATGGGGCTCCCTTGAATTTTCCTCCAGTCTCCTCCATCTTCAACAGGGCTTTTCAATGGAAACTTGATTAATTTTGCAAGATGCCACTTTTACCTATGAGATAAAGTCTAACCCTCTTAGTCACCAGGGCTTTCATCCCCTGATATGTCCTCCAGCCCTCTAGATTAGCCTGGCCCAAAGTATCTAAGGGAACATGTTCTCCCAACACCATGGACATAGCTACCCCTTTGATGCCTTCGAGCTAGCTTTCTTCCCCTTCTCTTCCAGATGCCTTTGATTACAGAACTGAGGTCCCCCTGGCCTTGTCAGCTCACCCAGTTCAGGGGCTTAGTGATGTCAAGGCAGACTCCCAGAAGCTGAATTTTCAGCAGGCCTCTAGATATCTTAAAAGATGACTTCAAGACCTTGAAGTATTTAATCACGCCATCCTGAAGGATTTACTATATTTCTGAAAAGAAAAAAAAGACTGCCAAAACTTGACCCAGCCTCTGGGAGCAGAACAAGGACTCCCAGGATGCAGAGTTCACCATACCCACACAGGGAAAGCAGTCACAGAGCCAGGGCACTGTGTGTTTGAACACAGCCCTGGGGATATTGGCGCTGGGCCCCAGTCCCCAGAAAATTTACTCAGGCTAAGTTATACTGTTTGAGAGCCCCAGAGTTTTGGAATCAATCCAAGATCAAACCACATAATTTCAGTGGTAATTACTTGAGGGGGGAAAATCCTTGAACCTCAGAGGCAATAAAACCTCAGCGGCCTGGAAACACAGAGACAGCTGCGGGCAGCAGGGCAGCCTGGATCGCCGGCAGGATGCCTGCTGGAACGTGCAGGTGTTGGTGGACAGTGCGCTGGGGTGCAGATAAGCTGTAGTTGCTTTATGCGAAAGGCAGGAATATGTGTGCTCACTGAATTGTCGTCCAGAGCCCTAATACTTCCTTTCTTCCTTTACACCATGTAGCCTACATTTACTAATAAACTCCTATTCAAGCCAGGAATGGTAGCACATGCTTGTAACCCCCGTACTTGGGAGGCTGAGACAGGAGGACCTCAGCTTCGCAGCCAGCCTCAGCAACTTAATGAGGTCTTGCAACTTAGTGAGATCCTGTTTCAAAATAAAGAATAAATAGCTGAGGCTAGCTGAGGGTATGCCTTGAAGATAGAAAGCCCCTGAGTTCAATCTCTAGATCCTCAAAACAAACAAACAACCTCCTCTTCACCAGTGATGCCCAGTTGGAATACCCTCTCTTCTGAGAAAGTTGCCCAATTGGATTTCCCTTTTATTATCCCCCTAACTTAATGACTTTCATAGTGTTTTTGCTGACTGTAGTTCAGTATGGGTGGCACCCCATTCCACAGTCTTGTGTCCTCAAATCCCTCCCTCCTCAAATCACCACAGGTTTCATTTACCCAATGATTCACTCCTATTTCTAGTGCCTGTGCATGTGTGTGCTAACCCTTTGATTTAAAAGCCAGTTCTTCTTAGTTGTTCTCTGCTTTGGAAGAGGTACTTTGGACGTCCTGGAACCAACTTGCACCATCCCAGGAAAAGACTCCATTTCCCTTTGCTCCATGCCCCACAGCTGTGGACTCGCTCAGCTGCTCCCACACACAATCCTGGCTTCCAGAACTGCAACTTGGGCCATATCCAAGGACCTTGGTTAAACAGTGTAGGAGGGTAGACATCCCAGCAATGAGGGCCACTCCTACCCCTATGCTTCTTTGTCCTACATCTCATTTCTAGTACTTTATCATACATTTGTTCTTCTGTCTCTGACAGTCTTTGTTTCTCAGAGGCTGAGGACCTGTTTTATCTTTCTGGGTCTTTTCAGAATTTCATGTGGAGCCTGACACTTAACAAGTTGTGATAGATGATATTATTTGTCCATCATTCTTAACTTCCTGTCTCTGACACTGTTTACTGTGGTCAAAATATATCTCCCCATCCTCTGACTTTAAGCTTGGCCCTGGGAATTGCTTTGGCCAATGGAATGTGGGTGAAAATGACATTGTGTCAGATATAAGTTAAAGCTTTAAGCATCTGCCAGCCTTCTTGAAGCTTTCGTCTTTTGCTATGAAAAGAACACGTTCCAGGTTGCCATTGCTATTTCAGCATGGGTTGATCTCAGATCGAATCCAAGTGGAACAAACATGAACACAAACAGAAGCTTGGACTCAAATCATGTACAGCTTGAATCTTAGCCAATCAGCAGGTCTACGGGCATGGAATCAATGTTTTCAGTTATAAGTTGCTGAGATTTGTGGGTTCTTTGTTACACAGCATGATTATAGAAAGAACTAACTAATACACAGTCCCTAAGTAACACTTTTGAGGGATAAACCAATGAGGGATAAATGAATGAAAGTAGAACACTTTTTATCCATCTTCAAGTATAGTTTATAATACAGTGGTTTCCCCCTTACCCATGGGGGATATGTTCCAAGACATTCTGTGGATGCCTAAAACTACAAATAGTACCAAACTCTCTATATAAATATAATTTTATGATAATGTTTAAATTATAAATTAGAAACAATAAGAGATTAATAATTAATAATAAAAGAATAATTATTACAATATAATTGTTCTAAAGTTAATTACATTTATACATTTTTATTTCTGGAAATTTCCATCCAATATTTTTGGACCATGATTGGTTGCCAGTAACTGAAACTACAGGAAGCAAAACAGGATAAACAGGCACTATAGTAACTCAGTGGTTTTCAACGTGTACATCCCAAACTAGCTACTTTCATCTTACCTAGGGCTTATTGGAAATGCAAATTATTTTGGCTTCTCCCCAAACCTACTGAATCAGAAGTCCTGGATGCAGGGCAGGGCCAACTGCCTTTTCACAAGCACTGTGGTGATCCGTATGCACATCTGAGTTTGAGAATCAGTGCATTTATTTCTTGAAATGCAGACTCCCTAGAATATAAAATGATGGAGCCCAATTAACCAAATTCCTTGACCTTCTCTGATACTCTCATTCCATTTCATCTTAGATGCCCTGAAGTTTTCCATCCAGGCGTAGAACCTTCTGGTTCGATGGCTCTCAACTTTAGCTGTATGATAGGATCTCCTGGGACCTTTTAAAAATTCTGATGCCAGGCCGGGCACAGTGGCACATGTCTACGATCCCAACTATTTGGGAGGCTAAGGCAATAGGATCCGAATTGTAAGTTTAAGGGCAGCCTCAGTAACTTAGTGAGGTCCTGTCCCAAAATTTTAAAAAGAAAAGAAAAGACACCGGGCGTGGTGGTGCACGCTTGCAATCCCCGCGCTTGGGAGGTGGAGACAGGAGGATCACTCAGGTTTGAAGCCAGCCTCACTGGCTTAAGAGACCCTGTTTCCAAATAAAATATAAAAAACATAGGTATCTGGGAGTGTAGCCCAGAGGTAGAAGGGTTTCTAGAAACCCCAGTACCACAAAACAAAACAAAGAAAAGAAAAGAGTGTAGCTTAGTGGTAGAATGCCCCTGGGTCCAATCCCCAACACCACAAAAAACTGTTAAAAATCCTGATGCCCAGGAAATACCCAAACCAATTAAAACGAACTCTCTGATAGTGAGAGCCAAGCATCAGAGTTGATTAAAGCTCTCTAGGTGATTCCAGGGTGTAGCCAACGTGGAACAACCTTTTCTTATTTAAGGGACTAGAGCAGCCCTGAAACTGTCCCCCTGAGCTACCTGTTCTCACCCTCTGCCATGCAAGGCACTGTGCACAATTCCCCTGCCTCCGCTTTTTAGAATCCAAAAGGTTCTTCAATGGCCTAGGAATTTGGTGCATTCGCAGCAAGGTTGAACAGACTGGATCCAACAAGGTTGGCCTTGGGGAAGCAGGTAGTATGGGCTGGAAGGGTGGGATGATTCCATTTAGTGGCTTGCACATGCCAGGGGACATGCTGAGCACATGCATGTCTTCTCCATGTCTACTTGTTCCCAACCAGCGGGAACAAGTAGACATGGAGAGTGAGGGCCTGTGTCTGGTTCAGAGGCCCCTTGAATCACTCCACTGGTTCCTGGCCAGGACATACGCGACTACCCAAGTTCCTCTCTGGAGGCCACCTGGTTGGCCACCTTCCATCTCTAGCCAAGTAGATAGGGGTTTGAGGTGGCTTAATTTATCCATTGCCCTCTTCCAGCTTATCTCTTTGGAAGGGGTCACTGTTGACTTTCCCTTGGGTCTCCAAAACACACCATGAGCCTCCTCACTGGCCCCTGAGAACCCGCTTACTGAGCTGTGCTGAGCTGTGTTCCCCAAAAACAGACTTTGAGCTGTGGATTCCAGTATGAATGGTTTCTGCAGGAAGTGCTCCTACCAGAAGGGTATCTGGTAAGGGAGTGAGGAACAGCGAGTCACCTGAGGGGACAAAGCCAATTGAGTGGGCACTGTCAGGCTACGGGACCTGCTGGTTATAACCACAATCAATCAATCCCAACTTATTTTCAGGACCTGCCAGCCATCAGGTCAACTTCCAGAACTATTGGAGCCCTCTTTTCATTATTAAAAGATGGTGAAAGGATGCAAAAATACTTAATGAAAGGGTTAGGCTGACCAAATGACAAGGCAGCTCAGGGCTTGAGGCCCAGACTGTCTTAAAAGCATTATCGCCCTGGTTTCTGAGGCAACATGGCCAGAGTGGACATCTAGGCTTTGTTTTACCCCAGGAGCTGGGGTAAGGTGGTGCCGAGTGATCCTCAGCCTAGTCGAATGCCCAAAAGGTACCAAATGGGCCCATGATGGGTGTCTCTATCCTGACCCTGGCAGATACAAGGCAAGAAAGCTGAGTTTTTGCAATCATTGGTAATTGGCTCAGGACCACTCTGTGGCCAGATGGGGGTGGCAGTCTTCTAGGTGCACCTGTACTGGGTAAGTCTACCCAAAGAGCCAGCCTGCCAAAGAAGAATCACAGGCAAAGCCACTCAAACCTGTGAGGAGGGGCATGCGGAGGTGACAACGAGGATGCAAGGTGGGGTTGACAGAGTTAGCAAACAAAACTCCTGGATGGCTAATTACATATGCATTTTTGATGAACAACAAATCAGGGTTTTTTTTCAGTATAAGTATACCTCCACACACTTTTGGGGATATACTTATGCCAAAAAAAACTGTTAACCTGAAATTCAAGTCAAATAACTGTCCATCCTAGATTTTATCCAGCATTCTAGCCTCAAAGCATATGATATAGGGATGACAACGAAAGAAAGACTGTGCTTTGCTGCTCCCCTCTCCCTAGTGATGCTGCTGTGCACTGTACATTGTGGAATCACTAGCGTTGCCCTGGCCACCTTTCACAGCATTAGGGAATTCTTGACCACTGTGTCCCAGTTAAAGGCAAAGTTTGAGACTGCAAAGGTAGTGGAGAAAGCAGCATTAAATGTCGTACTGGCCCATTTGGCACCCTTTTGCATTTGACTAGACTGTGGATGACCCGGCACCACCTTACCCCAACTCTGGCATCTAGGCAAAGCCAAGATCCCCACTCTGGCCATCATGTCTCAGAAACCAGGGCGATGATGCTTTTAAGACAGTCTGGGCCTCAAGCCCTGAGCTGCCTTGTCATTTGGTCAGCCTAACCCTTTCATTAAGCATTTTTGCATCCTTTCACCAGTCTTTTAATAATGAAAAGAGGGCTCCAATAGTTCTGGAAGTTGTCCTGATGGCTGGCAGGTCCTGAAAATAGGTTGGGATTGATTGATTGTGGTTATAACCAGTAGGTCCCATCGTGGGCGCCCCCAGTCCATGCATAATATAAAATATACAAACAGCAGACAGGGAACAAAGCCAAGACTATGGCTTTTTACTTTGATTTGTGATCAGCTTCTTTGAAATCCCATGTATTTAGAAGACTCTGAAGATGAATGTGATCCTGCTTCATAGCCTTGGTGTCTGTCTCCCAGGATTCTAAGACCTCTGGGACAAAGAGATAGATGCAAAGCTTGTACAACCTCTGCTTCTTTAGTGGGGCCAAAGCAGAGTAAAGTGGAGAGATGCTGGGGAACAATGCTTTGTGAAGATTAGCATGTAGCTAGGTTTAGATGATCTCAGTCCAGGAGATCCCATGCAAAATTATTTTTAAATAAATTAAGACATAGGCAGAATTTTTAAAAAGTGCTTTTTGACTTGTTCCCAAATGCTCTTAAAATCTTGCAATACTTTAAAAATGCACTTCCATGTAAAAAAAAAACTTTAGGCATTTCATTTCAAAAGTATACACACTTGCGCCAGGCATGGTGGTGCACGCTTGTAATCCCTGCGCTTGGGAGGCGGAGACAGGAGGATCACACAGGTTCGAAGCCAGCCAAGCTGGCTTAAGAGACCCTGTTTCCAAATAAAAATATAAAAAATAGGTTTGGGAGTGTAGCCCGGAGGGAGAAAGGTTTCCAGGAACCCCAGTACCTCCAAAAAAAAAAAAAGTATACACACTTGAAAATCACAAGATATAACTTGGTTTTGAAATTTATTGGGAAAGATCATAAGTCATTGTCTTAGGCCAGATTCTCTCCCCCCAGAAGCAGATTCTGAGATGAGACTTCAATTATAAAGAAAATACTTAGGGGATGTCCAGGAAGCACAGGTAGAGTAATGAAAAAACAGTGAAGAGAAGCAAACATCTTAGTTGGTTTTCTGATGCTAGAACAAAATGCCTGAGACCTGATACCTTTTTAAAAATAGAAATATAGTTGGATGACAGTTTTGGAGGCTGGGTAGTCCAAGAGCATGTCACCAGCCTCTGGTGAGGGCCTTCTTGCTGCACCATAACATGACAGAGGCATCACTTGCTGGGACAGGGCAAGCATGCTAGCTTAGGTTTCTCTTCTTCTTACAAAGCCACCAATGCCACAAAGGGGTCCCACTTCATGACTTCACCTAATTCTAATTACCTCCAAAAGGCCCCTCCTCATGAACTTTTGAGGGACTTGTTCACACCATAACTGCAATCAAGCATGCATTACTGAGCAATGATGGGGTAGGGGTAACTGGAAACAGTGGGAATAGCTTGGGAAACAGTGTAAAATAGCTCTCAAACTATCTTTGGAGAATAATTAGGGCTCTTGGGTTTCATTTTTCATTTCTAAGCCATTTTGAACTGATACTTTTTTTTCCTGATGTGTGTGTGTGTGTGTGTGTGTGTGTGTGTGTGTGGTGCTGGGGATGGAACCCAGAGGCTTTCTACCTTTAGGCTACACTCCCAGATCAATTTTTTATACTTTATTTGGAAACAGGGTCTCACTAAGTTGCTGAGAGCCTCACTAAGTAGCTGAGGCTGGCTTCAAACATGTGCGCTCCTCCTGTCTCGGCCTCCCAAGTACTGGGATTACAAGTGTGCACCACCGGGCCCAGCTCCTGATACTTTTTAATATACAACAAAAATGAGGTACTAGAAAAATCAAAGATCAAAACATACAAAATACAAGCCCCCCACTTTTATTACTGGGTTTGATATATGTATATCAATGGCAATTTCATATATGAAATTGCTATGAAAGTTCCCAAATGCTTACTGTTAATTTCTATATTAATTGCAAACCAATAATAAAGAGGTCCCAGACTGGTACTATTCTATGGGCCACACTTAGAGCACATGTGTCACAATAAAGTTACTTGAGGAAAGAGAGAACTGAGGTTTGTATGGAACAGTGCATGGGTTGAAGGTTGTGGCTTGCCCCTAGAGAGGGATAGGGTTGGCTGTGCAGGGGTGGGGGGGGAGTAGCAGAGAGCCACAGCATCCAGAATTTATAGGGAAGGAAGAGACCAAGAAAGTCCTTGGGCCAGCTTCTTCTGCAAGAGATGGAGAAACCAAACTCTAAGCAAGTCGCCGTAGCGCTCCAATTTTATTAACGAATGCTGCCACCAGTACCAGGACAAAGAAATGGCTCTTCCCAGTTGCTTTTGTATTCCTTCTAGACATCTCCTTCTCTGGTCCCTGGCACCAGAGGGACACCTGCCAACTGGGAGACAGGCGGTGTCCTCTGCAACAGGGCCAAAGCCTCACAGGCAGGAGGTCTGGCTCAGTTCTCATCTGCTGTTCATCTGCTGGGGGATGGAGGCGAGGTCTGGGGATTTAGTGCAAAGCCAGAGCTATGACACAGGCCTCCTGGCTTGGACCTGCTGCGTGACCCTCTGCTCTCTGTTTCCTCATCCATAAAATGGAGATGCTAACCTGTGCCCTGCTTCCCTCACAGGGCTGTTGTAAGGATCAAGTGGGATGAAAGCAGAGAAACAAGTTTTTGAAAAGTTGAAAGTCCTCTGTGGCTGTCAACTCAGAGAGGCACTAATTATCCAGAGGTGAATTTTCTGGCACCCTCAGCTCTCAGAACACAGACCCCAACCAGTAGCAGCTTTAAAAGGTCTCTGATTAAATTCAATACAGGATCTTGGTTTGGAGCCTGCATCAAAAACTAACGTTCTAAAACATGTTAGTGGGGCAAGTAGCGATATTTGAATAAGGTCTACATAAGTAGAAAATAATATTGCATCAATGTCAAATTTAGTGAAGTTGGACATCATACTGTGGTTACATAAAAGAATGTATATGTCCCTAACTACAAAAGGTATTTGGAATTAAAATGTCATGATGCCTGCAACTTATGCACAAATGTTCATCCAAAAGTAATAATAGTACTGGACAAGCACCCCTAATCCAAAAATCTAAAATCTGAAACTTTTTGAACACTAACACAATAGCACAAATGGAAAATTGCACACCTGACTTCATCTGACAAGTAGCAGTCAATACAGGTACACTAAAAATGCTGTTTAAAATTACCTTTGGGCTATGTGTCTGAGGTATATATGAAACAAATAAAATTTGCATTTAGGCTTAGATCCCAACCAAAAGATGTCTCATTGTATATATACAAATACTCCAAAATTCAAATAAATACCTGAAATCTGAAACACTTCTGATTATAAGCATCTTGAAAAAGAGATAAACAACCTGAAACAACAATAACATGTATGAATATGTGTATGTATATAGATATATGTATTATATATAAAGAGAAAAAATTATAAAATGTTAAAAACATTTAATCATAGTAACTCATATATATACATATATGTGAATATATACATATATATGAATATATACATATATGCATATATATGATTACATGCATATATATATGAATATATATATATATATATATATATATATATATATATATACACACTGCTTTGGTAACTTTTCTGTAACCTTGATTTTTTCATGATAAAAAGGGCTTTAAAATATCAATCAAAGCTGGTGTGCTGAGACACACCTGTAATCTCAGTACTTGGGAGACTGAAATGGGAGGATTGTAGATTCAAGAACAGCCTCAGCAATGTAGCAAGACTCTCAGCAACCTAGCAAGAGCCACACATTCCTGTTCCAAAACAAAAATATAAAAGGGCTGGGGGTGTAGGTAAGTGATAGAATGACACTGGGTTCAATCCCCAGTACCACGCATAACAAAAAAATGATCAATCCCCAATCAGTCAATCATCTCCTCAAAAATGTTTCAGAGCCTCTGAACCAATCTAGACACCATGCTAATGCTGGAAACAGTGCTTCCTGGCCCTTCAATCACATCTCACTGGCTTAAATGCAATACAGATTTCTAAGACTTGACTATCTGATTTATCAGCCCGGAAATTAGGAATAAAAAGTATAAGAAGAGTACAGCAAGTATAATGATGACAGAAGAGGTGATAGTTAACATCTAGATATAAAGTGGAACAAATAAACCCTAAGAGGGTTTATACCCTAAGAGGGTAATATAAAAGTAAGTTAAACTATGGGTAACTGTTTATGATATGTGTGTTCCTGGCTTAAATTCCTAAAGGGGATTCTGATACTATCAATATCTTGTTTTGCAAGTCTTCCGTACCACTACTTCCCCGAACCAACTGCATCATGATAACCAAGGAGGTTCGCCAAAGGTACTTGTATCAGTGTTCCTTTATTTCTATGGACTAAGACTTAGTCTATGAACTCAGAATACTGGGACTCCATTAAACACATATTACCAATCACTTGATGAGTGTAGCAATGTTTTTGATGCTATACAACATGCAGCCTCAGTTCTGGGCCATCTGGTTGGCTCTCTCTAAGCTTTCCTTCTCTTCAAACCAGCTCTCTCTCAGATACAAATAGATTCCTCTCTTCTCCTCCTGAAGAACAGTGTCCACCCCCTACCACCAAGCTCAGATCTTAACTCACAAGGCTTCTCCAGCTGCTCCCACATAAATATAGTTCACTGCCTATGAAGCATGTTAATGAATAAAAATTTATCCATTTTATTACACTGGTAAAAATCAGTCACGATTGTCAAATATAGTTTCTGAGTCAAAAAGACTCAGAATTTTTCAGGAAATAACAAAAGAGCATACTTAGAGAAATCCCCAGAGGTATCCTGGGAGTTATTCTTATTTCTCTCTTGTGGGTGAAATTTGGCCTGTGGTTCTACTGCGTTTTCCAAATCAGTGACTTTAGTCTTCTCAGTCAACCATGTGAGGGAAGGGAATTCATCTGGAGCCAACAGAGGCCTGATTCAGAGAATGAGAGAGAGGCTTCAGGGCTAAATGTGAAAAAGACCCCTGGAAAATTGATGTCCAGCCTCACTAGGGATAAGGACTTTGCTGTACACATCCCTACAGTTGACTACCCAGTTTCTTGTGAAAAAGAAAAAGCCAAAAGAGAAGCATAGTGAGCTCACTTAGCACCATATCCAACATCTTTAGCTTGCCTTCCTCTATCAGAGGGACTGACAGCCACAAACTACAACTCCCAAAATTCTCTATAATCAGGGGTCAAGCACATGACCTTCATTCCACCGGTCATACTCTGTAAGATATGGATGCAGCTGAGAGTAATGTGAACCATCATACCCATGCTAAGACATCAATTTTATGGAAAAATTGTGGCAAAGGCATCTGATTTGAGACAGCTGAGGCTGAGCTTCTGGCACCAGTTGCTGAGGGTCAAAGGTGTAGGCCAAGAGGTCAGAGTGGTTCAGCCAGGATATTCACTCGGTGTGGTTGGCTGTTTTGGGCTAAGTTGGCATGGCTGCATTGCCCTAGCTCTACCTTAACCAAGCCCAGATCTGTGGCCGTCCCTGGGAGTTCCTTAGCTATGTAATCAGTATCTTTTAATAAATCTCTTTCTGCTTAAATGATTTAGAATGGATGCTATTGTTTGCAAGCAAAAACCTTAGCTATCGGGGAGGCAATTTAAATATGCCCCCAGATGAAAAAGTGATAAAACTAATATATTTTAAATGCAAGAATTAAGAAGCATCACCAGCAGACTAGAAAACTCCCTTGCACATATTCCCAATTAATTATTCTTTAAAAGGAACCATTGTTTTGATTCTTATCACCGTTGATAATTTTCACTTATTTTCTGAATATCATATAAATGGAATAAATTATGCATCATGTACTCTTCCTCGACTGACTTGCTTTTTCAGCTTTTTTATGAGATTCATTCACAACCCTTCCTTTTGGTTGCTACCTAGTATTCCAATTTACCTCTCTATCCTCATATTTATGGATGTTTGGATTGTTTCTGGTTTGGGACTATTGTGAATCAAACTACTCCCATCAACATTCGGTGGTACATACCCACAAATGGAATTGTTGATTCTCAGGGTGAGCTTAGGGTAGCGTTAGCAGATATCACTAACCAGCCTTTCAAGGCAGTTGGATCAATGTATACTCCTATCAGCAGTAGAGAAGTCAAAAGGCCTGAGCAAAGGTCTTTGTCTAATTTTAAAATAGCTACAAACATCAGGGAAAGTCACCAACTACCAAAACTGGTCATCAGCACAAGTGATATTAATTAAGGAAAGTTTGAGGTGAAGGTCCCCAGTATTTGAGTTCAGAAATTTAGAGCTGGACAGACTCAGGATGCAAAACCTGCTCTGTCCAGTATACAGACTCATAGGATAGGGAAGGTGCTATTGTGCAGAAAGAACAGAGCCATATGACAAAGACTATAATCCTAGCATACCAAGTGAAAGGAGTAGCCTGTCGTGCTGATATATAAAGGGATTATTAATCATCTGCTCCTTCCCCTTCCATCTTACCAACTTCAAGTTAGAGTTTGTGCTTCCTCAACCACAAACTCCCTCTTACCTTATTCAAGCAACTCCCTACTAAAGAAGAAAACTCCATGGACACCCATTCAGGAGTATAGGTTCTGAGGTTGTGACTTCCTGGGTTTGACCCCTGATTGAGGCTGGGGCTAAGATGCAAACCTAGACAAGCTGCTTCAATTCTTTGAGCCACAGTTTCCTCATCTGAAAAGTGGAAATGCTATCCGTACCTCTTTCAGAGGTTATTACCATACAAAGTGCAGTGTGCCACTAGAGTCATAGCAAATGTGCAATAAAGTTTTGTTATAAGTAAAGCTGAACCAGGTTGATTTTTGCTATCAAAGTCATTGTTTGAGCCAGGCGTGGTGGCACTCACTTGTAATTCCAGTACTTGGGAGGCAGAGATAGGAGGATCATGGGTTTGCAGCCAGCCTCAGCTACTTAGTGAGGCCCTCTGCAACTTATGAGACCCTGTTTTAAAATAAAGAATAAAAAATAGGGATGGGGTTGTAGCTCGGAGGTGGAATGCTCCTGGATTCAACCCCTAGTACCGCAAAAAAAAAAGTCATTGTTTGCAAACTTAAGTGATCTTGAGCAAAATTACATTCTTCTACCCTACCCAGTTCTACTTTGCCTGGTCACCTGATTATCTCTCTTCACACTATTTCCTAGAGAGCTCAGTTTGAAGATCAATGAGGCTTATTAATTTGGCTATGATGGACATGGTACATCCTACCTTCCCAACTCAGAATCTTATCCCTAATGCTCTCAAGGTCAAGTTTCTGGTCTGCTTGGGGCAGCTGGTCTAACAATCTTGGATAGGGACAGGTCAAACAAATCAATAAAATGGTTTCCAGTTCCAGGGTCCTACTTTTACCTGTAGTGCCAGAAAAATATCCACAGAGACATATGGATGAAATAAATCAGAACTGTGCAGATGTACTCTAGAATAGACCAAGCTCCCACATGCCCTTCAAAAGTGAAGTGTTATTCATTTCCTTTGTAGTATTGTCACCGAGTTGGCTCATCATCTTTCCATTATGTTTCTTGTCTTTCTCAGCCCAAAGTATATAGGGAAAGGGAACAGTGTATCCTTCCCATTTCCATTGCTATAACAAAATGTCTGAGGCCTGAGGCTGGATAACTTGTAAATAAAAGAGGTTTATTTAATCCACAGTGCTGGAGGTTCAGGAGAACAGCACTAGCATCTGATGGCCAGTGGCATCATGATGAAAGCCTAGATGACAAGGAGAGATCACACGACAAGACAAGAAGCCAGAGAGAGGGAGAGGCCCATCTTGCTCTTTTGTAACAGTTGTGAGAACTAACTGGGATCCCAGAAGTACTACATTAATTTCTTCCAAGGACAACACCTCAGTAATCTAATTACTTTCCACTAGGCCCCACCTTTAAAGTATTTCAGCATCTCCCCCATCATCCCACTGAGTACCAAGCTTTCAACATGTCAGTCCTTGGGTAACAGACTCAAACCATACCCAAAACATAGTAGACTATATCTTTTACCAATACTGGATCTCCTTTTATTTTCCCTTCCCTTCCCTTCCCTTCTCTTTTCTCTTCTTCTTCTTCTTCTTCTTCTTCTTCTTCTTCTTCTTCTTCTTCTTCTTCTTCTTCTTCTTCTTCTTCTTCTTCTTCTCTCTCTCTCGCTCTCTCTCTCTCCCTCTCTCCCTCTCTCCCTCTCCCTCTCTCTCCCTCCCTCCTTTCTGCCCTCCCTCCCTTTCTTCCTTCTCTTCTTGCTCCTCTCCTTTCCATCATGTATTTATTTATTATTTATTTATTTATGCGGATCTGGGGATGGAACCCAGGGGCATTCGACCTCTGAGCTATACCCCCTGCCCTATTTTTTATTCTTTATTTTGAAACAGGGTCTCACTGAGTTGTGAAGGGCCTCACTAAGTAGCTGAGGCTGTTCGTGAACTGCAATCCTTCAGTCTCAGCCTCCCGAATGCTGGGATTACAAGCTTGCACCACCACGCCTGGCTTCCCATCGTGTATTTATGGAATTGATGTAATATTCACAAAATTAACAATGTGCGCTTGAATTGTTAACTTTTTAATATAGAAAATTTGAAATACACAGAAAAGTAGCTAGAACTATATAATAAACTCCCATGTATCTATCACACAACCTCAACAATTGTCAATGCATGATCAGTCTTTCATATCTTCACCTACTTCACCTGTCCTTATGTTATTTTTAAGCAAATCCAAGATGTCAGATAGTTTCATCTGTAAATATTTCAGTATGCCTCACTAGAGATAAGGGCTATCTATTTACCATCACCATAATACCATTCTCACACCCCCAAATTCACAAAAATTCCTTAATGTCATCAAATATATAGTGTTCAAATTGACACTAGTCTCAAAATGTTATAAAAATAATTAGCACACATAGCTTGTTTTGAATCCAGATCTGAGCAAGCCTGGGCTTTTACTTCATCTTTACTGTTATTCTTTTCTCCTCTCATGGCCACCTCTCTGGGGATGATTACATCATAGTTCTAAAATTCTTGCCCCAAATGTGCACATCGCTCACTTTGCTGAGACCACATAAATTCCATGAATACATGATGGAGGAATAGGGAGGGGCTTAGCACACTCTCCTAATTGTAGCCCATCAGACTGTGATGTGCTAGGGCTCAAACTGTCGACACATCATAAATCTACAGAATTCACAGCAGGGGGTGGGGGGCTGGGACCCCTTTGATTGCAACCTCTCAGGGAACATTGTGTTCCCGGGTTCTCTCGGCTTTGCTAATTCAGCATCCATTCTGCCTGCACAGGAAGGGGGGGGGGGACAGAGATTTGTTTCCAGAATGAATTCTCTCTGCTTTCAAAGTGGTTTGTTTCTTCTATCAACCTCTGCAAAATCTCTGACTTCACCAATACCTCTGTTCAACTAGCCCAATCATCAGAACTACACACATCCGGATGACTGTCCTGTAATGGTCCCCAAGGCCACTGAGTATGCTTTAAGGGCTCAGGTGACTGCCTTGGATGGGAACGTGTTGAGAGGAAGGCAGACTATATCAGAAATGGAGTGTCTCTGGTGCTGCAGCACCCCAGGAAGATACTGCAACTGAAGCAAGGATTCTCCCACACACACATACCTGTCTTCCCACACTCAAACCTAATCATGGCCCCTGGCATCCTTCTGATCTAAAGAAACCAGCCAAAACCTTGCTCCTCAAAGTGTGGTCTATGGACATATAACACCGGCCTGCTTGTTGAAAATGCAGAATCTCGGGCCTCATCCAAAGCCAACTAAATCGGAACCTGCCTAGATCAGCCCTAGAGCCCCCCTGAACGAGAGAAATCAGCCAAACTCTTGCTCTTCAAAGTGTGTTCCCTGGACACATAGCACCGGCCTGCTTATTGAAAATGCAGAATCTCAGGCCTCATCCAAAGCCAACTAAATCAAAACCTGCCTATTAACAACATCATGGGGGATTCCTGTGTGTGTTAAAGCTGGAAAAACATGAGAGTGAGGTCAAGTTTCCAAGCAAAGGAGATGGGCTTCCAAAGTGCTTCTAGGGAGGCCTGGGGCTCCTTAAAACTGTGAGGACAGAGCCAAGGAGAACTCACCACCTTGTAAACAGGACTCATGGTCCTCAAAATGGAGGATGAGGAAGTTCTCTGCCTGTGCCCAAGGGCACAGTGCCCAGCCCCCCCCCCCCGTGCCCACCAGCACCCTCCGAGATCTCTGTTCATGGAGAACTTGCTTTTAAATGAGAGTCAATGGACCAGGTCACGAATCTGTCAGATGCGGGGATTTCTGGTGCTCGTGACTGTTGTAATTAAAATCATCCAAGTTGACTAAATTGGCCGAAAAGGAACCATGCCCACATGACTGCTGTTCAAAGGGGAGCAAAATAGCTCCTAATTTGTTAATTAAAAATATGAATGCACTCCGCACGGAATGGCTGTGCGTTCAATTCTATTCAGATTCCATTAGAAAACAAATAAGCTCTGGGCCCTGATTAGAGGGACCCGGTTCCCCCAAATCTGTGTAGATTTCGTGGGGCTTTTTTTTTCAGAGCACAAATTTAGAGCTTGCAAAGACCTTGCTGAGAAGTCAAATTCCTGGGGAGATTTCTCTGGTAAATCAATCTGGTAATTAGAACAACACGCCAATAGATTAGATCTGCTCTCTATTTCTTCATCATACTGATGAGACTGGTTCAAAGAACATATATTTCCAGAGAGATGGGTGAGGCATTTCCTGCCTGCTCTGAAATTCACCCACTGTGGAAACCCATGGCTTGGACTCAGAAGGGAGGGGAAAGACAGGCAAAGAAAGAATGGATTGTGGGGAAGAAGGGATAAAAGCCACAACTGATTCCTGTCTACCCTACCCCTCTCTGCCACCTGCAGCCATATGCTGGGCAGCGAAACCTCAGTTTCCCTCTGAGAATAAAGGCTAGGGTGCAGCTCTCCAGAGGCCCTGCCAGCTAGGAGGCTCTGCCACTCCTCAGACCCCCTTCTCCCCAAGGCTGCCTTTCTCAAGCTCTTTGCTACCACTCAGCTCACTGGGGGCCTAGTGCTCCCAGGCAGTTTCAGATTGCTTATAGCCTGAGGCCAGATTGAAAAGGTTTTCTCCAGAGGAGAGAGGTTAATCTCTGCCTCCAGAGGCCCACAGTTTTTTCCGGCAAAGCGAAGAGTCCTGCCTCCTTCAATAGCTGCATTCTGCCCTTCATGTCACCTAAGCCAAGGCAGGGTCTTGTGCAGATGCCGGCTGTACCCCCCATCCTGTCCCCTCAGCAGAGGCAGCATGTCTTAGCACGCTGGAAGTGCATGCCGTTTTCTCACCTTTAGCTCACCTCACTTAGGAAAGGCATTTACAATTGGGCAGCTCAAGGCTCTCAATGGAGCTGGTCCCCGGGGCCTTTGATTTCACACTCCGCCTCTGAAGGGGCCCAGTCGGGCCTTCTCCTGAGGGACACTGCCCAGTCAGGACAGTGCTGGTCTCCAAGGCCCTCAGAGTCTGGGATGCATCTATGGGAAGTGTTCCAAAGCAGCAGCAGCAGCAGCTGAGGGCTGTGTCGGGTTGTATTTTTCTTGCAGACTCACCAGTGTCCTATCAAGGTGTGGAAGCTGTGGCTTTGTCCAAATTAGAAAGAATTATTCTCCTAGCCAGGTGTGGTGGCACATGCTTATAAACCCAGTACTTGGGAGGCTGAGACAGGAGGATCGCAGGTTCACAGCCAGTCTCAGCAACTTAGGCCATCTGCAACTTAGTGAAACCCTGTTTCAAAATAAAAGAATAAAATAGGGTTGGAGGTGTATCTTGGAGGTAGAATGCCCCTGGGTTCAACCCCCAGTACCAAAACAACAACAACAAAAAAGAATCATTCTCTTAACATCTTCTCAAATGGGTTATCAGGAAAGGAGCTGTTCATCCGTCCACTTTTTTCCACCAGCAGTGAAGCTGAGGGCATAGAGGTCAAAGGCACACACTCAGAGTGGAACTGACCGGGTACACATGGCCACGCCGGTAACCACTGACATGACCCCGGGCAAGCACTCAGTGCAGCAGATGCCACCAGTGCCCAGCTTGCACACGCCACGCTCACCATTCCCATAGAACCTGGCAGCTTCTTACTGAAAGAACCTGCAAAAAGAGCCTGGGGCATTTCTTTAGCTGTAGGAGCAAATACCGCTTCTCACAGCATAGGCCAGAAGTGCCAGGGAGGGTGAGGCCCTGGGAGGAGTCTTCTGCCAAATGAGGTCAGCAGTTGGAAGATGAGTACCCCAGCCCCCTTGCCATTGGGTACCATGAGATTGAAGTGGATTCTACACAGCAGTCTCCCAAACCTCCTCTATAAGATTGGGTCTCAGCTGTCCATAGCAGTAACCTGATCCCTATCCCAACACACACACACACACACACACACACACACACACACACACTTCCTGCTATTAATTTCTAAAATTAACACTTCCCAGTACTTGGGAGGCTGAGACAGGAGGATCTCAGGTTTTCGGCCAACCTTAGGAACTTGGTAAGGCCTTCAGCAACTTAGTGAGACCCTATTTCCAAATTAAAAATAAAATAGGGTTTGGGGTGTAGCTCGGAGGTAGAATGTCCCTGGGTTCCTCATTACCAACCAAATAATAACAACAGCAATAATAATTAACTTTGCACTCAAGTCTTAGCTCAGGGTTGGTGTCTGGAGAAACCTGATCTAAGTCACTTTTTAGTTGAATTACCTATGTAATGGGGGCCATGGCAGCACCTTGCTCCTAGGAATTGGATTGAGGATTGAATGGGGTAAGCTATGCAAGCACTGAGCATGGTGCTTGGCACACAGTCAACACTCTGTAGGCTTTAGAAATTAATCTTATTACCTGGTATGCTTAGTGATCCAAACACTTCTTTTTCATTCTCAAAGACCTCCCCTCACAGTCATCATCAACCCAATACATGGGAACTTGTTCATTCATTAAACTTCATACCCAAAAAAGACAAATGCAGATTTTAGGTAGTTTTGAAATGTCCTGGGGATTATGACATTTGCTTGGTCTTTTGAAGGGCCCTTTCTCTAGTTTAAATAATGAGTTGGGAGGTTCCTGGAATCCCACAAGTTCTTCCTGTGGCTCTCTAGCACCTCCAAGCTTGGACCTCTGAGTCTGGGGACATGAAGATCACCAACTTTCACTCCTCCTGTGGAAGACCAGAGCTGCAATTACTGAAACCACCATGTCCTATCTCTTAATGCTTCTATGTCCTACATCTACTCAGAAGAGGAGCAGAGGAGCACATTTCCTGAAGGGTAGCACCAAATTCTGTGGGGCCGCAGCAGAAAACACCACAGTCCACGCCAGCTTTCATGTGTATACAACACACTTCTCCTACCCTGAGCTCTAAAACTCCCAATCATTGAACTTTGGAAGTGAGACACATGTTACCAATCCCAGAAAAACTGGTACACACTTATTCTCATTCATGCGTTTGCTGACACTCACTTTGAACAGTGTATCAGTTAGCTATTGCCACATAACAAATCATCCCCAAAATCAGTGGGTTAAAACAACCATATTTGATTACTTATCTCAGGAGTCTGTGGGCAGATGTTCTCACAGCTGGGGGCACTCACACAGCTGCAGTCATCTCGAGGCTCGATGGAGGCTGGAACATCCATGACAGCCTTGCTCACAGTCATATTGGTTGCTGGCTGTTAGCAGGATTGCTGTGGTTCTCCTCCATGTGACCACTCCACAAAGCTTAGCTTGGTCTTCATCACAGCACAGCTACTGCATACTAAGTGGGGTGTGTTCCAAGAGGACAAGCCCCAACATAGAGTACTTATCAAACATCAGTGAGTGTTCCTCTGGCCAAAACAAAACAAATGAATGAGTTCCCAGAACCAGTGTGGCTGTGGACTATAAAGAGATCATGAGTACCTATAAAGGGTCATGAGTACCTAGAGCTGTGGATCATTGGGGGCGACTATGATAACAGGCAATGACAGAGGGCACCAGCTTCTCAAAGCCTCCTCAATCATTCACACAGCATCCACCTCCTAGGATATATAACCAAAGCCTCCAGGGCAATTCCACCATCATCTCCCCTTTAACTGGTTTTTTCTGACAAGGCTGATACAGTTGGTGAAAAACCTCTGAGTCATTGGATCAATTAGTATTTTTTTTGTGTGGTACTGGGGTTCCTGGAAACCCTTCTACCTCCGGGTTACACTCCCAGATCTATTTCATATTTTTTATTTGGAAACAGGGTCTCTTAAGCCAACGAGGCTGGCTTTGAACCTGTGCAATCCTCCTGTCTCCGCCTCCTAAGTGCAGAGATTACAAGTGTGTGCCACCATGCCTGGTGGATCAATTAGTATTCTATGGTTTAAAGTCACATAAATCTAATATGAACTATCTTAAAGATTGAATCTATTGGTTCAGGTAGCTCAAACATCCATAGGTAATGGCTTCAGGCATAGCTGGATCTAGGTGTTCATATGACATCATTAATATCCATTCATTCTGTCTCTTCTCTCTCTCTCTCTCTCTCTCTCTCTCTCTCTCTCTCTCTCTCCCTCTCCCTCTCCCTCTCCCTCTCCCTCTCCCTCACTTACTGGCTCTGCCTTCCTGTGCATTGACTTCACTGTCAGGAAAGCTTCTCTGAGGTGCTGGCAAAAATGCCCCTTTGGCAACTCTAGGCTTACATTCTGTTACCCAAGAAATTGTAGTGGAAAGAGAGCTTCTCTCTTCAAATAATTCCAGTGTGCCAGAATTGGGTCCCATTGGCCGTGCCTGTAAACAAATCACTGTGTGGTTCATCTCTGCTGATGGCTTTCCAAATTGAGCAACTTCTCAGGGCCTTTGTTCTCACTCTCTGCAACTGGAGGGGCCCCATCAAGCCTCCTCCTGGGGGATGCTGCCTAGCTGAGGCAGTGCTGGTCTCCAAGGCTACTCACCCCAAGAAACCTGTGCACTGAAATGAGCCGAGAGTTATATTCTCCAATGAAACTCAAGATGCTATTACCAGATAAAGGGAAAGCCAAAATGCAAGCATCTTTTAGAGTTCTAAATTAAATAGGGCAGCTCAATAGACCCACTTCTGGATCTCCTCTGCCTCCCCTTCAAATACCCCCAGGGTTTTGGTCATGTCAGTGCTCAAAAGGAATCTTCTTATAGGAGAAAATATAAGACACAAAGCTCAAATCAGGAAAATTTTCTTATTTGCTAATAACCCTGAATCCAAGTTCTATAAACAGTAAGGTAAACAACTATTTAAAATAAATAGAGCACAATTGTTTTGTTGTAATTATTATTATTATCCCAGTCATCTGGTGGTTTCGTGTGTGTTATCCAGTCATTTCTTAGACCAGTTTTTGAGAATTAATTCTTCTCAGGATTACTACATGCTCTGTTATAAATGATGAAGGACAGAATTTATCCATATGAAATTCTGATTGCTAAGAAATGAGACATTTTTCTGCTGGTCACAGGAAACCTGTGGCCACAAGTTGCATAAACTATTGTCTCAAATGTCAAGCGGGATTGAAGCATGTTATAACCCAGCAGGGAAACCCAAGAGGTTCTGAGAATGGTGACTTTCTTTGGATGGCACTAGACCAATACCTCCTTGGAATGAAAGGGGAGATAAGGAGACATGAAAGCAAAGAAAATGTTAGCTTATCCCAAAGTCATCAACAAATGAGAGGCTTGGGGCAATCGTAGGAAAGGGGGTCGGCTGGCTCATTACAGTCAGAGAGCTAAGATCTCAGTCCCCAGAGAGAAACCTAGAACTGGAGTGGCCCTTCACAGTTGTCCCCATTGGGCTGAAATTGCCAGGCCTTTCCACATTGATCAATCACATCGATGATGGCCAGACCATCACGGTGATTAGTCATTGGACATGAGCTGCTGCAGGAAGGGGTGTGGTCTAGGGTCCCTAGCTCTGAACAAGTCCCTGAAGACACTGAAGACAAAATACCACTCCCAGCAGCTGGGTCAAATGGTCTTTCACTAAAGGGGATCTAGGAGGTACATCACAGTGCCACTGCAAGTGTTAGCTATCATGTACACAAATCCCTAAAGAAAATACTAGCTAAATAATGAAAATGGTGCTTGTTTTTGCCTTCTTAAATGCCACCAATGTCTTCCCTCACATTCTAACTTTCAGGGAAAGACTTAAGTGGGAGAATATCCTGCCAGAGATTAAACTTGTATTTCCATCACTATTTCATGTAAAGATGTATGAGGGAATCTCTAAAGTCTCCTTAGGGAACATGAATTACCACTGAGACAGAGTATCCCACCAGGATAAACGAAACAGGCTTTTTGAATTCAAGGATAAAGAGTAGAGAGCTGCCAGGCCAATGTGGGATGCCCTGAAGCCAACCTATAACGGGATTTTTGTGATTCTAAGGTCTGGACCCAGTTGTAGATAACCAAGCTCTGTTGACTGAAAAAAAAAAGATAAGGTCAGTTGTTGGGAGTTGGAGGGCCCAATGGAGGGGTATCTGGGCCCTGAGGAGCAATAGATGGGAAGAGAAATGGCTGAAGAAGGGATTTTTAGCCCCAAAAGGTAGTGGAGGAGCCTGCCCTCACTTGTATCAAGGTTGGTTTGTGGCCCAGGAGACTGATAAACCTATGACATGGTGTAGACACCATGTAATTGCCTAGAACAGGAGCTGCATTCCCTCAGAACATTCCAGAAGACCCCAACACAGGCAGGCCATTACAACAGCTGGATCCCACCCAATTCCATGCATTAGAAACAAGCCCCAGGAGCAACCCAGCTGGAATGCAAGCTGGCTGCTTCTCAGCCTCAGTGCCTGACCTCCCATCCCATCCCATCCCACGCCTTTCCATCTCCCGTACATCTGGTTTCCTGGTTTGGGAAGTTGTTTCAGATAACTTGGCTGCCTAGAAAACCTCTTCTGCTCTCCTGCCCAGTTTTCCCCACAATTCTTTTTAATGGGAGATAAATTTAAGTATCAACAATATAGTGATGAAGTTTGAATTGCAAATAATCCCAGAGGAGGCAACTCCTTTATTTGAATTAACACTAATGTATAAAGGACAATGAAAATAAGAGTGTCTAAAGAGAAAAGGAAGGCTACTGATTGAAGGAGAGGCACCAGAATAATAAGGCAGAAGGGCACTGAAAAAAAAAAAAGGCTGTGTTTTGAGCTGGGCGTGGTGGCGCAGGTTTATAATCCCAACATGCCGGAGGCTGAGAAGGGAGGATCGCAATTTGTGGACAGCCTCAGCTACATAACTAGGCCCTTTGCAGCTCAGTGAGACCCTGATTTAAAAAAAAAAAACAGCGGGGCATGGTGGTGCATGCTTGTAATCTCAGCATTTGGGAGGTTGAGACCAGAGGATCACAGTTTGTGGACAGCCTCAGCTACTTAGTGAGGCTTGTCACAAATCAATGAGACCCTGTTTCAAAAATTTTAAAAAGACCAAAAAATTGGGCTGGGGGTGTAGCTCGGAGGTACAATGCCCCTGGGTTCTATCCCCAGTACTGCAGGAAAAGAAAAAGAAGGCTGTGTTTTAAAGAGTTCATAATTTTGTGAGGGTCTAACCCTGATTACTGGATGTAGATAGGCCTTGACTCATGGTTCTCAATCCTGGCTGTACTTTACAATCCTTTGGAGAGCATACAAAGTTGGTTCCTGGGCCCTATTCCAGTTTAATCAGAAATTTTTGGAGTTACATTTGAGAATAGGAATATTTTCCACCTCCCAATCATTCTAGAGAACAAAGTTAATGTACTAGTCAGCTATCATCACGATACTCCTGTATAACAAACAAACCCCAAACCTCAGCAGCTTATCACAGTAAACATTTGGCTTTCTCACTTCTAAATATGCAGGCCAGGTACATTTTAGATGATTTCAGCTAGGCTCAGTTGGGCTCAGCTCCAAACTGTAAATGTGGTTCAGATCTCCATTTTTCATTTCATCCAGACAAATAGCTCTGAAGGATAAGTGCCACACAGGGTGATGGCTGAAGCCTAAGAGGTCAAACCAAATCATATAAGCACATGGAAAGACTCAGCTCGCATCACAGCCCCTCACATTCCATTATAGTGTGAAGAGAGTATGTTCCCTGAAAAAGCTTCATGTTTGGGTAATGCAAAAATGTTTAGAGGCAAAGTAATTGAATTGTGGCTCTCTCATCACATCAGTGGGTAAATTTGAGGAAAGATGAATAATTTTAGTGGGCTAACTGGGTGGTAAATTAGTTGGGTGGAGCATGACTGAGGTAGATCACTAAGAGTGTGGCACTGGAAACTATATCCATCCCTGGCCGCTTCCTGCCACTCTATCTCCTTCTGGCCACCATGGGGTTGAGCTCACCTTCCTCTGCTATGCTATGATGTCTGACTTGGAGTCAGTCACATATGGACTCTACCTCTGAAATCATGAGCCAAATAAACTTTTCCTCCTCTATGTTGTTCTTGTCAGTTTTGTTGTTGTTGTTGTTATTGTTGTTGTGGTGGTGGTGGTTGTTGTTGTTGTTGTTTTGTCACAACAAAGGAAAAGATGGCTTAAACACATTCCATTGCCTAAAGTAAGTTTCATGGACAAGTCCAGCATCCACAGGAAAGGAAATATAGCCTATGTTAGTAGGGACAGAGTTACATGGCAAAGGCTATGGAAGCATACTTCCCTAACAGGTAAGACTACATTAGAAGCAACAACCTAATATACCACAGTTAGAACCATTACTTTATACACTAAGGATTAATTCTCCACAAGTGACTTTTATAAAGGGATCCTGCAGTTTATGGGATTCAGCCCCCCCATGTTAACTGTGTACCACAAACAAATCATTTAATTTCTCTGATCCTCAGTTTTCACTTGTATAAAATGGGGATGTAATTCCTAAGCAGTTTCTCTTAAAGGGCTAGAGAACGGAGCACACTAAGCATGTGTGAGAGCACATGTTTTCTCTTAGCTTAGCCTTGGTGAGAAAGATTGGTGATCCATAGAAAAAGTTGACCCCAACACCAGGGACACAGTGAACACTCTGGGTGTGTACGTATGTGACTGGGAACTACTAAATGTATCTGGAGGTGACTCAGGGACTGAGGCAGGGCCACAGGCCATCACATCCCAGCCTGCAGTGGCCTGAATGGCCAGTGTGGATCTTCCTTCCCCTACCTGAAACCCCTAGCCTAAAGCAGCAGGTTCTCTGAAGCCATCCCATAGAAGACTCTGAAGTGCCTCCCCGTTTCTCCCTTCCCAGCTGAGGCATCAAGTACCCCATCTGCTGAAGATGCTCAGCCAATCCCTCCATTCTTGAAATTGTCGACAGCACCTAACATCATATTCTCTCCAGAGAAGCTAGCTGCTGACAATGGCTGGAGGGGTCAAAGCTAGAGTATGGGCCCTACCTACTTGCTTCAATCTCAAGACAACTCTGCAGAGCATTCTCAGTTTCCAGAGGTCCTCACTGACTCTGAGGACCCTCTAATAAGGTTCCACTACAGTTCAACTTCTTCCATACTCAGTGCAGCCTCCTATATTTCCTTATAGGACTGGACCCTAGCTCCCTGCAAATTTCCAACCACAACCTATTTCCTTCACCTAAATCAGACACCATCTCAGAAACCCTGAGGCCTGCCCAGCCAGCCCTCAGCCGCAGACCACAGGTCATTGGAATGTGCTGTATGGTAGTAAACTGTGTGACAGCAGGCGCCAGGCTTGGTCAGGAAAGAAAAAGTCCTGTCCTCTTCAAAAGAAGGACTCCAGCTGCAGTCAAGGTGAAGCCCCCAGAATGTACCCTCCCCACTGTTTGTGCTGCAAGTGTGTGTGCACATGTATATTTGTGTGGTTGAAGTGAATAAATGTTTAAATCGATGTGTCAGTTATAATTAGAGTGGCTCTCCCTTCTTCATCGAGGAAAGATTCCTTCATGCTTAACGCCTGGAATGTCATTTTCCACTGTGAAATCCTTATTCTTCAAGGCCTAGTGCCAAAGTCAGCTTCTAATGCTCTTCCCCCACTCATTTACACGCACCTCCCATCCCCCAGACAGAAACTGCCTCTCCCTCTACTGCGACTAGGACTCTTAAACCCCGACATGTGAGTGGTACTCGCTACCCTTAGCATCTGCCCCCTCCTTGCCATCTCCTTGTAGGCAAAGGCCCCACCCCCATTCTTTCCCTCTGTGTTGGTTACATAAGGGATAATTAATCCCAGATGAATGATTAAAAATTGAGGCTGGTAGCAGAGCGAGGTGGCGCACACTTGTCATCCCCACGCTTGGGAGGCTGAGACAGGAGAATCGCACAGGTTCGAAGCCAGCCTCAGCTACTTAGTGAAGCTCTCAGCAACTTAGTGAGACCCTGCTTCCAAATAAAGTATAAAATAGGTCTGGGAGTATAGCCTGGAGGTAGAAAGCCCCTGGGTTCCACTCCCAGTACCACAAAAAAAAAAAAAAAAAAAAAAACTGAGACCGGGAGAGAAGCAGTGAATTCTGGCCATGCCACCAGAAAAAGCATCCTAACCGGAGAGTACTGCCCATGGTATTCTCCTGAGGCTGCGAGGCCCATAGAATTTGGAATGGAAACAAGCCCACCAGTGCCTCCCCTCCACTACTCTCATGCCCCTTCTGACACACCCTGTTAGCAGGCGTCCATATGGAGATCTGGCTTCACTGGCACCCAGGAGAAGGCTGGCAAACACCTGTCCACATCACACTCCACTGAGAAGGAGGGACACCCAGACCTTCCTCCCAGCCCCTTGTCCTTCTGGCTCCAGCTGCCCACGGGGCCAGTGACAGGGTGTTTCGAATACAGCTGCTATGGACTGATGAAGCACTGCGTTATCAGAATTGATCACCTTATCAACACACAGGTTGACGTGTGTTTGGGGTGGGTGTTAACCCATAGTAAAAGCCACCAATTTTTCCTTGAAATAAACCCAAGCTGAAAGGCATGCCTTGCTCAGGGAGCCTTTCCTGCCCTGCCACACACACTCAGAGAGGGTCTCAAAGGAAGGCTGGAAAGGTGGGAGAAAGGGGCACAGCCAGATCCTTCCTAATCCTCTCTATTAAAACCACAGCTGAGGCGGCCAAATACTCCCGCCCTCTGCCCTGACATGCTTTCAGACAGCAATCTGTGTTTGGGGAATTTTATTTTTTGAAATGCCCTCCCCCAATTCTTTTTCACCCAAAGAATGAAAGCACCATCCACTACTAGCCTGGGCTCCAGCATGCACAGTATTTGGAACCCCCCCTCAGGGCGATGGAGAGATGTGCTCCCAGCCTCTCACAAAAGAGTCCCACGGCAACCGCCCCCCTTTCAGGTGGATGCTGGACTGATCTAGGGGGGTAGTAGTAGCTTCAGGTGCAATTGGGGGGATGAAGAATAAAATAAGGGGGTGGTGAAAGCACTCAAGGAGATATTAAGTATTTTTTTCTGAAAAAGGGGTGGTACACCCCTATGTTTGGGAATCTGCGGCTCCAGCACAGAGCTCTGCAGCAGACCCCAGGTGGGGGCTCAGGCCTCCATCCTTCTGGGGCCTGCATTCCCCAGGGGAGAAATAATTGGCCTGTCTATAGAGCATCAGGATTCAAATAAAGCTGAAAAACGCACGCAGCCCTTGAATTGTATAAACGCGGAATTACAAACGATGGCCCGCCACCACATACACACGCCGCACGTGCGCACACAGCTCGGGGAGCAGCCTCTGCTTCTGCCTCTGATTGTTTCCCAGATCCACCTGACTCAAATAAGCCCACTCGTATTTGAACCAGAGGCAATCGGGGTGGAAAATACCCCATTCTGTTGGTGCAGGTCTAAACTGTCACCATTTGGCATCCTGCACACCCTTGTCCTCGTCAGCTGTTTAGCATCAGCCAAAGGGGGCCTCCCCCAGCCAACGAATCAGAGATTTCATTAAGCAGCAAAGGCTCCCGGCAGGATGAGCGACCTCACGTGGGCCTCCCCCACCCCAGCTCCCTTACCTCCCCCCTCCCTTCTGCTACACAAACAGGCTTGCAGCGACTAGATTGGATTCAGATCTTGTAGATGAAGAAATTCAGATACGACAGCGACAGCAGCGCCTCGCCAGACCCCGAGTGAGGGCTGAGCCCCGCACAGCAGCTGGGCTGCCTCGGTAATAACCACTCGTAATATCTGACAGAAAGAACCCACACTGGTCATATCCGATCCTGCCACATGAAAAGAAGCATTACACCGGCCTCTCGGGGGCCAGGGCTAGGGAGAGCCTCCGCACAAATCAGAAACATTTTCCACGAAGCTGCTATTCAAGGGCTGGAAAATCAACAGGGGCTGCTTTGCTAACATCCTGGGAGATGCTATTATTCTCCAGGCGGCACAGCTCACAGAATGCATCGAGGCTGGCGTAACCTGAATTCGCAAAGCGTTTGGCATTTCTGAGCTCAGAGGCCTTGGCTGGGTGGAAACAAAAGCCCACATTCGTTGTGGGAGTGAGCTGTGGGGCTCCACAGGGATGACAGTCTGGGCCTCAGCCATTCAGAACGAGCCCTATCCTCAACCCTGGGGCAGGAACCTACCTGAGAGCCTGGAGTTGTGTCAGGCAGGGTAGAGGGCCACATGGGACAATGACCAATGATGGAGACGCACTTTGATACTATAGCGATTGATGAGACTATTGGGCCGAATCCTGGTCCACAAGCCCCTCCGCAGCTAAGCTCAGGGGTCCCTGCCTGCTCACAACACCTCGTTTCTTGGAGCCCAAGACAATCATAAACCACACCTCCTGAGCCAGAAGCTTCCAGACGCAGGGCATCTTCCAAAGTGCATGCCTACCTAAAGCAGAAACTTACAAATTAAGGCTCCTGGCAGGTTTCTGCACAGCTGGATTTTCTAGACACCCCAACCAGCCAAGCACTGCCTTTTCTTCACCTCCGCTCTCCTCCGATTCTTGTCTTTTGTATCTTCTCATTGCCACAAGTATTGTCCTAGCAAAAGAGGCAAAACTAGATTCCCCAAGCTGTTTTTGTCTCTACAACCCCATGGCACCAGTTCTAACCTCCCCCCTCAGTCTCTTACATAACCCTATGGAGGTCCGAGTGGCCGCAGACACTGGGACATTGGGTCTCCAAGAATTTGCCTTTTGGGCTGGATGTGGTAGCACATGCTTTTGATCCCAGCTTTCGGGAGGCTGAGACAGGAGGATCGCGGTTTGCAGACAGCCTCAGCTACTTAGCAAGGCCCTTTGCAACTCAGTGAGACCCTATTTCAAAATAAAGAATAAAAAATAGGGCTGGGGGTGTAGCTCAGAGGTAGAATGCCCTTGGGTTTAATCCCTAGCAACACACACACACACACACACACACACACACACACACACACAATTTGCCTTTTTGGCATCAGGCAACTTTGCCATCTCAGCCAGGTGAGGTGGCGTCCACCCAGTGGTCACCTTGGTTTTAAAGCATCAATTGTTTAGCTTGTCAGTAGCTATCTACAAAGACCTGGGTAGTGTATTCTGAAATTTCGTGGACTGGGGTCGAAAGAAGTAAGATGTGAGCATTTCTCTTCACACTTGCTCAATTTCCTTACCAGTAAAATCAGGCCAGAAAAGCTTCTCTGAGCCTCAGTATACACATCCAGGAAATGGGACACGTATGTATCCTGCCTGTATCACAGAATTATTGTGAAGACGAATGATGCATGTGATGCTGAACACCGTAAAGCTATTAAAATAATATCCCAAGTGAGCCCCTGACTGGCCCAAGCACGGTATGGCTAAAACACCCATCTGCCAAGTCTTTTCCCCCTAGCCAGCCCACTGTGCCCAGGGGAAGCAGTATGCCTATGTTTCCTTGGCTGGCATTGCTGGATCACAATTTTCTGAGGACAAAACAGCCCCAGCACTTGGGCAAGGACCTGCCACAGGACAGCCTCGTCATCTCAGCATTTCTATAAAAAGATTGCTTGGGCTTCAGAGCCTGGCTGACAGGCGAGGCTGGGAGGGTGCCTGTGAGTGTATGTATGTGTGTGTGCACGCATGCAGTGAAATGCTCCCATAACAGCTGGCTTTGGCCAAGAATCCATATTCACCCTAAAGCCCCAGCCCCACTAGCAGGAGGGGAATAGATTTGAGGAATGGAATGAGAGAGAGAAAAGGGAGAGAGAGAGAGGGAGAGAGAGAGAGAGAGAACGCTGTGCACTGAAGAATGGGGATGGGAGGAGATGTCTGCGCTGCTGATAGGTCTATCCGAGCAGCCAACACAATGGACCTCTGGGTCCCCCCAGAGAGCCCCCTCCAACCCCCGACCTCCTGCCCATGACACAGATAAGGACCTGGAGGACTGCTCCGAGCTGCTGCGTGTGCCCTGGGCCAGCCGGCAGCGAGGCCAGCCTGGTGTGAGTGGCAGCAAAGATAAACGGCAGCCGCACGGGCATTGAATGCCCCGACACAAAAGGCCTCCTCTCCCCGAGTCCCTCTGAGGCCCAGATGGTCAGGGAAGCCCTTTCCCGCCTCACAAAGAGGATCGCTGCATGTCTTTTTCTTTTAAAATGGAATAAAAAAAAAAGCCATTGCTCACAAAGGACCTGGATGAAAAATAAACCCTTAAAAAAAACCCAGCCTCTCCTCGCTCAGCAGCCCGGCATTTCTTCCGACTGTCAGACTTAGCAGATTGCTTTCTGGAAAGGATCCAATTGGCAAGACCCGCCGCTGTGCAAATGAAATTTTAAAACCCCGCTCCTTGTTGCACTCAAAGAGCTTTTCTCTCTCCGCTTGTTCTACACGGCCTCGTAGAATTATTCTCTTGTCTCCCGTTGTATCGGAAACTAATATTCCCCTGCTTTCCCACCCCACGTGAGGGGTCCTCACCCCAGCTGGGGATTTGGGTAATCAGGGACGGCGAGAGCACCACTCCAGACCCCCGTGTTGATTCCCCACCTGGGCTTCATCTCGCAGAATCACCTACTAATTAGGAGAGAGACTCGCTCCTGAAGAGAATAAACACTTTCAGGCTGCCTCCTCCCTCCCCAGCTCCCCGCACCCCCCTTCGGTAATGAGATAAGCGTTTGGGGGACGAGGGAGAGAGGATAACGGGGACTTTCTTCGCACACAAGGTTTGACACTCGTCAAGCCCGTGACACCAGCTCTGTTTGGCTGGCGTATCCCTGGTGAAAAGTCAGCAGGAAAAAAATAGCCACAGGACTTGTCTAGGGTGACAGGCTGCCTCCGCATGTAAGGAACTTGGAGAGAGGAGGCAACGTGATGTGTCAGAAGTGTCCCAGGCTCAGGAGCTAGGAGAACTGGATTCCAAATCCACATTGACCCTTAATTATAGCCCAGCAGGCACTGGGCTGGGCTCCGTACATGTGTGGTGGTCAGCTTCCCTTGGCGCTAGCATCATTCTTGAAATAGACACTGGTACTCTGGGGTAGGAAAGGGTTGTTCCAAATATCACCTCATGAGTTAGTGTTCTGGTTTGTACATAGTTCACGTGCATCCCCCAAAGTTTCATGTACTGGAAGCTTTGTCTCCAGTGCAGTGACATGGGAGCACTGGAACCTTTAAGAGGCGGGGCTTAGCGGGAGGTTTTCAGGTCATTGGGAGAGGCTCTGTTGGGATCCTTGAGCTCTCATGAAAATAAGTTGTTATAATTCCACCCCTGAATCACTCTCTGGCTTTCTGTCTCACAATGTGACCTCTTTTCAGCACACGTGTTCCCACTGTGATGCCATGAGGTCCTCAGCAGAGTCAAGATGATGCCTGTGCTATGCCCTTGAACCTGAAAAAATAAACCTCTTTATGAAGTTGGTCTGCCTCCAGAATTTTATTATAGTAACAGAAAACAGAATAATACAGGTAGATTGCATCATTGGCCCTATTATTCATTCCTTCCTGCAGCCATGTCCTTTGCCATGTGATTGCAGCTCTTTTTCACTAAGGGGTAAAATGTTGGATTCAACCATATGACCTACCTTGGCCAGTCAAATGAGGCAAAAGGGGCAATGTGCTCACCCCAATCCTAGTGCTCAGGAAGCATTTCTAGTCACCCTCTTGTGTCCCTATCATCCCATGTGGAATAGTCCCCTCTTGGTGGTTGCTTCCCTTCAGCTTGGGCCTGAATGAACACAGGTAGAGCAGTCCCAACTAATGAATGATTTTTAGTGTGAAAACACCCCTCCCTCCACTAGTAACTGCCAGTATTTGACAATTTTTTTGAGGAAATCCTCAAATTGAAATCCTCAAGGATGTCTGTTAAATCCTACCTATTTGGGGGCAGGTGCATCAACATCAAATTATTTATTCATTCATCACTCACGTATTTTCTGAGAACCTATTTTGTGCTGAGAGTGAGGCCAAAAATAATATGGATTGCCAGGCAGTAACAGTACCATCCTCCGATAAGGGGATGAGAGATCCAGTGGGGAGAATATCTAGTCATCCTTAAAGAAGAGAGATTTCTAAATCTCTGCACCAGGCCTGTGAGTTAACCTGGAAAAATGAATGGGTCAAGAAAATTGGGAATAAAGGGCAGCCCATGACCAGTTGATCTCTTAATAGTTAAGTTCCAATTTCCTTAGTCATAAGATGTCACTGACTAAGTTAAAACAAAAAAAGGAAGAAGAAAATGAAAAGGAAGCAAGGCAGATAGATTCTCATGAGAAAGGGATACATCAAATAAAAATGATGCCATCCTAAATTCAGAAATGTAATGTATGAAAAGAAAGCATGTGTCACTGGATCAGGTAAATCCACTATTGATTGTGCTCAAAGTCCACTGAGAACACAAAACTGATTCAACTTGGGAGTTAAAGTACTGACTACTAAAGAGAACCCAGGAATCTGTGTTTTCAATGATTCACAAAGCATTGCCCAAGTCTCTAGATGATGTGACATGTCCCATGTGGATCACCAGTGGGTACCCCAATGTGTTCCTCTCAAGAGGTTTTCTCCAAGCAGGGACCATGCCAGGCATTCAGATCAGTGGAACCAGTGGCTGTTTGAAACACCCTTAAACGAGTTTTTCAGAATTCGTCCAACCCAACAATACAAATGGTTCATTGCTAGGAAGGCCCAAAGGCTGTCCTAGCCAGAGTCCCCTGCAAGCCAAGGGCTCCTAGAGGAGGAAAGGTAAGGCTAGTGAGATCTCACACTCAGAGCAGCAGCTACCACCCTGGGAAGTTCTGGTGAGCCAGCAAACAGAGTAGAGGTGATAGTGAAATGCCAGGCCAATTCTGAGCAGGCACCAGTATTAAAAAGCATCCAGATGGGGCAGGATGAAGATAGCCCAGGGCTGGGACTGGAGCCAGTTTACACTGTCCTGGGAAAAGACAGGCAAAATCCCAGGGACAAGCTGGGCCCCAGCCTCAGCCCATGTTCCAGAGAGCCAGGATGGCAGATGTGCCAAGGCGCTCCAAGATTCAGGCAGGAAAAAGCCTGTGGTATCTTAAGGCCAAAACAAAGAAGAGGCAGTAGGTCATCCTCACAGGCTGTCTAATGTCCAGGTGGAAACTCCAAGAGAGCTATCCAGAAACCCTGCTGGGTGGTGGGCAGTGGCTGTGACTATTTTGCCAGGCTAGGCCCCTGCTAACTGCATTGTAAATCTAGGGCTGAGCCAGGAAATAGAGCTCACCATCCATCACAGCCTGGGTAGGGCTGACCCCATCCTCCCTGGCTACATATCCAGGTTTCTGTGTCCCAGCAAGCCCTTCTCAGAGACTGGTCCTCTAAATCAATGGCAGCTCAGACATATTGCACACTCTTAGTCATCTAGTACTCACGGGTGCAGATGTTCCAGTTTTTTAGCTCTTGGCATACTTGTAGATTGGTTAGCAGAAAACTAGGGCCCTGAGTTCCCTGCCCAGAGTTCTTCCAACCAGCCTATCCCTCTCAACACCCTCCTCTAGGACCCACGGACGATTCCCAAACCAGCAAATAAGCAGTTAGGGTCCACAGAACGGATGCCTGCGTCCATCCTGATTTGTTAGTGACTGTGCCCTGCCAGTTTTTACATTTTGAACATGTAACCCAGGTCTATGGAAAATGGCAAGTCCTGTGAGTCATGGGCTTGCCATTGCCAGCAGTCATGCCCCACCCTTTCCACCTCTATGAGCATTAACTGAGTCCCTCTAGTGTAACCCAACCCCCACCTCAACCCATGGTGACAGGGGACCTCCAGGTCGTTTTCCTCCAAACCTTCCCATCCCTCTCAGCCCCCACTAGATCCCTGGACCCATGACCTAGTTGGGATTTGATTTTTTATATTTAAGCCTGACAGTCTCATAAGACACTGACAAGCATCACAAAATTTGCCTATTTTCTCATACAGCTCCTGATCTATTTCATGGGCCAGACATTGAAAGTGTTAACACACCATTCACCTGCGCATATCAGGATGCCTCTCCTAAGCTGAGTGATTCCAGCCAGAATGTCCACATCAACTAGCACAGTCCCACCTAGTGCACACCTCCCTGTGGGTTTCCAGAAAAACCTATTATACTCTGTATCCCAAATGACATGAACTAGAGGATACTTCCCCAAAGGAATGTATTTGATGGCCCCAGCCTCTTGATTCCCAGGACATGGTAAAGAGAACCTGCCCAGGAAAGGTTTCTCAGCTCAGGGGCAGCTCAATATCTAGGCGTTCTAGAGTGGTTCATGACTGGGGCAAGTCTACTGTCAGGAACCAAGCTACTCAAGTTAGTGTTTACTCCCCTCCTCAAAGATAGTCTTGTCTCTTCTCTCCCACCACCCTCTTTGCCCTTCTCCTGACTAGAGCTGGCTTCCTAAACAGGGAACACTGGGGTGGAGGATGCTGGTTATGGCATATTCTTAGAGTAGCAATGCTGTACATACCTCTGGAAGCTGGCATCCAGGCACAGTCCAGCCAAGCCCCTCTTGGTGCAGATATGGGCAAGATCTACAGTCACTCAAAGGTCCAAGTGAAGGCCAGATACCAGGCAGATCACATTCTCTTCCTGATTATATTAGTCAGGATTCTCCAGAGAAACAGAACCTATATACATGAGATGACATAGCATCCAGTTTGGAAGTTTACAAGACTTTAAGACTGTCAGGCTTAAAATCAGAAAATCAAATCCCAACTAGGTCATGGGTCCAGGGATCTAGTAGGGGCTGAGACTAAGGTGGGATGGGAAGGCTTAGAGGGAAATGATCTGGAGGTCCCCTGTCATCACCTAGAAAAGTTGGTGACGTAGTTCAAAGGTCCAAGAACCAGAGCACTGATGGTCTAGATTCCAGTGGCTGTGAGATGATGTAGATTCCAAAGACCAGGAGTACTACAGGCAGAAGATCAATATCCCAGCTTAGCCACCAGGCCCAGGGAGCACATACCTTTTTCTTCCCTTTAGTCCTCGTCAAACCCCCAGTGAATCAGACTGCCCACCCACTCAGGGGAGGTGGGAGAGACTGCTATATTCAGTCCACCAATTCAGATACTAATCTCTTCCCCAAATACCTTCACAGACACACCCAGAAAGAATATTCTCTCAGCTATATGGACAGCCTATGGTCCAGGCAAGTTGGCACACAAAATGAACCATGACACTGATACAGTCAACTACCAGGACCTTTAGGAGGTAGAAGTGGGGAGCATCATTAGTAATATCTGGCAAGCTCAAGAATCATACCCTCAATGTCTGGGATTGAACACTGTGTCCACTTCTGGTGTCTTAAACATCTCTCGAGGTTATGGACAGATGACCCCACATCCGATTCTGGCCTGAAACTAATTTAACTTGAAGAAATAAATCAAGATGTCATCCAATAAATGCCAACACCTCTATCAAGAGGTCATTCATAGTTAGAACAGAGTAGACCTTAAGAGCCCAAGGGCTCTGTGATAGACTTGAATTTTCTGTAAAGCACTTAGAGGACAGTCTTCAAGTTACAAGGCAAATATCATATGATCTTTTTGGTCCTGTATTCATATTGAGAACTCATTTTGTACCCAGCATCATCTAAATTGGGGGATGAAGGCACAGGAGTCAGTGGCCAGCTTCAGGGAACAGAATCTACTTACACTAATTTGAGCCAAAAAGTATTAACAGCATAGTCTTTGGCAGTATTACAGAAGCAACTTCTAGGTAAAGCTTTCAAGAACAGCTAACTCCCCAATCTGTACTGTAGGATGGGGCCACTGATGAAGGCTCTGCCATGACGAGGCTGCCTCCATGGTCTGAGAGCCACTATCTTGACTGCTGGACCACACTGTCCCTGCAGAGGCCCAACAAAGTGGAAAACTCGTAATCCTAGAGTTAACTAAAACTATAATTTCCCTGTGCATTGATGACAATACATACAATATTTCCGAGAAACCTATAATTTAGGATAATCCAGCTTATCTGTCAGTCAGCTAATGAGGACCCTAATCAGCCTGAAGACCCTAAGGCTGCCCACCATAAACTGCCTTGGGACTACCAGACTGAGCTCATCCTCACATACCTTCTCTAACCCACCCCCTCATGAAAGTCCCCTATAAAGAAGAGAACCCTGAACTCCCAAAATGCCTTCCTCATCTTGAGGTGGCACGCAGTCTCTCTTGAATGTGTATTTCCTCCCCCTTTTCCCAAAGAAACCTCTGTCTATGTCTCTAACTAGCGCGTGCTGAAATTCTTTTCCGTTACATTAACCAAGGACCCTGCAGATCCTGAGTTCCTGAGCTGAGGGCTCACCCCAACACTCCCAACACCACGTTCTCAATATCTCTATTCCCAGAAGGGAAACTGAGGCACAAAGATTAAACAGGTGACCTGTCCACAGCCATACAGCTGGTAAGTGGTAGCACCCGGCTTCAAACACAGAGGCTCCATACTGGGGGGGATTAAAAATCTCAACCCATGTCACACCACCCCTGCATCAAAGGGAAGGTTTGGGCCACCTGGCAAAGGGCTTCAAATGCAGAATTAACAGGAGGCCAGTACAGGTACAGTAACTTAGTAAGACCCCATTTCAAAATAAAAAGGACTAGGGAGTGTAGCTCAGAGGTAGAATGCCCCTGAGTTCAATCCCCAGGACTATACACACACAAAAAGAATTAACAGTGTAAGACAGAGTTCAGTAAATAGCAAATGAGTGAAACTGTAAATATGCTAAAGGGTTTTGCAGCAGATGCTGCAGCCACCTTTCCTCTATCTCCTACCATTTCCCTGTCAAGATTCACGGACCCAAATCCCAGCTGATAGTACCGGTGTCTCCTTTACTGGGGGCTTTCCTGGCCAAAGCCTGCTTTGCCCACTCGAGTATTCAGCATGCTAGGGATTTACCAGCCCCACAGGAATGGCCCTCCCTGACAGGAGATGGAGGATAAACACCCTGGCTCCCATGCCCTGTAAGCTGTATGTTCTACAGTCATTCTTGAAGTGTCCCTGTGGGAGTGAGCCTCGGTCATCCAAAACAGTTACTTGCTTGATGGAACACCCAGCATCGCTGCCTCCCCTTCCATGTCCCATGTGCCCACCTCCCACTGGTGCTTCCTAGAATCACCACCCATGTAAACTGCATTCACTCAAACCCTTATCAGAAGAGATTTGGTGTCTGATGAGGCCTCGTGTCCTGTAATGCAGGACTGAGACAGAAAACAAAAACTGGTACCAAATGAGGGTTCTGCTGTAACAAATACCAAAAAATATGGAAGCAGCTTTGGAAGTGGGTAACACATAGAGGCTGGAAGACTACTGATGTGCATGGTAGAAAAAGCTGACATTGCTGTGAATAGACCTTTGAAGGAGATTCTGATGAGGGCTCAGAAAGAAAAGAGGAGAGCGATCAAGAATGCCTCAATCTTCTTAAGGAATGCCTAAGTAATCATGAAAAGAATGTGAGCAGAAAGCTGTATGGTAGATGCAAATGCAGATTCTGATGGAGTGTCCGACAGAAATGAGGAACGGGTTAGCAGACGATAGAGAAAAGCAATTCTAGTCATAAAGTGGCAAAGAATGTGGCTGAGTTGCGTTCATCTCCTAATGTTCATCTCCTAATGTTTTGCAGAAAGTCCAACTTGTGAGAGATGGAGTTATTTTATGGATGAATTGAAGTGATTTCTAAGCAGTGTTGAAGATTATGGCTTGGCTGCTCTTGATGCCTCTAGTAAAATGTGAGACCAGAAATGACTTAAGGACAGAATTTTAAGGCAAAAGGGAACTGGATGTTAAGATGTGGAAAATGCTCAGCCTGCCCATCTTGCCAAGAAAAATTAGGTTCAGAAGTGAACACCACAGTGTGGTGGCCAACCAACCACTGAAGTAGGAGGTTAGCAGGTGTGAACCACTGGTGTAATCAGGCATCTCAGTAGAAGCCAGGCACTATTCTTTGAGACAAGGAAAAAATTACCCTGTAGTCAATTCCTTGGTCTTAAAGTAGAGGACCATCGCCTTGCTTTCAACAAGCCAGATGGTCTCCAGCCAGAGTTATGGAGCACAGCCACCCAGATCCTTGGGTGCCCCATTCTTGCTTAGCAAAGCTGCAGAAGTAGGACCACTTCCCCACTCTGCAAGTAGGGAAGAACATTGAGCCAAAGATTATCCTCGAGCCATAAGATCTCAAGAAGTTTGCTTTGTAGTTTGGGCTTGTGTGGGATCCATTGCCCCTTACTTCTTCCCTGTTTTTATTTTTCCTTTTTGGAAGGGGAAGATCAATCCTATGCCTGTCCTGCCATTGCATTTTGGAAGCAGGGACCTTGTTTGGTCTCACAGGCTCACAGATGGAGAGCAATTTGCTTGAGGACGAATCACACCTTGACTCTCACCTGTATCTGATTTAGATGATGTCTAGATAAAACTTTGTATTTTAGACTCTAGAGTCCAGGCTGGAACTAATTAATACTTTGGGTGATGTCAGGTGTAACAAATGTATTTCGCATGTGAGAAAGACATAAATTCTGGGGGGCTAGAGGTGGAATGCTATAGAATACATTTGCCCTTCCGCACAAAGAAAATTCATGTGTTGAAATCTTAACCCCCAATGTGATGGTATTGAGAGGTGGGGCCTTTGCAAAGTGATTAAGTCATAAAATGAAAACCTTCAGAAATGAGATGATTTCCTTACAAAAAAGAAAGCCCACAGAGTTCTCTCATCCCTTCCACCATACGAGGACACTGCAAGACGACTAGGAGCCAGAAAGTAGGCCTTTAGCAGACACCAGATCAGCTAGCACCTTGATTTGGGGTTTCCTAGCCTCAAGAACTGTAAAAAATAAAATTCTATTGTTTATAATCCCTCCAGTTAATGGTATTGTGCTATAGCAGCCTGAACAGACTATGACAGTGTGACAGATGGTATTTTCCAGAGGTAGCCATGAAAACATATGTATCCCATCCCCCAAAGTCCTCTGACACTGTGACTGATGCTCTTCCCACAGAGGAGTATCTTTCTTTTAAATCTGAGCAGGGCTGATGTTTGTTCTGACCACTAGATTACAATGAAGATGACGTAATGCGACTCCCAAGACCAGGTCATAAAAAGGACCTAGTTTCCCTTTACTTCTTTCTTGGAAACTCACTCTAAGAACCTAAGCTCCATGCTGCAAGGAAGCCCAAATCAGTTCATAGAGAGAGTGAACACAGAAAGGTATAGTAGGAGAGGAACTGAGGGATCAGCTGCCTGCTCTGTGAATACACAAGCTTTCAGATGGCCCCGGCTCCCAGACTTCCAGCAGGGGCCCTAGTCACTGTGATTGTAGAAGCAAGCTGTCCCCACATATCCTGTACACATTTTTGACCCTCCAAAACTGTGAGTGCAAGAAAGTAGTGCTATGGCTGTATATGTGTGTGTGTCTGTGTCTGTGTGTGCGCGCGTTTTACTGGGGATTTAGCTCAGGGGCTTTCTACCTCCAAGCTATACCCCCAACCCTTTTTATTTATATTTTTTTGAAACAGAGTCTCACTAGGTTGCTGAAAGTCTCACTACTTGCTGAGGTGTCTTTGAACCTATGATTCTCTTGTCTCAATCTCCCAAGTATTGGGATTACAAGCAAGCATCACCACATCTGGCTTTGCTGATGCTTTCATCCACTAAATTTGGGGGTGATTTGTTACACAATGTAGTAACTAAAACACCAAGCTTCTCATATACCCATTGTTGAGTTGGGTTGGGTGGGATTTGACATTGATCTGTCCCTAAGAGGATAATTTCAGGAAGATATCCTTTGTGTCAGTATCACCGCCCCCTCATACCTTTCCTAACACCATCTTCTGATGGTGTGAAAGGAGCATGCCTGCTGTTTCTACGTGATGTCCTGACAAAGGTGTTAGGGATGGCGCTCTGTCTGATAACCATCAGGTAGGCTGGGATGATGTTACCAATTCACAGTCCCACCTTGTCTCTTCTTTCACTCTGACAATAACTTCAGGATAATAAGATCCAAGACACATATAGAGGGAGGAAGCCTTCTCTTCCCCACTCTGATTCATAACACCCCAGAGATGACTTGCCCAGTTCACAAAGACTTCCACACCTACAGAAGCAAAGTGGTATGGCCCGCCAGCCAGTGTCTGCGGAATTTGTTATTTATTCAGTTGCTCACATCTGTAAGTCGGGCCTCTTTAGAGCTCACTCAGATGTTTTTAATCTCCCTTTTGGCTGTTCCCATCTGTGTGGCCCACTCAAACTAGAAATACTTTTAAAGCAGCAATGTTTAGCTCAGGGTCCAGCCTGGCCCTGTGGACAGATGACAATTTAATGGTGACACGAGCAACGATATTGATGTTGACTATCCTAACCCACTACCCCAAGCCCACATGCTAAGGAGATGCTCATGTAAACCTGTTTCTATAGTCTTTTTCCAGCAGTTAATGCCAGGAGCACAAAGGATCATGAGCTAGTAAGCAAAATCATGAATTCCTTTTGCAATAGCTTTATGCTTGAGAGCTGAGATGCCACTAACTAGCCGTGTGACTTTGGGCTAATTATGTAAACTCTCAAAGCCTCATGCTCCTTATGCGTTAAATATGCCTAGCACCTACCTCAAAGGGTTCGTGAGTGAATTAAATGAGATAATAAGGCATGCTTATTGAATGCTCACGATGTTCCAGAAACTGTGCCGCACCTTTTCTGTGTAGTATTAGCTACTGCAATCTGGAAGCCTGTGATAAACTCCTACCACTGGAAGCCTTGTTGGGTTCCAAAACATTACAAATTATTTGATTATGATCAACATTAACTATATGGAAGGCTTTGAAACAAAGGAATAATCAATTAGGACAGAAAAACATCTTGAAAGCGGATTTGTTTTCTTTGTAATGTGAATTGCATGTGACATAAGAAAGAAAGTCAACCTGTGTTTTGGTTCTCAGGGTAGCAGCTTGCAGGAAGAGGACTTAATACAGAGGCAATCCAGGCTTTTCTTCCACCTTTGCCCCGCAGCAGCCACAGGAGTGGGATCCTCCAGTAGTTCCCCACTATCCGAGGACAAATTCAAAGTCTTCATCACAGCTGCAAAGCCCTCCAGGAACTGGCCCCAGCTGGACTATGATTAGGGAAATGTGGAACTACCTAAAGACAATGACATTGTTTATATTCACCTTTTCCTCCTCAGTGTCTGGAGTAGTAACTGACACATAGTAGGTGCTCAATCAATAATTATGGATGAGCAAATGGCTATTCTAAAATGTCAACCCAGGACTTGGGTTGTAGCTCCCAAGCCCTTGGCTAGTAATGTGCAAGGCCCTGGGTTCCATTCCCAGCACCGAAACAACAACAACAACAACAAAAAAAAAAAACTAAAATGTCAACACAACCTTTGGTTTATTGAATGATTCCCCTTTGCCCTGTGAGCTAAGTCTTTCCAGAGCCCCTCATGATTTAACCTCTGCTCAGTCACTTCCCATCCAACCTGTCCCCAGCACTCACACACATTTGCATTCATATATGCTAGTGCACACACATAGATATGCATACTCATACATCTGTACTCACAAATTCACACAAAGGCACAAATGCACACACTCACAGAACACACAAACATATGCATGATGCACACAAAGACAGACAGACGTACATATACATAGACACACACAAACAGACACAGGCATATCTACAGACTCATAATCATACCAGGTTAACACAGACAGACAGACAGACAGACACAGAGAGATGCCTGTGCGTACATACCTACTTTCTAGCTTACAGTTCCACAGACATGCCACACTTATGCTCACGTTCAGGATTTTACCATTTTGCACTTGCCATTCCATCTGCTCAGCTGTTCTGACCTGGACCGTTCCCACTCATTTCTCTGTTGACAGCTCAAATGTTGTTCTCTCCAGAGGGTCAATATAATGGATGGTAAAAAGCTCAGACTCTGAGCCAGGTTTGCTAGTGCACAACTGCAATACCAGTACTTGGGAGGCTGAGATAGGAGGTTCACAGGTTCAAGGTTCAAGGACAGCCTCAGCAACTTAGTGAGGCCTGTTTTCAAGGGGAAAAAAACATAAAACATAAAAGAGGATTGAGGATGTAGCTCAGAGGTAAAATGCCCCTGGGCTCAATCCCTAGTGTCTGTCTGTCTGTCTGTCTGTCTGTCTGTCTCTCTCTCTCTCTCTCTCTCTCTCACACACATACACACACACACACACACACACACACACACACACAATGCACACACAGACTCTGGATCCAGATGACTTGAGTTCATAGTTTGGCTTTGCCACTTGCAAAACACGTGAACTTAAACAAGTTACTTAATCTCTCTGTGCCTCAGTTTCCTTCTCAGGGTCATCCTGAGGTATAAAAGAGTTAAAACATGTCAAGTACTTTGACCAGTGCCTGAATTATAATAAAGGTTACTTACATACTAGTCTTATATCTGTGCCTATATCTGATACAACTATTTGTGTAGAATGGCTCCAACTGCATTTCAAATATGTGATCAGTGTCTTTTTCCTCTCCAGGACTGAGAAGCTACAGAGACTGTCTTGCGCACTCATTGTCCAGGGCCTGCACTCCAAGGTAAGGCTTAGCGAGTATTTGCTAAATGGACAAATGTCCTTGGCTAAGCCATTTAGCTGCATTGAGTGTTGCTTTCTCTTCTGTAAAGTAAGATTGTTGGACCGGAAGTTTTCTAAGGTCCTTCCAGGTCAAACGGTTTGCAATTCTCCAATTCCATTCCTGACCCTCTATGCAAAGAAACATTCTTCTCTTATTATACCAGAACTATAGTGAGCATCTTCATGAAAATTCTTTTCAACACTTCTAAATCTTTTCCAAAGGGAACTTGCAAAATGAAGGATTTCAAAGGTCCTTAGAAATGAGTTCAATTCTGACCTTTCACCCTGGAGGGGACCAGGACCCAGAGACTGGAGGAGCCTTACTCAAGGTCATTCCACAAGCTAATGGAAGAACCAGAGCTACAATTCAGGGGTCATAGCTTACTGTATTATTTTTTCTGCACAAAAAGCATAATTTGGAGAGATTTTTTAGTAAAGACATAATAGTGAAAACTAGCAAAATTGGGATGGAAATTTGAGAGGGAGATGAGTCATCTCTTTTTAAAGTATCACTGGATGCTTTTGCTATAACAATACATAAAAATAAAACCTGCTAACTGGCTCGGTGAATTCTCACCAATGGCCAGGCACTGCACTAAACATTTAATATGGTTTTCTCATTTAAACCTCCTATCAATGCTGGCAAAGGTATCCATTTTACAGATAAGGACACCATGGCTTAGGGAAAAAAAGTAATTTTTCCAAAGATACTCAGGTAGTAAGTGGTATAATGAGGCTCTTATCAAATGTGGGATGAGTATAGCTCCAAGTACCCAGTGGTATACTAGCCCTGCCTGTCAGGGTGTTTATTGACACATCCTCTCAAATTAAGTTAATATTCCTAAATAGGCTGATACATTCAGCAAAACAAGCCACACAGAAAGTATGGGCTGGGAATTTCTGTGTTGTAATCTTTTCTTTTATTTCCCTTCCTTTTTTATGTTGGTTTTCTGTGTAGACGATGTGCACATGCTGCAAATACAACATCAGAAAAGTGGATTACAGAAGATACTGGTTGTATAAGTCAGTTATTGCTGAGTAACAAAAACCATCCCACCACTCAGGAGTACATGACAATAAGCACTTGTTCTTATGCCCACAGGTCTGTGGGTCAGCTGTATATCTGCAAGTAAACTGGTCTAGGTTGGACTAGATTCCAGACTAAATTCTAGATTAAACCTCACCTCCCCACTTTTCTCCTTGTTCTCCTGAGACCAACTGACTCTTTGAAACAGATGATTGTCAAGTGCAAACATGCAATGCCATTTAAGGCTTAGGTTTGTAACTGGTAGGTCATCACTTCTAGCTATATCCCAATGTCCACAGCAAGCTTCATAGCCAAGTTCAGTGTCAGTAGGATGGGAAACAGACCCAGGTATCATGAGAGGAAAGGCAGTGGGCATGGCTAGAGAAAAGGATGAGAGATTGGAAATAGTCATGCAATCTACTGCAGGGGTCATTCCAAAATTTAGGAAGACCTGTGAAAATGTCAAAGGGAGGCAGGAGGAAGGAGGCTGTTGTTTCCTTTATTGCAAATGCCAGGACAAGATATCTACTTCACTTTGAATTCAGGCGGAAGGTTTCCAGGAATGCTGAAGGGCAGCAGAGAAGTTTCTGGACTCTGGAAAGAGGTTGTGGGAATGATCAATCTACTGAGGTGTATTCCCAGGCTATGATTAGTACACCAGTTATTGTCATGAAGCTGGGGACATGCTCTGCATGCAGCCTGTGTGACATGAAGAGCCATGGCCCTGACCACTTCTGGGGAGCTTCTGGAAAAAGCAGACTGGCAAATGCAGCAGCCCAGACACCTCCATTCATTCAAAATGATGGCCAGATGGCCATGCTGCCTCCTGTGACAGTTCCCACACACACACACCCCACAGCTGCTTCTGAAGCTCCTCTCTCTCGAGCTAGCAAGGGGACACTTCCAAGTAGCTAAGGCTGGGATGTGAAGTTAGGGAGTCAGCTGAGCTCTTCCCACCCCAGGGGTATAATCTTTCTCATGGCCACCCAGCTGCTTAAACAAATAAGCATCTCTTGCTTGCTTTGTTCAGCCTCAGTTTCCCTGCATATAATAGCAGGTGCAAAATGCTCCTCATGCCTTGCCCAGGCACTGTGGGGCCTAAGGGTCATGGGAGGCCATGGAGTGCTTCCAGGGTGGCTGTGAGGTCCTAGAGTCTGGAAAGTGGGATAAGAGTGTCTCTTCCCAGCCTTGGAGTCAAATGAGTCTGAATTCAATCTGGCATTGCCACTGTCCAGCCTAATCACCTCCCTGAGCAACCAAGAAAATGGGCCTAATGAGAGCACCTCCCTCCCAGGAATGCTGCAAGAATTCTTCCGATAAGGAAGAATCGGGCAGTGCCTGGGCTGTAATTATACTTTGAACTTATTGCTATTATTGTTGTATGTCTCTTGGATGTATGATGCTTAGGTTAAACCTCATGTCAAATCGATGCAGGCACAGCTTTGCCTATGAATCCCCCAGAAACCAATGTGTTCATTCATCCATCTGTCTGTGCTTTCAACCAATAATTTTTGCATCTTAGTGACTTACTCTGTTCTTAGATCCAGCCTGGACACTGTGGAAACTATGACAAAATGTAGACTACAACCAGCACTCAAGTAGCTCCCTATCTAGCTGGGAATCAGTGCTTCAAAGCCAGCATAATAGATCTGGGAGATAGCAGGGCTACAAACAATGGACCAGTACTCATTCAATGCAAGAGGCTTCCCTGTTGCCAGGCATGGTGGCACACACCTGTAATCCCAGTACTTAGGAGGCTGAGGAAGGAGGGTCACGGGTTTGAGGGCAACCTCTACAATTTAGCAAGACCCTGTTTCAAAATGAAAAATTTTAAAGGGCTGGGAGTGTAGCTCAGAGGTAGACTGCCTCTGGGTTCAATCCTCAGTACCAAAAGAAAAAGAAAAAGAAAAAAGAGGCTTCCCCACCCACTTTGCCTTGGAGACAGCCCAGTGTTTTCAATTCTTTCTGTGAGAAAAATATCTCTGTCTGACTTGGAGCTGAAACTCAGCTTCCTGTGACATGTGCCCTCTTAGAACATTCACAGGCAGCTGTTCCATCTCCACTGAGCCTTCTATTCCCTGAGCCAGACATTTGAGACCCTAAATGGCTCCTTGAATCAGTCCTTGTTATCCATTCGGGTGCCAGTGCCTTCCTACAGCACCCCTTTTGTGTAAGGTGACAATCTAGGGAAAGTCACAAGACATGAGGGTGACAAATTCTCTAGACCTCTGCCTTCTGGGGTGTTTATGAAACACTATTCAACAGAGTTTTTTGATGTGTGGGTTCCAGCAAAATAAGGGTCCACTGATCACTTCACTTGCAGAACTTTAGGTAAGCAAAACCAGCCAGGTTGCACTACTGAAAGACACTGGGAAACCATTAGGAAGAGTGTGTGTAACCTGCATGTTCGAGAGGTGGGATAGAATGCTGCATATCCCCAAACCCGTTGATCCCAGAATTTGACTCTCTGCTCATGGAGAATTTCCCAGAGTTCTCAGAGAGCTCTTTAAGGAAAACAGTGCGTGAAAAAACTCGGAGCTGAGCTATGAGCACAGAGGCAAGAATGACCATCCTAAGCTGGACAGTATACAGAAGCCACAGTGCTTACTGGCTTTTCCTGCAATCTCCTTCCAAATACACTCTTGGAGCTTCGATCTTTGGCCCGCCCTGCTTCCGGTGAGATCCAAACCACAACAGATGGTCTAGAGAAGTTTTTCTGAGATGTCGGGGCTTAAGTGCAAAGGAGGAGATAGTGTTTGATGCGGCTGGAGGAAGTGGGAGAGAGGAGGGAGAGGATCCTGCTTGAGCTGTCCCTCCTGCTCCAGAGCTGGCTTCCATGGCCCCCTCTGCCTGGACAAACAGGGTTCTCCACGCCCTCTTTTTTTTTCCCTCCCTCTTCCTTCTCTTCTCTTCTCTTCTCTTCTCTTCTCTTCTCTTCTCTCTCTCTCTCTCTCTCTCTCTCTCTTTCTCTCGCTCTCGCTCTCCTCCTCCTCTCTCTCCCTCCTTCTCAAACACATCTCTCCAGCTTCTCCTCTCTCTCATCTCTGTTTCTCTCTCCTTTCTTCCCTCCCTCCATCTCTCCCTCTCTCCTCCTCTCTCTAACATGTCTCTCTGGCATCTTTCTCACTCTGTCTTGCTTTTGCCCCTCTAACATCTCTCTCTGTCTCTCTCTGTCTCTGTCTCTCTCTCTCTTCCCTCTCCCTCCCCCTCTCTGCATAATTCCTCTCCAGCTACAGTCTCTAACATATCTCTCCAGCTCCTCTCTTATCTCTCTGTCTGTCTCCTCCCCTCTCACCTATGTCTTCAGCCTCTCACCCCCACCACTTGCCTCAATTTCCCCCGTCTGGCCAGGGTGGAAGAAGACCAGAGATCAGGAGCCCTGGGAAAGAAGGCAAAACAGCTCTTGAATGTATAAATCACTCCACAGGCAGCCAGGGGCCGGAGTTCCCAAGCCTGAAGGTAATTCCCAGGGCTGAGAACAAGTTGGCAAGCAGCCCCCAAGTCAGAGCAGGACTCGAGGCCAAGATCCAGGGTCGCTGTTCTCCGCGTTACTGTGGGTGTAACCTTGATCCCGCTGCCGAGGTAAACAACAGGGTCTGAATTATTTGATTTGGAAACGGAAGAGGCCCCAGGGAGGTAAAGCGCCGCAGTAATAAATGAGGAGCAGAGACAGCTGCGCGGAGCATGCCCGCTCCCCCTCCATTAGCGCAAACCCGGGGCATCTCTAAAAGCTAAAAGGCATCGCTCTCCTCTCCCGAAAGCAGGGACCAGAGTTGCAGGAGCCACAAATCACCAAGAAAAGCACAGAAGAATGTTTGCCATTTCTTGGAATGGAAATCATAATAAATAATAATAATCTGTTCCGTGTATTTAGCCAAGACATGATCTCTAAGGAGCTTTGCACTCAAATTTATCGCAAGTCCCTAGGGTCTGGATATTTTTTAATTAAAACTTTTATTGGGGAAAACTTACTAATAAAAAAAAATCACCCACAGAAGTGAGTTATGCAGAGGGTCACCGTCTCGCATTTCCTTAGCATTTGTCCTTTTAGTCTTTGGCGGTTTGAATGGTTACAGCCTGATCGCTCCTGCTATGTCAACTGTTCACTGCATAAAATGAATTCTGAGTATCTGTGCTGGCTGCCTAGGAAGAGGGAGGGAAGAAGCATAAAAACTTAACAGAGCAGCTCCTGAGCACCGTGTCAGTGGGACACACAGTATGAGCTCCATTCTCTGCTAAGCCTCAGGAGATACCATTGCAGCAAGGACTATTTGCCTCCTAAGAGCTTCCCAAGCCTGTGATCCTTGGGAGGCTGAGACAAGAGGATGACAGGCTCGAGGACAGGGTCAGCAAGTAGTGAGACTCTCATCAAGTTAGCGAGACCTTATTCCAAAATAAAAATAAAAGCCAGATGTGATGGTGCATGCTTGTGATCCTAGTGCTTGGGAGGCTGAGACAGGAGGATGGCAGGTTCGCAGCCAACCTCAACTTACTTAGTGAGGTACTCCACAACTTAGTGAGATCCTGTTTCAAAATAGTCAAATAGGGATGAGGGTGTAGCTTGAAGGTAGAATGCCCCTGAGTTCAATCCTCAGTACTGCAATACTAATGCTAATAATAATGATGATAAGGCTGAGGGTGTAGCTTGGAGGTATAATACCCCTAGGTTCCATCCCCAGTGCCCCCCCCACACACACACACAAAAAAAAAACCCTCATTAGACCCTCAGAAAGTCACCGGACAGGAGCTCTTTTTGTGTCCCCATGTTTCAGATGAGGACACTGAGACTTAGTTTAGAAGCAGCAGGAAAATCTCCCAGGTGAAAGCAGAATGGAAGCCAGTTCCACCTGGCTCTGAGGACACTGATGTCCCTGTGAAGGAACAGAGGGGAGCACAGGTGGGGCAGGGGAGGGGAGGAAAGGCAGGAGGGGAAGAAAAAGAAAAAGCGAAAGAGAGGGGAGATAAAGGAAGGGAGAGGAGGGGAGAGGAGGAGATGAGAAAGGGGAAGCTGTGGGCTTGGTTCTACCGGAAGGTGCTGAGGAGAGGGTTTGAGGTTCCACTGCAGGTACTTCAGTTCTCAGTACTTTGGAGGAGGTGCCAATGTCTGGGGACAGCCCTATGAAAGTTGTGATTGTTGGAGCAGAACCCCCTGAAGTTGGGGGTAGGCCCACAGACATGGTAGGAGAAGCCCAGCAAAGGGGATGGCCCATGCAGACAGCCAGGATGTGCGTATGACTTGTAGTCTCAGGCATGACACCCTCCTCCTGCCCCATCTCTGTGGCTGACTGAAACCCCCTGGGACTGGGCCATTTTGTTCTGAACACAATTGTCAATAGCTTGCCTCTCCCCACCAGACCCTTTGACACTGAGCACCCAGGCAGGCTAAGGGGATGGGGCCTGAGCTGTCAAGCCAAGTCAGCCAACCCAGAGCTTGCAGAACAACCAGGCACATGCTCTCACTAAGGCTTGGCCGCTGGAACCGGTGGGGCCTGCCAGGTCCTCTAGACTGCTGGCCACCTCATATCAAGCAGTGTGCGCAGGCAGAGGTGGCCGGGAGCCAGAGAAACCAGCGGTGACATGCCCTCCAGCCCTGGTTGCAAGGAGCCCAGCTGTACTTTGGTGCCTGTGCCTTGAGACTGCGGACAAAGGCCGAACAAACAGCCCGCTTTGCCCATGGCCACCACAGGGCTTATACTGGGGCAGATAGCCAAAAGCCTGAGTCACAGGCATCCATCACCCAGGAAGAAGCACAGATGCACGGCTCCACCAACACAGACAGTGCTCACAGTGTCGGAGTGCAGAGTGGGAGCCGGAGGCTGCTCTGTGCCCTTCCAAAGAGCCTGCTGTGAGGACTTCTGGTTCTGATGCCAAGCCTCCCTTTTAGTTCAGACTTGTTTGAGTAGGTTCTTTGCCTGGCCATCAGTCCCTAAGATGCATGACATTTCAGACTCTACTGAGAAGCGGGACACTAAACCTAGGTGCCAGCATGTGCCTTTCTCTCTCTCTCTCTCTCTCTCTCTCTCTCTCTCTCTCTCTCTCTCTCTCTCACACACACACACACACACACACACACACACACACACACAAATACACCTTTTGCACCTGCACTGCCAAAGTACAACAAACATACCACAGCACACATGCACACATGCAGTTTTCTATATTTATACATGTTGATAGGTGTCAATTACTACTGTAACTGGAATAAAACCTCTATGGCAGGACATTTAGGGAATTTCCATGGCTCTGCAGTCACAAATAAATGATGGTGAGTAAAAAAAAAAAAAGTCAGTTGCTAAAGGATGCATACAGGATGCTGAGGCTTTTGTAAAATGTAAAAACATTCAAAATAACAGTGCATGTGTTTATGGATACATACATACATCATAGAAATAAACTAGGCAGGCCAGGCGTAGTGACACATGCCTATAATCCCCGTACTTGGGAGGCTGAGGCTGGAGGATTGCAGGTTCAAGACCAGCTGCAGCAGCTAAGTGAGGTCCTCCGCAACTTAATGAGACCCTGTTTCAAAGTAAAAAATAAAATAGGGCTAGGGGCATGGCTCAGAGGTAAAAATGTACCTGGGTTTAATCCTCAGTACAAAGAAGGAAAGAAGGGAGAGAAGGAGAGAGGAAAGGAGAAAAAGGCAGAAGGAGGGAGGGAAAGGAGAGACCCAGGGTGGAGGGAGAAAGATACCAGACAAAGGATGAGCTTAGGACAGCAAGGGAGTGGGGAATATGGGGTTGTAGCTATATTTGTAAATCTGCATTTCTTAAATATGTGAAAAAGAAATGAAGGAAATATGGCAAAATGCTATTTGTCTAACCTACATGTTAGGTTCATGGATATTTTCTATTACTTCCCATAATTTTCTACATTTGGAATGTTTCTTAATCCTAAATCATCTTTAAATGATCTTTAAAAGTTCTGCTAGAATTGAATCTCAGCATAACCTATAGCCATTCTACCCCTAAGTATATACTTGCCGAGAGGCCACAGAAAAAAAGTTTATGTCAGTGCTTTTCATGACAGCTCCCAACTGGCAACCAACAATGCCCATAAACAGTGGAATGGATAAATAGAAGTGTGTTTATATAAAAGAATCCTATATTGCAATAAGAATGATCAAATCCCAGTGCTCAACAACAGGGATGGGACTCACATATGTGGTGAGCAAGAGAATCAGACATATTATATGGTCTCTGTGTTAGTCAGCTTTTCGTCTCTCTGACTGAACTACCGACATAAACAACATAGAGGTAGAAAGGTTTATTTGGCTCACAGTTTCAGAGATTCAGTCCATAGTTGGCAGGCTCCAAGGCAGAAACATCATGGTGGTAGAACTTGGTAGAGGAACGGGCAGCCAGGAAGGAGAGAGACACAGAGAGAGACACAGAGAGAGAGAGAGAGAGAGACAGACAGACAGACAGACAGAGAGACAGACAGGGAGAAAGAGTGTCCAGGGATAAGATCTAGTCCCCAAGGATACACCCCCATTGACCTACTTCCTCCAGCTGTGCTCTGCCGCCCTACAGCTTCTACCACCTCCCATTAGTTCATTCAAACTATTAATCCATCAAATGAACTAATCCACAGATGAGCTCAGAACCCTCATGATTCAATCACCTCCTAAAAGCCCCACCTCTGGACACTTCTGCATTGGGGACTGAGATTTTTTAACACATGAGATTTGGGGGGACATTTCAAATCCAAACCATAACAGCTTCTTTTCTAGAAAGTTCTAGAATAGGGGAAACTTGGAACACTCTATGTGTTCAAAGTCAAAATAATTCTAAACTCTGAGGCAGATAGGGACTAAAAGGGGCTCCCAATGGGTCTCTGGTGTGCTGGTCATGGTATGTTTCATGACCCAGGTGTAGAACCATGGGTGTGTTTAGTTTGTAACAATTCATCAGGTGGGCACTGATGATATGTGTACTTTTCATCAGGATATAATATTTCAAGAAATCCAATATTAATTTCTTTTCTAAAAATAAAAATTAAGGCTCTCTGATGGGGCTATTACTTGGAGACCACTGTCAGCCATTAATTTCTCAGCTTGAATTATCTATTGATCACCAGTGTTGTAACATATTCCATATTGGACATGAAATTATTGACCTGGAATAACTTGTAAGTTTGTTGCAGTCATGGGGGTGGGGGTGGGGGTCGATTAGGGGCTTCGTTAATGGTAGTTCCTAGGAAGTAGCCTTTCATCTCAGCATCACGCCAATAGAATATCCAGTTTTAGCTCAGACTCCCCCAGAAAGGATTCATTCCACTCCAAAGGAAATTAAGATAGCCCTCCCTTATCTTACTTAAACAGTTGGATTGACCACTGTAAGGATCCAAGTACCCAGGTAAGATGGTAGCTGCTGGGCTAAAGGAAAAAGCCCATCTGCCAAGCCTTAGAAAGGGCAGATTTCCTCAGACATCACCCACCTGCCAAAGTCTGAGTTTCACAGGGCTTTCCACAAGACCTAAGCAAGTGAGCAACCAGGCAGGTGCAGCCTTGAGAGATGTGGAGAACATAGGTGTAGCTCGGGGGCCTCCTTCTCCTGCCAAACCCATGGCTGACATGACTAATCAATCAAGGCTCTTGGACCTAGGAGATAGTCAAAGCCACACAGGCCTCTCAACACCTCTCCGAGAAGCCTGGAAGAAGTCTGGCAAAAAGACTCTTCCCTGGGTTATGTGAACAGATGACTGGGTTAAGGGGGTATGGGTAGGGAGCTGATTGTGTGGTAAAGAACAGTTAATCACTCTGAGGTTGATATATATTTTTACTTCAGACCAGACTACCAACCTAATCTCCAGTACCCCTTTGGGGCTAAGGGTGGAGCTCAGTAGTAAAGTATTCACCTGGCATGTGCAAGGCACTAGGTTCTGTGCCAAGCACTGCAAAAATAAACAAATACAACAGAATGATAGGATGTCCCCATTGAATCATTGCTATATTTATGTAGTAGGCAGGGGGAGCCACAACGGGAAGAAACTTGAGGGAAAGATGCTAGAAATTTCTATTTCATAATTGTGCACAGGTTAGACCAGAGCAGGACCCCAAGACCACTGACTGATTAAAGGTATAGGTGATTCCCAATGGACAGATTTTTTGCCATGGGGCACACGGGGCTACCATTCACATTGTATGTTTTGCAATTGGCTTTCTCTGGAGCTGTGTGACATGGTGGCCCTTCCCAACATATGACTACAGGGATGGCCGCTCACAACCTGTTCTCTGGAAAGAGGCAGAGGGCCCTGGGAAGAGCTATCAGTCTTTGGGCCAGGCTCAATCTGCCCAGCGATTAATAAAACAGAGCTGTGTCTCCTGTTTAGCTATTGTTCCTGAAGGACCAGCTTCTCCGGTGAGGAAAGATGCAGACCCCCATGCCCTTTCTGCAACTCCATCAGATTCTGAAGCTTGGCTGCGATGGAAAGGGGAGGTACCGAGGAGCCTGCAGATAGCAATTTGTCATCACATCCCCACCCCAAGGGCCAACCACCACACATGCTGCCACAACCTGGCTCCCAGGCCAGCCATGGATCTGCCTCCGACTCAGCTCTTACCATTGAAATGCCTCTTCCCCTGTGGCTGTGATGACAAGGTGAAGGTGGACTGCTGGCTCGATCGCCATTGACCCACATTTAACCCCACTCTTGAGCCTGCCTCTGCCGCTCCCACTATGTGCCCACGCATCTGCCTCTGCTCAGCCCTCCATGCCTCCCTAGGTCCTGGGGACATCGCTTTCCTCCCCTTCTCCCACTCCTGCCCTTGCCACAGCCCAGAACTGAACCTGAAAAACGCCTCTGAGGATCTTGCAAGTTTCTATTCCATTTCTTGCTTTTAGACCCAGCTTTTGCCAACTCTTGCCTTGGGATTGTAAAATGAATCCCAAGCATGGGACACTCTCTCTAAGCTGTGTCCCAAGTGAGCAGATCGTTGATGTGAACAGAAACAGAGGGGTATTTCTCCCAAGCAGCTGGCAACCAGGTGTTTTCTGCCCTTTTTTAATGTACTGTTTGACCTCTTACAGGGAAGGATCGCAAATCAGATGAGGCCAGAGGTGAGGTCATGCCATGACCTGTGCCATGTGGCCGCACCTGGGGCTGGCTCCCGGGTGGAGGGCCTTTAACATCATGCCAATATGTTTGGCATTTATTATACATAGCGGGATGCCATCAGAAGTTCTTGAAGAGGGATGTGTGTAACAGTGATATTTGGAGATGATATAAGAGACAAAAGCCTGTGGATAGAAGACTGGTTAAAGTTCTGAAACGCCCAAGAGAGAGGAAAGGAAGGCCTGACTCACAGTAAATTCCGGAATATAAGGGCTAATCCATAGACTGAACAAGCAAAGAAGCCAAAGCCACATAGCTTTAGGGGGCATACATCCCAGCCACTTCCTTCTCACAGATGAGGAAACTGAGACTACAGGCCCAGAGGAAGTGACTTTACCGAGTGCCAGGACATGGCCAGCCCCTCTGCTAAGTACTTTACTACCTCTGCCCAAGCCTCCTGGCTCTCAGCAACCCAGTGAGCATTTTTCTTGGATCATGAAACCTGGCCTGGAGAAGTTCAGGGATTCGTCCTGGGCCAGCAGGCAACCCGTCTGCAAATTGAATCAGGACTCTCCCTCCACCCTCTGTTGCACCATCTCTTTCAGAGAGAAGGCAGACCCTTTAGACAATGGCAGCCACCTGAAAGAAATGGCCTTGGTTCCAGACCCAGGGGCACAGGGGAGAGAGGAGCCCACCCAGTGTTACCCAAGGGTGGAGAGCAGAGTCCCTGACTATAGCAGATGTGTCACCATTCAAACCTGCACTGAGTCACTGGAAACAGAGGCTGGGCCTAGCTGTGAACCCCTTTGGCAACCAGAAGACGCCCTGGCCTGCAGCCAAGTGTGCTCGTGAGAACTGGGCAGGATGCCTAGGTGCTATGGTTTGGGTTACATGTTGAAGGCTTGGTCCCCAGCCTGCAGCATCTTTGGGAGGTAGCAAAACCTTTAGAAGATAGGGCCCAGTGGGAGAAAGTTAGGTCATTGCGGGGGTGGGGGTGGTGCCAGTATAATCACTATCAATGATGTGAGGGGGTAGGGAAGAGGCCCAGCCCTCTCAGTCCACTCAGGACTTACTTCCTTCCTCTCCTGCCCCAGGGCTTAGTCCCGAGGACCTGCACTCATTTCGTTGTCCTGTACTCCATCTCAGAACCTGCTTTCTATACATTCTCTGCTCAACCTGCAATGAGCTCAGATTTTTGACTTTGGATTCTGTCCGGATTATTCATCCTCTTCCTCCCTTCTCCAACTCTTATTAGTGAGTTAAAGCTATCACCAACACCTAGCACTGTGTGCAATTAACACCTAATACAATTAACACTTAATATGAGCTTTCTGTGATGCTAATGGAAGCCTCTCAGCTGAGCCCCAAGCTAGGGTTTCCTCTGGCCTTCTCCAAGTGGCCTACAGGGAAGCAGCTGTGATAAACGGAGCCCTGAGTGAAAACCAGGAGACCTAGGTTCCCTACCCACTTTTGCTTCAGTCATGCTGTGTGACCTCAGGTCAGTGACTCAACTTCTTTGGACCTCACATACTTGAACCTAAAAGCAAAAACTGCCATTTTTACTTTAGGGGGAATTTTTGTGGCTAAACCAGGGATTGGCAAACTCTGAGATCATGTGCCAAATCTGGCCCATCGCCTGTCTTTATAAATAAAGTTTCATGGGAGTGCAACCACGCCCATTTGTTTACACATAGACTTTGTGTGCTTTTGAGCTACAATGGCAGAGCTGAATAGTGGAGACAGAGATTTAGTCCTGCAAAGCCTAAAGCATTTACCACCCAACCTTCTGCAAAATCGTTGCTGATCTTGATTTTAAAAATTAAGGAGCTTTTATATCTTTTGCCTCAAAAGTGAGGACTGGAGTCTGTCTATTCATTCAATATTTACTGAGTTCCTGCTAGATATAGGGCCCCACTGTAGACACTGGGGCTGCAGTAGGAGAACAAAACAAAGCTAGCCCCTGCTCTCCCACAGCCACATTTCAGCAAAGGAAACAGACAGGAAACAAACTAATAAGTAGGTGTCAGAGGGAGATAAATGTCGTGGCGAAACTTAAAGGTCATAGGATGGAGAGAGGGAGGTGGGGCAGGCTAGGAGTCTCAGTCGGGGTGGGGGAGGGGAGAGGCTACTCTGATGAGGCAGCCTTGGAGCAGAGACCAGAGGAGGTGAGAGCACCAGCTGCAGATCGCTGAGGGCAAAGCATTCCAGGCAGGGGGACCAGAAGGTGCAGAGGTCCTGAGTATGTCAGAGACACATAAGCAAGCCAGCGTGGCCAGAGGGCCATGCGGGCATTATAAAGATTCTTGTTCCAAAGGCAATAGAGTCGCTCAGGAAGACTGAGGGACGGAAGGGACACATCTCCCTGAGGTTTAAGGGATACAGACTATAGATTCAGGGAGAGCAACAGGAGTAGGGAGAGGGGGAGAGATTTGGCCCCTTCCAAGTGGTGATAATGTGCCTTAATGTCATTTTCTAGATTCTGACACCAATTAATTAACGGGGCCTGAAAGTCTTCCCTCTCAGAAATGACGGAGGTGAGCATCACTGACAACAGAGGAAGAACATTCTTCCCAAAAGGGCCAAAGAGGGTGCACAGCTAGGGGAGAGGACAGAGGTTCCCTGGAGGCCCCTCTGGATCGTTCCAAAGGGTTCAGAGTGACTTCCAGTGCAAACAGGTTTCTCCTCTGCTAGCTGCCCTCCTGTGACATCTTGGGTTGAGGTGGGGTCCCTTCCTTTTGCATCTGGGCTGACCTTTGTGACTCTAGGGTAACCCACAGGTACTAGTGATACTGGGGGATATCTGAGGGTAGATCATGTGACTTCCACCTGTCCTTCTGAACTCACCCTAGGAAATGCCAGCACCATGCAAGAAGTCCCACGTCGCTAAGGCTAGCCTACTAGGCATGTCCCGCACTCACATGAAGAGAAAAAAGCCGTTGTCATGAGAACAGCCTGATGCCACCAGGGGGTTTTCTTCTCCTTCAGGAAATCTCCAAAAGCCACCCAGAATACCCTGGGCTCTGCAGGACAGTAGATATGGCTGGATTTCTGATTCTTATTTTTTTTACTTACTGGGGATTGAACCGAAAAGCATTCTGCCCCTGAGTGACACTCCCAGCCTCTTTCAGTTTTTCTTTTGAAACAGGGTCTTGCTGTGTTTCTGAGGATCTCACTAAGTTGCTAAGGCTGGCCTTGAACTTGCGATCCTCCTATCTCAGTTTCCCAAATACTGGGATATGGGTAGGCTTCTGATCCTTTTCTTGAGTCTGCCCCTCTATGTGAATGGTGGTGTGAGAGGGTGTCTCCCACATTCCAGAGGATTGCCCCGTGGGCTGAGCAGCGCCTGGTGGAAAACGAAGAGTGGGGCCATAGAGTCCAACGAGAAAGAGATTTATGCTTCTTAGTCTCCATCTGCAAAGCAAAACAAAAATAGCTGAAACGCCGCTTTTCTGCTTTATCGGCTCTGTGAATAAGCATATAAATTTCTATGACATTTCTGGAGGCTTGCTGAAGGGGAAAAACGCCGTCCCCCAGGACGCAGCCAGCAGCGGTGGCAGCATATGGTTTGCTGAGAGCGGAGGCAGAGCGCCCCATGCGTCTGCGAGCACTGAAAAAAGAGATTCTGTGGGTAATTTCAGACTCGAGGCAGAGTTTTCACCTTTTTTTTTAATTTTCCCCTTTTCATTAAAATATAATAATAAAAAGTCTTGCCTAAACCAAGGCAGCTGCCACAGCCAATCAGCTCTGAGTAATGAAAAGGGACCATGCTACTCCACCAGAAGTTCAGTTCAGGGGGTCTTGTGACTGCTGCCATGGGACACTGTGCTCTAGGTCTCTGACACAGGGCAAGCCCCCACCCTAACCCTGCACAAGCACACACAGGAGAAAAGAGAACGCAGACCTCATGACATGCAGAAAGACTCAAGTAACCACAGGGCAGAATAGGAACAGGGTTTCCTCCTTCCAGAGAATCCTTCCTCCCGTGAGGACTTGGGCAGGACAGACAACCCAGGCCGTGCAGGTGGGAGGGAGCATTGGTTTGGAATCCTCATCAGCCTGGCCAGGAGACAGATCCTAACCCTCCAGCCAGGAGGCAGAAGGGATACAACCTGTTTGCAGTTCATAGGAGCAAAGGAACCCAATGAACTTTTCAGCTTGTTGCACACTGAAATTCTATAATTAGATGTGTGTGTGTGTGTGTGTGTGTGTGTGTGTGTGTGTGTGTGTTAGCAGGGATTGAACCCACGGGCATTCTATCTCCGAGCTACACCCTCAGCCCTATTTTTTATTATTTATTTGAAACAGGGTCTTGCTAAGTTGCAGAGGACCTCACTATGTAGCTGAGGTTGGCCACAAACCTGGATCCTCCTATCTCAGCCTCCCAAGTACTGGGATTACAAGCATGCGCCACCACGCCTGGCTCAGATTCTTTTTTTTTTGTGGTACTGGGGGTGAAACCCGGAGGCTTTTCTACCTCTGAGCTACACTCCCAGACCTACTTTTTATACTTTATTTGGAAACAGGGTCTCACTAAGTTGCTGAGAGCCTCACTCAGTAGCTGAGGCTTGCTTCAAACCTGTGCGATCCTCCTGTCTCAGCCTCCCAAGCGCAGAGATTACAAGCGTGCGCTTCCACGTGCAACTGAGATTCATTCTTATAGCATAAACCAAATAAAGACCTCATCCCCTTTCAGGTTTTAATTATGTCTTTCCTTGATGTACTTTCATCTATTGGTTTCCTATCAGTCACACTATAGTATAACTGCATATATTGGAAACTCCCCTGAAAGCAAATAGTATGAGAGAAGAGAAGGAAAGACTGTGAGGGTCTTGGAGGTGGGGAGAGAAAAATGATAAGGGATGTCAGAGAGGTTGGAGGAGGGAATGGAGAAGGGAAAGGTATCTCAAAGACTCTCTTAGACTTCTTCATTTTCATCTGGGACTCTCCCCTGCCGCCCCAGCCAATCAGCTACTCAGAGCTGCCGCAAATCAGGCTCCTGAGGAGAAAACATGACTGAAAATACTCAGAGAAAGAAATAGCGCTAACAGCAGCACTGAGTCGGGTGTGAAAACCAGGCTGTTCTCTTGCCCTCTCTCCAGAAGTACTTGCTGACTGCTCTGGCTGGACTTGGCACCCTGAATATTTGCAGAACAAAGTGAGCAAGGTGGCAGAATAAAGTGAATACTCCTCGCCTTGGCAAGGGAAGACCATCGACCTTGTTTTCCAGCCTCATCTTCATGGCCTAGCCTCTCCTCCCCATGCTCTACCCATGCACCCTGCTCCCCAGTTCCCTCCCCCTGCACCTCCCACCTCCCTCTCTGCTCATATGATCTGCTCTTCTTGGATTGCTCTTCCTATCTTCACTGCCTGTGAAACTACCATGCTCCCTTCAAAACTCAGAGCAAATTACACTTGAAGTTTTCCAAGGTCATTCCATAGGCTTTGCACCTCCTCTTCATTATCCCTTTGCAAATGAGTTGAAGGTCCATTGGCACACTTTGCTTGGAGTCGTTGTTTTGGTCCCTCCCCCGCCCCCCCTCGTCAGGCATTGGGTCTTGGCTGTTCAGATGCGAGGTGATCTCAGGAACCTCACTGGGGGAGTGGAAGGAGGGAGAGGAAGACTGAACAGGGAGGGAAACTAAGGAGAGGAGATTAGCTTCGGAGGCAGATGGGGCTCAGTCCCCCTGAGGGACCCTAGAGAAACCACGTGCTTGTGCCTCAGCATCAGCCTCTGCAGAGCCAGGAGGCCGGAGCATTTATCTGATAACCCCATTCTTCCTCGGCCCAGGACATTCTTGGAGCACCAGTCCCCTGCACCTTCTAGTTATTTCTGTGCTGACCCAGGCAAGCTCCCCCAGAGCCCCGCAAAGCCCTCAGGGAGGCATGGGAGACATGGCCCTTGAAATGGAAAGCAGTTCATGTGCTGAAAACTGTCCCTCACAGCTGCTCAGGAACTCTGGCAGGCTGCTGGGAAACAGGACAGGTTATAAACAGCACCTGCTCCTTGCATTAGTGACCCCCTCCTCACGCCCATGCTGTTCTGCTTTCTGCAGCTCCAGTTACCCAAGGTCAACCATAGTCTGAAAATCTTAAATGGAATATTTCAGAAGTAAACTATTCCTACGTTTTATTTATTTTTGTGTGTGGGGGGGGGGGTCTGGGGATGAACCCAGGGGCATTCTACCTCCGAGCTACACCCCCTGCCCTATTTTTTATTCTTTATTTTGAAACCGGGTCTCACTGAGTTGCAGGGGGCTTCACTAAGTAGCTGAGGCTGCAAACCGCGATCCTCCTGTCTCAGCCTCCCAAATGCTGGGATTAAAAGTGTGCGCCACCACGCCCGCATTCCTAAGTTTTAAATCGTGTGTCATTCTGAGAATGACTTGAACACAAGCACTGTGATATGACAAGAGTCCATCTAACTAAAATGGTTACCAGGTGACTGAAGAGCAGGTAGTGTATACAGTGTGGATACGATGGAGAAAGGGATGATTCACATCTTAGGCGGGACGAAGCAGGACGGCACGAGATTTGATCATGGTGCTCAGAATGGCTTCCAGGGGACCCATGCAGAACACACAAAGCAGCCTCATGCTACATTACAGTGGCTGCGCCATTCTGGATGAGCCACAAATCCAGTGCCAGGGGTCCCTGTGAGAGTCCTACAGAAGAGAGGGAAGGCCATAAGAAGAGGGACACAGAGATTGGGGTGATGCGGCCACAAGCCAGGGACACCTGAAGTGACCAGAAGCTGGAGGCAAGGGAGGATCCTGTGCAAATGTGACCCTGTGGACACCACCTCGATTTCAGCCAGCTGGCTCCAGAGCCTAGGAGAAGGTTCCTTTTGTTGTAAGCCAACAGTTCCTGGTAATCTGTTACAGCGCCCCGAATACAAATATAAATGGCCTCTTTATCATTCCTCAAACAAGACACCACGATCCTACCTGAAAGCTTTGGCACCTGCCATTTCCTCCTCCTGGAATGTTCTTCCCCCAGGTGCCAGTGCGGCTACCCCTCACAGGTGACCTGCCCCATCCCTCGACTTTCTCCAGGGTATTAATTTCCCTTCCTGGATTTTCTCTTGGAACTTACCACCTTGTAACATACTATAAAATGGGCTAATTTGTTATGTTTATTGTCTGCAATCTCCACTAGAAATTAAGCTCCACGAAGGTGAGGATTTGGGGACTATTTTTTCCAGTTGTTCCCACAGCACTTACAACAGTGTCCAATTTAAGTAGGCACCTGATAGATATTTTGTAAATAAAGGAATGATTTGAATGCAGAGACAACCTCAAAGAAAATAATACCTCGCATTCTATGGTGATTTCTATGCAGCTGACTGCTTCTACCGACCTTATCTCTTTTGATCCTCAAAATAGCTAGGGGAGACGACATTATTGCTTCATTTCCCAGAGGAGGAGGTTCAAAGAGACGAAATAATCTGCCCGAGGTCATGAAGGAGTTCAAGTAAGATTCAAACCCAGGCCTGTCTGACTCCAACCCCATCAGCTTTCCAATTCACACTCCTAAGGTGCTGCTGCTAAGAGGTTGCCGAAAACATGGGAACAAAGATCATGTGCTAGGCAGAACTAATTGTAAATCATTTAATATGTATTCAATGCACAATATTTTAAGATTGCCATCTGTACATACACATGTATGTGAAATTAAAAATCAGAGGGCTCATTTCTGTTGACTGTGATATTTACCAAAATCATTAAAATCCCATGTTACCAGGATCTGTAGTTCCCAGATAGTCACTTAACAAACATTCATTCGACAAACATTGGATTGCTGGTTGTAGAATGCACTGTTCTATTCTTTATCCTCTCAGCCAACTCTGGAGGTCACCTGCAGCTTGCTGGAGGGTTCTGGACACTCCATTGGCTTCTTATCTCTGGCAGTCATCTGTATGCATTCAGGCTTTCTCTGGCTGTAGAGGTGTGCTCGGCCCACACTGCAGGCAGGCTGAATCACAGGGAGATGAGTCAAAAGAGGAAGGCTGAGCGGGGCATGGTGGCACACGCCTGTAATCCCAGCATTGGGGAGGCTGAGACAGGAGGATCGCAGTTCGTGGACAACCTCAGCTACTTAGTAAGGCCATCTGCAACTTAGTGAGACCCTGTTTCAAAATAAAGAATAAAAAATAGGACAGTGGGTGTAGCTCGGAGGTCAAATGCCCCTGGGCTCCATCCCCAAACACGCAAAAAAAAAAAAAAAAAAAATGAAGGCTGACACAGGAGGATTGCAGGTTCGAGGACAACCTTAGCAATGTCGTAAGACCCTCAGCAACCTAGTGAGACCATGTTTTAAAACAAAAATGTAATAAAAAGGCCTGGACGTGTAGTTTGTAGGTAGAAACCCCCAAGGTTTAATCTCTAGTACCCCCTACACACAAGAGCTGAGGCAGGAATTGGTATATGTAAACCCCAGCCTCATGGCCCCTCCATGGAGGGCAACTCCCGGGTACGTTCTTCCTTGCTTTCCAGAAGATTCCTAACAGGATCAAGCTCACTTGTCTACCTGTTCCTTAGTGTACTGTTTCTTGACTTTCTAGCCTTTTTGCCTTGCTTCTACACCCGCCCCCTTATAGGGTTTCCGGGATCTCTTTTCGAATAAATGTCTCGCACCCCTGTCCTTAAGATACTACAAACTGGCACACCGCTATGTCACTGTGGTAGGAATTGGCGCCTCGGAGCAGGGTGAGCCGTGGCGAGGTTCCCAGAGTCCCGGAATGACGGTCCTGAGGATGGGATGAAGGAGTGTGGAGTGTGGAGAGCAGCCTCCCTCCCTCGGATGTGCTCACTCTGGCAGCACAGATCCGCTCTCACGCTCTGAGGATGTGCTGGAGGGACAGCGTGCCACTATATCACTTTCTGAAAACACCTTTCAGGCCGTTGACAAGCCAAGCAAGTGAATCAAACTCCTCCTGCCGCAGAGGGGGCTCTACCTCAGTGGAAATCCTGAACAGTGTTTGATAGACCCTTTATCTCACAGATCTCTTCCCAGCGGGGTGTTGGGCTACATGTCACAGGCCAGACAGACCCAGATTTCACGTGGGGGCCACCCTCTGACCTGGTGGCCAAAATGTGCCCCAAAGGAGCAAGGTCTGCTGTCACTGGAGCCACCAGAAAGCCTGTGGCACAGGCTCCAGAAGGCACGTTTGAGGTGCGTCCCCACAGCATCTTGGAGTGACAGTAGCCACCTGGCAATTGGTAAATGCCTCCCAGCGTGTCTCCCTCAGAGGACCACAGACACGAATTCGAAGCAGCTGTGGAATACTGGTTTTTAATACAAGGTGTCATTATCTTAAAATTATACCACTTTTTAAAAATTACAGATGTTAAACCAAACAGACAAGCAAAGGATGGAAGATAAATCGCTTTGTTTCCTTCAGAAGGTTCCAGAAAAATCCAAGTCAATAAGCAAACTGGGGTAGACTCCCTCCCCTCAGTTCCTTGAACGGACACCGTCTCCAGAGGTATGGCGTGGCCGCGCCAGTCATGAACTCAGTAGCCTGACTGAGCCGGATCCTTCCAAATCCCATCTCCCTCTGAGGCTCAGGATGAGCCCTCTGCCTGGCACCTGTGGGGCCTGAGATGATTGTGGGTACCACCAGGTGAGACTTGATTGCCCCTGAGAGGAGGAAGGGAGTTCCTGCTCCTCTGCAGCCATATCCTCCACAGAGTCTCTCATGACACTACAGGACAACGTGACCATCCCTTGCCCCAGCCCTCGCAGGTTCCCAGGAAGAGGCTTGGTGGGGCAGGGAAGAAATCTGGCCTATGCCCAGCACTCGTCAGGAGCCCTCCCAACCCAGTGGGGCCCACTAGACTTTCTTCTTACTGAATTCTGACTTTCTCCCCTCTTGTTTAATTCATCAGGAGCCAGTGGCTGGCGGAATACTCTACCAAGATCAAAGGAAGAAGGAAAGGGCTCCCCGGAAGGCGCAGGAGGCCTCTCTGGGAGGGAAACATTTTCTAATCCAGGAAATAAAAATCCTGCATTTTAGGCAGTGATTAAAGAGGAGCTATTTATTTTTTTTTTCAATGCCACCCAGTGCTAAAAGGAACCGGTTGCAATTCAGGAGCAAGGAGGGGAAGAACACAAGGCAGGACATCAGGCACTCAGGGAGGGACACGTACAGCAGCGTGCTCTGTTCACAGAAAGGCATTCTGTAGAAATCCAGGGTCCTTCAGGACCTCGGTCCAATCTCAGGGGTTCACCTGTTTTCTAGCCCCTTCCCATAATTTTCTAGTATGCCAAGTGCACAAGAACTCATTCATTCAACAAAAACTCTCACTGAGCAACTACTCCATGCCAGGCACTAGCAATTCAGTGAGAATTGAAGCAGCCTTTACCCTCAAGGGATTGTAGTCTCCAGGGCAAAGAATCCTAAATGAATATATTAGTTATGCTGCAGGAGTGGAAGGAGCTATGAGCCTCTCCAACAAAGGAGCATGAGCTGGCCTAGGGGATGAAGAAACTATTCCCCAAAGAAGCTACTTCTGAGCTGAGACCCGAGGACCACGTAGGAGGTAATGTAAAGAGCATCCTGGGCACATCTTGTGACCCCCCACCCCGATATGGTGGATGTAGACAGTGCCCCTCAACAGTAAGAGAGCCATCAGGAAAGTAGGAGCACAATCCAGACACTGTTCCTCCAGATCAAATGCACAGCACCAGTACCCTCCCCACCCCCATGAACCGGATCTGATGGAGACCTTAGATATATATAACCACCGATTTACAGGAAATACTGAGTAACAGAGGACCGTGTTATGACATTACAAGGACATGATCAGGAAAAAGCAGACTGAGAAATTGTACAGGACAAACAGCCTGGTTTCCTTTCACAAATAAGGGAGGGAGGGAGGGAGGGAGAAAGAGAGAGAGAGAGAGAGAGAGAGAGAGAGAGAGAGAGAGAGAGAGAGACTCTTTGCTTTGTGTGGTCCTTATTTGTATCTCAATGCAAATAATCAATTTTTAAAATTATAACCTTTTATCTGGGCATGGTAGTGCATGCTTGTAATCCTAGTACTTGGGAGGCTGAGATAGGAGGATCGCAGGTTAGTGGCCAGCTTCAGCTACTTAGTGAGGCCTTCTGCACCTTAGTGAGACTCAGCTTCAAACTAAAAAAATAAAATAGGGCTGGGGGTTGTATCTCAGGGGTAGAATGTTCCTGAGTTCAATCCCCAGTACCCCCAAAAATATTATAACCTTTTGAAACAATCAAAAATCTCAGACACCCACTGGATATTTAATACTCTTCAGACATTACTAAAATTTTCAGATGTGATAATGGTGTTTCAGTTACCTTTTTAAATGCTCCTATCTTTTAGAGATAGACATCAAAATATTTGTAGATATGTAATACTGCAAGTTGCTTTAAAATTATATGTTGGGGGAGAGGGACATGGATACAATACAGATAAAATAGATTGACCACGAGTTGTTATAGCTTGGTGTTGGGGCACAAAGATTCAGGATACTTCTCTCCTCAAATTTTGTATACTTTACTATGTTTGGGTTATGGTTTGAGTGTATCCCCCAAGGGTTAATGTTTTGGAAGCTTGATTCCCAGTGTGATGATGAGAGGTGGTGGAACCTTTTAGAGGCAGAGCCTCATGGGAGATCACTGAAGAAATTGCCTTCAGAGGGATTCACATTTTTCTCACAGGACCCCTCAAGAGCCAACTGTTATAGTGGAATATGACTCAGCCATAAAGAAGAACAAAAGCATGTCATATGCAGGAATATCGATGGAAATGTAGATTGTCGTGTTAAGTGAAATAAAAGTATCACATGTTTTCTCTTATTCATAGAATCTAGAGGGAAAACATGACATGAAGATAACAGGGAGACTATGAGAGAAGAGGAAGGGGGTCGGGGGGAGTGGAGGAGAGAGTAATGGAGTAAGGTCAAAGGATGTTATTTACGTGTACAAATGTGCCACAATAAACCCTATTATTCTGTATAATTAAGATGCACTAATAAAAATACATAAATGAATAAAAGGGGGTTAGTATAATAGATGATGGAATCAGCTTCCCCAGTTCCAGTCCTAGTTTCCCAGCCCACTAGCTGCAGGATCTTGGACAAGGTACTCAATCTCTTTTGTACTTCAGTGTCCTCGTTTACAAAAGTGGATACAAATAATGCATGTTATTGTGATTTAAAAACAATAAACAGGCAATGTGCTTAACCTAGAAAAAATGTTTTTAAAGGAGTGAGTGGTTATCAACGGGCAAGCCTAGCCCACACTCTGGCTTTTTGTCTTGCAGAGTGATCCCTTGCTCTCCCAACATCGGTATGCCATTGCCATGTGGTCCTCACCAGAGCCAAGCCAAAGCTGGCATCATGCTTTTGCACCTCTAAAACTGTGAGCTAAATAAATATTTTCTGTGTTCAATACCCAGCCTCTGGTATTTTGTTATAGCAACAGAAAACAGAATGATCCTTGCTTGAACTTTTCATAATTAAATGTTGTTTTCAAGGCATCTGGGCAGAGCTTACACACAAAGGCCCCCAGGCAAGAAAAATCTGCATAGTCCAGGTCCTGAAGGTAGGCAGGTATGACTGGGCCTAGGGGATATAGAGTGTCACGGTGGGGCTGGAGGAGAGAGGGATAGACTATGTAGGGCCTTAGGGCCTAAAACTCATCCCTTTTGAGCTTAGAGGGGGCTCCTCTCAATCTCTGGGTAAATACAACACAGGGAAACCCACTCTCCTTTTGTGAAGCGGAGGAGGAGGACAGAAGAGGATCCATGATCATGTGGCTTCTAAGTCCTTCTTGAATAGTTGATGAAGAGGATCCTCTTGGAGGTAGCCCAGTCCATCTGGGTAATTTCTAAGTCAAGAGGCAAGTCATAAAGCCAAATAAACTAAACAGGACAGTCTCAGACAAGCACAGCAAACTGGCAGAAACATTGTACATTTGTTTTCTGTGGCTGTTGTAACAAATGGCAAAACTGGACCTTCTCACAGTTTGGGAGCCTAGAAGTCCAAAACTGAAGTGTCGCAGGCCCATACTTCTTCTATAAGACTCTAAAGATGAATCCTAGCTTGCCTCTTCCAAGTTTCTGGTGGTTACAGACAGTGCTTGGCATTCGTTGGCTTGTAGACACATCATTCCAGTCTCTGCCTGCATCTTTCCATGGCTTTGTTCCCTCTGCATGTCTCTGAAGTCCTCTGTCCTCATAACAATGGCACCATCACATCTAGGGCCACTCTATTCTGATGTGCCCTCACCTTAACTTGATTACATCTGCAAAGACCCAATTTCCAAATGAAATCACTTTCACAGGTACCAGGGACTAGGACTTTGGCACAAATTGTTTTTTGGGGGCGTAAGGAGTGCAATTTGACCTACAGCATACTGCCCAGCAGATGGATGATGGGTCTGATCTGTGCATCAATGGGTCCATCTGAGTCTGCCAATGAATCATCAGGATACCCACTCCTCTGAAAATCTCAGGGAGTTTTGGGGGGTTGACTAACTCATGTGATCCCTTTGGACCAGAGAAATGTACTTCAGAATTGGCCAGGCCTGGGTCCAATGTCCATCTCCCCAGACCACAGAGGATGGTAGAGGAGGGGTTCTGCAATTGGAAGACTGGTGCAGGGCATACAAGGACAGCAGGCAGCCACTGCAATAATTGGACACCATTAGGAGAAAAAGCCCCGTAAAGCTCATTTCTGGGCTGACTGTTCAGTTGTGATGTTGTTGGGGACATTACTTATCAGACGCTCCCAAGAAATTCCCTGAATATCAAAGAAGGATTTCTTAGGAGTTGGAATCAAGACATGGTTTCACTTTTTCTTTTGTTCTAAGTTGACATGTAACCCCCTCCCAAAAGAGATATGTTAAATTCCTAACCCCTGGTACCTAAGAATGTGACTTCATTTGGAAATGGGGTATACGCAGATGTAATCGAATTAAGACAAGGTCATAGTGACTTGAGAATAGACTTAAATCCAATGACAGTGTCCTTATAAGAAGAGGGAAAGTTGGACATGGAGGCACCGAGAAATGCCATGTGAAGACAGAGCCAGAGACTGGAGCGATGCAGCAGCAAACCAAAGAGGATCGAGACTTGCTGGCAACCATGAGACCCTGGAAAGAGGGCCTGGAATCCATCTCTCTCAGACTCTCCAGAAAGAACCAACTCTGCCAACAGCCTGACTGCAGACTTCTGGCCTTCAGAACTACTAGAGAATCGACTTCTGTTGTTTCAAGGCACCCAGTTTGTGTCGTTTATTACAGCAGTCCAGAAAACTAATAAGCTCTCATTGTGCCTTTCAAATTATTTCAACAGAGGAAGGTGCCCCACTTGATTCTAAGCCCTGTGACTTCTCTGATTTCTGTTCACAAGATCACTGTGGCTTCACATGCACACATGCACATGCAGGTACACACACACACACACACACACACACACACACACACACACATAGCCTCCATTTGGTACCTAGAATATCAGACTCAGGCAATAACCACAACTGCTGGCATGCTTTGGAACTACATCTGCACCCCCTTCCCAGCCACAGCATGGCTGTGGTAAACAGCAGCCTTGGAGCCTCAGGGTAGAATCTGCTGTCTTTCTTCCGGGCTAAAGGCAGCTTCTACCTCACCCACTGTTGGAAGGGAGGGGGGAGGAGCATGTCTGTCTTAGCAGGCCTGTTGTCAGATGACATCCGGAGCCTGCCCAGTTCTCCAAGTCACTTGCTCTTTCATGGTGTGTTAGTCAGCTTTCATTGCTGTGACCGAAATACTTGACAAGAACAACTTAGAGGGAAGGTTGATTTCAGCTCAGAGTTTCAGAGGTCTCAGTCCATGGTCAGCTGGCTCCATTGCTCTGAACCAAGGTGAGAAAGAATGTCATAGTGAAGGAAAGATGCTCAGCTCATGGCAGCTGGAAGGAGGGAGAGAGAGAGAACTAGAGTAGATGGGGGAGGGGGATGAAGGGGCCAGGGAGAAGATAAACCCTTTCAGCATACATCCCCAGTGACCTACTTCCTCCAACTATGTCCCACCTCCCAGTGGTCCATTCAGCCATCAATTGATTAATCCATCAAATGGATCAATCCACTAATGAGGTCAGGGTCCTTGTGATCCAATCATTGCCTAAAAGCCCCATCACTGAACTTTGCTGCATTGGGGATGGTGATTTCAAAACATAAGCTTTTAGGGGACATTCCAGATCCAAACCTAGAACACATGGGAACTTCTGCAGGCTCTTCAGGGTCTCCAACAACATCTTGCAGGACAGAGTATGCTGCCTGTCCTTGGGCAAACTGTGCGACTGCCCTAGGTGGAACATGTCCCACACAGACATTTGGCAGAGATCTCTCCACCCTCTAGCATAGCCCCTATCTTAGTTTGAATTCCCGATGCAGATACTGGGACAAGGATTGCAATGGTGGTCATGTATTGGGAAGGGAACCCAAGGAAATACCTATATCAGAGAAGGAAGCCAAGTGGGGAAGGGAAGGCAGCGAATACATAGTACACTAACAGTCAGGTTGCTGCTGTGCACAAATAGAGCTCCTCCCAGCAGAGACCCTGAAACACAGTATAGAGCATGCATCAGACTTGTCCCACCTGAACAGAAGGAAAATAGAGGTTTCCCCATCCACTCCCACCTGGGCCTACTTTAGGGGTACTTACAAGGGGTGTTAGTTCCCCAGCACTTTGGGACTGTCTATCTAGGACCCTAGCACATTTTTAAATCAAGAGCGTGCCCTCAGGCAGGAAATTCCAGGCTTCTAAAGGATAATTGCTAAGGGGAATATTGCTGTGTGTGGGAACCAAGAATGAGTGCTGCAGCCCCTCTTGGCCGGATCTCTTGTAGAGATAAACCTGGACCATACCGACATTCCTACCATGGTTTTGAGCCCAGTTCCTGGGATTCCAAAGGGAGGATAGGCAGTTTCTCCCTCGACCGAGGTAATTCTCTCTCTCTCTCTCTCTCTCTCTCTCTCTCTCTCTCTCTCTCTCTCTCTCTCCCTTCCTTCCTTCCTCCCCCTCTTTCAGGCAAACACCTCCAGCCTCTCAGAAAAGAAATGCCTATGTCAAAGCCCAGTCCTTGGGCCCAGATAACCACAGAGGTCAGGTGTTATGTGGCTTCCCAAGAGAAATGTGTATGCCCTTTCTTCTAGGCTGTCAGTGAGTGCCCTCCCACCCCCACATAAACTTTCACCCATTTTTCTTGGTGGGGTCCTGGGGCCTCACAAGCAAGAGATCAGTGCTCTGCAAAGTAATATGCTCACAAAAAAGCCAGTATCTCCTCTCTTCAACCTTTTATATCCTCCTCTGGATTTAAAGTCCTTCAACTAGTTCTTTGATATTTCTTTTGAAAAATCTGCATTTGGGTCTCATGCTGGAATTTCTTAGCTATTGTCTTTGGCACTCCAGGTGAAATGTGTAATTTCAGATCCTCTCCTGGAGGCCCAGCTTCAGAGGCCGCAAAGCACTCCCACCTCCACTCTGGCCTCTGAGACAGGGGAGAGGTGGGACCTGCCTCCTTGCCATGTGCCACCTCTGACCACGCCCCAGAGAGGCCTGTTAGTGCCCTATAGGGCAGAATAGAATCTTCTGGATACCAACCCAAAACCTCTGTATAAACGCCTCAGACCAAGTTCAGGGGATCTTGCCTGGGATCAAGGTAAAATACTAGAGGGGAGGGAATGATGACCTCCAAAAGGTATGTCCACTTGAAACTGGAAAATACAACCTCATTTAGGAAAAGAATCTTTGCATATTTAACCAAGTAAGGATTTCAAGATGAGATCATACAGTGAACCCTGAATTCAATGACAAATGTCCTTATAAGAGAGGGGGAAGGCACACAGAGAAGGTGATGCAAAATGGAGACAGAGACTGGCATGATGCAGCTACAAGACAAGCAACGCCAAGGCTTGCTGGCAGCCACCAGAAACTGAGAACAGGGCATGGAAAAGCATCTCTGTCAGAGCCTCCAAGAGGAGCTAACCCCGCAGCCAGAACGACCGACTACACAGGCCCGAGCTGCAGCAGCACAGGTTGGTTGATGTCACACTTCAGCCTCCAGAACTATGAGACAATCGGTTTCCAACTTTCTTTTCTCACATTCAAGCTCTTCTGACTCCAACTTCCTATCTTACCCATACACCCAAGATTCCTGTGACTCTACCAAGTAGACCAGTGTCCATTCAAACCCCAGCAGATACATCCATTGGGGCATGCTGGCTGCCGGGCACAGGGCCAGGCACTGGTATATGATGGTGAAACAGAGAGATTGTCATCTGCTCTCAGGCAGATCTCAAGTGCCTGTCCTCCTCCTTCAGGCCCCAGGAAGACACAGACTGAGCTGTTAGCCTGATATCCTTCCCCACCACAGGAAGCTAGTGCTCAGGGTCTCACCAGCTCCCCTCTGTGTGACCAGACACACAGAGGCACCTCCTTGCTTCATACATGGCAAGACTCTACATTTTGACACACATACCCCCCCCAAAAAAAAAAACAAATTCATTCTAGAGCCACAAGAAAAGAAAATCAGAAATTACAGGTGCCTCCCAAAGTCTGTTAGGAAAGGCTGTCTCTCAGGGCTGAAATGGTTGAAGTGTATGTTCCCGAAGCTCATGTGTTGAATTGTGTCCTCCCAAAGCTCATGTGTTGAGATAAGACCAGGACCACCAGATATGATTATATTTGGAATTAGGTTTGTTGTGGATGCTCAAGTAAAAATGAAGAGGGCTCTAACCTAATATAACTAGTGTCCTTTAGGAAGGTGACATCTGGACACAGAGACAAAGATACATAGAGGGAAGGTAATGTGAAGACACAGGGAGAAGATGCCATTGACACAAGCCAAGGAGAAAGGCCTAGAACAGATCCTTCCCTCACAGACCAGAAGGAACCAACCCTGTCAGCACCTTGATTTTGGACTGTTGGGTTTTTTGTTGTTGTTGTTGTTTTATTTTATTTTATTTTATTTTATTTTTGTGGCACTAAGGATTGATACCAGGGGCATTCTACCTCCAAGTTATACTCCCAGTCCCTTTTAATTTTTTATTTTGAAACAAACAGAATCTCACTAAGTTGCTGAGGCTGGCCTCAAACCTGCTATCCTCCTGTTCTAGCCTCCCAAGTACTAGACATGAGTCATCATGCCCAGCCAAGAGACACTGTGTTTAAGCTACTCAGTCTGTGGTGCTTTGTTACAGTAGCCGCACCAGACTAACACAGTTGTGAATGTTGTTTGTGACAGTTTTATGAAACAATGAGATTAACATGGCAGCAGGCCCGAGGTAGTCAAAAGGGAAAGCGATCATGGCAGAAGAAAGGGACCCCTAAGTGTATTCTCCTGGGCATCAGGAGTTTTGCCACCTTTCTCGTCAGCTTTCTCAGAGGCGAGGCTCTGCTGGAAGTTCAGGCACACCTGGTTTCAAATCCAGACTGCTCCATTTTCCAGCTACAGGACTCGATCCAGATTCTGGGCTTCCTCCTGTAAAAAAATGGCTACACAATCTACTTTAGAGAGTTTACAGGATTAAATGCAGCTGGCTCAGCACCTGATCCCCAGGATGGCCTCTCTGTTGGCTAATTTAGATTGTTTTCCCCCAGAAACTGACCCTGAATAAGAATCTAAGTGCAAGTGGTTTCTTTGGGAAGAGATCCCAGGAATCTTCAGCAAGAAAGTATTAGCATGATACAGGGCAGGAAAGAAGATCAAAAAGGTACATTATTAAAACAGTTCTAGAAGCAGTGACAGAAAGTCAATCCCACGGGAAACTGAGGAATGGTATAAAACACGTACCTCCAAGTTATCCTGCCTGGAGAGTGAAGGAGTTGGAGTATTTATTCTACTGCAGTCATCAGGTATCAGGTGAGGGCCATTTATTGAGGCAGCATTGATTCCTGAATGTATGAGTTTCCTATTGCTGCTATAACAAACTTTAGGGATTAAAAGCTACACAAATATATTTTCAGAGGTCAGAAGTACAAAATGAGTCATCAGAGCTCTATTCCTTATGGAGACTCTAAAGGAGAATCTGAATCTATTTCCATGCCTTTCTCAGCTTATAGGCTCTGCTCACATTCCTTGGCTCATAGCCAGTGTAGTAGTCAGCTTTCTATCACTATAACAAAATAGCTGAGATAATCAATTTATAAAGAGAAGAGGTTTCTTTGCCTCAGTTTTAGAGGTCCAGCCCAGGATTGGGCAGATTCATTAATTTGAGCTTCTGATGGGTATGCCAAATGGCAATGGGGAGAGCACGTGGTAGATCAAACTGGTCACCTCATGGCCAGGAAGCATAAAGAGAAAAGGGAGAGGAAGAGACCATGGTTTCACAATCCACTTTGTGGGCATACCACTAAGTACCTAAGGATATCTCAGTAGGCTCCACCTCGTATAAGTTCTACTACATCTCCCAATAGCACTGCCCTGGAGACCAAGCCATTAATGTATGAACATTTGTGGAACATTTATCCAAACTGTAGCACCTACATCACTCTGATCTGTGCAACTATTGTCACATATCCTTCTCTGTTTCCACAATCACATCACATTCTCTGATTGGTCCTCCTTCCTCTCTTGGAAATACCCGCTCTGATAAACCAGAATCATCACCCTATTGCAAGATCCTTATTTTAACCATATTTGCCAAGTCCCTTTTAACATCAGGTACCATAATCACAGGTCCCAAGACTAAGGCATGAACAACCTGGAAGCTATTATTTAGCTTGCAACACTAGATCTTTCTAGCCTGCTCCACACAGGCAGAGCTGTCTGCTGGCGGTAGAAGAGGCTTTCAGGAACCCATGCAGATCTACAGAATGAGGGCTGGATATGAGCAGGACACCGACACTGAGCAACAGAGCTATTGTAGGCATCATGGAATAGCAAAGATGTTATTTGCTTGTTGAGTTGTCAAAGTTACTGAGTTATCAAAGGCTGAGCAAGTGGCCATTATGGTCTCAGAACTCTCCAACCAAAGGTGTGGAACAGGAATCCAGTCTTTAGAACAATCAAAAGGGTCAAATTGACACATAAACAAATTGCATCCTCATGAGACATATTTTATTTTTTATTTATTTATTTTATTTTTTGTGGTCCTGGGGATGGAATCCAGGAGCCTCCTACCTCCGGGCTACACTCCAAGACCTACTTTTTATATTTTTATTTGGAAACAGGGTCTCTTAAGCCAGCGAGGCTGGCTTCGAACCTGCGCGATCCTCCTGTCTCCGCCTGCCAAGTGCTGGGATTACAAGCCTGCGCCACCACGCCCAGCCATGAGACATATTTTATGATGGGGAGAGTACATACAATTGTTCCCATTTGATAACTAAAAAAACCGAGGCCAGTGATTTCCCTCTAGTGTGCAGAAGAGGAGTAAACCCCTGCTCTCATATCTCCTGCCTCATTCCTGAGTGCCACTTTCACTATGGCACAGCTTGGAACAGTCTGAAATAAGCCAGACCTGTGACCACACCTGAGAAGATGCCAGCCCCTCTCGGTCATATCATCTACCTCTGAGCCTTCAAGTGCCTAGCTGAGCTGCTGGAATCGAGAGACCCAGCAGGACTGTTGATAAATTCGATTGCTTTACCAGAAGCTTAAAAAACGTAGCTACTCTGGTTGAGCATTGTTTATAATCTATCTCTGGTAATTTGCCTCCTACGTGTGTACATGTGAGATCAGTTGCCAAATCCTACTGACGATCCCTCCCCAATTTCTTTCCCCATCTGTTGCCTCTTTTTCCTTCCCACTCTTCTAGCTCAGAGTTCCATCACTGCCCACCTGGACTACAGCACAAACTTTCCCCCAGTGGTGTCCCTGTCTGCTGAGTGTCCCTGCTCCGATCCATCAAACATCCTGTCTCCTAATGAACTCCAGCTAAAATCAGCAGGAGAGGCTATCCATGGCTCATCCAGATTCCTTCACATCTTTATATTTTGGTGTGCTCTGGCTGACTTCAATTGGCATTGATTGTATCTTTGTTCCTGAGGGGTTTGCTCCAGAACCACAAGTTGGAAGGGCCAAGGAAATGGTACCTTTAGAAAACAACCATTACACAATGATGGAAGGGGAGTTGGCAGAGAAATGTCCCAGCTCCCTACTGCTCCATTGAGATAACCCTGGGCTGGGTGCTTCTACATGGTTTCCCAGAGAGTCGCCCACAGCAGTACTTGCCTTGATAACACTCCGTATCTGACTTCCTTTCTCCATCTCATATATCTGTTTCCTTGATATTTTCCAACACCATCTTCCAAATTACTTCTGTTCTTGAATTCTCTCAGAGTCAGCTTCTGGGGAAGTCAAGCTCAGAATATTAGATTATTCATTCATACAACAACTATCTAGAGAATGTCTCCCCAGTGCTCTTGCTTAGCTGGCTAGTATGGGACACAGACGTCAAAGAGCACTTCTGACTTACTTCCTGGTTTTGCGTTCTCGTGCCTTTGGTAATGTGTCTCTTTTACCAGGAAACTCACCTTCTTTCTGTGTTATCAGCTTTTTGTTGCCGTGACAAAAATGCCTGAGAAGCCAGGTGTGGTGGCGCACACTTGTAATCCCTGCGCTTGGGAGGCGGAGACAGGAGGATCGAGCAGGTTCGAAGCCAGCCTCTCTGGCTTAAGAGACCCTGTTTCCAAATAAAAGTATAAAATAGGTCTGGGAGTGTAGCCTGGGCTTCCAGGAACCCCAGTACCACCAAAAAAATGCCTGAGAAAATCAATTTATGAAAAATTTGTTTTGATTCCTGGTTTCAGAGGTTTCAGTCCATTGCCAGCTGGCACCATTGTTTCTGGATCTGTGGTGAGGCAGAACATCGTGGTAGAAGGACTAGTGGGACAAAACTCACCTCATGATGGTCAGGAAGAAGAGAGAGAGAAGGAGCTGAGGACAAGAAACACGCTTCAAGGGAATGTCCTCAGCAGTCTACTTCCTCCACTAGGTCTCAACTCCCAATTCATTCAGCTATGAACTCATTAGTGGAGAAATATACAAATGAGGTCAGATTACTCACAAGCCAATCACTTCCCCCAAAGCCCCATCTCCAAATACTGCTACAGTGGAGACCATGCCTTCAACACAGAAGCCTTTGGAGGACATTCCCCATCCAAACCATAACAGCCTCTTTTTCTTACCTTGTTTTCTCTGTGCTACAAAAATCAATTCAGAGGTATCAAGGAAACAAGAGGGAAGGGCATGGATTGTTCTCAAAGCTGGGAATGAGCCCGTAAAGGCTTACTAGACTATTCTGTTTACTTTTATACCTCTGACATTTTCCATAATAGAGAACTAAGAAATAAAAGTGGTCCTGTGTGTGATGAACACTGTTGGTGCCCTGCCCATCTCCCCTCATTCCTATGGCATCCACATACCACGCTTTGTCTGAGGACATTTTCTAGTATCAGAGCATGCTCAGTTCTTGTGCAGAGCAGGTTACGGGTGCCAGAGAACTAACACCCATCACAGCAGCTCTTCGCCACAGATGGAGGGTGAACACGCTGGCTCCCTTCCCCTTGATTTCGAGAACTCTAAGGCTGTTCCCCACCATCTCCCAGCAGTGGCCAGTGGAACTGACCCCCAGCTACTCTTTAGCAGCTTTATGTTCACTTTTTCCTTTTACCTCTCCAAATCTCTTACTTCCCTAGTGGTATCACAGGGTTCTCTCAAAAAAAGTATTTATACACAAATCCTAGTGACAGGGTCTCTTCGAGGGGCGGCCAATCTAGGATATGTCACCACCACCACCATGAAAGTATTGCTTCTTCCCATACCTTAGATGTAAAGTCTTCTTCCCCTGAGCCTCTGGAGCAAATTGTCTGGACTCTGGAAGATTCAGTATAGCTCCTTCTTAAAAATATTTGAGCCGGGCCTGGTGGCGCACGCTTGTAATCCCCGTGCTTGGGAGGCGGAGACAGGAGGATTGCACAGGTTCAAAGCCAGCCGCGCTGGCTTAAGAGACCCTGTTTCCATATAAAAAAGTATAAAAAGTAGGTCTGGGAGTGTAGCCCGGAGGGTTCCATCCCCAGTACCACCAAATATATATATATATATATATATATATATATATATATATGCATACATACACACATATACATATATACATATATATACACATACACATATATACATATATACATATATATATTTGGAAGGATGGCAGGATGGAACCTGATAAGGAAATTAACAGAGCAGAGCTTTAAGGTCTAGAGGCCAGGGTTACTAAAATTAAATGTATTGTTAAGTCTGGATGTCCCAAGCCTCAGGGTTCCCTCTTATAAATCTTTCTGCAGGAAAAGCCATGCTCCTACCTAATGTTTATTGGCCAATGGCAGGTGCCTACTTGCCCTGCTTGTCCACAAGGCAGGGGTGAGGAATGGAAAGAGAATCCAGGATTGACAGGGTGGTGGCAGGTGCCATGGGAGACCTGTTCTGAGCTTCCACATAGGCCTTGAGAATGAAATAACTTTTTCCTTTTTTGTTTTCTTTTTTTTTTTCCAGTATGGGGGATGCAACCCAGGGACATTCTACCTCCGAGCTACAACCCCAGGCCTATATTTTATTCTTTATTTTGAAAGAGGGTCTCACCGAGTTGCAAAGGGCTTCATTAAATAGCCAAGGCTGTCCACGAACCGTGACCCTCCTGTCTCAGCCCCCCAAATGTTGGGATTATAAGCCTGTGCCACCACACCCAGCTTGAAAGAATTTCTAATGGGATGGGGCCATGGTGCCACACCCCTGTAATCTCAGTACTCGGGAAACTAAGACAGAAGGATTTCAGGTTCAAGACCAGCCTCAGTAACTTAGGAAGACCTGTTTCAAAACAAAAATTTAAAAGGGCTGGGGGTGGAACTCAGAGGCAGAATACCCCTAGGTTTAATATCTAGTACCAATAAAAAAAAAAAGAAAAAAGAAAAAAACAACTTTTATTAAAAAGCAGTGCTTGGTTTCTAAGGGCCCAGACCCTAAGCTCCATGGCTCTGGGAACCTCAGTAAAGACCCTGATGGCCACATACATTCTAAGAGAGTGGGCAATGTGAGCAGAAAGTTTTGACAATGAGCAATCCAGTGGCCATCGCCATAGCCTTTCCCATAGTTTCTAGTCTGCAGAAATCCCGGGAACTCATAAGGCTCTGGAGAAGGAAAGGAGTGTCCCCAAAACTGATGACCCTAGCAAATGAGGCCTCTGCACCAGCATGATAAAGTCAGGTCCAATTTCTTGCCTTCGAGAGTTGTGAATCAGACACTTGTTTACATTTACCCCTTGGTATCATTGGTGGGACTGAGTTCCAAAGATAGGTTGGAAATGGCCATGCCACTTGTGCTATTTTCTCTTAGGACATTTGCCTCGGGAGCCCTAGACCTCCACATACAAAGTACTGCTGCGTAGTGAAGCGTCCATGTTGATACTACATGGAAAATACAACAAAAAATAGAGAGAGGGGTTGGGGAGAGTTGATCAAAGAATGTTTACTTCAGATAGAAGGAATAATTGAAGAGATCCATTGTACACCATGGTGACTGTAGTTATAATATATCTTATCCTGGGCTTGAAAATTGCTAAGAGCATAGATTTTAAGTATTCTTACCACAAAAATAATTACAAATATGTGAGGTGATGCATATGTTAAATAGCTTGACTTAATCATTCGACAATTGCTATGGTTTAAATGAGTCCACCAAGTTCACATGTTAGAAACCTAACCCCCAATGCAACAGTGTTGAGAGGAAAAAGCTTTAAGAGGTGATTAGGTCATATGGAAAGAGACCCTGTGAATAGATTAATGTTGCCATCATGGAAATGGATTTATCACAAGGAGAGTAGGTTTGTTTTAAAGGCCAGTTCTTCCCTTCTTGCTCCCTTGAACTGTCTGGACCTTCTGCCTTCCACCATGAGATGATACAGCAAGAAGGCCCTGGTCAGATGATAGCCCCACAATCTTGGAGTTACAAGCCTCCCGAACTGTAAGAAATAAATCTCTGTTCTAAGTGTTCCAGTCTCAGGTACTCTGTTACAGTAACATAAAGTTCACTGAGACAGTGTGTACATATATCAAGAAATTCTATTGTGCAGCATAAATATGTACAATTTTCACTTCTCAATTATAAACTAAATGTTTGAAAATGGAATAAACAAAAAATATACAGAGCACCAGTTTTTTTGGTTTTGTGTGGTAATGAGGATGGAACCTAGGGGCATTCTACCTCCAAGCTACACCCCCAATACAATTTTATTCTTTTATTTTGAAACAGGGTCTCACTAAATTTCAGTGGGCCTCGCAAAATTGCCAAGGCTGGCCAACAACCTGTGATCCTCCTGTCTCAGCCTCCCAAGTACTGGGATTACAAGCATGCGCCACCACACCAGGCTGAAGCACCAGTGTTAGCACGCCTTCAGATAATTCATCCCTCAGCCAAATCTGCCAACACTGAGTGGCACAGAGAAGAGCTGTGCCCACTGAGCCTGGCCCAAATTGCAGATTTATGAGCAAAATAAATGTTGTTTTAAGCTACTAGGTTTTGTGGTGGTTTATAACATAGTAATGAGTAACCAGAACAACCATCTCCACCCCTGAAAATTGTATGGTTGTTGAATTCTCAAGTCCTCTCCAACTGTGGCAGTGACAACACTGTGTTCTCCATTCCCTATTTTGCTCACTCATTGGACATACAGGAAGACATTTCCTAGCTGCCTTTGCAGTCAGGTGGGGCCAGCAACTTGGTTCTGGACGGTAAAATGTGAACAGACTGAGATCTAATTCCTAAATCTTTTGACCCAATCTTACATGCTTTCCCATTTGTCCTCTGTCCACTGGATGGAAAGGATCTACAGAGTATTCCAAGGCTCTAGAAGACAGAAAAACCAAAAGAAGAAAAGAGCCTGGGCTCCTGAATCACTTCATAGAAAACTGCATGCCAAACGCCTACAGGTATTAGGGGTGCCAATATTTAAGGGTTGTTACAGCAACTAGCCTTCCCAAAATAATGCATGCTTATCTTATTTTCACCTCTAAACTATTTGAGGGACAGCAGAGGGGATACTGTTGACCCTTCACTTTGGACCTTATGCCTATATTCATAATTAGTAATGTTCCTCTCTTGGCTTCTTCACTAGACTATAATGTCTCTTAGGGCAAATTATGTGCCCAAGAAGTGTATATCGTCCACAGACTTACCATGGTTCCCTGCATGTTGTACAAGCTCAATCACCAACGGCACTACTCATTGACACTTACTGAACAAATACTCCAAATTCCACATATCTTAATGCATTTAGTCTGCATCATAATACCCTGGCATCATTATTATTACTACCTCCAACTTAAGAGATTGCATAACAGAAAGTTTAAGTGATTTTCCCAAGGCCATTTAACCAAGTGCTATGTAGCACCAATGCCCATGCTCCTCCTCACCACCTCTCTTCTGAGCACGATGCGGGTGGGCACACATTCTTTCCAAAACTAGGGATCCATGAAAACAAAAGTCAACCCCCTGCAAGTATTTACACACTCTTTCTGAAGAGGGCTTTGTGCTCACCCAAACAACAGAGTGCCAGGCTTGATGGCTTTTTTTTCAACAGTGGCAAGGCTTGGGACACAGGTGTTTCCAGTCCCGGTGGCCCAAGCCATGTTGCAGCTGCAATAGGAAGCCTTCCCAGAACGTTGCATGTACCCAGGTGGCTCTAGCCGTGTTCTGAACCCTCCAACCAGTCACCACAAGCCACCTTGGAGCTGACAAGGAAACCCACCAAGGCACGTGGGATGGCCCATGGATACTCATCCGTTATCACCCGCACTTTTCCCAAAGCCTCCTCTGCATTCTGTCACAGTGACAACATAAATGCATCAGGAGAGAAAAAGAGCCCAAGACCGCATATGCATGCACACATGCATGTGTGCACGTGCGTGCTTGTGTGTGTGTGTGTGTGTGTGTGCACATGCGCACATGAAGGGATTTGCTTGGAAACGCCAAACCCTCGCCAAAGATGTTCCCAGTCCTCATTTGTACACACAGTCTTCAAACATCAAAGTGTTTGTTAAGTGTAAATATTTTTATTCGCTCCCCTCCGTCTCCTCGCTCTCATCTTCCATCCAGGCTCCGAGCTCAGGATGCCAGGAGACCCCTCTGACTTGGAGCCAGCAAAGATAGGTTTTGGAAAAGGGCACTTCCAGGTCCCAGCGGGCAGCCAGCAGCTGAGCCTGACAGCCGCCCGGGACTTGGCTCCCAGCAGCGGGCTCCTAGCTTGGCGCCTGTTTCCATAGAAACGGGCGGGCCAGGATTGGCAGCCGGGGGAGCTTCCCCACTCAGGCTGCTGTTCAAGTGCCTCCCTGAGCACACCTCCCCTTCCCCTGCCATGCCTTTGCCCAGGCCCGCCCTGGAAAAGTGCCCAAGGATAGGGGAACCAGAAGGCTTCCCCAGACGATGAAGCTGGGGGCCCGAGAGTCAGAGATGACATTTAGCTTGGAGCAGTTGTTAGCCCAGTCCTCTGCCTTCCCTCACTGGGCACTCAATGCCATGCCCCGCTTAGATTTCCCACAGTGCCCACCAGCCTGGCAGAGGTCCTAGTGCTCCAGAGGGCCCAGGTGGGGTCATGCTCAGAGGAGGCTCCAAGCCACAAGGGGCAGCCACTCGTTCTCATCCGGTAAAACCCTATTATTAAGTACCTCTCAGCTCCACGGTTTCCTGTGCCCTGCAGGTCAAACTGTGCTCTGCCTCTTCATTTCCCCGCCACCCCTGTGCTGCACATCTCTCATTAAACAGAAGCCTGCAAACAGAGCGGCTTTCTGGGTCTCCGAAACGAGCAGGATTGTGGCTCTAACGGAGAGAATTCAGAATGAGCACAAAGATTGCTGCCTTGTTCCCAAAGTTGATTTCTGCCGCCAGCCATCTCCTGTGCCCCTCCTTAAGGGGGTACCTCAAGGGAGACGTTCTTTGGCACCATTCCAGGCTCCGCTGCTGTCACGCTTTGAACCTTCGTCCCCCATTGTAGTTCTTCTGGGCATCGTCAGCTTGTTCGGAGTCCTCCCTGCAGGTGGGGCTTAATCCAAGCTCTGCAAAGTTCAAAGGATGCTCTAGGAGAAGCCCGGAGTTTGCTGATGGGGTTGAGGAGTCTGAAAACTCCTGCTCAGAGCTGAAGGTTGAAATGCCAGGCCATCAGCAAGAACTAAACAGCTCTTAAGGCGGAGGACACTCAGAACTATTGATCAATGATGCACAGACTACATCTATAATTAGACCCAGAAAGCTGCTTGCACATCAGAAAGACAGAGAAAGACATGACCGTGGCTTTGCTAAAGCCAGATACACATCAGGATTTCAAAAACAAACAAACAAATACCCAACAGCTGAAAATGTCCTGTGCTGTTAATTCCTCTCTTTAAAAGGTCCCCTGTGAGTCCCACACTTCAAGCCCTGTAAGGACCAGCCAGATGTTTTAAAGACCCTGCTCAGAAGGCAGCAACAGCTGACTTTTGGGACTGATCACAGCTAGACCTCCCAGCTCCGTGATGGCCTTGATCTCCCAGACCAGGGCAGCCCAGCAGCTGGTGCCCTAGAAACCCAGCAAGTAGCTACCGATGAAAAGTTACATTTGCCTTTTGCATTATTAAAAGTGGCAGGAAGAAGCTCAGTTTCTGGCCATTTTGTGGCATTTGTTTCTTCTTTTGTATAATGAATCTGATTTGGGAACTGCAGCTAAAATTTGGAGGGGGAGAGTCCATTAGGAAGAAATACTGTTTGTTGGGGCTGTGGAATGCTTGTGGCAAATTGCCCTTCCTAAGTGCTGTTTTTTGAAAACTCATTCCTGCGGTAGGAAAATAAAGCAGATTTCAAACACTTAAGAGATCATTTTCAGAATGGTCTAGATGCGCGCTGGTGTGCTGGTACATTTGCCTCTCATTGTTTTTTAATCACTATTTTGTCAAGTTTAATTGCTGCCACGCTAACAACCCAAACGGGAGTGAAACAAAATAGGGGATATCTATCATTGGTGAGAGCGTTTTGATGGAATCCATATCCATTTGCATCTTCTCCACCAAATTAGGAAAAAGGAAAATAGAAAAGGTTTTCTCCATCGCTGGTATAAGGATTGTTTCCATTGGTCTGGGTGAGAAAATTCCCAGGGTACCAGGCAAATTGAGCAGCCTCCCACACATAAGCTCAGCCTCCGAGAAACTAAGATCCAGGGTTTTCTTGCCTGGCTTTTCCTCCTGGGGCATTGTGAATTTTTCTTACAAGTTCTATGCAGGTGAGAACCTTGTGGGCCAAGAGCCATCTTGCCTTAATTACAGATGTGATGCCAGGGTCTGCTCTCATGTCTCCTTTTGGGTCTCGTGACAGACAGAGAGGCATCACTCAAAGTCCTTTCAGAAAGAACTCGCTGCCAGCTGCTCCAGGAGTGGCTAGCTGACAGCCTCCAGCCATTGGCCCCGGTTTTTTAATTGAAGTCACTCACATTCCCCTCGGGGTGGCCCATCGCAGGTGGCACTCTAGGCTGGCCACTTCTGCCCAACACGGGGGTCCCCTGATGGGGCCCTTTTTCTCCAAGCTCCTGCCAGTCTGGCAGCAGCTTCACAGATTCGCACTGTAGCCTGATGGCTCCCCTGCCCATCCTGCTTTCTCTTCATCTCCTTTCTCAGGTGCTACTTTGGTGTTATTATTTTGTGCCCAATTTCATTTAGTCCTTCCTGGAAGCCACCTAAGGACTGAACCATCTCTCACAATCATTAACTTCATCTCAGCCTCTGCTTCCTGGAGAGCCTGAGCTAAAACTGATCTTTTCCCCAAAAGATGGCTTTTTAGATCTCGACTTCTGGCTGCACTTGGTGACTAGTAAATGAAAATATACCAGGTGCTTTGCTGAGGACCAGGAACACGCGAAGGTTTCAATGATCAGGAGAAAATGGCCGGCAGCTGTGAGGAAATATCAGTGTGAGACCCAGAGAGCCACTGTGGGTCCTGACACAGAAATAAAAGCTCAGCTCTGGGAACAGGAATATGGAATTAGGGCTTATATTCCAACTGGGATGGGCCTTGTTGTCGCTTAAAGATTTACCAAGCCTTTAAGTAAGCTTAAAGATTTACTCGCCTAGAAGACTGCCTATCAGCTCTTTGAAGGCCAAGGCCAAGCCCTGCCTGTCCTACTCACCAATCCAGAGTCTAGAACTATGCCCAGCACTTGGCTATTGCTCAGTAAATACTTGATGAATGATGAATGAATGAATGGGTCTCATATATATATATATATATATATATATATATATATATATATCATTTCATTGCTATCATCTCAATTCTCAGATGCCTTCACATGGTGGACAAAACCCCTCACCACCTCGCTGTCACAGACCCTGACCTCCAGGCATAGAATTAGCCAAGTGGCTTGGCCCATCCTCTGGCTCACTTAGCAGTGACTGAGTTCTATGCTACTTTTGGGTAGGACAATGCCTTCTCATGCTGAAAAGACTTCCTATCTGCCTCTGTCTCCTGCCCTACTACCAAAGGCAGTGCAGGACCTTTAAATCTCAGTTCCCTAGGCAAAAGACAGTAAACAACAACATTCTTTTCTAAGCCACCTCCTCAGTAGCACTAACTCCATTGCCATGTGGGAATAATACCTCACACTTAAATAGAATTCACTACATTCTGGGCACTATTCTAAACACTTTTGATATTAACTAATTGAGACCCTACGCCATTTCTGTGAGGTAGGTATTCTTTTGTATGTATGTGGTACTGAGGATTGGACTCAGGGGCATTCTACCACTGAGCCACAGCCACAGCCCATTTTATTTTATTACTTTATTTTATTTTATACAGGAGCTCCCTGAGTTACCACATGCTGACCTTGAACCTATGATCAAGGTGGATATTATTCTTATATTCAATTTGCAGATAAGGAAACCAAAACACAGAAACGTTAAGTACCTTGCCCAAGCTCACATAGCCAGTAAATGCTATGTCCAGGCAATGTGACCTCAAAGTTTATGCTTCGTCCCTGCCTTGCCTGTGTGCTGGTGACTGCACTGAGGCCTGGTTATTGGAAAGAACTGTGACCAAGCAGAAGCAGTTGGAATGAAGCCAGTACTTACTCTGTGGTCTCTGGCAAGCCTAGCCTTGACCACCTTCACCCCACCAGGCCCTAGGCTGCTCATTTACACCTGGCACCTAAGAACCTAAGTCTAGTAGGCACTACCATTACCTACAAGAAGCAGGGACATTTGGCCAGAGACACAGCCTCCACACTCCTGGCCTGGTCTTTCTTATATTTTCCAACAGCCACTATCACCCCTCCCCCACACACTCTTCCTCTGCATGTGAGTGTCCTCTACTGACATCGGGGTCCCAGCTGGAGGCTGAGCTGAACAGCGTCCCTCCACCACAGGCCTAGACACTGCGCAACCTACCCTCCCCTAACTGACAGCTGGCTTGCTCAGCAGTGATTGCTGTGACAACCTGGCAGGCAGACGCACTAGCCCCTGCCTTGGGAAGCCCTAGCCTTTGCTCCCAGCAGGAAGAAGAAATAACATCTATCGGCTATTCTGCCTTTGCAGGGGGTCAAGTTCCTCCCAAGGCTTCACACTGATTTTTTTTGTAGATGTGGCAGATTTCATTCATTCTTCCAGAACAGGTGACGAAGACCCACAAAGTGTGGGCCAGGCACCCTGGGAGCTCAGAGAGAATTCAAGTCCTGATCAAAGGGGCTGATAGAACCCAACACCAGATTGATTGAGTCCAATGCCTATGAAACAACAAGAAGGTAACATAAAAGTGTGTGAGTACCCCACTCCGCACCCCCTCGGAACACCCCAAGTTCACTGCAGCTATGGTAGATAGTCCACAAGCTGTCAGCCTCCCCCCTTCACTGCCTGCCTGTTTCAGCTCTTCTGTCCCAGAGTTTCCTCTAGAGTCAGAGGTAAGCCAGGCTATAAAATTTTAGGGGTGCAGTACAAAATGAAAACTCAGGGCTCCTTGCTCAAAAAGCAAGCCATAGTGTTATTTTCTCTTCTGCAAGGCAATCTCTCTCTCTCTCTCTCTCTCGCTCTCTCGCTCTCTCGCTCTCTCGCTCTCTCGCTCTCTTGCTCTCACTCTTGCTCTCTCCTCGAGCTGTCATGGGGATTTTTATTTGCTATTCTATGTCAAACTTCCTCTGGCAGGACATTATTCTCAGGACAAGTGCGGATCCTCCTCAGAGCCCTGCCCCACAGCTTGGCACACACCCAGTCCTCCTGTGCCTCGGCCAGGCTCCTGCCAGGGACGATCAGTAGCGATGATAGGGTGGGGGTAGTGGGGCAGGCAGCCAAGAACCCATCCCAGGGAGGCTGCGAGGCTCCAACCTCCCAGAGCCTGCTCCAATGTCCCACTAGACTTCATTTCAAAAACAAATTTCAAAGATAAAATTATGAAGAACTGGAAGATGACAAGCACAGGGCATTAAACGCCAGACAAAAGGCTCCCTTCTGCGTGAATTATATACCCTGGCCAGGGGGGCTTGCTCAGTCACATGTAGGCTTCACCCCCTCCCCTAAAAGTGTGAGAAAATTAATGGCCCTGGAGGCAACAGATAAATATTACCCTGGTCTTCTGTAGCATATCCTATACCTTGTACTCAGAGGAAATCGAGTATAGCTGCCCACAGCAGCAATCAGCCCTATAACACACCTTCTTTCCTGTGTTTGGTTCACTTACCTCCTTCCTTGTGCATCCCGGGCCCATGGCTGTTCTTTCAATGTCTTTTTTTTTTTTTTTTTTTTTTTTTTTTTTGGTACTGGGGACTGAACCCAGGAGCATTTTACCTCCTAGCTACACCCCTACCCAGTCTCTTCTTTTTGAAACTGGGTCTTTCAAAGTTGCTAAGAGATTCCCCAAGTTGCTGAAGCTGGCCTCAAATTTGTGTCCTCCTGTCTCAGCCTCTCAAGTACTAGGATTCCAGGTAGATACCACCACACTTGGATTCAATGTCTTCTTTAGTTTGAGAACCCACACTTATCATGGGCTTATCAGGACCAAACCCATCATAAATTGAGGAGCACCTGTAATTTTCCAAACATTCCTTTTCCTTGTTCACAGGTCTCTAGTATATTGCAGTTACTCTGCTTCCAGCTCCAGAGTAACTGGGTTGGCTCGTCATGCCTTCTCATTCTACCTGAGCCCGACAGCAGACACTCAAAGGGTCTAAGCAGAAATGCAAGATATCCCTTAAGACCTGGGCTCAGAAATGGCTCCCTATCACTCCTGTTTATGTTCCACTGGACAAAGCATGTCCCATGGCTAAGTCCAACATCAACAGGTGGGAAAATCTACTCTGTCTAATCATTTAAGGTTACTGAAAGCCCCACAATAGCTTGCTGGCTTGAAGGGTGATTGCCTCAACTCTCCTGGTCTCTCTCCCAGCAACTTGCTCAGCAAGTAGCATATCAAGTGCAAAGCTTTTCTGATGACTTCCATCTTTATCATTTTTGTCACTAAATTCGGAGTGTCACTGAGTAGTACATGTTGCGTGAGTAGTATGTGAGCATTGAGTATTACATGTTTGCTTCATTCGTGGAACTCAGTGTTAAGTAGACAATGCATATTATCTATGAAATAGTTTAAGCAAGGAACCACACTGAAAAGTAATTCACGAAGAGGAATGTCACTGTTGGGTTGTTAGAATAACTTATATTATAACTAATAATAACTAATAGATAACCATTGGGATTATTTTGTCCATTGAATAGGATCTGGTATTATTTTGCCTTAAAGTGGTATTTGGTGAGGCCCCTGCGGGGCGCCGCCCTCCAGCCGCCAGGAGGGCCAGGGCTGACCCTGCGCCTCCGCTCCCCGCCAGGCGTGGTGGCGCACGCTTGTAATCCCCGCGCTTGGGAGGCGGAGACAGGAGGATCGCGCAGGTTCGAAGCCAGCAGTGCTGGCATAAGAGACCCTGTTTCAAAAATATAAAATAGGTCTGGGAGTGTAGCCCGGAGGAAGAAGGGCTTCCAGGAACTCCAGTTACCACCAAAAAAAAAAAAGTGGTATTTGTTTATGGGGTCAAGAATGCAGTCAATTTTACTTTTCCCTTGGCAATTTGATTTAGGCCAATGAGAAGTAACCCAAAGGGAGGTTTTTCAGAAAGAGAATGGTTCAAAAGACAAAGGATGGCAGTACCTGATGCAAAAGAAAAAGGAGGTAGATGGCAAGAGGAGCAGGGAGACAGCCGCAAAATGGGCAGAACCACAACACACTCATCATTCTTCATATACAGATCACCCAATGAAGGCAACCAGGAGCACATTCTCATGGGAATATACCTCCCCAGACCCACCCTGTCGTAGAGGGGGAACACCTTGCTCTTTCTCTTTCCAGCCCTATTTTTTCTCCTTCCCTCTACTCTCAAACCCTTTCCCCTCTCACCTCCCACTGTAGCAGTGTCCCTCAAGTCTGAGTGCATGCTGGGGGCCCTGGGAGGCCACTGAGAGGCACAAAAACCAACACAGTGGTTAAAAGTTAAAAGATTCAGGTCAGATACAGGTGGATTCAATTCTTGGTTTCATCATTTACCAGCTGAGAACATGGGACAAGGTGTTTACTTCTTTGGGCCTCTGTTTCTTCATCTTCGAAGTATGAGCAATACCACCATCCAGATAGGTGGGGCTGTTGTTAATATCTGCCGTGACATGCTTTACAAAGAGGTCAGCCCTGTCCCTTGCACTTGACAGTCACTCAATGGATGGAAGCCAGCATGGGTCCACAGACTCTTATCCAGACCACAGGGACAAATAGGTTCCAGAACTATGCATGCTTCCAATTTTAGGAAGATCATAGAGTTGTATTTACCACATATTGCAGGAAACCCAGCAGTGTCCAGGGCAGCACCTCACACTCAAAACATATTAATATTTCTGCAGCAAAGTGCATGAGCAGTCACATTAACTGGGGTTACACACAGCCTTATATAGCCTCCCATCAGTTCAGGGCAGGTTTTACAATGAAAGAAATTTGGGACCTAGCTTTGGTTTGGAGCTTTGGAGATTTTTGTGCTGCAGGCGAGTGGTTTTATTAACAAGTTGCAAGCCTCCTGACAGTGAGCAAGGGGTAGGATGAGGAGGGCAAAGGGCAGGAGGTGGTGAGCAGAAAGCCTCAAAAGCAAGGTGAACGGAAAACCGGCCACCAGGCAGAGGCTGTGGGAAGGAAGGCAGACTGTTCCTGCATTTCGAATAGCATCATTTTGCTCCCCAGAGGCCTAGAAAATATTCATTCCCAGACCCCCTCTATCAGTCACTGAATAGCTGAATAAATGGATGCAAGGCAATGAATAAATAAATAAACAGAGCGGGGAGAGCAGAGCAGCTGGGTTCTACACCCAAAGAGAAAGAGAGTTGCCCCTTTGCACCGGGCATTCCAGAAGGTGCACCCGAGGACCCATGGGGACAAGCCCAGAGGGAGATGCTGGTCCAGGTGAGTATTCACTGGGCTACCAGCTGTGGGCTGGAGAGGGCAAAGCTGTGCTGACCACTCTTAGAAGGAAACCAGCCTGGAGGAATGATTTGGCCCTTTAGCCGGGAGTCTTATAAGCCCCAAGAACCAAATAATTCATTTATTCTGGATTTGTTCCCAGGTCCCTGATAGCAGCCTTTGGTGGATCATCAGTAGTGACACTTGTGTATGTGTCTGTGTGTGTGCACACACGCACACACGCACGCGCATGTTGAACTCCTGTAACAACAGAGACACATGGAGAAGAGAAAGCAATTGTTTTCTCTGAGCCCAAAGGGAGCGATGCTGGGGGAGAAGGAGGAGCGCGTCTTCCTCCCCGTGTCTTTTCTTATTTTGCATTTCTCATTACATCCTCATGTCACGGGGCTGCTGGCTGATTTATAATTTATTGGTTTAGTGTCTCGCGGCAGGGAAAGGATGCTACGCTATATTTTTCAGGGACACTCAATTCAACTTTGGTGAAGCAGCCAGGGCCACAGCTGTGAGGGGCACAGAAGAAAGATGTGTGTGAGGAGGAGGCCAGAAAGCCCTGCGCTGACGAGTGTGTCCCCACTAAATGCCATCTACCGTTACAGACACTGGCCTGCACGGGGGTATTGTTTAAGTGGAAGCTTTCTAATTGGATTTTGGAAATCCAATCTCAATCAGGCATGTAAACATGCATCTACAATTCCGGGCACCGGGCTCCTTGGACTTGATGCTGTCCTGCTTTGGTGGGTTTCCCACGGCAGACTCTGAGACTGGGAATCACGCAAAAGTAATTTTATTAAGTTCTGCCAGGAAAAGGGGATAGAGTGCTGTGTTCATTTACTAGTGCTGCTGCAAAAAAGTGCTGCACACTGTGGGGTGGGGGTGGGGGTAAGCAACATAAATATAGTCCTGGAGGTCGGAAAGCCAATATCAAGGTGTCAGTAGGGTTGCTCCCTTCTGTGGGCTATGGGGGAATCTACTCCCTGCTTCCCCTGGTACTGTGCTGGCCATCTTTGGGGTTCCTTGGCTCATAGAAGCATCACTCCAAACCTCTGCCTTCACTCCCATGCAGTACATGTCCATGTCCCAAATTCCCCTTATAAGGATCCTGTCATTGGATTTCAACTTGATTACTTTTTTCAAGATTCTTCTTCCCCCCCCCCAAAAAAAATAGGTCATATTGTAAGGTACTAGAGGTTAGAACTTCATAAATGAATTCAGAGGTAACTCAATCCAGCCCCTAACAGCAAACAAGAATGTGATGCAAGAAAAGAGAGGGAACTGAGCAAGGGTACCATGTCAAATAACCCCGACAGGGATTCCTGGAGACAGGGGAGACAGGTCCCCTTCAGAGATATCCCAATTGGGGAAGAAGGAAGTTGAAGTATCAGTGAATGGAGGGCCTAGGATGTTAGTTCTCAGACACCTCCAGCCCTCCTCACACACAGCTAACAGGGCTACAGACTATTGACAATGAGAGTGAGTGGAAGGGAGGCATGAACCCCAGAGAAGGCTCTCAAGGAGATATGGGGAGCACTCACTGCATTTGCTATAAGCCCCCTAATCCGGTTTCTGCCCAGAGGTAACTAACTGCTTCTGATAAGTTACTTTGTGCAAATGGTGGGCACAGGCCGGTTCCAGTGCTGGAGGGCAGACAAAAACAGAGGTGAGAGTATGAATTTCCAGAACACTTGAGATTTATACTGATACTGAAATGTCAGTTGTTATTTTTTTTTGCAAGGTTTTTGTTGGTGGCATACTCTAAGCGGGATGTGGGGGGGGGGCGGGGGTTGAATGATGTACAGACAGAGAAAAGAACCAGATATTCTTGTGTGAAACAGGGAAAAGGAAATACACTTTGGGAAAAGTGGTAATGATCGACTCTTGGGGTTAGAATCACAGTCTTTGATTGAATAACATGGCAGGGTTTTGATTCAATAGTAATCCGATTTGGGTGACACACCAATAATAAATTCTCCAGCAAACTGAAAAATTCTGTAGGGTAATGGAAAGCATTCGAACCCCATGGTTTTCATTGAATTAAATATGAAAATGTATCATGCAATCGATATTGCAATATTTGATTCAATCAGCATTTCGGGATGGGAACCGTTTTCTCCCATTTGTTTTTATGCTGTCGCGAAATATTTCAATTTGCTTCAGAATTTATTATTGACAAATCACCCTAACAGCCATTGGGGGTTGGGGTGGGGAGCTTGTCACAGAGGATTGGCAGCTGTGAAGATGTCGGGCCGGCAGAAATAGCCAGGGCCTGGGGAACACTCGGGTGAAATGCCAGAAAGGGGCTGATTATGCGTAGTGTGTGCGTGTGTGGGAGGGATGAGGGCACTTGTCACTAGTAGAGAAGAGATAAGATGGGGCCCTGCCTTTCCCCTGGATGGGGGCTACTCACAGAGGGGAGTCTCAGCAGAGAGGGCCTGCCCTGACAAACAGGCCAACAGGGTACCCCTGTCTCCTCTGCCCTTTAACTCAGGCCCCTGAGAGGAAAGAGGTTACATCTGGACTCCAAGCATGCTGTCTCTGTAACTCTGCAGTAAATGGCCTGATCTCATGTTATAAACACCAGTATGGAATCTCAGAAATTGGGGCTGAGCCTAGGGACTTCCACTAACTAGCTATGTGACCTTGGGTAAGTGACTTGACTGTTCTGTGCCTCGCTTTCCTTGTTTGTGGAATAGTGGTAAATTCTTACCTTCCTCATTGAGCTGTGTAAGTAGCAAATGAATGCATATTAATCTGTGTGCCATGCTCCATGCATCCTCAGTAACTATTAAAGAGATGCTATTATTAGTATTATTATTATATGTCATCTATTGCAATGTGGTAAACTTATACTCTAAAACGTCATGAGTGAAAGCAATAATGATGCTTCTGGTCTGAGCTGAGCCCCAAGGATCTTGGTTAGGCTCACATAGGCATTTGTGGCCAGTTGGTGGCTCACCTGGGGACAGCCGAGTCCTGAGTGGCCTTGCTCACTTGTCCAGAGCTTGGCTGTCCATTGGCAATGGCGGCAACAGGGCCATGTGTCTTTCGGCACCAGGCCAACTGGTCCACGCTGTGACGTGGTAGTAGCGTCCCAGAGAAGGGTAAGCCCTGAAATAGAATAGGCATTCAGGTCTTGGCTGGTGAAAAGTTCTGATTGAAAAGGTATAGGAAAGCGTCCCTCCCCATACACAAATCCAAGTTTCGAGAACATAGATGTGAGGAGGACAATCTGTGGCTACTTTTGCAAATGGTCGTAGTTTTTATTTATTATCACTATTGTATCTCTGAAGGCACTTCTTATCCCATCTCAGGGAAAGTTGTAGATAGGAAATACCTTTCTCGCCAGCCTGATGCTCCTTGAGGGCAGGGTATCTTGGCATCTTTTGTACCCAGCACAGTAGGAGGTACCATAAAAATGCTTTCAGAATGAATTATATAAGTATAATTATATAATTTTGTAAAAGGGAATACTTCTAGGAATACATTCATACTAATGAGTGAAGTCATCAAAGTGGCAGGCTTACAAGAGCATTTGCATTTCTAAGCTAATAGCAGGAAAGGAGTATGACTTAACACAAAGAGAAGCTCAGGCTAGAATTTTAGTAATCAGTGATGGGTGGCTATTTTAAAGGAGAATCTCTCTCCCATAGTCCTCAAATCACACCAACAACTTTCCCTTCCACTTAAAAAGAGTGCCTACCCTGTGTGTGGCTCCCAAGAAAAGGGAGCGGCTGATGACCCTTGCTCTATTCCCCGGGGGTTTTGAACTTCACCACTTCTTCCCAAGCAAGCTTCAAGCATGCTTGGGAAGAAGGAGAAAGCATTAACCTTTCATGGGAATTGAGAAGACTGAGGAGATCGAGGTTAAACTGGAGCTGATACATCTGTAATGAGCCCACCGAAATTTACCGAGAACCTCCTATGTGTCAGGAACTGCTTTGAACAGCACTGATCAAGACACACAAACTGCTCACATGGAGCTCCCATCCTAATGCCCGAGATGGAAGCCAGAGAAAGCCAGAGGAAGAGCTCACCCAGAGGAAAGACCGCGAAGTCCTGAGCACTGCGGGAGGTGATGTGAAGTTTGTTCCACCTCAGCTCTCCCACCAGATGCTAGGAGCAGCTGCAAGGTGGTAGACAGAACAGCGCAGGTGAAAGAAGCCCTGTGTATGCAAAGCAGACATGTGTCCTATGCCCAGGACTCCCCGTGTTTATGTCCCAGTCACCGTTCTCAGCATGTACATGCACAAGTTCATTTAATCCTCACAACATCACCATGACCGTATCAATGAGCTTTTTCTGCATAACAGATCATCACAAAACCATACTGGTGGGCAATAATCAACATTTATTTCTCAAGGTTCTGTAGGGCAGCCCTGCTGCTCTTGCCCGGCTTGTTCCTACATCCGGGCAAGGATGCGCTGATCTAGGCTAGCTGCAGCAGGAAAGACTCCATTCTACTTCCCGCATCTCACAGTCCATTATGCACATCCTCGTGGCTGTGGCATAGGTACAAGAGAGCAAGCCCCACTGCACAAGCCTACTTCCAACCTTCTGCTTTTGCCAAATCTGTTAGCATCCCACTGGCCAGGACAAGACACATGGCTGAGCCCTGAATCAAGGGCAAACTACTCTGCCTACAACAAAAGGGGAACTTTGTAAAGGGCAGATATACTCACAAAGGGCCAAAGAACTCGGGCCAATAATGTAATCCACTACAAAGAAGTAGGTATTATCATTAAGCTCTTTTTACCAATATGAAAACTAAACACAGCAAGCTGAAGGTACTTGCTCAAGGTAGCACAGCTGGTAATTGATGTATCCACAACTTGACCCCAGGCCATCTGCTCTTGCCCACCCCTCTTTGCCATTTCACTTCTTAACTCTGGCTTAATCCAAAGATAAATCTAAGAGAATGGGATATATGGACTGTGTCACCTTCAGGAAATCCTCCATAAATATTTTTTTCTTCCAGCCTTTGGCAGGCATTAAGCCACAGTGCATTCAAGGTTAGACTCCTAGTCAAATGCCCAGGGTTCACGAATTAAGTGTTGCCATTTGGATGTGAAACCACATGCTTTAACAATTAGCCCCACTGAGATTTGCCATTTGGGGAAGCTAAAGAAACTGGTGAGGACATAGCCCAATGTAAAGGCCTCTCTTCCTATTATTGGGGGTTGGGGACCACAGGAGATCTAAGGCTGTACCATCAGCCAGGCCAAAATTTTGCTCAGAAAATTATTTTGGTCTTTTACAATACAGAAGAGAAGAGGTAATCTCAGTACTTCCTACCATGGAGTAGTGTAAATTCTTTGTTGTAGTTGTTCTGGGGATTGAATCCAGGGCCATTCTACCTGTGAGCTACACCCACAGCCCTTTTATTGTTTCACTTTGAAACAAATTTCTGAGAGTCTCACTACACTTCTGACAATGGTCTCAAATCTGTGATTCTCTCCTATATCAGCCTCCCAAATACCGGGATTACAGATATGTGCCACTGTATCCAGCAAAGTAGTGTATCTTAACCTTTAATTGAGCCACAGACCTTTGAGAATAGATGAAAGCTAAATATTATCCATTCAGAAAAATGTACAACCTCTCAGAATTCTTCATATAATAGAGATGTTGAGAAAAATGTGTGTCCAAGTCTGGCATCTATGATAGGATTGGGATCTAATGATCTTAGGCTGACAATTTCTTTTTTTAGGCTGGACAATTTTTAAAGCAAATGTTTCCTTCAGCCCTGCAAATTTCAGCAAAGAGTTCAATTGTGAACCATACCTTTCAAAAGCAACATGGAGCAAAATATATCCCTGACTGGTTTCCAAGTCAAGCAGGGGGTCCTCCTGGAAGAAAATACATCACCCCCTATTCCAGCCTCATCCCAGATATTCCAAAGTTATATCCAGAAACTTCCAACTCAAATTGCAAGCAAGCAAGAGGGAATTGGCCTGACAATACCAGTTTCTCTCAGGAAACTGCAGGTGAAGAATTATTCATTTTTGGCCTGAGTCTAGCTAGGAAAGTCTCAGAGCTTTTCTGCAGCAGCAGGCAATAGGATATAGTCGTTAAGGGTATAAAGACCAAGATATAAAGAAAATTATCAAATTGATCATTTCTTTTTCATCCCTTTCATTCTCCTCCCCTTCCATTTCCTCCTTCCTCTCCCCCTCTTCTCCTTTTCCTTCTCCTTCTTCTTCTCCATCTTCTCTCCCCTCTTCCAGCCCTCCCTTCACTCTCCCTCCCTCAGCTCTGCTTGTCCCTGCTTGCTTTTTTGTTGGAATTCCATCTTCCCTGCCACATACAAGTTCTCTCCAAAGGGGCGAATGCTAGTAGTCAGCCCAAGCCCTTATCTTTCAACATGCCCTCAGTAAAAAAAGAAAATCCCACCTGCACACTCTGCCAGCACCCACTTTTCAAATCTCATGAAGGCTTCCTGATTGGCCTGACTAGGGTCATGTGAGCCAATCATGTTGTTCAACAGAAGGCTGCCCTGGATTGGCCTGAGTCCCATGACCATCTCCCCCAGCCCACAGAGAATGGTGGGGGAGGGATTCTGCAACTGGGAGACCAGTGCAGGGAAGACAGGGACAGCAGATGGCCACTGCAATTATCAAGCCCCGTTATGAGAAAGAGGCTTCCAAAGCTCATTGCTGTGCTGAACTTTGGGATGAAATGTCGTGGGGATATTGCTCACCATCCAGTAGTGCTTCTCAAACTTTTGCATCCTTCAGAATCATGAGGAGAATTCTCTTAAGTACAGATTGCTAGACCACAGGAGTGTACATTTCTACCACATTCCCAGGTGATGATGATGATGGCAGTCGAGGTAACACTTAAGAATTACTGTCAAGTTGCCTAGTGCCCTTTCTAAAAAGACCCACAGAGAAAGCCCTATCTGGTCATAAGGAGTGCGGCTTCTGACCAATTAGTTTCTTTTGATTTGTATAGACACGGCAAATCTTATAAATCATGCCTCCCTCTTTGGGCTGGCTGCTTGGAAAGCTCAGCACTGACCACGTGACCCAGTCTATCATGTCTGTGGGGCCACAAGATCTCAAGTTCATCCACTGACCTTAACCTCAGCTTCACCTTTTATTTTCCTGCTCTGTCTTGCCTTCAGTCTAAAAACTGATTTGGTTGAAGGTGACAAACCAACTTGAATTATATTAAGAAAAAAAGAGGGTCAGTTAATGATAAGGGATACTGGAGTGTCCTAAGAAAAAATAAATGTGTCCGGCCTGGGAGCAGCTAGGGGCAAGAGGCTACTTGGTGTCCCACCCCCACTTTTCATCTTGGCTTCTCATCTCCTCCTCACTGTTCGTTCTCTCTCTCTCTCTCTCTCTCTCTCTCTCTCTCTCTCTCTCTCTCTCATACACACATACACAAACACACACACACACACACACACACACACACACACACACACACACAAACACACACACCCCACAGCCCAGCTTTCGCTATAGGGTGGAAAATATGATCAACTCTGCCTCTCCAGCTTTCCCTCTCAAAGCTTCTATCACTTGACCTGATGCTTGCTGAGTCCCAACGTTAAGACTCCCAAGGAACACCCTGATTGGGGCAGATGCCTGAGCCACAGGCCAATGGGCCATGGTGAGGGTGGGGTCCTGTTGTAGAAGATGGCTGCCTCTCTGCAGTAGGTCTTGGTTGGGGTCATGGGGATTCTAGCTTTCGGGAATACTCAGTCCTGCGGATGAAGTCCAAAGGCAGGCCACTGTAGAATTTCTTCTTCCCCATGGAGGCCTTTTTGTTGTGTTCAGGCCTTCAACTATTTGGATGAGGTCCACCCATTTTAGAGAAGGCAATCTGCTTTACATGATCTACCAATTTAAATGTTAAGCTCATCCAACCCCCCCCCCCCACACACACACACACAGAAACACCCAGAGCAATGTTTGACCAAATATCTGGGCACCCTGGGGCCTAGTCAAGTTGACACATAAAATTAACCATCACAGATATCTTTTTTAATTGGCATAAATTATGTTTTAGCTCATGTCTAAATCCCTGGCACCTAGCCCCACATCTGTCATATGGTAAAAGCTTAGTAAATGTTGAATGAGTGACTGATCAATGATACTTTCAATGCCCAGGGAAGGAGAGATTTGCCTTTAAGGAAACCTGAGGTTAGGCCTTCTCTAATGAAATGTGGGGAATTCAACCCTACTTCTCTCAACTTGAAGATTCTGACTCTAATTTATTGGGTCTCCTTAATGTCCTCAGTAGGGAGCTTTGGTGGTTTTAAGTTTCTATCCTTCTCAAATGACAGGGGCTTTGATGGAGACATGTACTTTTGTGACAAAGATGAGAATTATCCCTCTACTCAGCTCTAGGCCTCAGAATTCCTGGCTCACAGGGATCCTGTCCAGATGGTCTGAGAAGATTGGAGATAATCTCCCACAAATGAATGCAAGAGGCAGGCTGCACCTTTTGTGGCAACAGCTGCCATGTGGCAGGTTGTCCATCCTGTAGGATGTCCCCCCAAATTCATCAAACCAAAAGCAAGAACTCTTTACTCCCAGGTCTGTCCCCTACATTCGTCCAGGGCAGGAGGGGTATGGGCACACATTTCTGGAGATAAGTTGCTAAACGATTATTTTCTCCAGTCCAGAGCCTCATATAGCAAAAGTTCCTAGCTAGCCACATTTGAAGGTGGTCCTGACACCAGCACCAGGAAAGAAGGCATTTACAGAGATTTTTTATTCAAATCCTAAACTGAGATATTCAACACGTGCAAAGATTCTATGCTGAAGTTGAAGAGGGAGGTCAGTCATTCCGGAGGCTCAATCATCTCATCTATCAAATGGGCATGATGAACACAATCTAGTGCTACTATGATTATTCAATTACATCAAAATTTGCTTTCAACTAGCATTTCTCAAGCACCCACTGGATGTCAAGCATGGTCACACAGTCATGGCCCCTGCCCTTGTGGACATCTTGGGAAGATGAGCTGAGCATCACAGAGTTGTACTGGAAGCCCTAAGTCAAGGCAGTGGCCACTTCCATGACGTGAGGGGTAGTAAGAATCCCCAAGAGATCTGACATCTGTGGTTATGGCTGAAGTTCGAAGGGACATTTGTCACCACCTTTGTGTGTTTGCCAACTCCACTGAACACAGTTTAGCCCAACATGGCATCACTTTGGAAAGATATGGTATATAGGTTAGAGCCGATGAATGGGGTGATAAGCCCGAGCTCTTTATGAGGAATCACTACCCAACAAGCACAGCAGGCATAATCAGATTAAAATTAATCAGGCAAAAGAAAAAGAAAACCTTGAAATGGTTTAGAAGAGAAATTCCAAGTTTCAGAAGAACGTAACATTCAAAAACATCACTAACAGAGCCAGGACACAACGGAGACTTATAAATATACTTCTTAGTGTACATTTCTGAGTGTTAAGGGAAAGCAAGGTGGCCCCAGAGTAGAAAGCTTGACTTCTGAGATTCAATCATCACGAATTCCAATCCCAGATTGACAGTTCACCACATTAGCACATTCAATAACTATTTACTGAGCTCCTACTATGTGCAAGATACCCTTCTAGATCTAAGGATATGGCTGTGTAAAAATAGTCAAAAATCCCTGATCTCATGGAGTTCCACTGTAATGAGGAAACAGAGGTGCTAAATAAGTGAAAGATGTATGTCAGAAGCTGGTGCATGTCATGAAGAAAAATAAAACAGGAAGAAGGAATGGGGAGAGGGTCGCTATTGAACATGTGACTTAACCTTTCAGAGCCTCAACTTCCCCACTGATAAAATTGGCCATGAACTCCACCACACTGGATTCCCTTGATGATTATGTAGATAAAGTGGCCGATGGCACTTGCTCCCTAAGAGGGACATAGTGTATATGCTCTCCCCATTCCTCCCCTGACCTGCTGATGCCAACAAAACCACTTGGCCAGTATTCTAAAAAGACATCTTCCCTGTGTTACTTCAGAATATCCTTGGTCCTTTTTAGTGCTATATCTCAAGTGTGAGAACCATTGTTGTGAAGGAGCTGCTAGCAGTGATGTGCCTGCAGTCCCAGCTACCCTGGAGGCTGAAGCAGGAGGATCACTTGGGCCCAGGGTTTTGAGGCCAGCAAAAAAGAAAGAAAGGAGCAGCTGATGTCCACAAGTGTCTCCAGAATGAACATGGTGGTATAGGTGTGAGTTGGTCATTTTCTATTTTATCATCTATGATCCAGTTTCAACCATTTTTCCTCATGTTCTGTGTCCTGGAGGCCAAGATCTGCAGCTTTCTGGGATCCCTAGCCAGTTAGCTTTTGGCTGGCCTTGGCCAATGGGTGATCTGCCTCTGCATTGGAGTCATCTGATGGAGCACTTGAGCATGCTTCAGAACCTCCTGGAGAGCTTGTTAAATACAGACGGCCAGGCGTATGATCCCAAAGGTCTAGGGAGGGGCCTGAGAGTGTGTATTTCTAACAGCTCCTGCTTTTTCTCATGCTGTTTCTGGGGAGCAGCTTCCCTTTGTCCCTCCTCAACATCTAACCAAGTCCACCGGGCCCTGGGGCCAGTTCCTGCCAAGCACACTGCCCTCATCTTCGCCCCAACCTCCACCTTTTCCTCCGCCTGATTCTTGTTAAGGCTTTTTGGGCAGCCCGTCTGGCTGCCGCACCAGAGACTCCCCACACACATGCATGCAGGCATACACACGTGCACTCTGATTAGCTGCACCTGAATGCCTGGCCTGTTTCCTAGGGGAAGATGATCCAAGCCCTCCTTAGGGCCTTGCGACATCCTGTGCTCAGGCCAGGAGGTCACAATTCCTGGTCACGGGACATTGCCTCTCTGCAGGCAGCCGTGCCACTCGCTGGCTTCCCCTGACATCTTTGTTTTAGGGGAAATGAACACAGAATGCAGCTGGATCTCTGCCAAACTCAGATCAACTGTGCCCTTTCCTGCCCCCATCATGGGCTGAGAGCTATGAAGGAGCAGCCTTCCTCTTCCCCTCTGGTCCTCGCCCAGCTCCTGGTCGGATCCAGCCCTGCCCTCCACTTCCGCTTTGAGGATGTGGTTACGACAACAGCTCTCTCCTCTGTCTTCACTAAGCAGCCGCTGGAGGGATAAGTGAGAAGCCCTGGGCTGTTTCATTAGCATGTGTTATTTGAATCCCTTCTTTTGAGGGCCCCTACTCATCTTTATGACATTCTGGTCTGGCTCTCGCTACTATCCTTCTCCCCCAAACCCAGCCACAGGGCATCGAGGAACCAAGTTCTGACCAGACAGCAGTCTGTTCTAGACATGGGCTTGGACCAGGACTGGATTTGAGTGCCAAGGAGGGCAACTGGATTGATTTCCTAAGTGGATATGTACTGGATGCCCTCCTCTCTGTTTCCTATAGCTTGCCAACCTGGAAGGCCTTGAAGGCAGCAACTTCTTGTCCTACATGGAGAAAGCTGTGTGCAGCAGCAGAGAATGAAGACAAATGGAGTCGACCATAGCAGAAGAGAAAGATCTGTCAAGAGGGTTTGTGTCCCTGGATCCAGCCGTGCCTGAATTCCAAATCATCCCAATAGCCGACAGAAGGGCTTGGTGTGCTTCCACCTGAGCTTGGCTTCTGCATGTCCAGACTCAGAACTGGACACACATAAATCTATACACTACACATTTACCACATATACACATTCCACACAAACACCACAGCCCCACAATACACATACACATGGTACATATGAACACCCATCACATGCATACCACACATATCCACCACACTCACTTCTCTGCATACACACATACACAGTTACCCACATACACATGCACATATACATATTCATATATAAATACAATCACATGTGCACACAACCCAACCTGCATAGTGACACAAACATTCACACAGGTTTACACACACATATCTGTCTACCGCTCCTTATAAAATGCCCAGTTCATAGCTGGGTGTGGTGGCGCACGCTTGTAATCCCAGCATTTTGGAAGCTGAGACAGGAGGATCGCAGTTCACAGACAGCCTCAGCTACTTAGCGAGGCCCTCTGCAACTCAGTGAGACCTGGTTTCAAAATAAAAAAATAAAAAATAGAGCCGGGCGTGGTGGTGCACTCTTGTAATCCCCGCACTTGGGAGGCGGAGACAGGAGAATTGCACAGGTTCGAAGCCAGCCGTGCTGGCTTAAGAGACCCTGTTTCCAAATATAAAAAAAGTATAAAATAGGTCTGGGAGTGTAGCCCAGAGGTAGGGTTTCCAGGAACCCCAGTATCACCGCCAAAAAAAGTAGGACCCAGGGTATAGCTCAAAGGTACAATGCCCCTGGGTTCCATCCCCGGTACTACAAATAAACGAACAAACAAATAAATAAATAAAATGCCCAGTTCATAACGCAATCCTGGGGCACTGTCTTGGCCGCCTCTTCTCCTTACTAGCCGATTGTCATGTTTCCTCTCCCGGTCCCTGCCCCAGCCCCCAGGAGTCCAACCACGGTTCCCACCCCTCCTCCCATGACTGGCTTGTTTTCTTTTCCTGAGTGATTTTAGGTTCCCATCTGTCATCTTAGGTAATTAATCCCGAGACAGAAGGCCAGAGAAGCCTACCCCACATCGCCAACCCATTAACTAATTGCAAAAGGTGCTCGCTTCGTATCATATTAATCCACCAAAGCTGCCCCACCACCCCACCTCACTTCCTGAGTCTTGCTGATAAAAACGACGAGCCACCTGCTACTGCCCCGGATGGCACTGCTGTGATGGATGAGCCGTGTCCTGAAAGGGTGGGGGTCAGCCACGGGGACTCATGTGTCAGGTCAGGGAGAGTGTGGAGAGGTGGACAGGAACGAGTGGCCAGCTGCCAGAATAATCGTTCCCCCCACTCAGCAGGATCTGAGACTTCCTGTATCCTCAGATACCACTGCCAAGGCCCAGCTTCCCCAGGCCACTGCCCCGGATAACAGGGCCTCTGAGGCCCAGGACAGGTGGGAAGGCCTGAAAGGCACCCAGCCCCCTGCTTCCAGCAACACTTCCCTCCATTTTTTCTGCTTCCAGCCTCTTGGTCTGCGAGTTGAAGGAGACCAGCTTTCTGTGGACCACCCACGGTCTGCAAGAGCTTCCCCTCCCCCACACTGGGGGCTCAGAGGCCATGCCAGCACCGTGCAGGGACTGGCTGATGGCCTATTTCTCAGCGGGATTGCCTGCAAGCCTGCGTGGGAGCGTGCGTGCACATCCCACTTCTCCACTTCCAGGACTGGAATAAATTGCCTGATCGACAAACCTCCTCTGTAGTTCCCGTGCACCGTGCCTGTGGGTCGGCCTCCGCTCCAGTTGCAGTCAGCTGACCTAATCCATTTATCATATTTATACCAAATTCCATTTTCCATATGTGGAGTTAGGGCCTCCTGGTTCTGCTATGCAAATTGGACATGATGATTTGCAAATGAGCAGAGGCCTGGCACTTTTTAAAAATCCCATTAAGAATGTTGCCACCCTGGTACTGGCTAGGAGGAGGGAGGCTAGAAGTGAAGAAATGAAGGAGGGTGCTACGAAGCTCTCTCCCTCCCTTACGGTAGCTTTGGTTGGTAGGGACCTACTCTCTCAGTCTTCCAGAACCCCCACAAGACTCCTTAACGTTCACTCCCCTGGTGGAGGTGATGGGCACAAGGATTGTTGGGGAGAAAAGGTCTGGCATGAGATCCTCACAAGGCCGGGGCGGGGGACAATTATTGATCTGATTCTTTTCACTTGATCTCGCTGCTGATTTCTTAGCTATGGGCCCTGGCTAAAGACAAAGCCAGGCCCAGGTTGAAAGTGGCCGGCAGAGTAGGCACCAGCGATCCCTACACCCACCTCCCAGGTTCTGCAACCCACTGACTGGAACAACAGAAGACACATAATTCACTGGTGGATTTTTATCTTTTCGAGGGTGGGGAATTGAGATCCATGGGTAGTGATTTCCCAGAGCAAGGTAGTTGTCATGTTCGTGTGTGCGTGCATGTGTATTGCGTGCATGTGTGTGTGCGTGTGTGTGTGTGTGACTAGGGATTGAACCCAGGGCCATGTGAGTGCTAGGCAACCACTCTACCACTGAGCCACAGCCTCAGCCCACCAAAGCCTTTCTATAGAATGAACAGGCACTGCAGCCCACTTTGTGGGATAGGCATGATCATATGCCCATGGAATAAGCCTTGCATGAGCAGCTTTGAACTTGTGTTGGAACAATGAGCACTACGTTATAACCCATGAGCAGGCAACTTTACAAAATCTTCTTTCTCCCACACACTCTTCTCAAACCCCTCTTCAAGCAGATGAGTTTGTTCAGAATCCCAGAACCTGGGCCTGTCTTTGTCTTTAGCCAGGGACCATAGCTCAGAAATCAGCAGAGAGATCAAGTGAAAAGAATCAGATCCCTAATCTTCCTCAGGAATTCCCAAGTGAGCCATTTATTGTACCGTGCCAGGAACGGTCCCACAAAGCATCCTAGAGAGAGATGCTCTAGCAGCTGATGGGTGCCAGTGGGGAAACCCAGACAAAAGAAAAGAGCAGGCATGGCCATCCAGACCTCCTGTGCACCATGCTCATGTCCCTTCTCGTGTCCCCCTGCTCTGGCTTCTGGCAGCCTGCTGTGTTGTTTTCTGGCATGGCATTCGAGAAAGAAACCTCATTTTAGTTCAAAGTTCTGCAGATTAATTTGAAGCCAATGTCTTACTTTTTTTTTTTAATACACTGGAGGAAAGAACATGTAATCCCAGCTTTTCCAAAGGCAGAGCAGGAGACTTCAATAACAAAGTTGTATTTCACTTGGCAATCAGGGAGAGCTGCCCTTTTTGTTCCAAGTGTCCTTGTTTATTGTTCTGTTTCTAAGAATATGCAGAAGGGACATCTCCAGGGCTGTAGTACTCTTTCAGCAGGAATTTCAAAACTGGCACTCAAAACATTTTGCCAATAGTTAGACAAATGTGGGCCAGTCCCCAACATCCAAATCGTGGTGCCTGACATCAGGAATGGTACGGCAAGTTGTCCCTGACAAATAAGATATTTGCAGAGGTTTTAATACAACGAAATACAAGATCCTGGAGAAGATAATGTCAAATTCAACCACACGGTACCTGGTTTACATTAAGGGCCCACAAAACCCCTTATATCCCATGGGTTGTCCCTGCAAGCACGAGTCCCCTTTGAATCTTGTCTTAATGTGATTCATTAAGGCAAGCTACCATTGGTGCCCAGGCGATGTTTTTAATTACTGGGTTCCATTCACTTCTGTAAGGTCTCGTTGTTATCCTTCCAGCAGATACTTACAAATCTGACTTCTTTGGGGGTTCCCTGTGATCTGCACAAGGACTGAAACTGCTAATGAGAGCCAGGCAGGTCCCCAGCCAAGGGGGCCGCTGATTATCAAGCCAAGAAACATCCAGACTTAGAAACTAATGAGCTGGCAGGGAGACCAAAACAGACTAAGAATGTGCAGCGCAGCACTGAAGAGAGAGGCCACCAAGACAACCTTAGGAGGGAGACAGAAAAGGGTGATAAACTTAAATTCTATCTGAGCATTTACAGTTGCTAACAGACAAGGCAGCTGTGAATATGGGGATCTGGCTGCAGCCCATCAGGAAAGAACACTCAGGCTATCAAACAGTAGATTTGAGGCAGGTGTGGTGGTGTATGCCTGTAATCCCAGTACTGGTGAAGCAGAGACAGGAGGATTGCAGGTTCAAGGCCAGCCGCTGCAATTTAGCAAGACTCTGTTTCAAAGCAAAACAGAAATAAATGAATAAATAAATGTATAAATAAATGAATAAATAAAATAGGACTAGAGGTGTAGCTTAGATGAAAATTCAAAAAGGTGCTCTTTGACCAGGGACCAACACCTTCAATGACCTCTTAAAATTAGCTACTATGGCAGGGTGTGGTGGCGCACGCTTGTAATCCCCGCGCTTGGAAGGCTAAGACAGGAGGATCGCACAGGTTTGAAGCAAGCCTCAGCTACTTAGTGAAGCTCTGAGCAACTTAGTGAGACCCTTTTTCCAAATAAAATAGAAAATAAGTCTGGGAGTATAGCCCGGAGGTAAAAAGGCCCTGGGTTCCACACCCAGTACCACCAAAAAAAAAAAGCTACTTTGTGGTTATTATTTACAACTGAGACCAGGAAGAGATCTAGAGATCTGTAGTAGGAAAGCCAAGCCAGGACCTGAGATCCAAAAGGTCAACTTCTGCGTTTGGGGCATCAGGTCAGCCCCTGGTTTCACACTTCACGCTTCCCCTCAATTGCTTGTGGGGTCCATATCTTCTATCACACTCAGTTTTAGTAATGCCTGAGTATCCTAGCCCATTGCTGGGGAGGGATCTTCTCTCTCAGCTTGAGACAAAAAATACTTTTTAATCCACAGCTGGCATGTTTCCTGCCACTAGTAGAAGTCAACCCAAATGTGTGGGCCACTAAGGACAAGATAGGTCGAGCCAGTTGAGCCTTTATATCCTGACTGGTGGTCATCTCTCTCAAGGATCCAACCTGTTTCTTTTGACAGAAACAATACCTTCTTAAATTACAAGTCTGAGAAGGGCTTATTCCCATCATCAAGAATCCTTTAAACCAGCAGCTGTGACTCCTTGTAACACTCCCACCTCAAAACAGCAACAAACACCCTTTTACCCCCACGGGAACGTAGAAGACCCCTCACTAATGGGCATGGGTTTTTACTTCGTTTGCAGGTCCTGGCTGTATTTACCCCTACCCTCACCTGGCCTGGCTGCGGCACTGTTGTAGCAGCTGTTGCTTCAATGCAGTTCCTTAACACCTCCCCAATGCCCGCTCTGGCCGCTTTCCTGACCTTGGCTCTTTCCTCCAACAACCCCTGCAATTTGGCACCTGCTGAAGTGTTCCTCAAGCCCCAGCAGGGTTAGGTACCAACTTGTCAGACCGGGAATGGGCAGACACGCCCAGAACCCTGTCCTAGAAAGGCCGGGGCAGGGCATTCTATTGCTAGAGGCTCCTTTTGCTTTGCCACGATCCCAACTCTTGAGTGCTCAGTACTAAATCTCACCACCTTAGCACATCAGTCCTGGAAAGCAACTGTAGGGGCCATAGAAGCCAACAACAGTCCCTTAACTCTTCTGCCTTTCTAACGCTCCAAAACTGTGGGGCACTTGATGTTCTAACAGCAAAACTGGGAGATACCTGTTCACCTATGCACTGCTTAATGAAATATGTTGCTTCTGGGTAAATACCTTCTCCCAAGTTGAAAACAAAACCCTCAACACTATCAAATACAACATCAAAATTATTGATACTTTACAAAGTAATGCTGGTTTAGGAACAGGGTGTTTACAATCCCTGTTCCAAGTTCTCGGGTCACGAATATGGGCTTTGCAGTACCTCTTTGCCTTATTTTGCTTGTTTTGCTATTTGGCCCATGTCCACTTAACATGATTGTCAGGGGGCTTCCCATGCAAGAGATTTGGTGATGGCATGCTCCCAGGGGAAACCTATAAAGGAGGGAGAGAAGCAGGATGAGGCAAAGGAAGAATCTGGGCAAATAGTTTGCAGTGTAATTTAGCCTCTGATCCCACAGGAAGATCTTGCTTCAATTCATTAGATCAAGCAGCCAGGCATTTGTACCCCTGTATCCATCAACCATTGGCTATGGCCGGCCTTCAGGGCTTCAAACCCTCTCAAGCATTTCTGGGTGGAGCAGCTGTCAGTCAACTCAGGGCAAATATCTGGATAATGGTGCAGCTGCAAGCAAATAGCAGCTGACCCAGCAGCGGGGAAGGCCTCACCCATCTGAGAAGGGGAACTGAGGAAGGATGGTAGCATCTCCAATGGGCCACTGGGTGGACCATCCGCCTGCACTCACCTGTGCTATGAATAAAAAAGAATCTCTGATTGTGTTAAGGCACTGAAATTTTGGATTTGTTTGTTAAGGGAGCTAGTATCTAATTGCGCACCTGATCACTTAAACCAGCAGTTAGTGAACTCTTTCCATACATGACCAGATTGTAAATGTCTTCAGCTTCACAGGCCAGATGGTCTCTGCTGCCACTATTGGCCAGACTTGTCTTATGGATCATAATTTCAACCCCTGTCCTACACCGCACCCCTCAAGAGTGGGGATGATATCTTGGAAATCTTTCCTTTTCAACTAAGACTTTGAACAGAACTTTACTTGTATTCTGCAACCCATTACAACCCAGTGGATTGATATGAAAAATTAAAAAATAAAAGTAGGTTTTGGGTATGATCATTGCTTAATTTGATTTCAACTGGAGGAGCCACAGAAGAGCTGACTTTCTGGGTCTGGTGGAGATTTCTCTGATTCTCTGTGATCTCCTTTTGAGTTCCTGTTGGGGCTGGCTGGCTACAGGGTGTTGCACCCATGAGAACAGAGGGTGACCAGAGAGTTCAGCAAAGTGCTGCCAGTGGCAGAAGCTGTGCAGACCCTGGTGGGCCTGGCATGCAGAAGGATCAGCACCATCCCATCCCAGGGTCTTGGGGGATGGTTAAAAGTTCATCCAGCCGGGCATGGTGGCACACGCTTGTAATCCCCACACTTGGGAGGCAGAGACAGGAGGATCACGCAGGTTCGAAGCCAGCCTCTCTGGCTTAAGAGACCCTGTTTCCAAATAAAAATATAAAAATAGGTCTGGGAGTGTAGCCCGGAGGTAGAAGTGTTTCCGGGAACCCCAATACTACCACACAAAAAAATAAGTTCATCCACTCAGTGCTAAAATCCTCTCTGCTACAATCTCATCTTGGTGCTCCCATGTGCAGTGACAGCTATAGCCTGAGAAGGACACAATCACCAGAGGCTCAGATCCATACACAATGACAGTTGAGTTCACTCCACCAGGAAATCTGCCTAGACCCACAGAGTTGCTGAGTGCCTGGAGAACGAGAATAGACAGAGCAGGGGGGTGGTGAGTGCCAGTTATGGCCACACAACCAACTAACACTTCTGTTGTATGTTTCTCAGGAAATAAGGCCATTCAGAATCTTAGAGAAAGTCTTCTCATATAGGGCAAACTTACCTAAGAGGCAGGTGGATTTGAACAACACAAGGGGAGTGCCCACATGTCAGGGCCAATATACCTGCCCCCTAGCAACTGGAATCACAGCTGGTGACCATTCACAACTGGATCCCTCACTGGTCATGGCCTTCAGTCACAAGCAACTGCCCTACCCAAGTTTTGGATTGGGATACATCTCTCAGTTATTCCTAGCTGATACAAGGATACAAAAGCCTGGCCCCTTCACCTCAGTTTGGGACAATTCAGCTTTAGAGCTCTCCAAATCTGCTTAGTTCTAATTGCAACTGCTTTGTGAGTCAGTTTCCCCAGCCTTTTTCCGTCATCCTCTTTAGGAACATTTCTGGTGCATTATTCACTGTCAATTAACTAATGCATGTAGAAATTGACAAGCCAACCAGAATAACTAAAACAATTTTGAAAAGAACAACAATATTAGAGGACTTATACTTCCTGATTTGAAACATACTGCAAAGCTACAGTAATCCAACTAGTGTGGTACTAGCATAAAATAGACATATAGACTAATGAAATATAATTTGATGTCCAGAAAGGATCTTCTATTCTGCACTTTGGTCAATTAATTTTCAACGAAGGTGCCAAATCTACTCAATCAGGAAAGGATAGTCTTTTCAAAAAGTGGTGATTGGACTATGGGATAGCCATATGCAAGAAAATGACTTTAGACTGTTATGTCTCATTATACACAAAAATTAACTCAAAATGAATCAAAGACCTAAATGTAAGAGCCCAAATTATAAAACATTTAGAACAAAACATAAAAGGAAATCCTTTTGACCTTGGATTAGGCTAAGAGTTCTTAGTTATGTGACAAAAGTATAATCCATAAAATAAAAAATTAATAAATTGAACTGCATCAAATTTTAAAACATTTTCACTTCAAAGGCACTGTTAAGAAAAATGAAAAGATGAGGCATGGACTGGGAGAAAATATTTGCAAATCATATATCTGATAAAGGTCTTATATACAGTATATAGAAACTCTTAAAATTCAAGACGACAAACAACTCAATTTTTTAAAGTAGGCAAAAATGCGAATAAACATTTCATCAAAGAACACATACAAATGGCCAATTAGTGCATGAAAAGATGTTCAACATCATTTAACTATCAGAGAAATGCAAAGCAAAGCCATGAGACAGCACTTCACACCCACTAAGATGGCTAGAATAAAAAAGCGAGACAGTAGCCAGGCGTGGTGGCACATGCTTATAATCCCAGCACTTGGGAGACTGAGACAGAAGGATCACGAGTTCACGGCCAGCCTCAGTTTCTTAGTGAGGCCCTCGGAAACTTACTGAAATCTTACTATTCATAACTTACTGAATAATAAGAAAATAGTACTGGGGGGGTGTAGCTCAGAAGTAGCATGCCCCTGGGTTCAAACCCTAGTACTACAGAGGAAAAAAAAAAAGTGAGACAGTAAAAAGTATTGGTGAGGATGTAGAATAAGAGGAACCCTCATATATTGTTGGTGAGAAATGTAAAATGACGCTGGCCACTTTGGAAAACAATTTGGCAATTTTTTTTAAAAAATTGCATATGAATTTATCATATGCCTCAGAAATTCTATTCCTAGGTATATACCCAAAAGAAATGAAAACAAATGTTCACACAGAGACTCATACCCAAATGTTCCTACAAGCATTATTCTCAATAGCCCAAAAGTGAAAATAACCCAAATATTCATTAATGGATGAATGAATAAATAAAATATGGTCTATTCATGCAATGGAATATTATTCAGCAATAAAAATACACATAGTACTGATGCATGCTGCAATGTAGACAAAACATAAAAGCACTAAAAATGGTAAAAGAAGCCAGACAAAGACCACATAATATATAATTATGTTTGCATAAAACATCCAGAAAAGGCAAATCTGTAGAAACAGAAAGATTAACAGTTTCAGGGACTGGGGTAGGAAATGGGCAAGGACTGCTGATGAACACCAGGGCTACCCTTGAGGTAATAGAAATGTTCTAAGGTTAGACCATAGTGATGGTTGCACAAGTCAGTAAATTTACTAAAAGGCTTTGAACTGTATGCTTAAAACAGATGAATTCTGTAGTATATAAATCACACTTCAGTGAAAGTGCTTTAATAAAAAGCCTTTTACATACATATCTACATGCATATACATATCTCCATCTCAAAGTCTATTTCTAGGGAACCCAATTGAAGACAGCATATTTTGCATTTTAGTAGAAATACCTATTACTTTCTTATCTTCAGCCAAATTGGAGAAAATTGCAGTTTCGAGATGGAAAGCCCAAAGATTGGCCAAGCACACAGCACTCCCCTCCACTTCCCAAACTCTCTCCCTTTATGTCACAGCTGTCATCCCTACCGCCCTTCTCTGACAACAGCTCTACGGCCCAGCACCACAATTCCTCCTCATGAAGAAAATTACTCAACCACTTCCTACATGGCAGAGTTCTGGAGGCCCATTCTACCATCTCTCATCATTTTTAATTATGAATCCCTCTTTTTAATCAATGTGTCCATACGGGGCTATGTGTCATGATTCCCTTGGTCTGTAAAGTCCAGATACCTAGTGGTGTAGATAGGGGCAGTATAAATTACCTGTGCTCGGTGGGGAGTGAGAGGCGATGGGTTGACAGGCGTGAGCCCAAGAGACAGACTGGGAAACAGAGAAGGGAAGGGGAAAAAAGACGAGTTGATAAACAAGGACTCCGAGTTCACCCCCACAAGGCTGACTGCTCATTGCTCAATGTTGCGAGACACTGACTTCTTAGAGGTTTGCAGTAACAGCTCGCTCGAGCTGGAAATTGCTGTGAATGTGCGTGCTACCCGAGGCCGAGCTTGTAAAAAGAGTTCTCTGGCATTCCTGCCTTGCTGACAGGTCTGGGACATCATGCGTTCCTTTGCACGGCTGAGTCTGAGCCCCAGCAATCCTGCCTCCAAGCTCTTGACCACTGGACCAATCATCGATGAGCTAGCCCATTTCAGTCCCTCTCTCCCCTGTCTCACGTTCTAGGTCTCAGGCACAATGCCATACCCTTCCCTCTGTCTAGAATTTCTTCCCCCTTCTCATTCAGTCCCCATATATTGAGCATCTATCATGAGCTAACAGAAATCTCACTGCACTAAGTGCTGGTACCAAAAAGCCACAAATAACACAGCCTCCACCACAAGAAGCTTGCAGTTGTAATTAGGTCTTCTTTGTGCTGCAATGCTATATAAAAGAAACATTGGGAACAGAGTGGTGGGCATGGACAAGTCCACCCAGAAGAAGAGATCTCCAGAAGCTTCCAAGAAAAGGGGATGTTTACAGGGTCTCTTAAAATGATGGACACTTGAATGCTGGGTATTAGATTTTATAGAAAGGAGAAAATGCAGCAATTTAGGCAAAACCCCAGAGCAGCACTATCCACCAGAATCTTCTAACATGGTGATCATGTCTCTATCCACACCATCTGACATGGTAGTCACTAACTATTAAGCACTTGAAATGTGGCCAGTATACAAGAAAATAGGATTTAACTTTTGTTACATTTAACCTCAATCTCCCCATGTGGCCAGCAGCTACTGGAGTGGAAAACACAGCCCCAGAGGCATCGGTGGAAGTTGTTGCAGGAGGCAGAAGTTCAGGGTGCCTGGAAGCTGCTGCTAAGAAACAGAAGAATACAGGCCAGATCACAGAGGAGCTTGGGGCACCTCTGACTCGCTCACCCTGCCATCAGCCCAGACACCCAATTTCCCCACCTGGTGAGGCACCAGGGCCCACCTCTGTCCTTCCACCATCCTCAAGTCCAAGAGTCATCAACTCAGTTGTCTGCACCTGGTGAGAAAATCCCAGGCACAATGTCCAGCAGGATGGGGGGAGCTCCATGGAAAAGGAGCAGCAGCTACTTGGCATCGATTGTATTACTGTCTCCAAATACAAGCCAAGAATTACCTGATCTTCAAACGTCTCAAGAGAAGCCAGAAATCAGGACTTGTTCTGTGAGACTGTTCAATGTTTGAATGTTGGATACATTTTTTAATGCTATGCAGGCCAAGGAAAGTCATTGTTGGGGCTGGAATTTGGTCCTTGAACTACAAGCTGGCATTCAATCCTCCTTCCCTGCCTCTTTTTCTATATAGCATGCACCTGTGTTTATAATGCCTCCCCACCCTAGGCTCCCTCAAGGACATGAACCAAAGTCTTACTCATCCATCATTCAAGAACGTTGTACAACAACTGTATATGGTCTTTGTTTTTTAGGTGTTAGTTGAATGAATAAATGACCTCCTTCATTTGTACAATAATTTTTACCAGCCCAGGCAGTGGCTCAAAGAGACAGCAACAAAGGAGTTAAAAGGCAGGAAATGAACTAGGCTTTGGGATAAAGCCCCATTAATTGCCATCTTACCAGAAATCCTTTCCCCTGCAAATATGTGGGCTGTAAATTAAGATCTGAATTGTTGTTTTGAGCACAGCTTTCTCCAAACCACAGATTTGCAAACACTTCTCTTCCCGGTAGTTTGAGGCCTCACAACAGTCTTGTGCTATTAAATCTTGCTGAAAAGTGGGCTGAGACCACTAGGTCTCTTGTGAAAATTACCAGACTTGTGGAGGGCTGGTGTGGGATTTAGCAGGATGCCCCTGCCCCCATCACCAGAGAGAGGGCTCAGCCAGGAAGAGGCACCTGGGAAGGAGAATGTCTGGCCTCAGGTGATCCGGGCAGAGCTGCAGGGTGGGGGCAGGAGACCGGCCTGCAGTCAGCAGGTGGCTTCCGAAAGTGAAGAATCCAAGCCTACGGTCCCCTTGTTTGTTCCGCTCCACATCCTACAGCAGCTTAGGGGATGTCATTTAAACTCCGCGCTCCAGTTGCTCCAAGCATTGACTGGGAATAAATGTGCTACACGGCACGGCAGCTTCCTAAAGCCAGGTGGATCTCCGTGCAGTGATTTCACACTCGTGGCAGGAGGAGTGATGCATGAGCCAAGAAAAGCTGGAGTGGAACTTCTAGACGATGGGGGAGGGGACACATTCGAATGCCTGCTCCTGCTCCCTGTGGCATCCACATGCCAACTATCCCACTAGAAGCACGTGATCATGTTCCTGCAATTTTTCCTTTGGAGCTATTCGGGAGAGATTTTTGAGTGCCTGAAATTCATCCTTGTAGAATCAAGGAGCAAAGACACAAGACAGCCACTCGCAGTACAGAGGAAGAAACTGAGGCTCGGGGTTGTTATGTGCCATGTTCAAGGGCGTGCCCCAGACTCCCTTGCCCAGCCCAGAGCCCTCTTATCTCACACCACGGTGGCCCTCGCTAATCCGCACATCTGAGCACACCATGGTGTCCTCTCAGAGTCACTGATGACAAAGGCCATTTTTCACCGAGGATATAATCTGCTAAAATCTTCTCCTGTATTCCAGGCAAAGAGCTCCCATATTTCACAGCTCCAGCTAATCACAAATATTAACGGATGAAACAGGAAGAACGACAGGAAGCGAAGGCGACTTCCCAGTTCCGGGAAACTTTGGAGATGGAACCAGTTTTGCCTGCCCTGATCACTCACCCATACAAACATCCTATAGGCTCGTAACGTTTAACACAACTCTTTTAAATACCTGGATACAAACTAATATTCTCTTTAAACCCATAGACAATTTATTTAGGGAAGATAATTGATGAGTTATTTATATTAGTCCCCAGTGTCCAGCGCCACCATCATTGAGATGAAATGCTCGGGACAGAGTGAAATCCCTTAATTACTCGCGCATGTGTTGCATGTTGCAGGGAAAGAAAACATAATGCAGAGTGCTTATATATTTCAGCGGCATAATAGCTTGATGAAGATTTCCAAATTTTTCAAAATGTCATTTCTTTCCAAAAGATGGATTATTTCTGTTGGGGTTTAGTCTACCTAATTATTCCTGCCTTGATTACTTAACTACTCCAGATATTTCATCCCCGCATGCTCTTATCATGTTCAGCATGTTAGAAGAACCGAGGCAGCTTATTAGCAATGAAGTAGACCATCCTGCTTCCTAGTCGTGGCAGTGGGAGCTTGGGCTGCATGGAGCGCAAGGAACCCCTTCACAGGACAACTGGCCTCCCTGCAGCCTCCACCCACAGCGGCCCCAGCTTGTCTGAGGCATGTGCAGCCAGAATGTGATTGCATCTTCTCTAGTATTCACCCCGCCCCCCTCCTGTCCCAGATGCCCCAGAATGGTAATTCCCCTGGGCACTCTAGCTCCCTGCCCTGTGCATTGCAGAGATGGCGAACATGGGCTGTGCATTTCTCTCAATAGGAGCTCCTCAAACTGCAGCCCAAAGGGCTTGGTTAAATAGAGCCAGGATTCCACCCTCCTGTCTGAGTCCAGAGGTCTGGGCTGGGACCAGAGAATAGCATTTCTCAATCGTTGCCAGGGTATGCTCCTACTGTTGGACCCCAGACCATACTCGGAAGACACTGTTTTATGACTAATTTGCTTTTATTTCTTTTCAAAAGAATTTACAAATTCCATGTCGTGGTTAGTATCTGTATTAAGCTGGAAATTGGAACCTAAGGCATTTATTTATTGAACTTTGTAAATGTCTATCCAGCGTCCAATTCTGGGTTCAATGAGCAAAATAACAATTTGGCTTCACACTGGGGGAGAGGGCAGGAGGGAGGGAGGACAGAGACGAAAGAATGTTCAGAAGGAAGGAAGGATGGAAGGAAGAAAGGAAGGAAGGAAAGGAGGGACAGAAGGAGGGAGGGAGGGAGAGGGGACAGGAAGGAGGAGGAAGGAGCAGGGCAGAAAGGAAAGCAATGATATACAGGGATTGGGAAGGGCAGACGCCCTAGAAGGGTTCTGGAAGGTTTGATTCTACAGCTATGCTCTAAAGAGGCTGGGAGTAGGCACAGCCCCACCGCTGGACTATAAAGGTCGTGGCTTTTCTCTGTATTTCCCTGTTGCATGGGGATAGCAGGGGTCGGTTACCCTATCAACCACGAGTCATGCTTCACTAACTCGGGGGGCGATGGGCAAAGGGCAGGCCGGGAGCCCAGTGCCTGCCTGGGGCGCACCTGTCACGCAGAGGGAGGGAGGCCCGCGCCCTTTGGCTGATCCCACTGCCTGGAAACGAGCCAGACTCCGCTGCCTTTGAAAGCTTGTTCCTTGGAGCAATCCCGGCTTGCTAGGTTTAATTGTTTCGTCTCTCTTTTTTTTTTTTTTCTGGTTTATGAAGCTGCCCGCCTGAAGTCCGCCCCTTGCGCAGCGGCCCGGAAAGGTGGGAGGAGCGCAAGCATAGCTTGGGGCTCGGGGCTTCGGGAGAGCCGGTTCTTATTTCTGGATTATAAAGAAGCGTTTGTTGGAAGCTGATGAATTGCGGCGGGGCTGGGGCCTGCAGGACGCGCACCTGTGACGCTTTGCGGCTGCTGGAGTCTGTTTATGCATCAAATGTGACCACGGATTTGCCCTGGTGCTCGGAGAGGCCAGGGGGATGGGCAGGGAGATGGAGTTTCTGGGCAAGCAGGTGGCCCTTGGCCTCCTACAAGTTTGAAAGCCTCTGAGCTCTTCCTACTCAAAATGTGGTCCACGACTCAGCAGCATCACCTGGGAGCTCGTTAGAAATGTCAATCTCGGCCCCACCCAGACCCACTGAATCCCCAGCCTTCATTTTAATAAGTTCCCTGTTTACGTGAAAGTTTGAGAAATTTGGCACAGAAAAGGTTAAGGGCTCTGGGCTCCACAGGGGAAAGGGAAGGGAGAGGGAATCAAGATCAGTCCTGGATTTGGACGGGGGAGTGGAGGGGTAACCCTGAGGTCTGCAGGCTGGAGTGGAGGACGGAGAAATCAACATGTGGAATGCGTTATGGGAAGGTATTTGAAAGTGGGAGTAAACACAGCAGGGGGCTGGCCCAGTTTGTCTGGGGGAGGAGTGGAAGGAGAAGAGCTGGGGTGAGCAGTGCCACCCACACTCCCAGGAAAGGTGGGGATGCTGCCACTGTAACATTTGGCTCTCCAGGCCATGTGCTCCACCCTCACCCATTTTAGTAAGGACAAAGGATGGAAGAGACAGCAGTGGCCAGAGCTGACCCCCAAAGGTATGCATGTAAGAAGCACCTGGGAGTTTCCTAATAAGCAGGCTGACATGTGGTGAATAAAATTTTAATGCAGGAAGAAAGAGAAAGCACATGGTCATAAAAAGTCCCTGGCATCCTGCATGGTAACCGAAAGAACACGCCTGGCCACAAGTGCCTGGGAGCAGTGGTGCCTTGGGTTGCAGCGATCCTCCCGAGGCCCCAAATCGGCCTGGGTAGGTGACCAAGAACCAGCCTGCTCTCCATTTTCTGCACTAGTGAAGGGGAGCAGAAATATTGAGTGCACTAAAGAGCAGGTAATCCACAAGGAAATGGCTTGGATTTTTTTTTTTTGGTGTACGTCCCTTTCTAGACCCCCATCTGACCCTCTCTTGCCCTCAACTTACTGTCTACCCTACTGGAACCAAATAGCCTTGGGGAGGGAAAGAGTCACCAGTTAAATCTCATAGCATCCAAAGTACATGATACACTTTCTGATTCCGCTCCAGGGCTCCTTCCTCAGCCTCATTCAACATTTCTACACATGGAGCAGAAGGACCAAGGGAAGACACACACCTATCAAATCCTTGGTTGCCCCCAAGCTGGTAGGATAATTAAAAGACTGGCTAATCTACCTGGATTCCAATGTTGTCTCCACAGATTGTTAGAATAGCATGAGCCTGTCAAGATGGTGTATATGCATGTATGTATATATCTGCTTCTGTGTCTTCTTACATAAAGATTTTAAGGTGGCTTGCAGAAATCATAGCAAATTAAATTAAAATTAAAATGTGAATGTCATGCTCAGTTTTAGTCCAAATGTGCAATGAGGACTGACAGAAATAGTGGCATATTAATAGGGGAAAACCCATAAAGTTCTGCCCCCCAGCGTAGAAAGCCGAAGGAGGTGAGAAACACATCTTAGCAACACCTAGAATGTATGGGTAGAGGGAGATGGTGCCTGGAGAAAGAGGAAGGGGCCGCTGTACTTCCGGAAAGATGGCGACTGAGAAAAGCGGGGCTTAAGAGCCCCGCTAACAACCAATCTCCATTACCACAAAATCAGCGCCTTTCATAGCCAGAAAACACCATCACCAGAGAAACAAAAAAATCACCAGGCTCCAGAGAGAAAGCGGACTGAGAACACAGCTCAGAGCCACAGAGGAGATATACCGGCCTCACACCTGAGGACTCGGCAGCAGCACCATACTGCCGGCGGCAGCGGTGAGTTCACCAGATGGCTACAGCAAGCTGAGGTGAGCCGCTACGGATCAGCCAGGTGGGATTTCTCGGCGCAGAGAGCATCTAAAGCTCCCAGTGGCTGAGCTCAGCACACGCTGCAGGGATTCAGAGTGGAACTCAAAACCAAGAAGAAATACGTCAGCCTCACGGCCAAGGGCATACCAGCGGTGCCATATTGCCACCGGCGGCAGCAGCAGCAAATTCACCGAGACCAGTACAGCTACATCTGCATACTCAAGAACAGTGAGTCAAATTGCGGGCCACAGAGGAGAAATCCCAGTACTGTACTCCCTGGGACTTGACCCAGTGGGGGAGTGGCGGTGGCAGAGATATCACACCATAGGAGAACATGCAACCTGGCACCCCCCACAGTCTAAAGCAGCCTCTATCGACTCTCTGGGTCGGAGACTCTGTGATACAACCCAGTAAAGGAGTAGTGGGGTCTGAGATACTACTGACTCGAGATCCAGAACACCTTAAGTGAAGTCATAGTGACCCAAGGGAAGAACCCAGAGAAGGCACAAACTTCCGAAATCATGGGAAAGAGGAATAATACTGGAGCCATGAATGCCCACAACCCCACAACATCAGAACCCGATAAAACAGAAAATCAGAGATTTCTAGAAGATCAAATCAGGAAAATAACTGTAGAAATAATAGAGGTGCTTCGAAAAGAATTCAGAGAGAGCCAAAAAGAGATAAAGGATGCAATTAATGAAGTAAAGGCCTCAATTCAAAGCACAAACAACCGATTAGACCACATGGAGAACAGAATCTCGCTCTTAGAAGATGATCATTCCAAAAATGAACGCATAGTTCCTAATCTAGAAAAAAATATCCAACAGCAGGAATCTGACATTGAAGAAATATGGGCCCATTTTAAGAGAGCTAACCTAAGAATAATTGGAATAGAGGAGGGAAAAGAAAGTGAAACCAAAGGAATCAACAATCTCTTCAAGGAAGTAATAGCAGAAAATTTTCCAAACATAGAGCAAGAGGTTTATACACAGGTCCAGGAAACTTATAGAACTCCCTTTAGACAGGATCGGAGAAGAGGATCCCCACGCCACATAATTGTCAAAATGACCAATGTGGAAGCCAAGCAGAGAATCTTAAAGGCAACAAAAACAAAGGACCAAGTGACATTCAGAGGCAAACCAATTAGAATCACTCCAGACTTCCCAAACCAAGTCATGAGAGCCAGAAGCGCTTGGAGTAACATATTCCAAACTCTGAAAGAAAACAACTTCCAGCCAAAAATTTCCTACCCAGCAAAACTTTCTATCAAATTAGATGGAGAAATAAGAGGCTTCCATGACAAACAGAAACTGAAGGAATTTATGTCTTCAAAACCAGCGCTAGAGAAAATACTCCAAGAGATTAACTACAAAGAAGAAAGAGGTAACACACACCAGAACCAGAGAAACAAGATTTTCCATCCAACAGACAACTAAGATTGGTTATCTGTGGAGATTCATTATTTATGTTAATCTTTTACCTATCTCTAAAGGGTATTGTGTGCCTTTATTGTTGTTAATTTTTAGGATTTCTAGTTGGAATATTAATATACCTTCAGATATAGCATTTGGAAATATTTTATCCAATTCTATTAGTAACTTTTAACTCTGTTTACATCGTCTTTGGATATACAATATTTTTTTAGGGAGTTTGTATACTCTTCTGTTGCCTGTGCCATTGAAATCATATTCAAGAAATCAAAGCCAATTTCAATGTTGTGAGGTTTTATGACCCAGATTTTCTCCTAAAAGTTTATAGTCTTAAGATTTATATTTAGGTCTTTTATCTATTTTGAGTTAATACTTGTATATGGAATTAGGTAAGGGTCCAATTTTATTCTTTTCCATGTAATTATTATTTTTCAACAATATTTAGTTAAAAGATTATTATTTCCACCACCAAATGTTCGTGGAAACCTTGTCAAAAATAACTTGACAATATAGGGAAGAATTTAGCTCTAGGCTTTTATTTAACTCCAATGGTTTATATATCTGCCTTTAGAATAGTACTACACTGGCCGGGCGTGGTGGCGCACGCTTGTAATCCCCGCGCTTGGGAGGCGGAGACAGGAGATCGTGCAGGTTCGAAGCCAGCCGTGCTGGCGTAAGAGACCCTGTTTCAAAAATATAAAATAGGTCTGGGAGTGTAGGCCGGAGGAAGAAGGGCTTCCAGGAACCCCGGTACCACCAAAAAAAAAAAAAAAAAAAAAAAAAAAAAAAAAAAAGAATAGTACTACACTGTTTCAATTATTGTAGTTTTATATGGTTTGAAATCAGAAAATATATATCTTCTAGCTTTGTTCTTTTTCAAGATCGTTTTGGGTATCTAGAGTCCATATTTCATATTAGGATAGAGTTTTTTTCTGAAAAATAAATATATAAATATATGATAGTTTCACCTAAAAAAAATATTCTCTGGTAAGAAAGAAAGTAAAAAGAAATATTGAAATGTTATCTTTAAGTCATCAAAAGCTTTGTATCAGACAAATGAAACTGTTATGTGAGACTATCATTTTTAATTTTGGATAAATTGCTATAATACTAGATGTCAACCACTAAGCCAAGCATGGGAAGGAGGGATGGGGAGGAAATGGGGTGGGGATCGGGTGGGGGCTGACTGGGCGATGTGTGCATGTATGTCTACAAAAGTTTGTATCCCACTATGATGTATGAATACAGTGCACCAATAAAAAAAATAAAATAAAATAAAAAGAAATAACAAACCTTTGGCCTAAGCTCAACTGAAAGAAAATTTAAATAAATTCTAAAAGAAACTGCAAAAAAAAAAGAAAGAGGAAGGGGCCCTGCCCTGGCTGAAATCACCCACAGATGTCTACAAAAAGGGAATGGTGGCTCTGCTTTGTCCCACTCTTGTCAAGGCCACTCCAGGCACATGCTGCTCCCTGCCAAAAGTCCACTCCAGGCACATGCTGCTCCCTGCCAAAAGTCACACTTTAAAAAAAAAAACAACCCATTCAGAAGAAGGCACCCTGGACAGTGAATGATCATAAAACTTAGAAGTGGACTGCGTGCCAGCCCCTGCGTCAAGTACCAGAGGGACAATGTCACAGAAAACTTGGTCCTGTTCTTAAGAAACTTTGCAGCCCAGAGAGAATCAGGTAAGACAATCAGATAAGAAAACCACAGGAAGAGGGAAGCCTTCCACCGCAGAATGTTCAGCCTTGGAAAAAATTATGGAAATTATGAAATATTTTGGACTGGGTAACAAACAGTCTTCAAGACTCTGCACAGCTGGGGAAATCAGTGTCTATCCTAAAGGGTTCCAAGCAGTGTATTACAGGCTACCTGTATCTCAAAACCCGACTATAGTGGCTTAAACAAATAAGATGTAATTTTTTTCTCACACACCATGGAGAGAGGAGGTAGGCAAACATCACTCCCATAGTGTCATCACTTTGGTCTTTGTAATTATCTTAGCCCTTCCCTCATAATTACAAGATGGCTGCTACTGCTCTTGCCTTTTGTCTATATTCTAACAGGAAGAAGAGGACAGAGGAACATCTGTATCAGGAAAACAAACACAACAAATGCCCCTTAGGGTTCACTGACCAGAACTGTGGTCCATGGTCCCATAACGTGCTTCATTATCAGGAATGAAGATGAGCTCAGCCAACCAACACCATCATGTTGTAGATGGATTTCAAGTTTCAGATGTGGGACACACCTGTAATCCCAGTACTTGGGAGGCTGAAACAGGAGGATCACAGGTTTGAGTCCAGCCTTAGCAACATTGTGAGACTCTTAACAACCTAGTGAGAAACTGTTTCCAAACAATAACAAAAAATAATAATAATAAATAAAAGGGGTTGGGAATGTAGCTTCAAAGTAGAATGCCCCTGGATTCAATTCCCGGTACCACTAGGATAAATAAATAAATAAATAAAACAAACCAGAGCTGTCATGTGGATAACTTACATCAAACCTTGGAGATCTGTGCTAAAACATGGAGGGAGGGGTCGCCAACAAAGAAGTAGGACTGAAAGGAAGCCCAGGGTACAGGCCAGGCCCCTTGGGGAGGCAGTGCAGTGAGCTATAGAGGAGCTGGAGACAGGTATCCATTGGCCTTGTAGGTGGCCAGTTGGTGAGAAAGAAAGAGTCTGGAAGTGTGATAAGAAAAAACAGCAAGAAAAAACAGCCAGAAAGGCAAGTGGAAACCCAAGACTTGCAAGGAAGGAGGGAGAGACAGTGCAGTCTACAAAGCTGGCAGCCCCACTTACCCCTTCTGTCCACCTCTGAGCTCACCAGCAGCCTCCGGGCCAGTGCAAGCCAGTGTGAGCTAACAGTGTTCACCCTGGATGCTTGGTGTTTCCCTTTCTCTCTCTCTCTCTCTCTCTCTCTCTCTCTCTCTCTCTCTCTCTCTCTCTCCCTGCCTCCCTCTCTCTCTGCTGTGGGGCTTCCTCTGACTCCACAGGACCTTGTTCTGCCAATCAAAGGCACACTTTGAAAGGTAAGATGTTAATCACCCAACCCCCAGACGCATCCCTCCACCTAGGCTCAGTGAGGGGTGGGAGACAGGAGCATTGGGGAAATACTTTAGACTTCCAACTTCTCTGCTGGATCTCACACAGCTTCTCAGAGGATCTCCAGGCCAGGTGCCCAATTTTGTCTCCTGTGCTTCCTAGAATTAACCTCCTGCTGATTCCTGCTGAATCGGCCTACCCCCAAGTGTTTGCTTTGAAGTGAGCTTTGGGGGAACCTAAATTGAAATAACAGGACCAAGTGGGTCTGGCAGGTGGAGGGCCACGGCCAGGCCTGCCCCAGAAAGCCCTTGGACGGATATCATAAATCTTGGAGCTGCAGAACACGTGCCATAAAGGGATTTCTTTTAGGCAATAACTGCAGGGGTTGGATGGAGTCCAGGGATAGGATGATCTGACTCTCCAAGGTGCACAGTCACCTGTAGAATAGGTCAAGTGGCTCCAGGATGCTGATATGACTGTGAATATAAAAGTCAGGGAGCCCATCATGATGTCCTGAAGAGTTTCTTAATCCCTGGTGGCTTAGTCCAATGGGCATGCCTCAGGAGACCCCAAGGAAGTTAAGGGATCACCCACCCACTATGTTAACATCATGATTCTATCCTTTGCATGATTAAGCTGCTGCTTCCAAAGTAAACCAAACTAAAAATCAACCTCAAAGGAGGTACAAGTCATCCTTTCCATCTGTTTTTGAGACTGGACCCAACTCTGTGGGCCAACCCAGCACAAAGGCCAAAATAGATAAGAGAAGGACAGAAAGGCAAAACTTGACTTTAGCAAAGAGAGTCCCCCTGATATTGGACCAAACAACATGGTGGTAGCAGAGGCCAGGTTCAGCAAGATGAGAAAGAAATAGAAGAGAAGGTCATGGAGGCAGTAGGTATAGACTACACTGTTGAGATTTGACAGTGAGGAGCAGGAGATTCACAAAATCATAGTGACTGTGTGATGTGGACTCAAGGGAGATGGTTTTGTTTTTATGGTCTTTTTTTTTTCAAGATGGAGGCAGGTTGATGGAAATGCCTAGTATTGCATTGGTGGGGCAGGAGAGAATCATCAGAAAAGTGCATCATCGGGGCGAGGCTTCCCTCATTTTTTTAAGTCTAGTGATGGTACTAACCTCAGATTGTGGTTTCCCGCCCTACACTGCGCCCTCAATATTACCTTGCCAATTAGCATTACTCAAAGTATCCTCGTGTGAGTGTTTAAACTCACTATTTGCTGTTTGAATGTGGAGGGAAACTGAGTCAGAAACAGAAGTTGGGAGTATGTACCTCAAGCCCTCAAACAACTAGGTGGTTTTGTGACTCACTCACAGGGCCAGCTAATGGAAGCATCAAGTCAACAAATTTCTGGCTGTAAGTGATTATATCAACCTTTTGGCTCATTCTAGAAACTTCCTATTCACTTAGATTCAGAGTTGTCTCACAGAGATCAACATGAGATTGAGTTTCTAAGGATATAAAGTTCTGAGCTGCACCAGGTTGTAGACAGACTACTAAGACCAAGATCCCCCTGACAGAAGCTGTCCAAAGCCCAGCCAGCCCTGGCCATGTCCCACTTGTGTACCACTGTGCCTCACATGATATTTGACTTGTATGTACTTCTGATATCACATACAATGTAGATACTTGTAGAAATAGAAACTTAGAGATGAGATGACCTGATTTGAGCTCCTTATTTGAAGATGAGAGAGCAGAGGATCAGAAAGGCTAAATTCTTGCCCCCAGGTATGAAGAGAGTGAATGGGTCATGACAGTCCCCAAGACAACATCCTTTTGACTCCATCCCAGCACTGCCTGTCTACACAAGTACATCTCAATCTGGGAGTCTAGGAATCGTCCACCAGCAAATTTCAAGAGCCACTAAAGGTGAGTTTGGAGGGAGGGGCATGCTGGAGTGCTAGACTCACTAAAATAGGCAGAGCTGAGCCTGAGTGACTTTTTAACCTCTCCAAATCTTTTCCTCCCCTGCAAAATTATAGATCATAACACTGCACTGGGAATTAAGTCTCAACATAAATTTTGGAGGGACACAAGTATTCATAGCACTCTGGCTCCCCTACAACATTTCATCCCCCCCCCAAATTTATATCCTTCTCACATTCAAAATGCATTCATTCCATCCTGATAGCTCCCAAAGGCTTAACTCATTCCAGCCTCAACTATAGAATCTAAGATCTGGAATCTTACCCAGATATCATCTAAATCAGATAGAGGTGAGACTCGAGGTATGCTTCGTCCTGAGGCAAATCACTCTCCAGCTGTGAGCGTAAGACCAAACAAGTTCCCTCCTTCCAAAATGCAATGGCAGGACAGGCAGAAGAAGAACATTCCCATTCCAAAAGGAAAGAAGTGAGGGGCGATGGGGCCCAAGGAAGTCCCAAACCTAACAAGGCCAACAATACTAAATCTTGAGGTTGAAGAACAATCTTCTTTACCTTCACTTCCTGCCTTCCAGACACACTCGGGTAGGGACAGGGCCACCATGACTTTTCAGGGCACGTCAGCTCTTCCACACTGGAGTCGAGTGCCTGCAGTTCTCAGGCTGGCATGGTCTGCAGCTATGAGGTCTCAGAGGCAGCCCCACTCCTATAGCTCCACTAAGCTTGTTTGGTGGCCCCACCCCCACAGCATCACTAGGCATTGTCCTAGGTGGGACTACTCTGTGGTGGCCCTGCCCCATAACACTTCCCTGCCTAGGCCCTGAGGGTCTCTGAAATATCCTTTAGAATCTAGGTGGAGGCACCCACACCTCCATAGCTCATGTGTTCTGCCCACCTGCAAAATTAGCTCCAGGTGGACACTGCCAGGGTGACCCCTTTTGCACACCTGAGCCCACCTGAGCTACAGCTGGGGTCACTAAGAAGCACTGCGCTAGACTCAGAATTCAAGGAGCAAAACTGTGAGATATTCCTAGGAAGCAAGTCCAGAGATCCTATGGACACCTGGTTTCTTCCTTGAAAACTGCTCTGTCCTCAAGGTCCTGGCATTCTGAGCCTCTGATGGTGATGGCAACATGGATCATCTTTGAAAAGCCTTCAGGATCATTTGTCCATTGTCTTGATAAATAGATGTCTAAAAGTTTCCACCAGATGCAAGCTTAGGACTTCACCCTGACCTTACTATGTTCCTTTGGGTTGACATGAATTCCCTTTAATGTTGAGGACAATGTAACAGGTGTCATCAGAGCCTCTGATTATGAGGGGACCATGCGCTAGCTGCTTTTCCTCTCACTCTGCCTGAAAGCTCTCTCTGGCTGCAGCAGCTTGCTCAGATCTTGTCTGGGGCAGGTTAGCAGTGCCAGGGTTTTAACACCTTCCAGAACAGCCAGGAGTCCGGGAGGAGTTGCTCTCCCTCAGTGCGGCAGTTCTGAGGCATGTTTCACAGAGTCTCTAAGAGAAGATCTCCTGGAGGATTCTTTCCTGGGATCAGCTCAAAATGAACTACTTGTACTGAAATATTTACCACATGGTCTGCTTTTAGGAGAGCCCAAACTAAGTCCAAGAGTAACAAGTAGAAGGGAATCCCACAGAGCTTGGTAGGACACACATCGAGTTCCTGGGGGAAGTTGCAGAGACTGGACACCACGTGCCCTGTGCTTGCTGGAGAGAATCGACCTTGAGGAACAGAGAATGGCAAGCAGCACATGGCCCAGTGCCTGAGAACAGAGCTGCTTCTGAGCACAGAACAATCTATCACTAAAATCTTCCTCTTCCTCCTCCTCCTCCTCAGCCCAGTGGAATTCTCTCTGTACTCAGAGGCAAATGGATTTAGAGAAAGAACAAGGAAAATCGAAACCACTGAAATGATTGAAGCACCTTGCCCCTGCAGCACTGATGGCTGTAGAGGAGGCAGAGATAGGCCCAGGGGTCTCAAGCCCGGACAGCATCAGGCTACTCTCAGTGGCAATGCCCAGCCAGCCTGCCATTCCAGCAGCATTGCAGAAAGATGTGGGAATCACTTCTCAGGCTTCTGACTCCAAAATGTGTCTACATCCATTATAATGACTATTATTGAGAGAGAGAGAGAGAGAGAAAGAGAGAGAGAGAGAGAGAGAGAGAGAGAGAGAGAGAGAGAGAGAGAGAGAGAGAGAAATAACAAGTATTGAGGGGATGTAGTGGAATCAGAACCCTGTGCACTACTAGTGAGAATATAAAATTGTGAAAAACAGTACTGAAACTCCTTAAAAAATTAACCAGTGATTCCATGTGTGGACATACACATGTATTTGTCAGCTTCCTGTTACTGTAACAAAATACTCAAAATAATTAACTCACAAAGAGAAAAGATTTATTTTGGCTCACGGTTTTAGAACTTCTACTCCAAGATCATGTAAACATATTGCTTTAGGCCCTGGTGGGTGTGGCAGATGGCAATGGCAGGGACAGCATGATGGATCAAACTGTTCATCTCATGGCCAGGAAGCAGAGAGAAGAAAGAAGAGCCAAGGGCACTTCTCTACTGACCTAATGGTCTACCACTAGGCCCCACCTCCTAAAAGTTCTACCACCTCCCAACTCTGGAGACCAGGCCCTTAACACATGAGCCTTTGGAGGATATTCAACATTCAAACGATAGTGATACCCAGGAAAATTAAAAGCAAGGATTTGGACAAATATTTGTACATCTACATTTTTAGTAGCATTATTCAAATTGCTAAAAGGTATAAGCAGTTATCTCTACAATGGAATAGTGTTCAGTTTTAAAACAGAATGAAGTGCTGCTGATACATGCTATGGCATGGATGAACATTGAAGACATCATGCTAAGTAAAAGTAATACAGTTCCATTTACCTGAAGTACACCGAGTAGTCAGATTCATAGAGGCAAACAGTAAAAACGATGATTGCCAGAGGCTGAGGGAAGAGAGGAAGAGTTAGTGCTTAGCAAGTACAGAATTTCAATTTTGCAAGATGAAATAATTGGGGGATGAATAGTAGTAATGGTTGCACAATGATGTGAATGTACTTAGTGTCACTGAACTATGTACACTTAAAGTTGATAAAATGTTATGAGCAGGGTGTGGTGGTGCACGCTTGTAATTCCAGTTCTTAGTAGGCTGAGACAGGAGGATTGCAGGTTCCAGACCAGCCTCAGCAACTTAGTGAGGCCCTCTGCAACATAGTGAGACCCTGTTTCAAAACAAAATAATTAAAAAATGGGCTGGGGTGTAGCTCAGAGGTAGGAATGTCCCTAAATTCAATCCCCGGTGCCACCAAAAAATGTTATGTATAGTTTACCACAATTTGAAAAATAAAATTAATGCCTTCAACCTCCATCTCATCCCCCTTTATCCTCCTATCTCTTCCTATCATCCCTGCTTTCCTGCTTTCTTAAAGATGTTGGCTCTATACTGTGATTCGTGCTTTTCCCCTTGCACCCATGAATCGTCAACCAATCTGTGATACTTTGTTTTTTCTCACCTTTCTTGGGCTGCATTCCCCTGAAGCAGAGGCTGAAACAGAGATTCTTCTACAAGTTAATTAATGAGAATGTACCCTCACGAGGAGCAAAGAAAGCAGGAGAATGGATGAGACGACACTAAACAGAGATGTGTGTGCTGATGAAATCTCACCTTGGCTTGGTCCTGTGTGTAGAGCTCGGGAATGTGAGGGTGCCACACTCTCACCCACCTTAAAGCAGAGGCAGTGGCTTCCCCCTCCACATTAGCCAGCCACTGGCTATTAACCACTGCAGGTTGAAGAGTTACCTCCCAGGCATTTGTTAGCAGGTAGCTTCTATGAAACTGAGGAAGAATTTCAGGAAAAGGGTGTAGCTGGGAGTCATGTGCAACCAACACTTACAGCAGCTAGGAGATTCATATACCTAGGGGACTAGGTATGCCCTTGGGCTGGTGTACCTAGGGGATGGATATGCCAGCCAAGTAAAGAAAGCCTTGGGCATCAGTAACTTCTTCCACAATGCCCTTCCAGAAAATGAGTTCTGGTCTGAGGCCTCTTTCTTCAGTACACATGAATAAGAGTCACCTCTATTTGGCAGAAGCAAGTTACAGAGCTGAGTTCTGGCTCCACAACATACCTTGTATATCTTGATTCATCTCTCTCGGGCTCAGTTTAAACATCTGTAAAATTAGAATGTAAATAAAACAGTGGAAGTTATTCTTTGGGATGAACCAGACCTCTCCAAATATAACTCACTTCTTCTGGTAGTGAGCCCCACCAGTCTCTCGTTCAGCCTTGGGGCATGTGACACAGGTCTGGCCAATCAGAGTATCCCATTCACTTGGCCCCTCAAGAATAGGACTGTGGCCCAAGTAGGCCAACCAGAGACCTATTCTGAGATTGTTCCAACTGGAACTAGCTGGGAAGGCCCACTGCCCAGGTGACGGAGCTGGGAAGATGTAAAGCAGACACTGGCTGTGGCCACATTCCTCAGCATATGTAGGAAGTCTGCCTGCCAGAGGAAAGGCAGGCCCACACCAAGAAAAGAAAGAAAGAATGCAAAAGAATCTGGCCCATATCCTCTGCCCCCCTGGACCCAACCATGCCTATGACCAGATTCATTGCTCTGCTTCTCAGGCACACAGGCTAATAAATTCTCTCTTCGTCTGAGTTCATTTGAACTGGACTTCTCCCACTTGCAAATAGAAGACAGATGACTAGTCTTAATAAGGAATGCCCTGCCTTGCCAGGTGCTTGTAAGGATTAAAGAAAGTAATGTGTACAAAAGGAAGCTTCTGAGAATAGTCATGGCAGTTGCCAGGAGGCCAATACAAGATGATGTTTGTTTGGAGGGGATTTCCTCTGTCATCTGCTAGCCTGATCTCATTGGACCCCAAGCAGTGCCTAGAGACCTTTCTCATTCATCCTCTAACTCAAAAATTTACTTCAAAAGCCCTTTTGGATGGTCTGAAATTGGTGAAGACCCAGTTCACCCTTTAGCTTTCCTAACCTCTGTCTGTCTGTCTGTCTCTCTCTCTCTCTCTGTCTCTCTGTCTCTCTCTGTCTCTCTCTGTCTCTCTCTGTCTCTCTCTCTCTCTCTCTCTCTCTATATATATATATATATATATATATATATATTTGGGGAGGGGTGTTACTGGGTTTTAAACCCACAGTTATTCTATCTCCGAGCCACACCCCCAGTTCTTTTTTATTTTATCTATTTTTGTTTGTTTTGAAACGGGGTCTCACTACATTGCTGAGAGTCTCACTAAATTGCTGAGGCTGTCCTTGAACCTTCAATCATCGTGTTTTAGCCTCCCTAATACTAGGATTACAGGATTGTGCCAACCTGCCTGGCTCCTGGCTCTACTTTTAGGGTTTTTTGCAACTGTTTTATGTTCATCATTGGCTATATGCCAGCTCTTTTGCATGATTTTTTAAACCTCTGCCAAATAGTCTTTCCCATGTGGTTCATCTTTCCCTCCAAAGTGGGCTCCTTTGCAGTGATTGACTTAGGATTTCAATTTTGAATTCCTCTAGCCTTTTGAATGGTCTCTATAATACCTCAAACTATGAGTTTCTAACCCCATTTTCTCTAAAGGACTATTCCTCAACGTGCCTACTGGGGAGCCCTGGCATAAAGAACCCCTGAGATTCCTAATCCACTCCCAACCTTCCTCATTACAGTGTTGGAGGCAAAGCCGCAGGGGTGAGGATCTGCGGCAGTCCTTGTTGAAGTGTATGAATTCCCCACACCTAGCCTGAGTACCACTGCTCCAAGCCTTTGATAGTTAGAGCAGCTTGCTCCTGTGACCTTTATTTCAAGATGACAAACTCACCCACTCCCAAGGTCCCTCCCCAAATAATTCCTTCTTGATTTAAACTCAGGAGTAGCTATTCCCCTCGTCATTCCTCCACCTTATAGGAGGTAAAACTGTCAGCAAGGCAAGCCAAGGCTTTGCCCAATGCTCTCTCTGGCTGCAGGTGACAGAAACTGAGCAAGCCATCTAGTTGGTGGTGCTCTCCCATCCCCCCACCCCGGTCGGTAGTTCTCTTGCCTCTGGGCCAATTGTGTAATCCCAGTCAGGAACCCATCATCCATCTCCCCCATCTGGCCCAGAAGCCTGTAATATGCTGCTATAACAATATGACTTCTCTTCTCCCAGCCTTTGATCTCCACCCACATGGTTTTCAACACAGCCCCACCCTCAGGACTGGATTTCCATGGGGTTGGAAATCTTTTTATCGTGTGTGGATGCTCCTCCTCTCTTTCTAATGGTTTCTGTTCAACAAAGTTGACCTTCCTATGCCTGTCCCACCCACTAGCCCCTTCTGAAGATGGTCTTTCTATTCAAATGACTTTGGCCACAGCTGACTGGACTGGTATTTTAGTTTGCATTCCCCCGCCCAAAAGCATGAAATGAAGCAAGAATTCACGCGCAAGTGATTTATTTAAAAAGTGATTCTGAGCTCTGGCACTAACAATAGCAAAATGAGACTAGAAAGATTGTCAATATACAGTGCACTGTCAAGCAAGATTCCACTGTGGATACCTGGAGCTCAGTTTCCCTGGAGAAAAACATAGAAGACAAGCCTTGAGGGCTGTGGGTGCAGTTCAGTGATAAAGCACTTACCTATCATGGGCAAAGACCAGCACCATAAGAAAAGACAAGTCTTAGCAGTAGCACATACCTGAAATCCTAGTACTTGGGAGGCTAAGCTAGAGAGGATCGCAAGTTCAAGGCCAACCTCAACAACTTAGCAAGACACTCAGCAACTTAGTGAGACCCTGTTTAAAAAATAAAAAATTTCAAAAGGGCTGGGGGTGTAGCTTAGAGGTAGAATGCCCCTGCATTCAATCCACAATTCTGAGAGAAAGAGGAAGAGGGAGAGGGAGAGGAGGGAGAGGGAGAGGGAGAGGGAGAGGGAGAGGGAGAGGGAGAGGGAGAGGGAGAGGGAGGGAGAGAGAGAAGAAGAAGAAGAAGAAGAAGAAGAAGAAGAAGAAGAAGAAGAAGAAGAAGAAGAAGAAGAAGAAGAGGAGGAGGAGGAGGAGGAGGAGGAGGAGGAGGAGGAGGAGGAGGAGGAGGAGGAGGAGGTGGAGGAGGAGGAGGAGGAGGAGGAGGAGGATAGGAGAAGAGAAAAAAGAAAGAAAAAGACAAATCTTGGAGCTATCTCACCAAGTAGAACAAAGGAATTGGGATGTTCACATACCCCAGTGTTATACGTGCAGTTCACACACACGGTCACTAGGCATTTAAACCAGCCCTTCTAAGCCAACCACACTTGCTGAGGCACAACAGCAGACAGAAAAACCATAAGGCAAACAGATATAGAGCTGGCAACTGGAAGTGTGCCCAACATATGTGGAAGTGGTAAAGGTTCAGGGTCTACGGGAAGGGACTATATGCCAACATCTGCCACAAATAGGCATGAGTCCTCTAGCTAAAGGAAACACACACCTATAGCAGAGTCTCAAAGAACTAAATGCCTTACCTAGCTCATTCATGCTGCCATAACAAAATACCTGAAACGGGGATTTATTGGCAAAAAAAAACCATAAATTCATTTTCTCCAAGATCTGGAGACTGGGAAGTCAAGATTCAAAGTGCCAACAGACTGAGCACCTGTGAGAGCTGTTTTCTGCTTCTAAGATAGCGCCTTGTTGTTCCATTCTCACACTGAAGAAGGTAGAAGGGCAAAAGGACTGAAAGCTGTGTCCTCACATAGCAGAAGAGGTAGAAAGGAATGAGGCCACTCCCTCAAGCTCTTTTATAAGGCTCTAGTTCTAACCCAAGAGGCGGAGTGCTCCTGACTTAACCAACTCCTAAAGGCTGCACCTCTTAATACTACCATGTTGGCCATTAAGTCTCAACATATGAATCGGGGTGGGGACACATTCACATCATAGCACAAAAGACACAGAAAACACAGTTTTGTAGTATATTGCTTGAATTGAGAAGGACTATCAAACTGAGATGGTACAGCCTGTTTCAGCTACATGGATGCTAATGTGTAAACAAGATAGAAATCCATCTTAGATGGCATAGAAGGGTACCAAGAAGATGAAGCCAATCAGCTCATTAGCAGTGCCTGCCCCCAAACCACTTTTTATCATCCCAGAAGATGCCCCTAAGTCTGTTTAATAAAAATCTCTCTTTCTCTCTCTCCCCCTCTCCCTCTCTCTCTCCCCCTCTCCCTCCCTCCATCTTATCCCTCCCTCCCTCTGAGCTACATTCCCAGCCCTATTTTTTAGTCTTATTTTGAAACAGGATCTCCCTAGGTTGATGAGAGTCTCACTACTTGCTGAGGCTATCCTCAAACTTGGGATTCTCCTGTCTCCGCCTCCCAAGTACTGGTATTACAAGTATGGGCCCGTCATCAGGGTTAAAGGTCTCTTTAATTGAACCAATGTTAAGTAGGATAATGTCCCTTCCAACCAAAAAGAATTGACCACCTATAAGATCTGTTAACATCTCAAATTAACCTTGTTTGTACTTCACGCTGTACACAGGGATACAGATTTCTAAGGCAATAGGGCTGTCCTTAATGTCTTTTTTTTATCCCTTTCTTGAATTACTTCTATAAGGCATTTGTCTTAGACCCTCACTTTCCATTCCCCTTTGGCTCAAATCAACACATCTCACTGTAAGGTGAGTTCCTCTCTGTCCTCGTGAGAAGTATTGCTTCAGTACTGCTAGCCTACCACAACAATGCTTTGGACCAAGAAAACCCACTACTAACCCTGATCTGAGGATTCTTCTATGGCCTGAGCAGGGAGTATATTTCCCACTGCCTCTTTGCAGCCAGAGTGGTGCAGTCAAGCAGGCTGGTGATGGGAGCTTCAGACACTGTATGATCATGTGGTTAATCAGACCCAAGAGAACCAGAGTTTCCTGTGGGCTCTTCATTGCTTTCATTTGACAAATCCTGGGACTCAGACGCAAAGTTGAAGCTCTCTGCAGTCCATGGTCTGACTTCTCAGGCTCTGGTAGCCACCTGTCTATGAATAACAGCTAAAAGCCAACTCTCCAGGGTCTGGATCTTATTTATTCCAGTCAATGATTCTCATCTCCCAGTTCAGACACCGTGATCCTAATCCTGATACAAACTCTGTTCAGTGGATCTGAGCCAGGATCCCTTGATGAAGTCAGATTTTGTGTTTTATTTTTCCAATTTGCAAATGTAGCGCTATGGTAATATAAGTTCTTTTAGTTGGCCAGCAATTCTGCCTTAGCAGCAGTTAATTAATGCATTACCTTGGGAGTTTCAAATAGTTCTTGGAAGTAGGTGAGAAATTAATATAAAATTAAATAAATAAGCATTTTCTTTCTTTAAAGCCAGTATTTTTTGACATGTAGCAAATGTTACCTGGGTAAAAACTGGCACTCACACTAATAGAAGTCCTGAAGTAATTGGAATATATTTTGGACACTGAGCCTCTAAGATTAAAAAAAAAAATACAAATGAAGCAAACAGTACAAATCCTTCAAGTAAGCTGATGTTCTTGAACCATTTGGTGATGAACTTTGCTTTTGGACTTTTAGTGTTTTGAATTATAAAATCAACAGATAACCATGATAAAAATTCAAATTTGATATAAACAACAGATAAAATTCCTTCAGCCCCTATCCCCCTGGTTCTAGGCCTAGAGATATCCTCTATCAACAGTGTCTTCCATGTTCTTCTAGAATTTTCCATGTAGGTACAACTATGTTCCTATAGTTTGGATGGCAAATGTCCCCCAAAGCTTCATGTGTTCCAAGTTCGGTCCCCAGGGTGGCACTATTTGGAAGTGGTGGAACATTTGGGAGGGGAAGTCCTTATATAAGGTCAGAGGGAGTGGACGCTTGGAGGGAATAGTAAGACTCCTTCCTCTTTCCAATTTTTTTCTATTTTGTTTTTGTTTATGTTCCTAGGTCATAGTGATTCTGCTCCACCACACATTCCCACCTTGCCCAAAGGAAGGCCAACAAACATATACTGAAACTTCTAAAACTCAGAGCCAAAATAGACCTTTTTCTCTTTAGAAGTTGATTATATCAGATATTTGTTATAGTAACAGAAACTGACTGATACATTGCACATATCATACTCAGTTTGCTATTCTGACCTTTGCATTTTGCTTAACATTTTTATTGTATACAGGTTGAACCAGAGGTGTTCTACCTCCAAGCTACATCCATAGCCCTTTTTTACTTTTTATTTTGAAACCGAGTCATTCTAAGTTACTTATGGTCTTGTTAAATTGCTGGGGCTATCTTTGAACTTGTGATCTTCCTGTCTTAGCCTCCCAAGTACTGGGATTACAGGCATGTATCACCAAGCCCAGCTTTGATTAACTCATTTTTTTAAAAAAGAATTTAGATATATCCTTGATTCAATGTATTTTCAACTCCTTTTCTTTTAAATATATAGTCCTGTATGTAAAGGAACTGGTGTTCATTATATAACCCCCCAAATTACAAAATGCTAATTCATCAAGCAATTACATTTAGTATACTGTAACAGTTAACTCTTTCTGTATAACGAACTATGTCATAACTCAGAAACTTAAAACAGTGCCCATTTATTTAGCTCGAGTCAGGGGAATGGTGATTTGGACTGGGATCAGCTGGGCAGTTCTACTGGTCTAAGGCAAGTTCACTTTCTGGTCTGTGGTCAGCTGCCAGGTCACCTGAGGCCACAGGAGTGAGTAGGCCACAGATATCCCACCATCCACCAGACTATCACAGGACTCATTCACATGGCAGTGGCTGAGGAATCTCCCCCAAAGTATAAGAGGGTGAGCCCCAGTGCACAAATGCTTTGAAAGCCTCTACTTGTAACATGTTTATCAAGGTCCTATTGTCCAAAGAAAATCACATGGCAGAGGTCGGTGTCAAGAGGTAGACAAAGTGTCACTACCTCCCAATAAGAGAGCTAGAATCCATGGCCTTTTTTTTTTTCAATCTACCACATGTATCAAGTGGGTGGGCTGGGCAAGAGCTCATTTACACAGGAATTCTAATTAACCAAATTCCCACCCTCATCCTAAATGTTTCAAATACTTTAAGTTTGCCATGATGCTGGAATGAGAACACAGTCCGTTCTGCAGAGCTAGCCCAGAGTGAGACCAGAGTTCCGGCTCTGAGATATGCTCTAGGTTATGCTACAGGCATGAATGATATGCTCATCAGAGACAGGAGAGGCCCTCCAGGTGCAGTGGCACACATCTGTAATCCCAGTACTTGGGAGGCTGAGACAGGAAATCACATGTTCACAGCCAACATACAGTAACTCAGAGAGATCCTGTTTCAAAATAAAAAATAAAAGGGCTGAGGGTATAGCTCAGTGGTAGAGTACCCCTGGCTTTAATCTTCAGTACCAGAGAGGGGGGCGGTGAAGAGCAAGACATGCAAAGAGTGAGACATGCCACAAAGCACAGGAATCTTCTAGCAGATTTTTCCTGATGATACCCACAAAGGAGTATAATAAATGAACAGAGACTCCCTAAAAACAGCACCCTCTCAGCCACTTTCTTTTGAGGTTTGCTCATTTGGTTGATAATTAGAAAAAGCATTTATGATGCTATAATATCTTGAAATAGTAAGAGGATTTAACAGGCTTTTACTCTCCTACATTTTTCCTCTTGCCTCTACAAGCCTTTGGAGCATGATGTCAGTGGCATTCGTGATGCGTGTGCCTGTGGGAGGGGTGAGGATGCAGCTTGAGACAAAGAAGCCATTGGAGTTTCATCACAGAGTTTTAGAAAACTCAGAACAGAGGCCAAAGTTTGAAAGCCAGGGCTTTCAATGACAAGCACAGAGCTCTTGAGAGAGCACAGGTTTCTATGCGCCGAGAGAGTAAGCTAGGGGGCCCAGAACAGACACTGAAGCTGCCAAACAACATAGCAGGATGACAGCATGTCCCTGCCCCAAGGAGATGAAGTTTTGGCCAGGTGACAGAAAGAGAGGAGTAGATGGAAGGATATTCAGGCTCAGATGCTGGTGGTCCTACTGTCAGAAGAGGCCAGAGGCTCATCTCCAACTAATCCTGGCTGATCTATAGGGGCCAGAACAAGATGAACACCAGAGGAAAAGGCAGATGAGTTGAGGTGAGACCCAGAGCAGAGGAGCCTTTCAGAGATGCCAGAGGCCCAGCCAAGGTAGTGCCCATGGGGTAGAGTACATGTGTTCATAGGGATGTCTTGGGTTTAGAAATAAGAATGATCTCAAAGAGCCACTTACTGCTAGACTTGGCTCAGAGTGACTGAGAGCCAGCCAGGAAGGCATGGAGAGGTTCCATGACCAGACAGGGAAGTCACCGATGACTGCAGGCACATTGCCCACAGGGTGCAAAAAGGAAGCAGGTGTTTACCATGTGCAAGCAATGGTCAGGTGCTAATGAACAAATACCCACAGAGCCTGAAGGCAGGACAGAATCCAGCCTCACACAGAGGTCTCACTCCCATGCCAAGACAATGCTCAGATAACTAGAGCTTAGAAGCTTTGGATGTTGGGGGCAGAACCCAAAACTGATTGACTGTTTAAAAAAAAAAGTCTAAGTGGCTCAGTTTATGTGAAGGACTAGGTCGTGTTTTCTATAATTTGGTAGAATGGAGCTCCAAGCCAATTGCAGTCCAATTTAATAGAGATAACAAATGCTATAAACCTAACTCAGTGATTGTGAAGTTCACACTAAAATCCCTTCATTCACTGATCTCCCTCATCCACTGTTAGACTTGGAAAAGGGGCCATTTGATCATTCTTGGGAATAAGCAGGTATTTTCTGTCACTATGATATAAGTGATGGAAATAAAGGAAATTCTGACCACTAACAGTTGGGCCTACTTGATCACTGTTTTGAGAAAACAAGCCCAGCCAAGGTGGTGGCACACATTTGTAAGCCGAGTACTTGGGAGGCTGAGATGGGAGGATTTCAGGTTCAAAGCCAGCCTCAATAACTTAGCAAGACTTTCAGCAACTTATCCATATCTTGTTTTCAAATAAAAATGAAAGAGGACCGGGAGTATAGCTCAGAGGTAGAACACCCCTGGGCTCAATGCCTAATACCACAAGAAGAAGAAGGAGGAGAAGGAGAAGGGAGAGGAAGAGAAGATGAGGAGGAGGATGAGAAATTCATTCTGACTAGTATACTCATACTCTGAAAATTCTACATCTTGAAAATTATGGTAATGGCCCTCTCAACAGACCAGAGAGACCAGTTGGCCAAAGCAAAGAAGTGAATCAATAAAGAGGATCAGTGTCACAAAGCTCTATGTGTCTGTAAAGTGCAAACATAACCAGTTTGTAGGTGGAAGGCATATCCATGGTACTTAATAACTCATGTCATGGCTGCCTTCCCAGCATACATAGTCTGGAGCCAACTAGTCTTACACCATCACTAGATTTTCTTTGCACATCATGGGCAGATTTGTCTTTTGTTGTTCAGAACGTTTGCTACATTGTGCCCTGCCCATTTCAGAAACCATCTGTGGCTCTCCATTGCCCAGCAGTGTGGTCCTTGTTTGTCAGCAAAATCCCAACATATAAAATAGATGGACTTCTGGGAAGATGGCGACCACGAAAAGCGGGGCTTAAGAGCCCCGCTAACAACCAGTCTCCATTACCACAAAATGAGCGCCTTTCATAGCCAGAAAACACCATCACCAGAGAAACAAAAAAATCACCAGGCTCCAGAGAGAAAGCAGACTGAGAACAGAGCTCAGAGCCACAGAGGAGATACACCGGCCTCACGCCCGAGGATGCGGCAGCAGTGTCATACTGCCGGCGGCAGCGGCAAATTCACCGGACGGCTACAGCAAGCCGAGGTGAGCCGCTGCGGAACAGCCAGGCGGGATCTTTCGGTGCAGAGAGCACCTAAAGCTCCCAGTGGCTGAGCTCAGCACATGCTGCAGGAACTCAGAGTGGAACTCAAAACCAAGAAGAAATAAGCCAGCCTCACAGCCGAGGGCGTAGCAGCGGCGCCATATTGCCACCGGCGGCAGCAGCAGTGAATTCACCGAGTCCAGTACAGCTACATCTGCAAACTAAAGAACAGTGAGTCAAATTGCGGGCCACAGAGGAGAAATCCCAGTACTGTACTCCCTGGGACTTGACCCAGTGCGGGAGTGGCGGTGGCAGAGATATCACACCATAGGAGAATGTGCAACCTGGCACCCCCCACAGTCTAAAGCAGCCTCTATCGACTCCCTGGGTCGGAGACTCTGTGATACAACCCAGTAAAGGAGTAGTGGGGTCTGAGATACTACAGACTCGAGATCCAGAGCACCTTAAGTGAAGTCATAGTGACCCAAGGGAAGAACCCAGAGAAGGCACAAACTTCCGAAATCATGGGAAAGAGGAATAATACTGGAGCCATGAATGCCCACAACCCCACAACATCAGAACCCGATAAAACAGAAAATCAGAGATTTCTAGAAGATCAAATCAGGAAAATAACTGTAGAAATAATAGAGGTGCTTCGAAAAGAATTCAGAGAGAGCCAAAAAGAGATAAAGGATGCAATTAATGAAGTAAAGGCCTCAATTCAAAGCATGAACAACCGATTAGACCACATGGAGAACAGAATCTCGCTCTTAGAAGATGATCATTCCAAAAATGAACGCATAGTTCCTAATCTAGAAAAAAATATCCAACAGCAGGAATCTGACATTGAAGAAATATGGGCCCATTTTAAGAGAGCTAACCTAAGAATAACTGGAATAGAGGAGGGAAAAGAAAGTGAAACCAAAGGGATCAACAATCTCTTCAAGGAAGTAATAGCAGAAAATTTTCCAAACATAGAGCAAGAGGTTGATACACAGGCCCAGGAAACTTATAGAACTCCCTTTAGACAGGATCGGAGAAGAGGATCCCCACGCCACATAATTGTCAAAATGACCAATGTGGAAGCCAAGCAGAGAATCTTAAAGGCAACAAAAACAAAGGGCCAAATGACATTCAGAGGCAAACCAAATAGAATCACTCCAGACTTCCCAAACCAAGTCATGAAAGCCAGAAGGGCTTGGAGTAACATATTCCCAATTTTGAAAGAAAACAACTTCCAGCCAAAAATTTCCTACCCAGCACAACTTTCTATCAAATTAGATGGAGAAATAAGAAGCTTCCATGACAAACAGAAACTGAAGGAATTTATGTCTTCAAAACCAGCGCTAGAGAAAATACTCCAAGAGATTAACTACAAAGAAGAAAGAGGTAACACACACCAGAACCAGAGAAACAAGATTTTCCATCCAACAGACAACTAAGATTGGTTATCTGTGGAGATTCTTTATGTTAGTCTTTTACCTATCTCTAAATGGTATTGTTGGCCTTTATTGTTGTTAATTTTTAGGATTTCTAGTTGGAATATTAATATACCTTCAGATATAGCATTTGGAAATATTCTATCAGTAACTTTTAACTCTGTTTACATTGTCTTTGGATATACAATATTTTTTTTATTTTTTAGGGAGTTTGTATACTCTTCTGTTGCCTGTGCCATTGAAATCATATCCAAGAAATCACTGCCAATTTCAATGTTGTGAGGTTTTATGACCCAGATTTTCTCCTAAAAGTTTATATCTTAAGATTTATATTTAGGTCTTTTATCTATTTTGAGTTAATACTTGTATATGGGATTAGGTAAGGGTCCAATTTTATTCTTTTCCATGTAATTATTATTTTTCAACAATATTTAGTTAAAAGATTATTATTTCCACCACCAAATGTTCGTGGAAACCTTAGTTGGAATATTAATATACCTTCAGATATAGCATTTGGAAATATTTTATCCAATTCTATTAGTAACTTTTAACTCTGTTTACATTGTCTTTGGATATACAATATTTTTTTATTATTTTTTTAGGGAGTTTGTATATTCTTCTGTTGCCTGTGCCATTGAAATCATATCCAAGAAATCACTGCCAATTTCAATGTTGTGAGGTTTTATGACCCAGATTTTCTTCTAAAAGTTTATAGTCTTAAGATATATATTTAGGTCTTTTATCTATTTTGAGTTAATACTTGTATGTGGGATTAGGTAAGGGTCCAATTTTATTCTTTTCCATGTAATTATTATTTTCAACAATATTTAATTAAAAGATTATTATTTCCACCACCAAATGTTCATGGAAACCTTGTCAAAAATAACTTGGCAATATAGGGAAGAATTTAGCTCTAGGCTTGTATTTAACTCCAATGGTTTATATATCTGCCTTTAGAACAGTACTACACTGTTTCAATTATTGTAGCTTTATATGGTTTGAAATCAGAAAATATATATCTGCTAGCTTTGTTCTTTTTCAAGATTGTTTTGGGTATCTAGAATCCATATTCCATATTAGGATAGATTTTTTTTCTGAAAAATAAATATATAAATATATGATAGTTTCACCTAAAAAAAACAAAAAAAAAATCCTCTGGTAGGAAAGAAAGCAAAAAGAAATATTGAAATGTTATCTTTAAGTCGTCAAAAGCTTGGTATCAGACAAATGAAACTGTTATGTGAGATTAACATTTTTAATTTTGGATAAATTGCTATAATACTAGATGTCAACCACTAAGCCAAGCATGGGAAGGAGGGATGGGGAGGAAATGGGGTGGGGATCGGGTGGGGGCTGACTGGGCGATGTGTGCATGTATGTCTACAAAAGTTTGTATCCCACTATGATGTATGAATACAGTGCACCAATAAAATAAAATTAAAAAAAATAACTTGACAATATAGGGAAGAATTTAGCTCTAGGCTTGTATTTAACTCCAGTGGTTTATATATCTGCCTTTAGAACAGTACTACACTGTTTCAATTATTGTAGCTTTATATGGTTTGAAATCAGAAAATATATATCTTCTAGCTTTGTTCTTTTTCAAGATTGTTTTGGGTATCTATAATCCATATTCTATATAGGATAGATTTTTTTCTGAAAAATAAATATATAAATATATGATAGTTTCATCTAAAAATAGAAAAAAAAATATTCTCTGGTAAGAAAGAAAGTAAAAAGAAATATTGAAATGTTATCTTTAAGTCATCAAAAGCTTGGTATCAGACAAATGAAACTGTTATGTGAGATTATCATTTTTAATTTTGGATAAATTGCTATAATACTAGATGTCAACCACTAAGCCAAGCATGGGAGGGAGGGATGGGGAGATTATGGGGTGGGAATCGGGTGGGGGCTGACTGGGTGATGTGTGCATGTATGTCTACAAAAGTTTGTATCCCACTATGATGTATGAATACAGTGCACCAATAAAAATAAAATAAAATAAAATAAAATAAAATAGATGAACAAGGGATTCTTCACTTGGTTTCCTGTCCCTCTGTATTGGTTAAGATTGGTTTGGCTGTAGAACTCCAACATAATACATAGAAAGAATTTTATTTCTTGCTAACATAAAAGAAATCCATAATAGTCATTGTACAACTACTGTGGTTCTCCATGTGGTCAGGGACTCAAGTTACTCCTACTACTTTACTCTGCCATTAACAGCTCCCAGTGCCACTCCATGACCAAAGATCTGCATGTAGCTTCCTGGAAGGGATGAAGAAGTTTCTGAAAACCAGTGCTCACTGGAAAAATTCCCTAATCTTTATCCTGGTTTTCAAGATGCCTCATAATGTGAGCCCAACTTTACTTTCTGGCCTCTCATCTCTTGTGGACATCATGAGCCTTCTTATGCCTATTTGAGGGCTCAGTACCCACCTACATACCCAAACTCACCCTCATCTAAGGATCTGTATTTCTGACCCCCTTGCACTGGAATGGTTCTGGCCCACATACTTTCTAAATCCTACCTGTCCTTTATGGAACTGCAACAGGCATTTCACAGTCTCTTCACATCTCTGGGGACAAAATGGAGAAATAGAAACCAGATGATGATTAAATTAGGTGAATTTCTTATGTTTAATAAGCCAGAGCCAACAAAGGCAGAATAATGCACTCCCAACAACCCAGAAGACAGTCTCTGACAGTGGGACATAAAGCTCTCTTTGTCTTCATTGAGTCAATGCAACATTGTCATCATTGACACCAATAAGAACCCTGGTGACACCATAATGAAAATTGCAGATGATGTGAGGCCTGAAAGAAGAAAGGGTATGGATTCCATCATATTTAAATATTTTGGGGTCCTGATTCTATCAAGATAAAATTTATAGGAATAAATATAATGTTTAGCATTTGCCCCTCAAAGGTCAGTGGCACAGATCCAGAGATTGGCAAGTATGTACTAAAAAAATTTTGCATTTCTACTTCATAGCAAGTTCACTGGAAGCCATCAGTATGACTGCCTAAAGTGGTATTAAAGGTTAGGTAAAATTAATAGAAGCATAGTGTCCAGAAAAAGAGAATAATCTAGCTCTTCTTTGGCCTGATCGGACTGAATTAAAGATAAGCTTATTATGTATATGGAGGCCCTATTCCTTCAGCTCCCCCATTGCCCATGCCTTTTTTCATGTCACTTTAAAGGCTCTACCACGAGAGGGTCAGAGTCCCCCCCGCCACTTGGCTTTAGGTTCAGTCATGTGCTTTATGTTAACAGGCTTGACATAATCAAAACTTAGAAAAACACATGTACCATTGGACTTAATCTCTTCTAAACTTGCCCTTCTCCAGAGAAGAGCATTCTGAAGCTAGCCTGGGGAGGAGATGAACACATAATCAAACTGAATGGCCCCAGCCAAGCCCAGGCTCCAACAGCTGACCCCAGAAATGGAAGGAAGTTCAGTCAAGATCAGTAGTAGAATTACCCAGCCAAGCACAATCTCGATGAGCTGGCCCTTAGCTGATCGAGATTCTGTAAGCTAGAAAGAGCTTACTGTTTCACTCCCCCAGGATTTTTGTGGTTGGTTGTTACACAGCACTAGCTATCAGAAATAAGGACTCTGTAGTTTTGAGAGGCACAATTGGTTAGAGACCTTGGGAAACTAGAATGCATCTGAAAGAGAGCAGGGGAAACCATGAAGGCTCACAAGGCCACAGGATATAAGTAACAGTTGATGTTGGTGACACTGCTATCATTTATGCAGAAAGGAAGGAAAGACTAACAGAGAACATAAACATGTTTTTCAGATATGTAAAAAACTGCCATATGAAAGAGGGGCTATGTTTTGCCATAGTCCAAATGTTTCCCCCAAATTAATGTATTGCAATTTAACAATTGTGTTAGCCTTTTGTCACTAAAACCAAAATATCTGACAAAAACAACTTAGAGGAAGAAAAATTCGACTCACTGTGTCAGAGGATGCGGTCCATGGTCCACTGGTTCCAAAGGAGAAACCTCATGGCAGCAGGGCATAGCGAAGAAAGCTGCTCAACTTGTGGCAGCAGAGAGAAAGAGACAAGACGGGGTCAGAGACAGATACCGTCTTCAAGGGCATGTGCCCTGTGACCTGGCTCCTCTAGCCATGTGCCACCTCTAACTTTGATGCAATGGGGACCAGGCTTTCAACACATGAGCTTGTGGGGGGATGTTCCAGGTACAAAATATAACAATGGCCAATGTCATAGTATTAACAAGTTATGCCCATCAAATTGTAAGCTGCTTGTGATTGTGGATGATTTCACTCTTTGCTTTCTTGTGCTTTTCCGTTCTCTATAATTCACCTATTAAATTTTTTTTGAGGGTTTGGGGATGGAACCCAGGGTCATTTGACCTCCAAGCCACACCCTCTGCCCAAAAATAAAAAATAAAAATTTTTTTATAAAAAAAATAAAGAATTTTTTTATTCTTTATTTTTGAAACCGGGTCTCACTGAGTTGCAGAGGGCCTCACTAAGTAGCTGAGACTGTCCACGAACCGCGATCCTCCAGTCTCAGCCTCCCGAATGCTGGGATTACAAGTGTGCGCCACCATGCCCGGCTACCTATTAATTTTTTTAAAATACAAATTTTTAAAGAGATGAGGTCTTTAGGATATGATTATAGATTGAGGGTAGACTCCTTCTGAGTAGGATTAGAACGCTTATAAAAAGAGCTTGAGGGAGCGAGTTCATTCTGTTCTTCTGCCAAGCAAGGATACAGCAAGAAGGCCCTCAGCAGAAGCTTCTTGATCTAAGACTTCCCAGCTTCCAATATTGTGTGCAATAAATTTCTATTGTTTATAAATTACTCAGCCTCTGATATTTTGTTACAGTAGCACAAACAGACTAAGACAAATTTCCTTTTCCTAACACTTGGAGTCCTAAAATCTATTGGGAGCAATTACTAAAGTGGATCCCACCTTAAGAGCTGTCTGAGATTGAAACAAGTTTTCACAAGTTGTAAGTTCTTTGCTAGAGAGAGTCAAGTAAAAGAGACAAGTCCCCCTGGCCAGGTTTATTGTGGAGGATGCTCAATATTGCAGAGATGCTCTCTAAGGCTCCTTCTGACCTTGAAATTCTTTATGAGACCCCACCTTCCCCACAAACCCTTTATCTCACTGTTGTGTTCCATAAAGTATTTATTCTCTGGTCACTGTCCCTGCTGGTCTCTGTCTCTGCTAAGCAGCACCCCCACCCCAGCCCCTTCTGGACTATCTCAATTCCTCAGTAGCACCAGCCCTGCTGTTGCATCTAAGGTTTATGTTTTTGCTTTTGATGAAGAATACATCATTCTATATGTTGGAGAATAGCACCTGTGTTTTTCTGGGGTCACCAGAAAAAAATACATATTTGTGCAAGCCCCTGTCCCTGCCATCTATAGTATGGCTGTCTCTCCCTCCATATCATTCCCCACCCTTGGTCAGCCAGAACCCTCAAGAAGTGTTCCTTCTCCAACCAAAATTTGGCTAAAATGAGATGTTTTTTGTGGTGCTGGGTGTGGAACTCAGAACCTCATGCATACTGGGCAAGTGTTCTACTACGGAGCCACATCCCTAGCCCTAAGAATGACTTTCTTCTTTTGGGAAGTAGGTAACTGGAAATTGATCCAACGGGTGTTCTGCCTCTGAGCTACACCCTCTAGCCCTTTTTAAATTTTGAAACAGGGTCTCACTCAGTTGCTGAGGAAGAAACACAATGTGCTCAACACATTGAGATCACTAAGTGCTGAGGCTGGATTCAAACCCGTGATCCTCCTGTCTCAGCCTCCCAAATAATGGGATTACAGGTATGCACCACCACACCCGGCTTTAAGAATGGCTTTCTAATATTACTTTTAACTTAGCATAAATTGAAGCCCAAGTTCTACCTTGTCTCCCAGGAGCACTTGAGCTTGGAATGCTACTTCTTTTGTGTGTGTGTGTGTGGTACTGGGGTTCCTGGAAGCCCTTCTACCTCTGGGCTACACTCCCAGACCTATTTTTATTTTTGGAAACAGGGTTTCTTAAGCCAGCGCAGCGGCTGGCTTCGAACCTGCGCGATCCCCCTGTCTCTGCCTCCCAAGCGCGGGGATTACAAGCGTGCGCCACCACACCCGGCAGAGTGCTACTTCTTGAGGCAGCTCTTTCATCTTAGGCGAAGAATCTACAACAGCTCCATGCTTTTCTTTCGGGAGCCAGCCTTGTATGGGCTCCTTCAGGCCCCGTTTTTACTTTCACAAATAAGGACTGAATTAGAGTGGGACACTCCATGTGTGACTTAGTGCCTCTGAGTCCGAACAGGCAGGTGTAAACAGACATACTAGTCAGCAATCGACCATTTCCAAGTAATCCCACCTAGTTAGCTGTGGGTAGAAATAGTCTCCGGGCTGGGTCTTTTAAAAGGTCTTTTTTTTTCCCCTAACAGTGGAAAAAGTCAGGGTAGAGAGATAGACACAGTGCCCCAAATTAGCAGCACAGTTCCTGTCAAGCCCAGTGGTCACAGTGAGTGTGTGGCTTCGGCTTGTCAGACCTATTGATTGACTGCTCGCAATATTGCAGGTGATTTAAAGAGTTCCCCGCCACCTTGTTTGTTTAATGTCACCTCCATATGAGAATGTCAGCCTCTGACATGTTTGACTTCTCTGCAGGACAAATGCCAAGGCACGTGCGGTTGTCCCACCGACAGAGATTGTTCCTTAGCCTCATAACAACAACGATGACAACGATTTCTAAATGCTTAATTTAAAAAGAAGCGGGAACTAATTCTTGCTACTCTCCTGATCGGTGGCCTACTGTGCCTCTGGCGCTGGGCCAAGAAAGCCTATCCCATTCCATTTTTCTTTCCTCTCTCTATAAAAATCCTCCAAATCCGTGTCACGCTCAGTGGTACTCAGGAGCTGCCGGTTTTCCGGGGAGCCAGCTAGCGTGAGGCTGGAGGGGGCAGGGCTCAGGCTCAGAGATGGAGCCCAGACTGTCTGGGGCCAGAGGCCAAACTTGGCCAGCTCAAGACAAACACAGACTGGAGATAAAAAGAGGAGAGGAGGAAGCACAGCCAGAGATGGCAGGAACAACAGAGATGGAAAATAAACAGTACAGAGGGCTGGGAAAGCAGCGCTGCAGAGAGAGTGGGGGTGGGGTGGGGATGTTAAGGAGGAGAAGCAGGGATGTGAGAAGAGGGAAGAGAAAAGAACAGAAGAGGAAGAGAGAGATGGGGGAAGGAAGAGCAGCAGGAAAGCAGGGATGGGTTTGGGGAAAAAAAGGGAGAAAGGGAAGAAAAGGGGGAAGAATAGGAGGGAGAAAAAGGAGGCAGAGAGGAGAAGAAAGGAGGGGGGAAGTAGCGGCAGAGGAAGGACACTGGGCAACAGAAGATGTAATTAGCCCTTTAAGATGTAATTAGGCCAAGTGTAGCAGTGATGCGGCCCATGCTTGTTATCACAGTACTTGGGAGACTGAGACAGGAGGGAGGATTGCAGGTTCAAGGCCAAGCTCAGCAATTTAGCAAGACCCTGTTTCAAAATTAAAAAGGCTGGTGGTATAGCTTCAGAGGTAGAAGGTCTCTGGGTTGAATTGTCAGTACCAAAAAATTTTTAAAGTGGAATTTAGGCCCTAAGGGCTCCACTCTCATAAAGGAGTCAATGATGTTATCAGAGGGTAGGCTCGTTTTCTCAAGACTGCATTTGTTATAAAAAGGAAGAGTTTGGCCCAATTCCCTCGTTCTGCCCAGTGTGCTTTACTACATTATCACACAGCACAAAGGCCCTGGTGCCATTCTCTGGGACCTCCCAGGCTCCAGAACTGTGAGTTGAATAAACTTCTATTTTCTATAAATTACCTAGTCTGTGGTATTCTGTTATAGCAACAGAAATGGACTAAGACGGTATCGAAAGAATATCCGACTATAAACATGACTGATTCTTTTTGACAGAAAAAAAATCCAACCTAGTCTGGTGTGTTGTTGAAACATTGTAAATTTTTGACACTTTTAGAAAGGCAGATGTAAGAAGAAATTAGATTCAGATTCAAATTCAAGATTTTGTTTTCTAAAGTAACATGTTCAGACCTTGCTGTAAAACAAAACAAGACAAGACAAGGTGTATCTAGACCAGTGGTTTTCAATGGAGGGGAGGGGAGGGATTTTGCTCCACCCAGAGATCATTTGGCAATGTCTAGAGAAATATTTGGTTGTAACTGGGGTAGGAAGTATCTAAGAGATAGAGGCCAGGATGGTACTAAAAACCCTATAATGAACAAGACAGAAACCTACAACAAAAAATTATTTAACCCAAAATGGCAACAGTAGGTTGAGAATACACCAACTGGCAGCCACAATCCTAGGAACCTGCTTCCAAAGGTAGACTCGTGGGCCCAACCCAAACCTATGGAATCAGAAACTCTGGGATGGGGCCCAGCATACTGTTGCAATCATCCCTCTATGTGATTCTGAAGCATACACAAGTGTGAAAAAATCTGATCTAGATCTACACATTCCAGTACAGTAGTCACTAATATATAGGTATTTAAGGTAATTAAGATAAAAATATAGCCAGGCGTGGTGGCTCACACTTGTAATCCCAGCATTCAGGAGGCTGAGACAGGAGGATCGTGGTTCACGGCTAGCCTCAGCTACTCAGTGAGGTCCTTTGCAACTCAGTGAGACCCTGTTTCAAAATAAAGAATAAAAAAGAGGGTTGGGGGTGTAGCTCAGAGGTAGAATGCCCCTGGGTTCCATCCCCAGTATATATAATATATATAATACATATATATATATATTAAAAATTCAGTTCCTCAAGAACATTAGGAGATTTCATGTACTCTATAGCCACACATGACCAGGGACTACCATGTTGGGCAATATATACATAGAATATTTCTGGGTTTTTTTTTGGGGGGGGGGTTGTTGTTGTTGTTGTTTTTGTGGGCTTGAGGAACTCAGGGGTATTTATTTGACCTCTGATCTATATCCCCAGCCCTATTTTTTTATTCTTTATTTTGAAACAGAGTCTCACTAAGTTGCAGAGGGCCTCACTAAGTAGCTGAGGCTGGCTGCACACTGCAATCCTCCAGTCTTAGCCTCCCCAGTGTTGGGATTACAAGCCTGAGCCACCACGCCCGGCTCTACATAGAACATTTCTATCACCATAAAAAATTCCAGGGTTTGTTCACCAAGTCTTGGTCATGAACAGAAAGAGTCAACACCTCAGCTGAGAAAGGTTTCCTGATATACCACCTCTACATAGAAGTATCCTAAAGTTGAGCTATGGGAAAGATAGAACTATGTAGTGTATCTGAAATAGTCTGGGACTGGGGTCAGGAGTACAAGATTCAAATTTTGGTATCAGATTTGTGAGCATGTGGCACTATTGTGTGGTATGATTTGGGGACAACCTACCAGGATTTCTATTCTTTTATGCCATAGATCTCCTTGGCTGTCTGATGAGGCCCATTCCCTTTGTCCATTTTCTGCTGCTATAACAAAATACCTGAGATTGGGTGATTTATAAAGAAAAGAGGTCACTGGGTGTGGTAGTGGTGCACACTTGTAATCCCAGCATTTGGGAGGCTGAGACAAGAGGATCGTGGTTCAGGAACAGCCTCAGCTACTTAGTGAGGCCCTCTGCAACTCAGTATGACCCTGTTTCAAAAAAAAGAATAGAAAATAGAGCTGGGGGTATAGCTCTGAGGTAGAATGCCCCTGGGTTCCATCCCCAGTACCAAAAAAAAAAAAAATTGAGGTTTATTTTGGCTCATGATTCTGGAACTAGAAATTCTAAGACCATAGTGGTGGCATCTCATGAGAGGGTCACAACATGGCAAAGGTGAAAGGACGAGCTATCATATGTATACAAGACAAAACAAGAGGGCAATTCTCTCTTTATAACAATTCATTCTCATGAGGAAGCCACTGATTCCTGTTAGCAACTTAATCACCTTTTACCGGCCCCACGTCCCAGTACTGTCACAAAAGCAAATTTCAACATGAGTTTCAGAGGAACAAACCATATTCAAAACATAGCGCCAATGGACTGCTTTTCAGAAGAAGGTTTGTAAGTGCACAAACAAAATTACAAAGAAAGCCAATTACATTGAAATGTAGTTATTAAAATAAAAAACAGTCATGATATTATATTCTATATGTTTCCTTATTAGCACAGTAATTAATAAGATAGAGCGGCAGGTCTAATAACTGCTGTAATTTCAAAGAAGTGATAAGTGAAAATGATATTTTGAGATCTGCATAACAATGGTAATGTGATATGAAATATCTGTGATTTCTATTGGAGACAAGGTCTCAAGCACAGCTAACACTGCTGTGGTTTGTTGCCTATGCTCATAATTGAAGGAAATGCTAAATCTCATTAGTAAGTTAGTGGAAATAAAAAGACAGTTTTTTTTAACCATCCACGTTCCTAGCCTCATCCTTTGAAACCTCTGACAGAGCTGCTCCAAGGTCCCCCAAGGGCTTCCCGTCCTTCGAGAGATCTTCATCCCACTGATGGACAGTGAGAGACAGGGTCACAGGTTTTAGGAGCTAGGCCTAGAAATGGCTACCTTGAAATCAAATAAGAAAATGGATATGAAAGCATCCTACCATACTGGAAAAAGAGTGTGATATACCGAAGGCAGAATTATCTTGAACCCTGGAAACTGAGCTAGGGGCCCTTCTTTCTCCAACAGAGAGCTAGAGAGAGGGAACTCAGGCGTGGGGAGAAGAGTTTAAGGGCATTTTCAAGACTTGATGTCCCAGCTTTAATACCAAGGCCACTCCAGCACCATTTCCAGACCAGTTCCCATCTTGTTCCCCCTCCCCCTCCCCCAGAAAAAAACCGGGAAAGTTCTGGGGCTGCAGGCTTTTCAGTGCCCCATCTCCCTAGGTCATTCAAATGGAGATCTGGCAGGCTCCCAGGAGGGAGGTAACGAAATCAAAAATAGCCTCTCCTCCAAGGAAAAAATTAAAAATAGATTCCAACCCACATGAAAATTTGGGTGGAAAGAAAGGAAAGGAAAACAAAATGAATCATCTTTATGTGTTTTGCTGAGCGAGAGCCAGTTGCCATGGCTACGAGGCTCTGTGTGCAGGCCTGGTCTTTTCCAGCAAGTTCAAGGCCCGCCAAGGAGCCAATGAGGGCGGGCCCATCCCCAATATGTTATAGCCATCGGATCTCTGATCTCCCAACACAGTCACTCCCACCCAGCAGGTCGTATTAGTGACTGTCACCATTAATTTAGTGTTTCCTTCCATTGTGATCTGTCTATCGCTGTAATTGAGTAAATGGGAAAAGTTGTCTGGGTCTCCTGGGAGTTTGGGGAAATCTTGCCTGGTTTTGCAATCTAGACAATAAGGGGAGGTTATGCGAACTCGAACTATTGGAGAACCGGGTCCTTAAATCAGAGTAGGAAAGCCAATTTTCCAGCCAGCGTCCACCAGCCACATCCTGCCTTCTTGGTGGGCTTACTCTGCACATAAAAACCTCCTAGAAGGCAAGGAAAGATAAGAGGATCAGCCAGACCCAGAGGTCTTGGGGTGGGGGGGCTGTGAAACAATGCCAGGCCTGGGGCTATCCTGCTGGCAGGTGATCTTCTTGCAAGACAGTCCCCCAGATTATGGAAGGCCGAGTTTATGGGGTCCCCTTCACAGAATTAGAATTTGGAGCCTTACCCTAAACCAGAAAGAAAAAAAAAAACCAGCCTAGGGCTTTGAAGATATGGTTCTGTCTCACATGCACTTTTCTAAAACAGTGGTGTTCTGCCTTCAAGAAAATCCAATATATTGAAAACTCAGACTTACCAAATAAATACAATGGAAGGGGAGAAAGAAGAGATTCGGATTATAAATAATTTTTTAGTTTAAAATAATTGGCCTGGTAATCTTTCACACAGGAAAGAAAGTAAAGAGACATATCAGACAAATGCAATATCTCATCTTAAACTAGATCTCATACCACAGGGGGTAAAATGCTATTAGAAACATTATTGGGGCAATTGACAAAACTGGATTATGGATGGTATATCAAAGTAAAATATTGCATTGATAATAAACTCACGGAAGTTGATAAATACTGTTTTGAACTATACTGTGGTTTTATAACATTCTTAGCAAATACTCAAGTATTTAAGATTATATAAAAGGTCATGATGCATATGGCTGCTATGGTCTGTATGTTGAGTGCCCCCAAAATTAAAATGTTGAAACCCTACCTCTGAGTATGATGGTATTAGCAAATGAGTCCTTGCAAAAGAGACTCCAGAGGGCCAGCATGGCTAGCTTGTCCCTTGCATCATGTGAGAACACCGCTGGAGGGTGCTGACCATGAATTAGAAATCGAGTCCTCAAAAGACACCAAATCTACCAGTGACTTGATTTTGAACATTCTAGTTTCCAGATGTGTGAGAAATAAATTTCTGGTGTTTGTAGCTACTCCGTTTATATATTTTGTTATAAAGACCCAAATGAACTAAGACAGGAACTTACCCTCAAATAGTATTTAAAAAATGTATCTACAGTTGGTCCTTGGTATATTGGGGGATTGACTCCAAGACTCTCCACGGATACCAAACTCTGTAGTTACTTACTGAAGTCCTTCATATAAAATGGCATAGTATTTTCATATAACCTATGCACATCCTCCCATATACTTTAAATCATCTCTAGATGACTTATAATATTTAATACAATGTAAATGCTATGTAAATAGCTGTTGTACTGTTTTGTTTAGGGAGTAATGTCAAGAGGAAAAATGTCTGAACATGTTCAATTCACATATGATCATCCTAAGAATAACTATATTTTAAATCCACAGATACAGATAGGCTGGTTATATATGAATTTACTTATGTATATTTTTTACCTTTTGTATTTTATTTTTTATTTTTATGTGGATCATATTGAAAATGCCATACATTCAGACTGTACTTGGTGCCCTCTCCACCCCCCACTTCCCCTCCCCCTCCCAACAATGAGTGTCCAGGTTAACTATGCTACATTCATACTTTTACACATATTCTAATGTAGCTCCTCCACTAATCAACTTTAGCCTTCTTCGTCTCCTACCCTTCCATTCTAGCCTTGCTGAGGGTTCCCCTCTATTGTCTGGAGTCCCTCTGGTATTACTAATACTCCCTAGTTTAAGCATATTAGAGAAAACATATGTCTCTTCTCTTTCTGTGCTTGGCTGATCTCACTTAACATAATGTTCTCCAGGTCTTTCCATCTTCTTGAGAATGGCATGATTTTGTTCCTCTCTATAACTGAGTAGAATTCCATTGTGTGTATTTCCCATAATTTTGCAATCCATTCATCTGTTGATGGAGACCTAGGTTGGTTTCATATTTTGGCTATTACTATTACTCAAAATACTTTGAATATATTAGGTTAAATATATTAATAATGTTATTTCCTTGTTCCTTTTTTCTTTTTTATTAAAAGGAAGCTACCAGGAAATTTTACTTATGTGGCTCACATCTGTGCTTCCTTTTATATTTCTGTTGGACAGAAGTTGTCTAGAAAGCCTAGATGGCTAGACATCTAGAACTTGTCTAGATGTCTAGGAAGTCATGGAAGATAGGCTAGTTTGAACTTGGCCTCTCCTGGCCCAGTCATTCTTTGTACACACACACACACACACACACACACACACACACACAGAGAGAGAGAGAGAGAGAGAGAGAGAGAGAGAGAGAGAGAAAGATTGAACCAAGGCGCATTCTCCAGGCTACTTCCTCAGCCCTTTTTATTTTTTGTTTTTAAAACAGGATCTCACTAGATTGTTGAGTGTCTAAGTTGCTGAGACTGGTCTCGAACCTGTGATCCTCCTGCCTCAGCCTCCTCCCAAGAACTGGGATTACACGTATACACCATCACACCCTTCTCTGGCCCAGCCCTTCTGGCATTACTCTTGGGAAATAATGACTGATTCACGGTCTCCAAGGAACTGGATCATTCAGATTCTAAAAATTGTACATCTGGGCAAAGGAAAGACTCCATGGAGGAGTGTTCTAAACAAAGGTAGCATGATGTAAAGATGTTTTGGTCAAAGTCCACTCTACCCCTATAAAGTATTATCAGGGTGATCACTGAAGTCTCTGTTCCTTCCAGTGAGAAGACTGACCACAGCTCTCAACCAGAGATGAGAATAGAGGACTACCCCGGTGTGGCCAATTGTCTTTCCCAACAGTGCTCATATTGAGGTTTTAGAATTCCTCCAGCACCTTCCACATCCCATCAGAAAGTGCAGTTTATGTCTTGTGACTGCTTCTACCAATAGTGTTTAGCAGAAATATTACTATGTGACCTCCAAGCCTGGGTCATCCAAAGGGTCCAATTTCTACCTGGGTCCCTCTGGGCAAACTCACCCTTAAAATCCAGTCACCATACCGTGAGGAAGCCCAGATTACGTGGAGAAGTCATAGTCAGCTAAAGTCTCAGCTGACAGCCAGCTTCAACTGGCAGCCATGTGAATACACCAGCTTTCTGATGGTTCAGTCCTCAGCCTTTGAGTCTTCTAGTTGAGGCTCCAGACATCCTGGAGCAGAGACAAGCCACCTCCACTGTGCTCTGTCTGATTCCTGACCCACAGAATCTGTGATCATTTAAAAAATGGTTTCAGGCCACTAAGTTTGAAGGTAATTTGTTTTGCAGCTCTAATACCTGGAACATCTGGAGTGTGGCCATAAACATCCAAGCTTTGCCAAAACAAGGCAGCAGCTGCAATGCATGCTGGGACATGGGGTTGGGGCCTAACAACAGCCGCTGGCCACCAGCCTCTAGCACACGGTGGAACATGTGCCATCTGGGATCCCACTGTGAATTTAGTGTTTAGCAGCTGATAGATAGTTCTCAACTGGGTGTTCTAGAAATTATCAGTGGCTTGGACAACTTTGTAGAGGGAAGAGTCAAATAAAATGCAGAGCAGATTTAAAAGCACTAAGTTTGACATTAAATAGGTGTTAAAATATGTGTCATCTCTATTGCCTTTCAGCTCTAGAGAACTCCAATCATGACAATAATTAATATAATGGCTTGATTTATTGCTACTCTTCCTAGGGATTGTATTTATTTCATTATTTTAAAATGTTTCAATCACACAAGTGGGCTGGCTAAGGTAATAGGTTGTGGGGAGTGTTCTGACAAAAAAAAGGCAGGTAGGCAGGTAGGTGGGAAGGACAGGAGGGAGGGAGGGAGGAAGGAAGGGAAGGAGGGAGGGAGGGAGGGAGGGAGGGAGGGAGGGAGGGAGGGAGGGACAAGTGAATATGAACCAACATAACTTGTCAAATTAGTACCATAAAGGAAAAGTGACTGTCCATTTACTTGGAAAATCAAGTGGGTTTAAGCAATCTGGACAGGGAGGTCAATTTTTAGAAAAGAGAATAAACCAAACGCTGACTGACTTAAGTGTTCAGATGATGCATTCTAATGAACTGGCTGCAGGAATCTCCTGCCCTAGCTTGCATTTGCTACAATACCTGACAATAATACCCCCAAGGAAGGGACAGTGTTGTTGGCCTTGTCAGTTTGGGTTACACGACAGGGGAGTGTCAGGGTATCACTCATGAGGCAGTCACCCACAAGTACACACTCTGCTCCTCTCCCTGCACAGGAAGAATGCACCCCCTTTTGCCCAGACAAAAAGTCCTGGTGTCAGCCTACTAAAGTGAGTCACTGCCTCAGGGTGGGGACAGGAGAATGTAGAAAATGGGCTAATCTGGGCAAATCTGTAAAGAGAGGACAGTAAAAGCCTGAAGGAACCAACTTCTGGAGGGGAAAGGGGAGAAGAAATGCCGGGAACTTTCACATGCTCCCGACTCTGAGCACCATTTCCTTTAATCCTTATGACAAGCATATGAAGGAGATCTTTGTAATCCCCAGATAACAGATGAGAAAACAGAAGCTCTAGGTTTAATTTCCCAAGACCAGGAAAATTAGAAAGCAATCATCATCAGATATCAATAACTGACTTTTTTGAGCCCTTCCTGACCGTGATCTCAGGAAGTATTGCTAACACCTTAACTTGTGTTACCTGGATATTCCATTATATGCAATGTACAGGTAAGAAGAGTCGGGTTAAGGGAGATAACCAGCCCAAAGTCACAAAGCCACTTCTGCCTTCCCCAAATTATTCCTGGAGCATCATTCAGCACAAAAATAGTCAGGCTGTGACCCCGGCAGAGTAGGAGGGCCAGAGGACTGGGCAGGGCCAGGTATCTGGGTGAGGAAGACAGTACTAATGGTGTAGTGCAGTGTTCCCTGAGACCCACACAGAGAGAAAACAAGCTGAAGCCGAAGCCCAGGGATTCACAGCCTAATGAACTAGATCATGAAAGCTCATGTGTGTATTTAATAGCCCTGCCAGTTGCTCGGGTTCACTTAGGGCGAAAAGAAAAGGGGAGCTAAGAGAAGTCTCATTTTTTGAGCATTCAAAGCCAGCGCCCACCCACCCTGGGAGGCAGGTATGGCCCAGTAAGGCTGGGAGAGTAGGGAGGTCTGAGAATCAGCATCAACAACTAGATGGATGTGGTACCCAAGCCATGATCTCCACAGCTGCCTGCGTGATCTTCTCTGTCTACCATCCATGAGTTAATATTGTGAGAACGTAGATAGGCATAGCCTTGATCTCCCAACAGGAGGATGCTGTACGGGGGTGGCCATAGGACCCCACAGAGCAGTGCTTCTCCAATGATCTGTGTAGAAGGAACGGTCATTTCTTATTTTTCGTTTTCTCAGTCTGTCACAAATAAATCTTTGGTCAAAAACAACAAAAATTAATTACTTGGTGGGGGAAAGGGAAGTCTCCATGTTTAAAAGCCCAAAGTTTTGATGGTCTTTAGAGTCCATGGACAAAAAAATTACTCTGACATTTCAAAACGCTTATTCTCGATTGCTATAGCATCTTGTCACTTACACTGAAACCAGCTTTAGTCTGTGGACCACTCTTTGAGTATCATTGACATGGAAGAGTCTGGGATAGTTGAATAGAGCCTCTCAGCTCTGTCTAGTTATCCAGCCCCAGCAAGAATGTCTTCAAGATAGGACATCTTTGCTGAGCTAAAGATTTAGCTCAGTGGTAGAATGCTAGCTTAACATGTGTGAGGCCCTGGATTCCATTCCCAGTACCAGAAAGATAAATAAAGAGACATCCTTAAAGAGACCTCTAGCCAATGGGTTTGGCAGGAAAAGAGTTCATGGCAGCCCTTGTTCTCCGCATGTCAATGCTTTTCACACTTTTACTAGTGACAACTCCTGAAGGACAAACCTAGGACACTAGTGCATTTGGTATTCTGTTAAATGGAGAAGCCATGGCTCAGGATTGGACTGGGGGTCTTTCAAGTACACAAGGAGCCTGTGAAGTCCAAGTGTTCCTCTTCCTTTTCAATACACTCTTAATCCAAATACCTCATTCTGATGAGAAGCTATTTTCTACCAGACACAGGTTCCCCTGGTCAGAGCTCCTCTTCCCTATGGCTGCTAGCAGCCTATGGGGACATCACTCAGATTCTTTCTAACTCTCTTACCTGGATCTCCCTCCCTTTTTCCACAAGGAAGGGGTGTTCCAACTCTTCCCAAGAAAGAAAGCTGAACAGGTTGCCTAAGTCAGAGAACTCCTTGTTAGCAAGATAAACAAGAGATCTGCCTCAGATATTTCCTCTCACTCACGGGTGAATCATACCTTCTGGAATTGAGAGACTCTCAAAGCATCCATGGTCATGAAGATCTGGAGCCCGGAGCCATTCCTCCTGCACCCTGTGATCTGACCTTGCTTTCCTTATCACACTCAGAAGGGAAAGGGCCGTTCCGCCCTCTTTCCCAACCAAGCTATCCACAAGTGCAAGCTACAGTCAGATCCCAGACTCCTGGCCCAGGAGCTGCCAGCAACAGAAAATCCTGCTATGACCAGTTCCATCTTTGCCAGCAGATGTCACTGTAGCCTGACCTCAGGCTGCCAAAAAAAATGAGCTGTTAATTTTGGTTTTGAAGTTCTGGGAGAATAGGGAACAAAAGAGCACTTAGAAGATGCACTCCTTTGGGCTCTCTTTTTTCTTTTCTTCCTATGTAGCTAATTGGTTAGTTGCAAGAAAGATGTTTCCCTACCTCTCCTTTACCATCTGTAAAATGGACATCTCACCCATATTTCCTATCTTCTCCATAGGGATGCTGTGGGATTCCAGAAAGGCTGTGATGTTCCAGAACCAGTTGGTTCCCCCTCCTCACCAGACTTCATTGATTTCCTCAAAAAGAGGATAAAATCGGAGCACCCCAATAACTGACTTACATCGCATTTGCCTTAACAGGTACCCAGAACCCGTTTCCATAGTAACAGAATGGTCAAAAAAAAAAAAAAACTAACAAAATAAGACACCTAAGAGGCATAAACAAAATATGTGATGGTGTGGGAGGCTGTAAAGTTTTTATTGCCACCTGTTTGGGAAGACCTGCATAATTCAATCGTGCTCCTGGCATTTGCGAGGGAAGCAATCACCCCAAAGTTGTGGCAATAAAGCCTTTATAGCCCCCCATGCTGGCACACCCGCTTTCTAGGTACAAAGCCCCAGTTTGATAAACTTCTGCTTCTTATATTTGCATAATGGAAATGGATGAGATTTGAAACCCAGGCTGTTGGGAGACATAACTCACAGCTCTTTTGGAAGTGAATCATAAGCTTCTTGGAAGTGGCTGGAAAAGACGCTGAAGCCCACTAACAGGACCACAGCGCTGGGCAGGGATGCCCAGAAAGATTCTTCCAGCTTGCTCAGACCCACGGCCAGTCCAGGCTCTACTTACAGGTCATATTACTCCTAGGTCCAAAAATCAAGGTGCCCTAGTGGGCAATACACTAGGAGAGCACATCCTCAATCTGCCATCCATCACCTGCCACTCTCCCAATTTTCGCAGTGTCCTGGTTGGGGACAGGCGGGGTTGGGGACAGGCTGCCCTCCAGCCTCCCCTTCTCAGCAGATTACTGCAGCCCTGCCGGCACTCGGTGGTAAAAGTTTGAACGTGTCTGCAGAGCTTAATCAAATGCTAATTCCGTGTGGTGAAAGAATTTGCTGGAATCTGCAAGGGAGCTCCTGGCAGCAAGAAAATGCGTTGATTCACTCCCAAATCTGCTTTGCCCAAGCCGGGTGCGATTTAGACCGTAAAGCTGCATTAAATCACAAAGTGCTGTGTGGATCACACAGCCATCCTTTGTGTCGTTAATGAAGGGAAAAACAGGGCTTTATTCTGAAGCTTTGTGTATAATCAGATGCCATGTTGTAAAGCTCTGGAAAACACACCAGAAATCATAATTGGGAGGAAATAAAAGGGTTAGTCCAAAACAGCATATGATTTAAATAAGAAGGAAAAAGAAACTGCCCCCAAGATTTGTGCGTTTCAAGAATCAACTTTTAATTCATTCGTAGGGAGATTACAGAAGGGGAGGAGCGGCCTTTAAAATAGTATGAAAAGCTAGTTTAGATGTAAATGAGAGATAATGGGCTTTCACCAGGAAATAAGCAAGGCTGCCAAGTTTGGGGGGGGGGGTAAGGGAGAACCTCTGGGCCAGCCTGGGCTCCGTAGACCTCTGGACCTAGATGTTTGTGGGGAGTTTCTGGCATGATGGGGGGGGGGGGTTCATGGCCCAGAGTCCAGTAGCCAGCAGTCAGAGGAAGAAAGAAAGGTGCCAGTTGCCTACGATGGTCCCCAAGGGTTCTGGGGATTGGCTGTGTTGGGGTGGGGCTAGAAGCTGGATGGTTGGATGGTTGCATGAACACAGAAAATCTTCTTGGTGTGAACACGTTGAGGTCACTTAGGAAAGGAGTTGGGGCCTTTACACATCTTACAGCTAGAGTTAAGGAGCACTGCGTCAAGCCCTCCCCACCCCTAATTCACTAATGATTTGCTTATTAGTTCGGATCAGGGAGCCGGCTTCTGGAGAGATGTGAATTGGCATTGATTTAATCCTCTTCCCAGCACGCGCTCCTGGCCCAGGGTGAGGCTGGGGTAGGCTGGGGGGGGGGGGGCTGCCAGCCCGTTCAAGAGCAAGTTGCCTCTTCTCCTGCCTGGCTTTGTCTGCTTTGCCTACCATCTGCTCTCATGCAGAAAGCCCTGGACAGAGGGACCAAGCCCAAGAGTCCAGCCTGGGTTTGGATCTGGCCGACTCTGGGTCACTGATGCTGAGCTCAGTGTGGCCTTTTGGGGAAATCCAGGGTGTAGGTGAGATCCTACTGATGGTCCCTCAACTCTAGCATCTCTCATTAGATGGCATGGGGCCTTTGGGACATTTGGGTGGGTGAGGGACATAATTCTCCCACCACTTATTCAGTGCTCTACAAGCCAAGTGCTGTTGCATGTCTGATGTCACTTAATCCCCCCAGCAGCCTCTCAGGTAGATCCCATCATTATCCATCATTTGCAAGAGAAGGTAATGTAACATAGGTCAAACACTGGAACCCAAGCCGCCTTCACCACCATGCTCAACATGGCCTGACTGAGCTGCTTCAACACGTGTGTCTTCTTCTCACCTAATTATGTCTTTATTAACTGCCATCAAGAGCACTTGTTTTTGTTTTTTTTTTTTTTTTTTTTTTTTGGTGGTACTGGGGTTCCTGGAAACCCTTCTACCTCCGGGCTATACTCCCAGACCTATTTTATATTTTTATTTGGAAACAGGGTCTCTTAAGCCAGCGAGGCTAGCTTTGAACCTGCGCAATCCTCCTGTCTCTGCCTCCCAAGCGCGGGGATTACAAGCGTGCGCCACCACACCCGGCCAAGAGCACTTTTCTATGCTTGTAATCCCAGCATTTGAGAGGCTGAGACAGGAGGATAGTTGTTCGCAGCCAGCATCAGCTACTACTTAGGGAGGCCCCTTGCAACTCAGTGAGACCCTGTTTCAAAATAAAGAATAAAAAATAGGGCTGGGGGTGTAGCTTGGAGATAGAATGGCCCTGGGTTCATCCCCAGTACCGCCCTCCCCCAAAAAAGCACTTTCCTCTGGCTGGGAGTGAGGCTCAGTAGTAGACCGCTTGCCTAGCAGGCTTGAGGCCCTAGGTTATTTTCCCAACACCCAAAAAAGCATTGTTCTCCATCCTCCTAACTAGACTTTTGTATGTGTGCTGGGTATGGAACCCAGGGCCTCCTGCATGCTAAGCATGCTCCGTATCACTGAGCCCAGCCCCAACTAGATCACTTAGGTATAGTTAAGGACATTGCTTTCTAGAACTTGCTGCCCATGAATTTGCTTTCTAGAGCATGAATGGTTTTCTAGAACTTGCTGCCCATCTTAGTGACAGGGTACCCTTTTCTGAGCATGACAAGAAGCAAGACTCAATGTTTGTTCCAGCCTAATTATAGTCCCAGCTCCACACTGTGGCTCAGGTGGCTCCTTCCACTGCCCATCCAACCCTTCTCCAACTGCCTAAGCTTAACAAGACCCCCAAGGCTTAATTTAACCCAGCAGCAAGTGGTAGTCATCCTGCTCCCACTCCGACCTCTCCCAGGAAGAGTTCTCCATGCCACCATGGGGAACTAATGCACCTTCTGTTGCCATCTTCCCATCCGTATCTGTGGTTACTTCTTTTATCTTCCCTATCAGAGTGAGCCTCTGCTTCTCTGCACTTGTGAGTCTTCAGTGTCTTACAGATAGTAGGCTCTTGGAAAATACTTGCCAGTCGACTAGTGAACAAAATGTGGGGCTCAACTTGTAGTTTCTTTGGAAATCTCTGGTGAATATCTTTTCAATCCCTACAAGCCTGGCTACTCTGCAGAAGAGATCCATCATAGATTTCATTCTATTTTAGCATGCTATTAGGGGTTCAAACAGAGCGAGTATTTCTAAGAAATCTCTGTGGTTGGCTGGTCCACAAGTCAATTCCAAAAATTCCAACCACCATTTATTAAATGCCTACTGTACGCCCAGGCATAGTGATAGGCATTGAGGATATTGAAATTAATGAGGTATGGGGTCTGTCTTTCCAACCATGGGCTGAACCTCTGAAGCCATGAGCCAGATTCACCTTTCCTCTTCTATGTTGCTCTAGTCAGGTATTTTGGTCACAGTATCAATCAAGCAGCCTAATACACCATGATACCTCATTTAGTTTTTGCCCCAACATAGTGACTTTAGTACAATGAGCCCATTATAATGATGGAAAATAGGTTTAGTGACTTTGTATAAGTTTCTAGAAATGATATGGAGAGAGAGAGGTGATCAGACAGATCTAAGTATATCTGACTTCAAACTTATTTACCACACTCTCTCCCAGGACTCCCACGATGCCCTGTTAAGTTGGTAGAAGATGGGGTAGAAAAGTATGAGCCAGTCCTAAGTGTGGGTTACCATTGCCCCTCAAGAGCCAATTTACAGTCCAGCTTAAAAGGAATTGCTAAGAATGAGCCCACCTAGCCCTTGGTTTCTGAATACCATTTCCCATCAAAAGGAACCAGTCTCCTTAGAGAAACAGATTAAAGGAGGCTAAAGAGACATGACAAGTAAATGCAATATTGATCCTAGATTGAATTCTGGATCAGGAAAAGAACATGCTACAAAGTGCAGTATAGAGACTATTGACAAAGTCGGAGCATGGACTATATATTAGATGATATTTTTGTATCAGTACCAATTCCTTGTTTGTGCAAATGGTCTTGTGGTTATGTATGAGACTGTCCTTGTTCTTAGGACATATAGGATGAAATATTTAAAGGCCTAAAATAAATTCATGATGCCTAAAATAAATTATCTTCAAGTTGATTGGTGAGAAAGACAGACAGATGGATGGATGAGTAAGTATGGCAAAATAATAATTCATGAGTTGAGATGCAGGGTATATGGGGTGCCCATTGTACTATTCTATGTTTCTGAAGGGTTGAAGTTTTTCAAAATAAAAAATTGAAAGGGGAGAGAATTACACGGAAATGGCCCTGAAATTTTTACCCACGTCCATGAGAAAGGTCTAGAATAGAGATTGGGGGCCACAGTTGCAGGCGCCTTGGTCCCAGTAAGTGGACAGCAGCTGTGAAAATGGATGCATTAGCTGAAATCCCTTCTCACAAGAACACTCACAAAGAAGCTTCTGTGGAAACCGAGCATTTTTATAGGTGTTTTCAAACGTGAAACCAAATTAACGACCACATGCCATTAAATACAGAACTGGACATGTGAAAGCCCCTGAGTGGTAACCCAGGACAAGGTGGAAGCCAAACTGAGGTATCCCATCGCCACTTCAGAGACTGAAATGTGGGCCACTTATTACCTCAGGGGACACCTAAATGTCAAAAGGCAAGGCTGGAGCCAGAGAGCAAAGCTCGCCTGTGAATACAAATGGGAGCAGGCTTTAAAAATAAAGCCGGGGTTCAGGTTCCAATACTCCAAATGCCAATCAAAGATTCATTTATTTTTTTAAATACGTGGGTGAGAATCGAGCATTAACTCTGAAAGGCGGTTATCCAGGAATAAGTAGGGAACCATCCTATACCTTCCTAACTTCTGTTTGTCACCCTCAGCTTTGGTTCCGTTTGGTGGTTTTGTTTCATTTTTTTTTCTTTCTCCTAAGAACGTGAGGGAGGGGCATCACTATTTGAATATGTGTTTTTTCTTTTCTTTTCTTTTTGTTTGTTTGTTTTGCACTGGGGCTAGAGCCTAAGGGCACTATACCACTGAACTTCATCTCAAACACTTTTTATTTTTTATTTTGAGATGAGGTCTTGCTAAATTGCCCAGGCTGCCTTCCAACTTGCAGTCCTTCTGCCTCAGCCTCCCAAATTGCTGAGCTTATAGATGTGCTCCACCACGCCCAGCATATTCAGAGTTTTGTTGTTGTTGTTGTTGTTGTTTTAATAAACTAGGTACATTTGTGAAATTTTTCAAAATAAAAATTGTGGTGAAAGAAAAAGAATTACTCAGACCTGCCCCCCCAAAAAAAAATGTCTCTGAAAGATAGGTCTGGGAAATAAAAATAGAAAGAATCTTTGTAATTAAAGAAAAGGGATGAGGTTTGATTCTGAGTCTGAAATTTTGCCCTAAGTAAAACCACAGTTAAAGACTAGGATGAGCTATTATGTCAGCACTTTGAGGAAGGGGACAAACCTAGCGAGCTTCTCAAAGAGAGCCTCCCTGCTAATAAAAGTTGAGAAGCATTGGCTCAGAGGCTTCTAATTTCTGTTGGTGATGTTCTGGTGATGCCTTTAATAGCTGGTGGTAGAATTTCCTCCTAAGAACTGGGAGTTGAGGGGTAGTTTCTGACAAGGACAGACCACAAAGCAGATAACCTTGTTCTCAAATAGTGGGGTCCAGCTCAGTACAACAGAAAACCCTCACTGCCACCATGGCCATTCCTGCCACCCCGAAGAGCTACTCCCAGAGCCATGTATGGGTGGAAGTCCTGCTCCAGGCTGAGAGCAGCTTGGCCACTGGCTGGGTGCCATTTTGTTTCTCCTGAGAAGAAACCAAGAAAAAAGGCAAGAACAGAGATGAGGAGAATTAGGACCAGACCCTGCCAACACAAGGTATTCCTGCTTCGAAAAATAGGGACATTTCTGTCCCTTGCTATAGGCCATGGTTATTGCTCTTCTGATTCTGCTTTTGCATCCCAAGGGGTGGTCGATTCTCCCCATGGACTCTCAGATATTTAACCATCTCCTGCTTTGCCTACAAAAAGTTCTCACAGAGGAGGGTGCCTGGGCTGAAAAAAAAAAAGTCAAACACTGAATGATGTTGAGTCTTTGGAATCTAATGTTATGTTCTCTTGTTTTGCAAATGTGCTATGTGCATTAAAAAAACATATAATCTGTTGAGTGTCTGACTTGATTCTACTCATATTCATTAAAGCTTATTAATTTTGTGGTTCAAATCCCTCTCAACTTTGTTGTTGTTGTTATTTCATCTACTCACCAATTCTCACAGAGAGGAATCCTAATATCTTCCCCATTATAATTTCTGATTTATCTATTTTGTCTTCTAGTTCTGCACACTGTTGCTTTAAATATTTGAGGTTATGTAGATAATCGTATAGAAGGTAAATTCTAATGAAGATAAGTATTTCTGTCTGTTTTGGTCTCTGCTATATATTTCAAACCAAGAACAATGCCTAGAATATTGTAAGCATTTAATATACTTTGCTACATGAATAAATAAATGTGTATTCGTAATCATTATATATTCTAGAACTATTATTCCTTTTCCCAGTACGTACTATCCCCCTTTGTCCTTGATGGTGCTGTTGCTTTGAATTCTGTTTTGTCTTGTATTCAAATTGCCACTCCAGCTTTATTTGATTTATTTTTCCTGATATATCTCTTTCCATTCATTTACTTTTAGCTACAGGAATCTCCCCTTATCCACAAAGGATATATTCCCACTGGATGCCTGAAAATGCAGATAGTGCCAAACCCTATATACCATATTTTTCCTATATGTGGCATGCCTAAAGTTTCATTTACAAACTAGACACAGGAAGAGATTAACAATGTCACCTAATAAATTTAATGATTATAACAATATGCTATAATAAAAGTTACATTAATGTGGTTTTTTCTTTCAAAATATTTTATTGTACTGTACCCACCCTTCTTGTGATGATAGACGATACAATGCCTACATAATGAAATGAAGTGAGGTAAATGATGTGGGCATCATGGCATAGCACTGGGCTACTAACATAAGGGTCACTTAACCACAAGCACTACAGTACTACAGTTGATATGATAATCAAGACAGCCACTAAGTGACTAATGGGAAGGTAGCATATACAATGTGGATATGTCAGACAAAGGTATGTTCCACATCCTAAGCAGGATGGAAGACTAAGGCATGAGATTTCATCACACTACTCAGAATAATACAGTATTTAAAACTTACAAATTACTTATTTCTAGAATTCTCCCCATAATATTTTTGGACCATGATTGACCTCAGGTAACTGAAACCACAGATAACAAAAACATGGATTAAGGAGTACTACTATGGTCTATATTCTTTAGTAGTAGTTTTTTTTTTTTTTTCGGTACTGGGGATGGAACCCAGGGGCATTCTACCTCTGAGCTACACCCCCAGCCCTATTTTTTATTCTTTATTTTGAACCAGGGTCTCACTAAGCTGCAGAGGCCTCACTAAGTAGCTGAGGCTGGCCACGAACCATGATCCTCCGGTCTCAGCCTCCCAAATGCTGGGATTACAAGCGTGCACCACCACGCTCAAATTATATTCTTTAATTTTAATAAAACAAAAAGTATACAAAGCATTGGGTCCTGATTAGTGAGTTTGGCCCTTTATATTTATTGTAACTACCATGAGGAATTCATTTTAACATCTTATTTAACATGTTCTAGTAACTTTAATTTATTTTATTTCTTTTTTTTTTCTTTCATTGAAAATACCTAGCCGGGCGTGGTGGCGCACGCTTGTAATCCCAGCATTCAGGAGGCTGAGACCCGAGGATTGAGGTTCCTGGCCAGCCTCAGCTACTTAGTGAGGCCCTCTGCAACTCAGTGAGACCCAGTTTCAAAATAAAGAATAAAAAATAGGGCATGGGTATAGCTCGGAGGTCGAATGCCCCTGGGTTCCAGCCAAAGAAAGAGAAAGAAAGAAAGAAAGAAAGAAAGAAAGAAAGAAAGAAAGAAAGAAAGAAAACACCTACTGTTTTTCTGACAGTAAGCTACACATTCTAAGTTTATTCTCAAGTTCCAATCAACTTCTTAAATTACCAACACTTATACTGTGGCAGATTGTATTTTCCAAAGATGGTCCCAACAATGTTCCCCATCCTACATATTGCTCTATACCCCACACCATTCTATGATAGCACCATGGCATTTCTCTCATCTAGAGAGAATTGGTGGTGGTGGGGGGTTATATCCCTTCCCCTCAAGTCAAGGTGGGCTTGTAATTTGTATGTAACTCTGTATATCAGACAGAGTGCAATAATCTATTACTTTCAAGGTTAGGTCAAAAGGCTTAGGTTGTGCAAGCTGAGCATGGTGGAGCAAGCCTGTAATGCCTCAGAAGGCTGAGGCCGGAGGATTGCAAGTTCGAAGACAGCCTGGAAAAAGGGGGAGGGGGCTGGTGATTTAGCTCCATGGTAAAGCCCTTACTTAGCACATGTGAAGACATGGGTTCAATCCCCAGGACCACAGAGGCACATATAAAAAAGGTGATGTAATTTCTACTTTGCTTGTTGAATGACTCATGCTGGATCCCTGAACCACCATTTAGATACCTCAACTACCTGAGGCTGTCATGCCATAAACCCAAATAGCCCATGCAGAAAGACCACATGTAGAGGCCCTGAGATGATGTGAAGAGACAAATATCAGACCACTTTCCATTTGCTGCTCCAGCGTCAGCCATGGTTTAATTATAGCTACAGAGAGACTCCAAGCCAGAACCACTTAGCTAAATAAGCCCTTCCAAAATATCTGACCAATAGAAGTCAATGCCTTAGAGCACATTATTTCTAATCACTTTCCTCCATATTTTACTTTATTATTATACTATTTGAAACTATCTTGTTTTTATGCTTCACGTTAGACAGCATTGCTATCATTTTAAAAATGTACACTAACCTATTTATTTAACATGGCTTCCTGCATCAACAGTTTTGGGGATCATCTTTCTTCCTTTTTCTGGAGTACATCCTTTAAGACTCTTTTCAAAAATAATAATTTCTGGTAAACAGTTTTTGCTTGAAAACCTTTATTTCACCTTTTTTGTGTGTGTGTGGTACTGGGATGCCTGGAAGCCCTTTTGCCTCTGGGCTACATTCCCAGACCTATTTTTTTTTTATTTTATTAAAAAACAGGGTCTCTTAAACCAGCATGGCTGGCTTCGAACCTGCGCGATCCTCCTGTCTCTGCCTCCCAAGCGCCAGGATTACAAGCGTGTGCCACCACGCCCGGCTCACCTTCATTCTCGATTGATATTTTAACAAAGTACAGAATTCTAAATAAACTGTTTTCACTCAGTATTTTGAAGATATAGCTCCATATTCTTTTTGCTTTTTTTTGTTGTTGTTGTTGCTGGTGAGATATCTTCTTCCAGTCTTAATGTTATTCCTTAGTACGTAATCTGTCTCTCCTCTCTGATTGCTTTTAACATATTTTTTTTTCTTTTTGGAAGTTACTATAACGTGACTAGATTTTGCTTTTACTTATCCTGTTGAGGAATTGTGCATTCTGACTCTGTGTTTCATCAGTTCTGGAAAATTCTTAGCTATTATGTCACTGAATTTGCTTCTTCCACGTTCTCTCTGTTCTCTCCTTCTGGAATTCTCATTAGTCATATATGGGATTTTTTTTCTATTGTCCACATCTTTTCATCTCCCTTTGTTATTTTTATTTCTTTGTGTTGCATCCTTGGTAATTCTCTGGCACGGCTCTGGTTCAGCAATTCCAGCTTAACTCATACATTGAGTTTTTTATTTTAATGACTATATTTTTATTTCTAGAAGTCCTATTTAGTCCTTTTATCAAATATGCGTGTTCTTTTCCATAGTGTCTGTTTTTCCCCGTTAGGGTTTTAATTGTCTATTTTAATTCATTTTCAACGTGCTAAGTTTATGATTTTAATACATTGATTTTTTTTTTTATCTAAAGTTCTTGTGTACCTAATCCTGCTATCTCTTGCTCAGAGTTGATTGTTTCTTCAGCTGTTTTACGTTTTTGAATTGTGAGCTCATTATAAGCATGGCTTTATGTGTAGGAATTCTATGAGGCCTAACTGATGGGGTGTCCTTCTGTGAAGTTTTGTCTTGTTTTGTTTCTGACAAGCTCTCCAGGGGCTTTCTTATCATTTTTATAACAATTTCTTTGCTTGTGGCTTCCTGGACCACACAAATAATACATATTCAATTCCAAATCCTCACAAGATGTAAGTCAAAACTTTCTCAGGAGATACTTTTTTTTCCACCCAGAGCTAGGACAAGACAGACAAGCTGCTGTGAGTCAGTGGGAGTATTTTTTTCTCACCTACCCTCACACTAAGGATTCAAGCTTTATGGAATTTGTTCAGGCCCAACATTTGCCTCCCAGGGACTCAAGATTTCAGTTCCTGTTCCCCAAGTGGACATGAAATTGTCCAAGGGTTTAGAGTTCTGAATCAATGTCTCTGCCAGTTCACTCCACCCTCGGGCAGTCATATCATCATTCACCAGCTCACAGCCCTAGATTTCAGTACCATTTTCATTCACAGGCCCTGTCAATTTCCTGTGCGCTCATCTATTCATTCAAATAAATATTTGTTTATTTCTAGATAACTGTGGAAAATGGGTTTTCGGGTTATCTTGATCACAGTATTGCCACAACTAGAAGCCAAAATTTATTTATATAAGCAGATATGAAATCCACTGGTTGCTGAGATTCCTGGCTGTGATACTGATATGCTTTCCTTAAGTATCTCAGACAGACAAATATATTGGTTTGCATTTTTGCACATATTTTCAAATATTGTAAGGGCTAGCTACTGGCTTTAGTTGCATCATATGGTGTGTTGAAACTTGTGACAGAATATTTGGCCTGCTTGATGGGATTGCTTCTCCATAATCAAGATCCTGTCTACCTCCTCTGTTGATCTTTACCAGAGAATATTCTTGCCTTTATACTTTAGTAGTACTATTAAGTCATTAACCTGAGAGGCAATGCAAACTATAAGGGGGAAAAAGCATGGGTTTTGGAATCGGGAATAAACAGCTCCATTATTTTCCAGCTGGATGTCCTTGGGCAATTAGTTCTAGCTGAGCCTCAATGGCCACATCTGTAAAATGGGGTGATAATATTTAATTTGGAGGTATATTAATCAGGGTTCTCCAGAAAGACATAATCAATAGGATAGAGAAAGGGAGAGAGATAATAGATTATAGATGACAGGTAGATAGATAAGTGATTTATTGGAAAAATTGGCCCCTGCAATTATGCAGGCGAAAAAGTCTCACAATAGGCCATATAAAAATTAGAGAACCAGCGAGGCTGGTGATGTGGCTCAGTCCAAGTCCAAAGGCCTCAGAACCAGGCAAGTTGATGGTGTAACTCTAAATCCAAGGCTCAAGGTCTGAGTTAGAGGCTGCTGGTATAAATCCTGGACAGTGCAAAGGTGGGAGAACCTGGAGTTCTGATGTCCAAGAGTAGGATAAGGGGATCCCATCTGCAGGAGAGGAGGATGAGTTTGCCTTTCCTCTGCCTTTTCGTTCTGTCCAAATCCCCCTGCTGATTGGATAGTGCACGCTCACATCAAGGGTGAATCTTTCCCACTCATTCCACTGACTCACAGGACAGCCTCCTCTAAGCATACCCTCACAGACATACCCAGAAATAATGCTTGACTGGCTATCTAAGAACTTTGTAGCCCCATCAAGGTGCCACCTAAAATCAACTATCACGAAAGGGTTGAGGTTAGAATTAGAGTAAATGTTTACAAAAACATCCAGCACAAAGTAGATTTTTGGGGGGGTGGTACTGGGGTTCCTGGAAACCCTTCTACCTCCAGGCTACACTCCCAGACACCTAATTTTTATATTTTTATTTGGAAACAGGATCTCTTAAGCCAGCGAGGCTGGCTTCGAACCTGCGTGATCCTCCTGACTCCACCTCCCAAGCGCAGGGATTACAAGCGTGCGCCACCATGCCCGGCTTAAAATACATTTTGTTTTGTTTGGTATGGAAGATTGAATCGAGGGCATTCTATCCCCAAGCTACATGCCTAGCAAACTTTTATTTTGAAACAGGGTCTTACTAAGTTGCTGAGGATCTCACTAAATTTAGCTGAGACTAGCCTCAAACCTGTGACCTTCCTGTCTCAGCCTCCCAAGTACTGGGATTACCAGTATGCGCAACTACAGCCAGCTCAAAATAGGCTTTTGAATTATTTAATCTCCCTTTGAGGTTTCTCCCATGAACCAGATAAACAAGCCTCCTTGGGATTGTCCACAACTGCTGGGAGGGTGCTCCTTAGATTCAATGCCAGGATTTCTTTGTCTCACTGGCCACCACCTATTTCATTTTCTTAACATTAGCAAAATTAGCAAGACGTTAGCAGTCATTTTAACCTGAATTGCCTTCACTAAACCTCCATATCCAATAAATGTGCCTTATTTCAGCCATAAAGTAAATCCTGGCTTTATCGGTATCTTTGTAGCTAGAATGATTTAAATAGGCAAGGTAAGGTCATTGTAAACTTCTAGGTGCAATATACCTGATCCAGAAGACATCAGAGCTAAAAGGGACCTTGGAAATTTCCAAGATGAGGAAGGAGCCAAAGGGACAGTAAAAAACACGGACCAGCCCAAGTTCACCCACCGCTGAGTGACAAAGCTGAGATCAAAAGCTTTCTGATGCCAGTAGCAGGGCTCTAACAGGAGTCATTGTCACCGACCACACTACAAAAATTGCAACTAACCTTCTGGTATAATCAGTTTGTAATCTGGAAGCAGGCCAAATCATCATGGCTAATCATTTCCCTTCCACTTTTCTGCTGTGGCCCTGTAAACCTATCAATTGTAGCTTTCCAGGGAGCCTTATGACTCAGCGGACATAGTAGAGTTGAAAAGCTGTGCGCTCGATGAAATAATGCAGCACCGTCTTGCCATTATCTGACATTATGTGCCATCAATTCTAAGCCTAAATTGTCCCCCTTTACAATCTAGATTCCTGTTAGAAGTGGGCCTTATTGTTCTCCTGGCTTTACTATTTTGATATGTTTTTAATATTTTCCCTACATGAGAAGCGAAAGCATGCCTGCCCTTCATTCTTGGGTGGTTAATCCCTCTCAGATGCAGGCGGCTGGCAACCCTTCCATGGTGAGTGATGGGCTCCAGACTGTACTCTAGGCAGTGACCGCCCAGTTGAGTGACGGAGGCCATTTGTCAACAGGAAGCAGGAGCAGGGGCAGGGGAAGTTTCAGTTGAAACTCACTGAAAAAAAATTTAAATGTGGTGCCTCCCCAACAGTGGGTTGAGAATGTGGAGGATATAGATAGAAGTGTGTAGTCCTCCAACGTTCAGCCAGGGGCTCTGAGGGCCTTGACAAGAATGAGAGGCTGAGGCGAGAAAACCTTGTGTTCCACACTGTTACAGAACATGGCAGCAGGGAGGCAGGGGGCCAGAAACCCTGTGGCCTGGGTAGGTGAGTATAGGCACTGACACTCTCACTCCTTTGAGGTCTGACTGGCCAGTCTGATCCGGTCATTGGTTTGAAGTTATATCCTGAAATCAAGTGGACTTTCCCCTAAAGAGAAAAAATGTTTGCCCTTCACAACTGGAAGCTGAAGTGAGGCACCCTATAGGATTGGGCTGGGTCTGGCAGCTCATAGTCAGACCACGACCCACAGAAAAAGCTGTGCCATGGAGGCCTCCAGCACAAAACTGTTCTGTGCTTGAGCCTTAAGCCAAAATTGTCCACTGGAGCTATTTGGGCCGCAAGACTCCATCTACTCATACCAGCCCAAAGGGAGGAGAAATAGAGACAGCTAGCTGTTCTATGAGACCGCCACCAAATTTTTGTCCCTTCCTTTGCATAGTATAGTATAGAATCATCATTGATACACAGGTGTGAGGTGTGCAGCCAAACACTACATTTTCCAGCTACCCTTGTATTCCTAGACGCACCTCTCACCAGTTGTCTCATCTACTGAATGAGAGACTAAGCATCTCTTTCCCTTTCCTTTAGACTGAAAACTGAGGACACCAGATATCTAGAACAGTGGGTCTCAGTGTGGGCTCTGTATCAGCAGTGTCTGCAACATCTAGGAAACATTAGAAATGCATGTTCTTAGGCTCCACCCCAGATTTACTAAATCAGACACTCTGGAGATAGGGCCTTGCAGCTTGCTTTAATATGTTCTCCAGGGAATTTCCATGCCCTCCAAAGCTTGAGAACCACGGCTATCCCTGCTAGATGATGGCAGGAGCATAAGATAAAAGAACCCTGGCATCCTGAATCACTACCTGGAGGAGAGCTTGCCCTTCAACCAGAACTATTTGCATCCGACTATCTTGCAAACTAGAAATTACTGATGGGGCATAGGAAGAAGGGATGGGGAGGGGATGTGGTGGGGATTGGGTAGGGGCTAATTGGGTGATGTGTGCATGTATGTCTACACAAGTTTTTTATCCCATTATGATGTATGAATACAATGCACCAATAAATATTTTTAAATGAAATTACTGATGGGTGCGTTAAGCCGCTGGGATTTGGAGTTTATTATAACAGTTAGTGTTTTGTTAATACAGGTGGGAGGACCACCTCTGTATCAAACATAATCAGGAGGAGGGAGAAAGGGTTCTGATATCACTAGATACCTAACACTTCAAAAGGAATACAGAAGTGTCTTCTTGCATCTACGTGGGGGCAGCAGTGGGCACAGAAACTCAGTGTCTAGAGGCCACAAGTAACGGTGGGTCATGCCAGTCAAACCTACATGCCTCAAGGATCAGCAGGAAGAATGTGAAACATGGCTGGTGTTGAATGACTATATCTCTTCTGCCAGTCTACACAGATGGTTTTCACAGGAAACAAGACAGACACCAAGGACTATCTGCCAATTGTCAACTATATAACCGCTATTATAGGGCAAGGTTCAGGAATTTGCCAATGTCCACGAATGCCTGGGTGTGAAACAGCTACTATTCTGCTACTGGCCTGACTAGATTAGCCTTAGAATATCTGCAAGGGTGTGGGTTCTGGTAGGAAGATATATTTTTTTGTGGCACTGGGGTTCCTGGAAACCCTTCTACCTCTGGGCTATACTCCCAGACCTATTTTTTATATTTTTTTATTTGGAAACAGGGTCTCTTAAGCCAACATGGCTGGCGCGATCCTCCTGTCTCCGCCTCCCAAGTGCAGGGATTACAAGCATGCGCCACCATGCCCCGCTTGATAGAAAGAATTCTAAGACACTTGTCCCCCATGATCCTTGTCCTTGAACAGTCTCCTCTCATTTGCAGATGGGCAGAACCTGTGACTATGATAAAATATCACTCCCATAATTATGGCGCATGATATGGCAAAAGGAAGACATGGTGGACATGGCCAAATTTAGTGAGTCCTTAAAAACATAGAGTTTTCTCTCACTGGTAGCAGAAGAGGAACATGCTCCAGGTGGCCTAGAAGACAGGAAATATCCATGCAAACTGTCTATGGAGGCCATATGGCAAAGAGCTGTGGGTGGCCTCTGGAAGATGAGAGCCAATGGCTTTTAAGGAAACAGAGGCCCAGGGCTGGGGGTAGAGCTCAGTGGTAGAATGCTTGCCTAGCATATGCAAGCCCCTGGGTTCCATCCATCTCCAGCACTGTAAAACAAAACAAAACACCAAAAAGGAAAAGAAAAAGCAAATGGAGCCCAGTCCCAAGCCACTGAATCCTGCCAAACCCCAGAAGCTTAGAAGAGGATCTCCAGTCTCAGATGAGAACCATTGGCCCAGCCAATACCTTGATGTAAGCCTGCTGAGATCTTGAACAGAGAAATCCAGGCTTAGTGTGCCAGGACTACAAACCCACAGAAGTGTGAGTTACAGCCCCGCATCACTCAAAAACTAAGACGCTATCTGAGAAATGCATCATTAGGCAATCTCATCATTGTGTAAAAATCATAGAGTGCACTTCCACACATGAAGATGGTGATGATGTCACTAGGCAATGTAATCCTATGAGACCACCATCAAATATTCTGTCATTCACTGAATCCTTGTCATGCAGCACATGACTAATGAATGTGAGGCTAAATTTTAAGCTTCTAAGTTTGTTGCACTTTGTTACACAGCGATAGAAAACTACAACATGGTGGTGTCACGAGTCTGACGGTGTAGTGACCACTGTCCATGCTTTGGCACGGAGCCCCTGGGCTCCCTTTGATGGCTTCCTTGTGCCCTCCTCCATCTGCTATGTGCTTTTATTTCAAACAGCCTACACCTGCAATTCTCTTTAGCCAGCTGGCCTGGGCCTTCTAGAGCTGCTTCACCGAGCTTGTGCGGAGCTAGACTTGCCTAGGAGTTTATGCTCCCCTGAGGAGACACTTAGCCAAAGACCAACTGGTATGAGAGTGTAAACTCCAGCTTCCCTGTGTCAATTTGGGATATGCTGAGGTAGAGCTCCCCGATGGGATCAGGCTGAGGCCGAGACTCTACCTGAGGTGACCTTGCTTGCCTGGTTTGCTTCGTTTTCCCACCCTTCTTCCCCTCCCTCCCCTAGTCTTCCCTAGGAGTCTATCCACAATAAATCCTTCACACTCAAAACCTCACTTCAGGTTCTTCTCCTGTGTAACCGCAGGATGAGTCCATTTTGTGTTGTTACAAATACCTGAAGCAGGGTTCTTGAAAAGAAGGATACTTAGATCACAGTTTTGGAGGTTCAAAGTCCTGCACTGGGTATAGCAGTCTATTTGGTCTCTGGCAAGGGCCCTCTGCATCACCGCATAGCAGGGGAGCAGGAAGGGAAGCAAGCATGCACAAAAGAGCCGTACACGTGAGGTAGCCTTGTTTTGTAACAACCCACTCTTGCGGAAAATAACCAGAGTCCCACAGAACTATATTAATCTCTTCCAAGGGCAATGCTCCCCAATGACCTAATTACCTCCCCCTAAGCTCCACCTCTTAAAGGTCCTGCCACCTCTTAATATTGTCACACTGGGGACCAAGCTTCAAACACATGAGCCCTTGGAGGACAAGTCACATCCAAACCATAGCACCTCCCAAAGGCCCCGCCTTTGGGAAGCCCATCACCTTGAAGGTTAGATTTCAACAAATGAATTTAAGCAGCAGATACAAGCATTGAGACCATGGCATGTGGAAAACCCCAAAATGTTCAAGCTTCACACCCCACCCCTGTCTTCACTCCTACCTCTTCTGATCTCAGGCTGCAGTAGGTGGGTATGACCACTGATTTGAATGAAGATGCCAAGTTCCAAGCCAAATGAAATGAGTCTTCTATTTGAAAGCTCCTTTCAAGGCATTTGAGCTTCACACAACACTGAAAGATCTCTCTACACATGCGATACAGATACAGAATACATACAATAAATATCAACACCATGCACACCAGAAACGTGAATACAATACACAATACACTATGCAAACATGCAGTGTATACAGTACACAAATCACGTGACTATAGCACAAAACATAGACAACACATGACACAATATTATACAATACAGGCAATACGTGACCACCACAATGCATACAGATGTGGCATGCAATATGCACAAACAACATATTCCACACACAGGACATATGCCACCCATAAAATGAACACAACACACACACAGACAACCAGCACACACACATACCACATGTACACAGGCACACAATCTCCTTTTCTCCAGTCCCTTGCCCACCTGGGCAGGAAGGATGGCCCGACTGTGACCTCATCAGGCATCTGCACTGTTCTGAGGGCGTGCTGAAGAGAGGGTTATTCCAGTTCATTTCCACTGGGTCTTCTAACAAAATTTCTCCTTTCTTTCTCATGCCTCAGTATTAATTAGCCCTGGGATTTAAATCTGATGCATTAGACAAAAACAATTCTAAGTGTTTTTGGAGAAACAAATTCCAAATTAGCTGTAGCTGAACTTGCATCCATCTGAAAGGCAGGCAGCGTGAACACTGCCACTATAAAAAACAGAAGTGAAACCCCCCAAGAGCAAGATCAGCAGGGTTTGGTGACTGCCTGCCCAGAGCTCTGCCCCAGCAGGGACTGGGAGAAGAAAGGTTCTTGGACTACAGGAGGGTAGGAAGGGAAAGAGAAGTTGGACATCTAGGTCACAGATGAGGAAGAGTAACAACAATTCTCTCTGCTTCAGTGTTCCTCTCATGGCTTTCTCTTGGTGTGTGTGTGTGTGTGTGTGTGTGTGTGTGTGTGTGTGTGTAGGTCTTCTAGACCTCCTCCTGGCTGTTGGAGCAGGAACATGGCTGCTCCTTCATTTCCACCTTCAAGTCGCATACCATCGCTTCCTGGCCTTTTGGCTATGATCAAATGCATATCACATACAATTTCTCTTCTTGGTCAACTCCAATCCAGAAATACACAAGGAAGAGAATTATGGGAAACCTAGTTCAATCCATTGATGTGGAATCAGCACAAATCCACCAACTTGATAATTGTGTTCCCATCTACTCAATGTCCCCTGGTCATTCACATTTGCTTCAGATAGTAAATTAGCTGGATTGTCTGTATATCTGTCACCTATTGCTGCATAACAATCTCAAAATATGAGCAGGACCAACCAATAAGCATTTATGTCTCATTCAGAAGTTTGTGGGAGGGCTGAAGAACATGGTTCCACAAGTCTCTCATCCTCCTCCTGGGACAAGTACAAGCTGGGATACCTTCTTCTCATGGCTAAGGAAGAAACACTAGAAAACAAACAGAAACTCGTGAGGCCTCTTAAGGCCTAGGTTCTTAACCAGATCATTGTTCCTTCCACCCCATTCCATTAGCCAAGAATGTCACATGGCCAAGTATAAAGTCAAGGGGTGGGAATATACATTCAATCTGGATATATCTCCCCTGCACCTCTCATTCCTCATCTCTGATTGTTCAGTTGATAAATCTTGGGCTATTCCTTTCTCAGTTTTGCCTCACCCTTCCACCTTCCTCTCTTCCAAATCATGTCTGACAATCACAGGGAGAAAATATCTTCTTCTTTTCCATCACTCTGTATATGAGGCCAAAACCATGAGATGCCATATGAAATTCTGCAATGGATAAAACTGAGTCAAGGAAAAGAAAGGCTATTAGCTTTGAAGTGAAATTAGATAAAATAAAGAGTCAATGTCATCAATCTCTAACAACCCTTGAAATTGTCTCGAAGTGCCATCCATAATCGCTGCAAAGTCTCCATGTGCTTCCTCAGACCTAGCTAATTAATATGTTCTCCTTCAAGCTCTAGTATTGAGCTATAAGCAACTTTCTCTATTTAAAGATAGTTTGTAGCACTTGTTTGTAAGGACTAAGATTGCTTATTATTGGTTTCTTTCTCAGGGTGCTTTGAAGAGGAACTGAGTTAATCCACAGAAGGTACTTAGCATAGTGCCAGGCACACAGCAAGATCTCACCACTGTTGGTCACTGTCAGTCATAGTCACAGTCCTCATTACAAAGGCATGGTGCTGTGCAGAGCTACTGCAGTGTAACAAATGAGCCCAAAATATAGTGGCAAAAAAACACTAGCCATTATATTAATCTCATGGGTTCCACGGGTCAGGAATTCAGACAGGACACAGCAGGAGGGATTTGTCTCTGTTCCACAATGTCTAGCTTCAGCTAGGATGACTCTAATGGTGAGAAATAACCTCAGTGACTGTGTACTCACAGAGTGCGTTCGTGAGGGGGGAAGAGTCCCACATGGCCTCTTCAGCTTGGTGGCCTCAGGGTAGCCGTTAGCTGGTACATGGTGGCCTCGGGGTATCAGGGTAGCTGGTACATGGTGGCTCAGACCTCCAAGAAGAAGCGTTCCAACAAACATGATAGAAGTTGCATAGCCTTTTGTGGCCAGTCCCTGGAGTCACATTATGTCCACTTTGCCATCCTCTATGGACTGAAGTAGCTACAGGCCCAGCAGAGTCAAAGAGTAGAGACACAGAGTCACCTCTCAATGGGAGAGATGGGAAAGAATTTTCTGCCACGTTTTAAAGCCACCACTCAGCTATTTCTGGTACAGTGACAGTTGAATAGGCTTTTGTGGGTTAACTGGGAACCTCAGACTTTTCTTAGCAGTGTTTCTATGGGAACTATGTGTTTGGGTCCAGATAACATGCTTCCAGTTAACTTTGGAGCATAACTCTTTCATAAGGTGGGACTTCCTAAGTTCTCATTCCCCTCCCCCTAAAAAGTCTAACATTGTAAATACCAGTATTATTTATTGATTAGTGATGTATATGGAGCACTTCTCATGTCCTATGTCATACACTCTATGCAGATCCTCCCAACAACCCTATAGATGCTATGGTTACTTCCATTTTACAGATGAGAAAAGTAAGACTTGGAGAAGACAAACGGTAAGCCAATGCTCATGTGGCAGAAACAGGGGGAGATTTTGAAACCAGTCTGTCTGACCCCAAGCTGAGGCTGAACTAAGCACAGTGCATTGACTCAATAAATACTATTTGAGGAAATGCAAGCCTCTGGAGACTGGTAAAGGTCAGAGAGCTCTCTCTGCAAGGAGCAGACCTCACTGGAAAACTGTCCTAGATGTAGCCATCAGCCCCCACCATAGGTGACAAGGGACTACCCTCCTTGCTGCGTGGATGTAGCTCACATAGTCCCTTAGCATACCCATAGCTCACACTCACATGTGCCCGTTAACATCCCTGCGTTGCCCTCAAGATCCTAGCCTTCTCTGCCCCCAGTGCCTCATTCTTCCCAAAACCAGAGCAAACTGTGCCACACTCTGCTTTTTGTCCCCAGGCATGGATGGAGGAATGAAGGGACATTTTTGTCCCTAGCTATACAATGCCATTTGTGCGGGGGCAGCTCTGGGGTGGTGCGGGTGGGAGAGGACAGTGAGGCGAACACAACCCCCATTCTCCAAGGCTGGTTAACAGACAGCCACTGCGCACACCAGGAGGCCGAGCTCAGGCTGGGACCCTCAGCCCCTGGACTGCTCCAGAGGAAAAGAGGTTGCTTCTCTGTTAGGCCCTCCCCAGAGGTTTCACAGTCAAGTGTCTGTGTCACCAGCCACGATCACTCTACCCCTACCCCCTGTTTCCCTAGCATCCACCCCCAGCCTGCAGTTTGGGATGAGAAAACCCCCTTGTTTGGGATCTTTGCAATAACCATGAAAGCCCTTTTTTCCCCTCCTTTTTAAGAATTTGTCTCTGCATTCCAGAGGGGGCATTTATCACCCCATGCCCAGGCTGCAGACGTCTCCCTCCTTCAGATCCTCCTGCTGAGAAAGGCAGCCTTGTCAGACACATGAAATCAGCCCCTCTGGACATCTGGACAAGGCGCAGCCCTTTGGCTGAGCACGAGGCTGTCCTGAATGCTGCAAACAGTCAAAGGAGAGCCCTTGTTCCCAGCCCAAAGGGCCCAAATAAATGGATGCAGCTGGGCACAGCAGGGGCGGCAGGGTGAGAGGGAGCCAGGCCCTCTTGGCTGGCCGCCCCAGGCACCCCCACAGGACAATGTGAATGGCAAGTTCACTTGTCGAAGAAGCTTCTGGAGCTGCCTTAGTAACATCCCTCCACTAACAGTTTAAGAAGGCTTGGTTGGTAACTGGTAGCAAGTTTTTGTATTTGTCTTGCTTTTGTCTGCAAAGCTTCCCATCTTCTAGCAAAAGAACCTCCTTTTCCTGTGAGCAACCAATTCCATGAAAGGATCTGAGCATTCCACCACCAGCACCCCAGCCACAAGACACTTTGACTGACTTGGCCTGGCTAGCCAATCAGTGTACTCCAATACCCAGGCCCGGCCATTGGGCATTTGAAGCTAGCTTGGCCAATCAGAGTCCTCCTTAGAACTTTTCTCCCAGAGATAAGGTCTCTCTGTTTCCACTAGAGAAGAATGAGGCCCGCTGCTGCCAGAAGCCATCTTGTTCACCATGTGGCTAGAGGCTGGATAAGAAATGGGGTAACCAAGCCCTAAAATTATTTGAGCCCTTAGATCTGCCTATGACTGAAGCTATTTGCTGGCCATTTTAGGCACCCACACCAATTCCATGTTTTGCTTAGGCTGATTTGTTTCTGTCATTTGCACCCCAAAGAGACTGACTCACAGCTCCTCCCCAAAGAATACACAGTCTGGCATTTAAGGCTCTCTGTGAAGTAGTCACAACACAGCCATCCCAGGTCACTGTGGTGGCTAGGCTAGTCTTGTCCCAGCTCCAGAAGAGGCAACCTCAGCCCACCTCTTGAAGGCAGGCATGCCCCAGGCAAGTGGCTCTTGGAGGAAATATAACTCTAGGATCTTTAACCAGCTGTGACCCTAAGATGACCAGCAAGGAGCCCAACATTGTCATCTGATAGTAGCAAACAGATTGCCATGTCTGGGGACGTAGCTCCCAATAATCGCCTTAAATTTGCCTGTACCCACATGCGCAGTGCCCCTGAGGAAGGCAGCAATATGTGGAGATGTCCTGGGACTGCCCGGGGCCCTCCGGAGAACCTCCCAGGCACTTCTTTTCAAGAAAGAGCTGCAGCTGACTCCCGGGGAATGGCTCCCTCCCCAACCTCTAACCTCTCTGCCAGCTCTCTGGTCCAGTGAGCATATGTGTGTGCGCATGCGCACACTCTAGTGAGTGCTAAGGGTATGATATGTATGCGCATGAACATGTGAAAATCCAGGCATAAATTCAACAGCCATAAATACATTTCCCTTGTCCTTTCCCTCCGGACATCCTTTCCCAAATCTCTTTCTAACTCGCACCCACTGTCTGTTGTGCTCCTCCCCCAATGCACTTGCTGAGAGCCTACTTCATGACAGACTCTTGACCTTTAGTACTTTGCAGCAGGTGTTGCCACCCCATTTTAGAGGAAAAGAAACTGAGGCTCGGGGGTGGGGGGTTGTTGGGTTCATTGTATTGCCCCAAACCTCACAGCAGGGTCAAGATCTAAGATCAGGTCTGAGAGGACATCAGCATCCACCACCAGCCCACTGTATTCCACCACCTCAAATACAGTTCCATGAAGAAAAGCTGCCCTCAGTGCAGCTCACCGTTCAGAACCGTTCTGAAAGTGCTTTGTCTTTCCTCTTCTACCTGGATTATAAGACCTCAGCACAGAGACTCAAATCTTTCTCTGTCCTTTAGCCCTGTCTTCCTCCCAGGCCTGCATTATTCGGGCACTCAATCAATATTGATTAAATTGAATATCATAAGATGCACACAGCTAAGCCATGTGGCCAGGAGGACAGCAAATCTTTTAAAACTAGCTAGCTGTAGGACATGGTACTTTTCATCCTTAGTATATAAAAGGGAAATGATAATAGTATCTGCTTCGTAGGTTTGTTGTCAGGGTCACATGCCAAAAAAATAAAAAAGCTGTAGAGTACATGGCACAGTGCTAGTATGCAGTAAGTGCTCAATAAATATTAGATAATATTATTGATTCTCATTATCCCCATCCAATGGTCCAAGCTTGAAGCAAGCTTTTTTTTTTTTTTTTTTTTTTTTTTGCGGGTCTGGGGATGGAACCCAGGGACATTCGACCTCCCAGCTACACCCCCTGCCCTATCTTTTTTATTTTTTATTTTGAAACCGGGTCTCACTGAGTTGCAGAGGGCCTCACTAAGTAGCTGAAGTAGCTGAGGCTGTCCGCGAACTGCCATCCTCCAGTCTCAGCCTCCCAAATGCTGGGATTACAAGCGTGAGCCACCACGCCCAGCTTGAAGCAAACCTTTTAATTCCCTTTACTATAAGATAGCTCTACTGATTGCTTCATTCAGTGTGGGAAACAACCAAAAAGACTGATCTATATAACTCAGTGACTGTCTCCCAAGATCTTGTGGCAGAATTCGAGCTTCTGCCCAAATAAGGTCTCTCATAAAAGTACTGCTTTACTGAGACTCAGAGGCGAGCAGGAGGGCTGCTAGTGAGCCATTTTGTGTCTTATTTAGGAGCAGTCTTGCATGCTGGTGTAAAGGTCGCTGTAATGCTGCCCACGTGACTGAGCCTGTGCCTGGTGAAAGTCTGCTCCCAGAATCCGCCGTTGAACCTCTTTTTGCTTCCTGCAGGTCACCAAGCACAGGCCCGCCATGTGCCTGAATGCCAAAATCATTTAATGACTTAAAAAGATCGAGATCAATGGCTTCAGCAATTTCTGGGAAGCGGTAACTCAGTGAGCTGTGGAAGGTTCTCAATTTGCTGTCTCCAGCCTGGCCCCATGGCAGGATTTATGCTGAACGGGCTCCTCGAGGCAAATACATCCTGGGATCGGGCCCCATCCAATCATCCCGCCCAGGAAGTTCTGGCATACTGACATCACCCTCACAGCTGCCAAGTCCCCCTTGCTCCAAGGGGCACTCTCTCATTTCACATTAATTAGAAGGCCATTTTCCAAGCATTTCCATCCCATAATGAAGGGCTTTCTGCAGTGGCTCAGTGAAATATTAAAACATCTGACTTAGAATCTTTTTAAAAAAAAATCCTGCCTGCCTGCCCAGTCTGTGTATTGTATAACCCTTCACATTCCATGGTAGGAGAAATGGTCACACCACTGTCATCAACACTGACCACTGTGTGGTCCTCCCCCAACATCAGCCTCTGATGGGGACACAAGGGAGCAGGAGAAAGGAAGGGATGAGAGGATGGACACACAAAAGGTCCTCCAGGAGAGGGGGGAGGCTGTTCTTTCGGTGGCCCCAAGGAATGTGCACATTCTAGAATTCACCACTTCATGTTGCCCTCTGCCCTGGTCATGTGACTTGCTTTGCCCAATGGGGCCTTAGCAAGAGTGGTACAGACACAGGCCGGACAACCATGAGCATCTTGTTTGCTTAGATCTAACCACCACAGAAAGTGGCCCAAGCTAGCCATGTGGGGCAACCATATGGAAAGCCACAGCCTTCCAGCCATTTCCACCAAACCCAGATTGGTGAATGAAGCCATCTCAGACATTCCAGTCCCATGTGCCATTGACTCGAGCCGCATGAGACACCCCAAGCGAGACAGCAGAAGATCCGTCCAGCTGAGCCCTGATCAACCCACAGAATCATCTTTGCTTTAAGTCAACAAGTTCTGTTACCCAACAACAAAGAACCAAAGCATTCCACTATTCTCCAGTGGCCTCAAGACCATGTTTCCTGGTGCCCTTCGTGGAAGTCCCCCATATCTACTGATCTTAAGTAGGTCCCACTATCTGCCATCCTTTTTCTACACGCCCCCAACTCAACTAGAGTTTCTGATAAACCATAACATCTGCATTTCTCACTCAGTAAATAACGATTATGAAGTGCCTCACTCAGTCATGGACCTGTACCATGATAGCAAACCAGAGCTCCTGGGTTAAAAGGATGTAAGATAAAATCTCATTCACTCCACCCTGTATGGCAAAGGTTGTGGTTGTATAAGACCCAGGTGGCTGCTGAGAAATGAGGTTCAAATTACTAAAGACTAAATTTTACATCTACATACGCACATAGAGTGACTGCATATACAATTTCTTGGTTCATGCTATATCACAAACTAAGCTAAGTATTGAAAGGCTGTTTTGCTATGTGGAAGTCCTTGCTATAATGAATTAATAAGAATGCTGTGCAATCAACATATTAATTGTATGTAAATGGTGTTTTTTAAATGCTTTAAAACAATTTATTCCCCTGAGCATTTTAAATAGGCCCCCTGGAAAGTTGTTTATGTAGTCATTTGCTTGGTGAACTTCTCTCTCCTAGCAGGTTCCTTCTACCCACAAATGAACAAGAAGAAACCTTGCTGCTTGCTTCGCTTCCTTTCTTGGACCCAGAAGCAAGTGTCCTGCAGGTGGTGGCCTGGGATCTGTCCTAGTGTTTCTGAAATCAGGTCACTTGTTCTTGTCTCCAATGTCTCTTGTTCCTTCTGTCAATTAATGTCTAGCCTGCACAGGGTCCAGGTAAGGTTAAAACATCAGTAACTATCCAGGACCAAAGAGAATCAATCAAAGCCACTAACAACTGCTCACTCCGCCCTGCCTTGTCCCCAGTTTGGCATAGGAAGAAGGTTGCTCAAGCCAGACATCTCATACATTCCCAAGACAAGCATCAACATTAAAATGCCACAAGTCACTCCGTCCCTTCCCATCAAGCTAAAGAAAGAAACCAGGAATTGTGCAGCACCTAAACAAGAGGTTCAAGAAATGTATGAATTTCAAGACATGAAAAGAGCCACTTTTTTGGTTTTGCTTTTGTTTTGTTTTCATTTGAGCTCCAAGCAAATTAACCCAATTTTCCAATTTCCAAATTAACTCAACTTCCTAGAGACCTTTGATAAGTAAGGTTTCTCATAAGTAAGGCCCCATCTAAGGCAACCCATCTAGAATTCTAGTCTTATCTGGATTTTTCCTCATGTTTCCAAGAAGCAGAAGCATGAATCTTGAGGGAGCCGTAAGTGAAGCCACCTCATGTCATCACCTGGGGCACACAGCCCAAACATAGCCACCTGGGGGACAAAGATGACATCTACAGCTTATAGACCAGGAATAGCTAGTAGGAGAGTGAGGATGGAAATCCAGAATCCCTACAGGCTGGAGGCCATTCCTGCGAACTCTGGAATAAATACAAGATGCTGTTGCCTGTTTCTGAGGTTTAAGTCAGCTTACCCAGGTCCACGGAGGCCTCAGGTCACCCAGTTTGGGGCCATGGCAGCAGGTTTCAGCAAGCCTCATCCTTGTACAAGTCAAAGGGCAGTCTCTTCCTTCCCCACACTTCTCCTGATCTCCTCTGAATTGTAGGGAATCAGAAATTCCTGGCTCCCCTGCTCTCAGACTTCTGGGGAGGATTAGCCAATAGGATGCACTGGCAGATTAGTGGGCAAGAGGAGGGGTGAGGCCACTGTCTTTTGTGACCCGCCCTGTGCCAGCAGCAGGGCAACTCTTGTAACTTTACCTCTCCCCAGATGACTTCTTCCCTCATGGCCCCCACATGTCTGATGGAGCTGGTCCAATAAAAATCCCTCCTTCCTGTGGTCCTCAGGTAGTAGCTGTTCCTGGCTATCAGGAATCTCTGGATTGCCTCACCTGGGTGGCTTCATGACTCCTCCATCACCTGTGTGGTCAGCCCCCCATGTTGAATCCCTTCAGTTGAAACACCCAATATGGTTTCTGTAGTAGGCACCACTCTGAGAAGTTCAGGAATTGGCCCAAGGACACACAGTTAAGAAGTGGAGGTACAGGGGTTGGAATGTAGAAAGGGCACAGGACAGCCACCAGGAGCTAAGCCCCCTTACCCATCAGATGCCACCTGACCACTAAGAGCCCTAGGGTGAACAGGGTATCCTGAGCAGGTTTCTGAAAAGGGCATATTGCAGGCCTGAAATGACCTTGTGGATTTGCCTGGCTCCCAAGGGATGGAGTTGAGCAGAACCAGTTTTGTACACCAATGATAAATTGAGGGTCTCTGTTTACCTTTTGCAATATGTGTATGTACGAAGGTGACAGGAGCCAGCTGCTGCTCTCAACATGGTCACCTACAGCTGCCCATGGCCAAACCCTGGTTGAAAGCTGCTCTAGATTTCCCAGAGCACCTTGTCCAGGGTGCTAAGGACCAGGCTGGCCCACTCTACCCACCCTCAGATCCCCAGACCATCCCCCCAAGAAGGCCCTGCCAGTCAATGGCAGCATCTGTGTCTTCCAAATGGGCAGGCTGGTGAGGGCAGCTGGATAGAACATTCCTTCCATCTAAGCAGCCACTCCTCCCTGGCTGTCCCATGCCCAAGGCACAAGGTTTTCAAAAACTAAGATGTAAAGAATATTTGAAAATGGGACCACAGGAGAGGCCAAAACTTAGTACAAAACAAACAACAAAGCTCTCATGGGAAAGCGAATTGGAGTCTCCTTGACAGGTATATTCATTCGGGGGTGAAGACTCTTAAGTTCACCAATAGGTCTCCAACTAGCCACCTAACGCTTTTTGTAAAAGCCAATTGCTTTGTATAGCTGTCATCCCCATCAACCAATCAGAAGGCCAGCAAGCTGGAGCAGAGTCCAGAAGCCCCTCCCTCTGCTACACCTGCTATTAACACTTTTATTGCTGGAGGGGAGGGCAAACCTGAAAGAGAGGCACTTGGGGGTTGGGGCTGTTGCCCAAGGGACACAGGGATTTTGATTCCTTGACATGGGCTAAGGTCTTGCAGAAGCACATGAGCTGAATGATATTCAGTATAGGGCCTCCTGGTGGAAAGCCATAGGGACATATGACTGCTCTGTAAGGCAGGTTCTCCCAGGAAGGTATCCACATGAAAAAGTCCCTTGCCAAGCTGACACTGCAGATGCATGGCCTGGCTCAAGGAGATGTCTTCCCTACAGGGAGGGCAATGATTTGCACTGAGCCTCCCAGGCTGGCTTGCTTGCTGGCCCAGTGCCTGGTCTCTGAGGTGCATTTGTGAGCAGAAGGAGGAGGCCAAGGCCCCCACTGACTATTCTCTGTGCAAAGCTAAGTAGCCTGGGGGCTGGGAGAAAGACCTTGACCTCGGGAGCCCTAAACCGTGGCTGACAGCAGACAGCAAGGGGGGCCCTTGGGAATGGCACTTTATTGAGGGACATTTGTCTTCATTTGGGCCAGTCTACATCTCATCCCACAGGCGTGCCCTGAAGCACGAGTCTCCCTGACCCCTACTCGGACTGTCCCTGCTCTGCACTGTCCCTGCACTGGATTGAAGGGGAAGCTGCCTCTTAAAGCCCCTCAGATCCAGGGAGACAAATGTCAGAAAACAATGACAGGAAATTCCCTGCGATACCCCAGAAGGCTCCCAGCCCCTCCTAAGGAGAGGATGTCTATCTAAAGCAGGGTCATAGACTCTGTCCTCCAAACCTGGGTTCTCTTGGGCCAGTGATTCTGCAAATTTGAAATCCATATTAATCATAATAAGCATAGATTTAGATAATGAAAAATATGTACCTATGGTTTTTCAGAACACAAACTATAGAACTAAACCTCTTTGAAATCATTATGGCTGGTGAGGAGTCCCTAGACCCTGTCTTCTCTCACATGGAAAGAGACTCCAGAGGACTCTGCACAGGGGCATTTAAATCTGCAAATATCAGCGTGCAAGATTTAGATGGGTTGTTGGGGTGTTCTTCTTGGAAAAAGTCAGGGTATTTAAAATGGTAGAAGGCCACGAATGTTAGAAGCCAAGATGCTGCCGCCTAATCTGAAGAGTTGTGAATAAATCATTTTACCTCTCTATGCCTCAATTTCCAAAAAGAAAGAAAACTGCATGCACACACACACACACACACACACACACACACACACACGTATATGTACAGACTGATCATCAAAGGAGATGACCGGAAGCAGGGTTACCTACAGACCCCCTTCCCACCTACCCAGGTTCTTAGCTCTGCCTGGGAAGGGCTGGGGAACCTGTCTAGGCCCCGGGGAAGCCTGGAAGCCTGTTCAGCCTCACCTTGCTAAGCACAACCCTAAGGCCAGGTTAAGGGAGCTGCGAGCGGGAGACCGAGGCCCGTGTCGCGCCTGGCTCTAGCACTTTCCAAAGGCACGGCAGCGCGGGAGGAGGCGGCTGGCGTGGGTCCAGAAGCCCCTACCCGGGGGCGGGCTGGGGGTTCAAACCGTGGGGCCAGGTGGGGCGCGCCGCGCTCGCCAGCCCCGCTCTCCCTTTTGGAGCGCGGCGCGCCCCAGCCGCCCTTATCTCGCCGCCGCGGCTCTGCAGGCGCGGGCGCCCCGGGCTCCCTCCTCCCGCTCCCTCCCCCGCCCGCCGCCCGCGCCTTTGTCTGGCCCGGCGGCGCGCTCGGAGCCAGCAGGGCGGGTAATTGGCGGCCGGAGGAGGCGAGCGGGCCGGCCCGGCCTCCGCTAATGAGCGGGCGGAGCCGCGGGGAGGGCGCGGCGCGGCCGGGCGCGGAGTCAGGGAGGGGGTTTCGGTGGCTGCGCCGAGTCCAGGGCGGCCCCGCGGGTCCCGGCCCCCCCTTTCCGGCTCCGGCGGGGGCCGAAGCCCCGAGGGACGTCCCCTCCCCCTATCCGGTCTCCGGCTCGCTCCAATTACCCTGCGGCCGTGCCAAGGCCTCCGGCTGCCCCCGGGCCGCCCCCTTGTCCCGGAAAAGTGCCAAGGGCTGAACGTTCGGGCGGGAGTGTCGAGGGGGGGTCCCGTGGGGGGGGGTCTCAGCGCTCTGTAGGAGACCCTGGTAATCCAGGCGCCCCCTCCCTCTGGGCATGGCTACAGGGGGGAGGGGACGCCCGGCGTCCGATGCCAGAGAGCTCTAATCCTCCAGGAAGCAGCGAAACCTGCTCCGACATAGATGGTGATAAAATCCACCCTGGTTTCTAAATTAATTATTACTGAATGCTCCGCGGTCTGCCGGCCCGGCTTGGCTTAGTCTGTTAAATGAAAGGGCTCGGTGGCACCCAGCACTGGGAATGGAGGGCCTTGTGCTGTTGATTCGAAAAAAAAAAAAAACCCTCTCCGAGACTATGCTGGGAGTGGCAGAGGCGTGCGCAGCCTTAAGCAAAGGGGGTGGGAATAGAGAACCAAGTGAAGCCTTTCTCCAGCCAGCTGTCCCCCTCCAGGAAACCAGGCCTGCTGCTACCGCTGGCCCAAGGCCCTTGCCCCATGAGCAGGCCCCTTCCTGTGGTCCAGACTCCAGTAGTAAGGAACTGTGCAGCTAAATGGCCCTTGGCCCCTGCTCAACTTTCACTCTTCTGCACTAAACCCGGTCCACTCCTTGTGCATCTGGGTTCTCGGACTCACGGAAGCTTTGTGTTAACTGGATTTTTCACGGCTGCCTTTTCCAGACTTGATTTCTCAAGCTTAGGAGGCTGAGGATCTGCCTGTAGAAAGAAGGACTCAGGCCTGTAAATGGGAGCCCAAAAGGGAGCCCCACACTGGGTGCACAGGCTTAGGGAACCACAAGGGACCCAGGACAAGCCCAAGGGGAGACTGCCTCTTTGGCTTCCAGTGGGCTTAAGGGAGGCTGCTACCTTTCAAGGGAAGAAAGGACATTTTCTTTTGAAGAATCCTCACCTAGAACCCTTCTCTTTCCCGACCAAGTACCCCCATCCCCGCAGCAGCAAGCTGTGAGCAGCCCACACAGCTTTCCCTCTTTTTTATTTACTTTTTTTTTTTTTTACTTTGTAGGGGCAGAAAGATATGACCCCTTTCCTCACCCATCATAAGGGTCATAGAGACATTCCTACAACAACAATTAATAAGAGAAAAGAATAACAAGTTTATTTAGTCCAAGTCCTTCTTGACACTGGAGCCTTCAAACATGAAGACCCAAAGACCCAGGGAAAACGATCTGTTTCTATGTTTAGGTTTGATGAAGAACAGCTAGTTGTGTAAAAATTTGATTGGACAGAAGGGTAGGATATAGACTCAGGAGGGGGGAGTCTCAGCAAGGCCTGTCAGTTCAGATTCTTCTGGGCCTCTCTGTGCAGGATTCTGTCCTCCTGGGTCGGGAGAGAACCCGTCTGGAATGAGGAGCTTCAAGAAAGAATGACCTTTCCAGGTTTTATGACTTGTTTTGGGGTAGAGGGCTTCTAGTTTCTGGGACCTACCCTAGGGCAGAAGATTTCTGGATTCTGGGACTTGCTTCAGGGTTCGAGAAAGAGGGACAGAGAACAGAAAGGCCAGAGGTCAGAGAGATCTTCCTTTGAGACTGCTTCTGAGGCCTTTTAGTCTCATTTAGTTCAAAGTACTCAGCATGCCAAATCACTTTACTTTGGGGTATTGTGTCCTAGGCCCCAACAACTTATATACAATGAGTGCACAATCCTATGTGCACAGCTTGATTAATTTTTACATGTTAATTTTTGCATAATCACCCCCAGGTCAAGATGGGGAGCATTGCCAACAGTCCAGAAGGTTCCCTGGGGACCCTCTCAGTCAACATCCCCCAGCTATTCTGATCTTCAGCACCACAGATTAGTTTTGCCTGTTTTTACAAATGGATTCATGCAACATTTACTCTTTGGTGTGTGGCTTCTCCCACTTATTGCTTGTCAGATCCATTCATTCTAGTACATGAAACCATAGTTCATCCTTTTTAATAACTGACTGGTATTCCATTATACAAATATACCACGATTTATTTATCCATTCAACTGTTGATGGACCTTTGGATTGTCTCAGGCTTAGAGCTATTATGAATAAGGAGATTGTGAACATCATCCTGTATGTCTTTTGGTGGACACAGGACCCATTTTTGTTGAATCATAAGGCAGGTATATGTTTAACTTTATTGCCAAACACTTTTCCAAAAGAGCTGTATCTGGCTAGCTTTTTAAAGCTGTGATCACAGTACAACTGTTACTCAGAGAATTAAGTTGCAGCTATGGCATAATAATGACCATGGACGAGTATTGAGCACTTACAATGTGCTAGGTACTGTTCTAAGGGATTTGCATGTAATTAACATTTACTTGCATGCATTTATATGCAAACATTCTCAGGGCTTGGTTTTATCTTAGAATGAGCATAAGATGCCCCAATGGGAACCCAGATAAAATAGTCTGTGTTTTTGGAATTAATAATCTACATTTTGTAGAGGAGTAAAATAAGGTGCAGCGAGGTGTTGACTTAGTAAAAATTCTGAGGCTCCTGAGAGGCAGGGCCAAGTCTCCAAATCAGATCTCCAGGCTCCTGGCATTGCTTGCATTATCATAAATGGAGACCTGACTCCCTCCCTCAATTTCCACCCTCCTACACAGCTGGTTGGCATCCTCAGTAGTCCAGTGCTCCAATCTTTTAGAGCCCTTGCCTTTCTATTTCTGCTATCTCTTCCTGTGTAACAAACCAACCTAAGACTTAGTGACTTAGCACTTATTATTCTCTTTGTGTGTGTGTGTGTGGAAGGGGGCACTGGGGATTGAAACCAGAGGCATTCTACCTCTGAGTTACACTCCCAGCCCTATTTGATTTTATATTTTATTTTGAAACTAAGTCTAGCTAAGTTGCTGGGGCCTTTGCTGAGTTGCTGATGCTGGCTTCAAACCTGTGATCCTCCTGTCTCAGCCTCTCAAGTACTGGGATTACAGCTATGTGCCACAACACCCAGTTTATTATCACCTCTTAACAATAATAATTCTTGAGTGAACTCAGCTACATAGATAGGTCTTACTTGAGGTCTCTCAAGCAACTACAGCTACAAAATAGACTAGATGGGGTATCCAAGATGGCAAATGCACAGGGCTGCTGGTGGATGCTGGCTACTGACCAGAAACTCAGCTGGAGCTGGCGTCAACTGAAGCACCTCTAGGTGGCTCAGGCTTCTCACAGCATAGTAGCTGGATTCTGAGGTAGTATTTCCCTGACCCGAGGGCAAGAGTCTCAAGACACAGGAAGAGGAGGCCACCTGTGCAATTAAGAACTACGCAGGGAATGAGTATAGATTCATGCCCATATTCTACTGGTCGAAAGAGTCACTTACCAGATTCAAAGGGGTGGAGACAGACTTGATGTAGCAAATCACACTGCAGAAGACCACTTGGCTCTTGTTATTTTGTTTTGTTGTTGGTCTAGTTGTAAACATTTTTGTGAAGTATATACATTCCTTGCCAACTTACCTTGCTCCAAGCTGTAGCTCCAGAGAGACCCAAAACATCTCTCTCTCTCTCTCTTTCTTTCTCTCACTCACCCTCCCTCCCTCCCTCCCTCCCTCTGCCTTCCTCTCTCCCTCTCCCTCTCCCTCTTCATTTCCCTTTCTCTCTGGTTCTTGTAGATACAAGGTGCCAAGGACTCCTTCCATTTCAGGTCGGAACCACACTGAGTCATCTCAACACCAGTATCTTGGCACCCTGCCCACAATGCACTGTTCCCTGAGCCAGCTCACCATTCTTCTCCGGGTCCCTGCCCATATGCATTAGCTCCTTTTCAGGCTTGGAGCATTCTCACCACTCTGGAACATGCAGCCAGAGTCTTGCCATCTGCCCTCCAACCACCATCTGTGTACCTGTCTGGGCCTTCCCTTCTTGACAGTCATCTCTTCTGAGACAAACACAGAACCATCTAGGACTGTTGAACAAACTTGGATTTTCCTATAGCCATATAAGTTGTGTGTTTATGGGGGGGGGGGTGAGTTCCCCCTTGCAGTGTTCAAAAGAGCACAGATTTTGTAGATGGAAGAACTGGGTTCAAGTCTCTGCTCTGCCGCCAACTGGCTATGTGGGCTTGGGCAAGAGATCAGACCTCTCTGTGACTTGGTGTCCACATCTGCAAAATGGAATCATTATCAGACCCACTTGCTCATGTGGCTGTGAGGATGGATGGCAGTGACCCAGGATCTGGTACAGTATGAGAGAAAGAGCAGATCCAGAACTATGTCTTCTTGTCCCTGACTCCAAAGCTACTTTTTGAAAGTAAACTTTTCCCACGCCATCAGTTTTTGTATTTGATGATATCACAAGGCAAGCCAGGTCACTAAAACCCAAGCCAAAAAACAGGACATTACCAGCACCCCAGAAAATCTCTGCCGCCTTAACTGATTATTCCTACCCCTCCCCAGAGTATCCGCCTTCTAACACCCTAGATTAATATCTGACCACATTTGTGGCAGCCAGCTCCCCTGTGCAATTTGCAAACAAGATAGTCATCTATCTGATGTGATTTGAAAGGAGCCAGAAAATCCAGCTCCCACTGCGCCTAAATTTCCTCCATTATTGAGGCATTCCTTTGTGTTAAGCATTGCTCCCCACCCACAGTGGTTTTCTTTTTAAAATGCAAATCCATCTGTGTTGGGGTAACAGCAATTCCCTAGTCCCATAGGGGGGAAAATATATATATATATATATATATATATATATATATATATATATATAGTCAACCTTTTCACTCTGGCTCCCAGGACAATTGAATCTTGTTAACCAGCAAAGACATGTGGGAAAAGGGCTCTGTATGGAAGGAGCGAGACGGACTTCACCTTTCCCTAAGGCTGGTTCAGACTTGTAGCATATTTTTAAATTTGTTGTTGAAGAGACTTAAGCCACCAACAACTAGAGCAATCCCATCAAGTCATCCAGCACAGAAAAGAATCAGGTGGTGGTAAAAATGAGTCCTGCGGTAGGTTGAGGTGTGACCGCACCCCATTCCCTCAACACACCTCATCTAAGTCAGCCCCAAGAGAGCTCTGGCACTATGACGTCATCAGATGTCAGGCCTTTGACAAATGAGCCCAGCCGGCAGCTGGAGCCTTTGATAAGCCATTTGCAGGCGTCTGGGAGACATCCACGCTGGTCTTGGGAATGCATCCTAGCTCCATCTCAAATTCACATCTTTTCATGTTTTTTTTTTTTTTAAAAAAGCATGCCATGCATCTGTGAAGATTCATGGCTTAAAATATTTTTTTCTTTTCTCCGACATTTCACCTCTTCTCCTTATTTTATTTTTTTAAAGGAAAAGAAAATATTCACTCCAAGGTTCATTTAGTTTCTGGGTAATAACTGTCAGATATTAACGGATAGCCCCATACATCCAGCATAAAATAATAGAATTTGTTGAGTGCATTAGACATCCAATAATGGGCACGGCAGACAGCGTGTAGAGCTGAAGAGAGGGTTCGCTTGGTAAAAGAGGATGCATGAAAAACAAGACATAAAAGAACATTCGTCAAAATGCCCTCCTGTGCCTTCATACATTTGCACGAGCAAGCACTTGTACCTGGAAATTTTTTTTCTCTACTTCCCCAGGCACCTCTTCTTTGTCCTGCAAGATTCAAATGGCCTCATCTCTTCTGCAGGACTCAAATGGCCTCATCTCTTCTAGGAAGCAGGCTCTCCCCCTCATCTGAACTCTCACCTGTCATACCCTGTCCTCGTAGCATCCTGGGCTTGCTTCTGGCAAGGTACCTGTCATATTGAATGGTAATAATCCACAGCAATATTGCTTTGCAAATGGCAAGCTCCTAGAGGACAGGGCTTGTGCATTCTATCCCTGCAGTCTGCGAGAGTCCAGAGAGCAGATACCATTGCCCACCTGTGCCCCCAGGCCTTCCCGCTTCTCTGCAGGTCTCTCCAGTTCCAATACGCAGCATCTCCACTTTCTCCTGGGGGTTTTCTCTGGCTTCTAGAGCCCACTGTGCTGTTACTGCGGCAGGCTAGAAGGGCAAGAGAATTAATGCTCTTCCTCACAGCCCTCTAACGATGCCCGAAGGGAGTTGGCATAACCCTGACCTCCCTGGGTGGAAAATGTGAGGCTCATGTTTGACTTTGACTTCAAAATTCTTCAGTGGCATTATACTCCATTTGCCCTCAGGGGTGATGGGCTTGGTAACATGCTCTGTACTGCTGCCTTTCTTCCCTCCCAAGTCTCACTTGCCCACTCACCCCTCCTGATGTTTTCCGGGATCATCTCCCAAATAAACTACAGTTATGAGTCACTTAACAACGGGGGTGTGTTTTGAGAAATGCATCGTTAGCCAATTTCATCATTGTGTGAACATCATAGAATGCACTTACCCAAACTGAGATGGCTATGACATCGAGAAGTAATATAATCTTACAGGACAACCATCATCTATGAGATCTATCCTCTATCAAAATATTATGCAGTTTGTAATTGTACTCACATTCAAATCTTTGTTTCAAGGTCAGCTTCTGGAGAAACCAAAGAAAACTGAACCACATAATAGATCGTCAATAAGTGATCTTTAAATGAATTACTAAACGAATGGTGAAAATTTTATAACACAAATACCAAAAGGAACTCTCTAGTGTTGTATTATTTGTCAGATTTATGTTACCCATTTTAAGTGACCTCATTTTAAGTCAAACTCAAAGTCTGCTTGAAAAGTACTGCTTCAATTTGGACAAAACAGGCCATGTGCCAAGGAACTGGGACCATTGCTCACAGTGTGGCACGGAGGTGGGTGTTTATACTCACCGATCTTACTCCATTTTCTGTGGCCCTACCAAAACACCTGAGACCAATAATTCATAATGAACAGAAGTCAATTTGGCTCACAGTTCTAGAAGCTGGAAAGTCCAATAGTATAGCTGGCATCTGCTTGACTTCTGGTGAGGGCTTTCTTGATGCATTCTAACATGGTGGAAAGGCAAAGGGTAGGAGCAAGAGAGAGCTGAGGAAGCCTAACCTACTCTTATAACAACTCACACTCCCAGGAGTACAAACTCATCCAGCAAGAGCAGCGATGATGTACTCATGAGGGTGGAGCCCTCTTCACCTAAACACCTCCCATTAGGCCCCACCTCCCAACATTCCTGCATTGGGAATTAAGATTCCAGTGCATCAATTTTTTTGGGGGGGGGCATGTCCAAACCATGGATTAACTTAAATATCAGAGCATAAGTGAGGCCTTGTCAACTTGGTTTTGATTCGGGGCCACTGACCACATAGGTTCTTCTCTTTCCCTTATCTGTAATTAGTCATGTTGTAGCATCGACTGGGTATTGGGGTTATGTTTAAATAAGAAGCTGTCAGCCTGTGTGTGCTGTCCTTTTCCCCAGAGAAACATCCTCACTGATGTCTCTCAGTCCCTAAATGAGAAACTAGTGAAGGTATTGATAGTATGTGGCCTGATTTTCCCCAATGTCTTTTCCTTCAATGACCACTGCCCACTAGACTCTAGTTTGGTTCTAAGAGGACATTTTCTGCCAGGCTGATGTTTCAGGGGGCTCATTCTGGAAGTACTTGAGCTTATTGGAGACAAAGCTGACTGCTGACATTCTTTCTTATGTGAAAAATTATTTGAAAATTTTAGAATGTTCACATTTACAATAAATTAAAATTAATTTGCTATTCTCATTGTACCATGTTTCTTGACAGGATCTCAGAACTAAGATTTTATCTTCTGGGCTTTTTTTTGTAGACAAAAAAAGCTGTAATAAAACTGGGAATGTAGCTCAGTGGTAGAGTACTTACCTAGCATGTGTGAGGTCCTGATTTTGATCCCCAGCCTTGCAAAATATAAACAAAAGAGCTAGAATACTCACTTCACCTACAATTACGACAAAGTATCCAAAAGCTGGGAGTGATAGTACATACCTGTTATCCCACCAATCGGGAGGCTAAAACAGAAGGACCACAGGTTTGAGACCAACTTCGGCAACTTAGCGAGGCTCTCAGCAACTTAGTGAAACCCTGTTTCAAAACAAAACAAAAAAAAATAATAGGTGGGCATAGTGGCACATGCTTGTAATCAGTACTTAGGAGGCTGAGACAGAAGGATCACAGGTTCAAGGACAGCTTTGACAAGTAGTGAGACTCTCATCAACCTAGTGAGACCTTGTTTCCAAAAAAAAATAAAATAGGGTTAGGGGCTGTGGCTTGGAGGTAGAATGCCCCTGGGTTCCATCCCCAGTACCAAAAATAAATAAATAAATAAATAAAACAGGGAGCCAGGCATAGTGGCACATGCTTGTAATCCCAGTACTTGGGAGGTTAAGACAGAAGGATCGCAATTTGCAGACAGCCTCCGCTACTTAGCGAGGCCCTTTGCAACTTAGACTCTGTTTCAAAACAAAAAATGAAAAAATAGGGCTGGGGCTGTAGCTCAGAGGTAGGATGTTCCTGGGTTTCACCCCCAGTAACACACATACACACACACACACACACACAAATGCACTCACGCACGCACACAGTAGCTAATATTTATTGAGTCCTATAATGTGTGAAGAGGTCCATGTATATTATCTTCTTTAACCCCACACAGTCCAGAGGGCATTACAATTATCTCCACTCGACAGATGAGAAAAGTGAAGACCAGAGAGTGGACAAGAGTGGCCCACAGTGATCCAGTGAGCAAATTCACAAGATTCAACTAGTTATCAGTAAGGATTATAATGGAAACTTTATGTGCCATTCTTTTTAAATTTTCCACTCAGAATATTTTATTTAGTAATATTCGTCTTCATTTGTGTTTTCCCAAAAGAATATGGAGAAAAGCGTGAGTGCAAGTTGTTTCTGTGGCTGAAGATTTCAGAAGGCACCAATAGGAGAGTAAGGAAGTAAGGTGGGGAAGAGAAGGCAGCCACAAAAGGATAAGTTATGGAGAAACCATGGACAATTGTAACCCTATCCCTTTGGGGACCTTGGTGAGACATTGTAAGACAGGCAGCTTGATTACCTGTTCAAGGTGCAAAGAAGCTGGGATACTTATCCACCAACATGCAGAAGTCATCAGTTGATGGCTGGCCCTCTCTCTTGCTGTATATGGGAAGAGTAGGCTCTGGTGCCAGAGGAAGCCAAGAGTCACAGATGGTAGCAGTGGGAAGACAAGCCTGTGTGCATCGAAGGACAAAGGAGTAGAAAATATGGGCAAGGTACCAATTGTGCCTGTGACCATAGTATTATCCTCATTGTCGGGACGAGGAAATTGAAGCTTCATAATATATGAGACATGTCTAGGTAACTTTAGATGGAGAGTATAGTAACCAGAAATCTCAAAACAATAAGAATAGACAACACTATTTATCCCCATAAAAGACTTCTCAGATTAAACTAGGTCAAGGGAACCCTCCACTGTGGGATTACATTGTCCAGGGGCTACTGGGTCTCCTTGGGATGCCCTAAGAAAAACAGAGACAGCATATAGTGATAACAGATGAAATAGGAAAGCAAAATTGAAAAGGGAGATCTTCAGTATGCCTGCTAGCTCTAAATGGAAGAAAATTCCAGACCATGAAGACAATGCTTGCAAATTCTTTTGATAAACAACACCAATAGTAACAACAAAATATCCTGTGCTTAAAGAACTATATCCAGGTCTAAAAAAGAAGAAAACACACAATCAAATGAATTTCCATCAAAGAATTCCCAGCTCTCAAGACATGTCCAGGGGGGCACAAACCCACCTTTACCCAACCACAGGAAAGAAGGATGGCCTTGAATGAGAACCCTCCCTGAAAATGGTCCAATCCCAAAGCAATGACACTCTCAGCAGAATGTTCCAGGGAAACTCATTTATCCCAGGAAAGAGATGTCAATTCAACTAAAGGACTAGCTCTGAACCATCAAAGTTCTAGCCATTTATTTTTTGAGTCTTAGCAGTGCTGTAGTGCCAAGTGTGGTAGACAAAATAATGGCCCCAAAGATGTCCACGTCTTAATCCCTGGAACTTGGAAATATGTACCTTACATTGCACAAGGGACTTGCATCTGTGATTGGGTTAGGGACCTTGAGACAGGAAGATCACCCTGAATTATTGTGGTGGCTTCAATGTAATCACAAGCATCCTTATAAGGAAAGGTGGGGGAAGCAGGAGAGGAAACCAGAGTCATGTTGCATGAGGATTATACCTACTATTTCTAGCTTTGAAGGTGGTGGTGGGGATAGGGGTAGGGGAATCCATGAATCAGAGAACTCAAGCAGCTTCTAGGAGGTGGAAAGAGCAGGGAGGCAGAATCTTCTACAGTTTCCAAAAGAGAAACAGCAATAGTAATGGCCTTTCTGGCTCCTTGATTTTAACTCAGTAGATTTCTAACCTCCAATACTGTAAGATAGAAAGTTGGTGTTATTTTAAGCTACTACATTTGTAGTGACTTGTTACCACAGCAAAACAAAACCAAATCACCAAGGTATCGTGAGAGCCTTAGACTGGCAAGCTGCAGAGGTCTTCCATGAACACCGAAGGGATGGAGTAAACTCCTATCCCTTTGAGAGGTCCCAGGGAAAATTGCAGAAGACCTTCACTTATTGGGAGACAGACAACAATGGTTCCTAGGAAATGTTAGCAGACTAAGAGAATCCCCACTCCTTGCATTCACCTGCAAACTAAACACAACAGGGATTGGCAAGCAGGTCCCTTGCTGGGATATATGTTGAATTAACCAAAAACTGTATCCCAGCTGTTTCTCATCATCTTCAGTGCCTTTAATTGCATCTAGAATAATAATCCAGTGGTTCCCAAACATGGATGGGCCTCGGAATTACCTGGTGGCACTTGCTAAAGAAGCCCAAGGCAAAGCCAGGCGTGGTAGTGCACACTTGTATTCCACCACTTGGGAGGCTAAGACAGAAGGATTACAACTCAATGAAACCTTGTTTCAAAAATTAAAAAGAGAATAAAGATAGGGCTGGGGGTGTATCTTGGGGGTAGAATGCCCCTGGGTTACATCCTTAGTACCGGAAAAAAAAAAAAACCAGAAGCCCCAAGCAGCAATGTCTCATGTCATTGTGCTGGATGCTAAGTCAGATCTCCGAAAGCTGGGTCTTGGGAATCTGTTTTGGGCAAGTATCTCCAGGGGGTCCTGGTACATGTCTATGAACCAGGATTTAGGAAACACTTTTCAAACTGCTCAGTTTCTGAGCTCACAGGATGCTTTGACCAGCTGAGGTAGTTGGATTCCAAAACCCTCAGGAGATTTGTGTTAGTGAAGAAGTTTTGCTATGATAAAGCAAATTTGCAACCTAAGTGCCTTTCTCCTACGCAGTCTTTAGCTGGAGGTTGGCCCTGGAACTGAAAGTCTCCCATGTCAGCAAAGGCTTCTGCATTCAGGCTCCATCCAGCTCTACCACATTTCCCAAATGTCTGGCCTCAACTCGGATACACCACTGCTCCACAACCTCCATTAACTTCCAATTTCCAGAGTCTCTTCTGCAATGTAAAATGAACTTGGGCAATACCCAACATGACAGACACTGTGGGATGACTACTTAACAGCCTCTCTTCCCTTCTTATGTTGAGGCTTCTGAGCGTGGGGAAGCAACTTTGCAGGAGAGATGAGTCTCTCCTCCACCTGACAAGACCATTGTTCTAATCCAGCCATGGGAATCTCAATCCTCTTTGTCAGTGATTTGGAAAGAAATGCTCTCATGATCCAATTATGAATAAGAAATCATAATTTGAAATCTGCTGGATATCTTGGGAAGAGGGTTTTTCCTCCTGATATAAGAGAAATCATTCCAGGAAGAATGTTTCTTTTCATAATTCTCCTCTCACGTTTTTTGAAACAGCATTATGTGGGGCATATAGAATGATGCTGTAACTACCATCTTGTGACCATAAAGTGACATATTTAAGGGAAGAAGAACATGTTAAATATTGTAGAACAGAAAGACGAAAAAGAGTGTGGCCCTTGATAAAAAATCATTACACAGCTTGGCCCACCTTGAAAACACCTAGCTTTGGACTTCTTAGCATGATATTTAACAAAAGTCTGTATTGCTAGGTCCCTGTTACATATCTATTCTGTATTACAGTTTTTAAACATGACCACCCACCATCAACAAATTAATAGATAAAGAAAAGGTGGAATAGATATACAGTGGAATACTATTCAGCCTTTAAAATGATAAACAGATGGATGGATGGACCTGGAGGACATTATGCTAAGTGAAATAAACCAGGCACAGAAAAATAAATACTATATGATCTCATTTGTATATGGAATCTAATAAAGTTGAACTCATAGAAGTAGAGAGTGAAATGATAGTTGCCAAAGACTGGAAAGATGGACAGGGAGTGAGGAGTTTTTGATCAAAAGGTACAAAGTTAGCCAGACATGGTGGCGCACGCTTGTAATCCCCGCACTTCGGAGGCGGAGACAGGAGGATCGTGCAGGTTTGAAGCCAGCCGCTCTGGCTTAAGAGACCCTGTTTCCAAATTTTTAAAAAAATTTAAAATAGGTCTGGGAGTGTAGTCCAGAGTTAGAAGAGCTTCCAGAACCCCCAGTACCACCAAAAAAAAAAAAAAGGTACAAAGTTTTACTTAGATAGGTGGAATAGGATTTGAGGTCTATTGCACTGTAGAGTAAATATATGATGACTATATGATGTATTATATATTTCAAAATAATGATGTATTATATATTTCAAAATAATGAGGAGAGTAAATTTCAAACGTCTCACCACAAAAAAAGAAAATCAAGCAAAGCAAAGGATGTTAATGTGAATTAATCATTCTATAATGTACATGTCTTAAAACATCACATTGTATCTATAAACATACACAATTATGATTTATCAATCAAAAGTAGCATTAATAATATTTTTAAACACGACCATCCCTAGCCCTCTCAATTTTTTTGCCTCCTTTTCATTGAGAGTTAGATCTGAGACCCCCACCCCTCGAATCTGGGCTCTCTGAGTACTTGATCAATAGAATACAGTAGAAGTTTATTTCAGTTTCTGGACCAAATCTCCCCAAAACAGGTTATATTAATTAGCATTTTTATCACTATGACCAAAATACCTGACAAAAACAACTTAGAGGAGGAAGAGTTAGTCAGGCTCATGTTTTCTGTTCAGTCCATGGTCGGCTGGCTCCAAGGCAACAGGATATAGCAAAGAAAAGCTACTCAACTCATGGTGGTCAGAAGCAGAGAGAGACTGGAAGTGGCCAGGGAAGATACAGTCCTTGAGGCCATGATCCCAGCAGCCCACCTTCTCCAGCCATGCTCAATCTCTGAATCTGCTACATTGCCAACATATGGGCTTTTCTGGGGGATATTTTATCCAAATTGTAATACAGACCCTCTTCTCGTTCTCAAGGAAAAGAGATCGAGCAGCCTGTGAAAGGGCCCAATTGGAGAGGAATGGGGGTCCCTAATGCATTCAGTCTGGCTGAACTCCCAGCTGGCAGTCAGCTCCAACTTGCCAGCCATTTGGGTGAGCCATATTGAAAGTGAGTTCTCCAGTCCCAAGCTGAGCTGAGCAGTTCCAGCTGATGCCACATGGAACAGAGACAAGCCTTCCCCATAGAGCTCTGCTAACATTGCAGACTCATGGAAAAGTAAATGATTATTATTGTTTTAAGCCATTAGATTTGGAGGTATTTTATTACACATTGTCAACAGGTTACAGGAGCGCTCTATCACAAGTGAACTATATTCAAATAGATGCAGGGCCATTCTGCAGGCCAGAGGTGTGCATATTATTTTTATGTAAAAGGCCAGATGGTAAGCACTTTGGCTTTGCAGACCATATGATCTGTTAAACCTATGCAACTCTCCACTGTAGCATGAAAACAGTGATAGACAGTAAATAAAAGAATGGGTGTGGTCATATGCCAAAAAAAAATACTGTTTATAAAAATGGATGGTGGGCAGAATTTGACCCATGGGCCATAGCTTGCTAACCCCTGCTGTTGACCTAGCCTACATATTCTGCTGCTTCCCAAATCCAACTCCTTCTAGTAGCCCTTGGCCTCCGCCTCCTCCTGTCATCCCAGAAAAGACTACTGGACCTATCGTTCTCATCCATCATTATATTTTAACCAGCCTGTGAGGAGGTTGAAAAACTCAACCCTCCACTGTGCATAGGAACTGGGGCCTAACCCAAAAGCCTTCCAAAAGCCTGTGGTTCCTCCCAGGGAGTCCAGATATCAGAACCATAAAGACTCTTCCCCAGGCAAATCGTTACCCCCACTTGACACTCTATTTAATGGAAAGCCTTTCCCAGAAATAAGTATATTAAAATAAGCTTTGCATTTTTTACATTAACGGAAATTTGATGCAAATTGATAATAAATTACCTTCCCCCTACTCATTCATTTGGGAATCACATAAACTAGTTTACAGTTATGTATTATTACATTTCACATTAATATAGCCATAGGAAGCTAGGCTTTGGAGAAGTCTGCTTCCCAGCAAAGCATCAGAAATGGAGGAGGTAAAAGTGGGATTTGGTGAGCTATCTTACTCTCCTAATGTGCTGGCCACTGAGAGTTGTGAAAAGTAAGGCATCAGTGCACTGCTTGAGGCCCAACTAATTCATCAAATGATCACCGTTCATCTTATTTATCTCACATAATTTTCCCTATTTCAAGATCCTATAGCCTTCCTTTCTTCCTCCATGATACCGTCTCTCTTTTTTTCCTTCCTTCTCTCTTTTCTTCCACTGACTAACTCAACACAAGTGCTTTCCAGACTGCTGGATTACCTCTGGGTGACAAAAACTACATTAGAGAATCCAAAAGATTTACCACTTAAGATAAAAGAGCCAGACCATAGTGCACATTGACTAAAGGTATTCAAGGCAGAATTTCTAAGTTTATCTTGCATCTAAAATTTATTTATTAATTAATTAATTTATTTATTGGTATTACTGGAGGTGGAACCCAGGGGCTTTCTACCTCCGGGCTATCCTCCCAGACCTATTTTATACTTTATTTGGAAACAGGGTCTCACTAAGTTGCTGAGAGCCTCACTAAGTAGCTGAGGCTGGCTTCAAACCCGTGCGATCCTCCTGTCTCAGCCTCCCAAGAGCGGGGATTACAAGCGTGTGCCACCACGCCCGGCTTGCATCTAAAATTTTTAAAAAGTTCAGTGGAGATTTCTGTTTAAAGATGGTGGGCTGAGCACACACATTTAGCTCTGTTTCCTCTTGGAACATCGCTAGACAAAAGAAAGTGAATTTTTATTTTTTATTTTTTTTTCATATTTATTTTTAATTGGTGCACTGTATTCATACATCATAGTGGGATACATACTTTTGTAGACATACATGCACACATTGCCCAGTCAGCCCCCACCCGATCCCCACCCCGTTCTCTCCCTATCCCCCCCTCCTATGCTTGGCTTAGTAGTTGATATCTAGTATTATAGCAATTTATCCAAAATTAAAAATGATAATCTCTCATAACAGTTTCATTTGTCTGATACCAAGCTTTTGATGACTTAAAGATAACATTTCAGTATTTCTTTTTGCTTTCTTTCTTACCAGAGAATCTATTTTTTTCTATTTTTAGGTGAAACTATCATATATTTATATATTTATTTTTCAGAAAAAAAATCTATCCTAATATGGAATATGGACTCTAGGTACCCACATCGATCTTGAAAAAGAACAAAGCTAGAAGATACATATTTTCTGATTTCAAACCATATAAAGCTACAATAATTGAAACAGTGTAGTACTATTCTAAAGGCAGATATATAAACCATTGGAGTTAAATAAAAGCCTAGAGATACATTCTTCCATATATTGTCAAGTTATTTTTGACAAGGTTTCCACGAACATTTGGTGGAGGAAATAATAATCTTTTAACTAAATATTGTTGAAAAATAATAATTACATGAAAAAGAATAAAACTGGACCCTTACCTAATCCCATATACAAATATTGACTCAAAATAGATAAAAGACCTCAATATAAATCTTAAGACTATAAACTTTTAGGAGAAAATCTGGGTCATAAAACCTCACAACATTGAAATTGGCAGTGATTTTTTGGTTATGATTTCAATGGCACAGGCAACAGAAGAGTATACAAACTCCATAAAAAATAAAAAACATATTGTATATCCAAAGACAATATAAACAGAGTTAACAGTTACTAATAAAATGGGATAAAATATTTCCAAATGCTATATCTGAAGGTATATTAATATTCCAACTAGAAATCCTAAAAATTAACAACAATAAAGGCAAACAATACCCTTAACAGATAGGTAACAGACTAACATAAATAATGAATCTCCACAGATAACCAATCTTAGTTGTCTGTTGGATGGAAACTCTTGTTTCTCTGGTTCTGGTGTGTGTTACCTATTTCTTCTTTGTAGTTAATCTCTTTGAGTATTTTCTCTAGTGCTGGTTTTGAAGACATAAATTCCTTCAGTTGCTGTTTGTCATGGAAGCTTCTTATTTCTCCATCTAATTTGATAGAAAGTTTTGCTGGGTAGGAAATTTTTGGCTGGAAGTTGTTTTCTTTCAAAATTGGGAATATGTTACTCCAAGCCCTTCTGGCTCTCATAACTTGGTTTGGGAAGTCTGGAGTGATTCTAATTGGTTTGCCTCTGAATGTCACTTGGCCCTTTGCTTTTGTTGCCTTTAAGATTCTCTGCTTGGCTTCCACATTGGTCATTTTGACAATTATGTGGCGTGGGGATCCTCTTCTCCGATCCTGTCTAAAGGGAGTTCTATAAGTTTCCTGGACCTGCGTATCGACCTCTTGCTCTATGTCTGGAAAATTTTCTGCTATTACTTCCTTGAAGAGATTGTTGATTCCTTTAGTTTCACTTTCTTTTCCCTCCTCTATTCCAATTATTCTTAGGTTAGCTCTCTTAAAATGGGCCCATATTTCTTCAATATCAGATTCCTGCTGTCGGATATTTTTTCCTAGATTAGAAACTATGCGTTCATTTTTGGAATGATCATCTTCTAAGAGCGAGATTCTGTTCTCCATGTGTTCTAATCGGTTGTTTGTGCTTTGAATTGAGGCCTTTACTTCATTAATTGCATCCTTTATCTCTTTTTGGCTCTCTCTGAGTTCTTTTCGAAGCACCTCTATTATTTCTACAGTTATTTTCCTGATTTGATCTTCTAGAAATCTCTGATTTTCTGTTTTATCAGGTTCTGATGTTGTGGGGTTGTGAACATTCATTGCTCCAGTATTATTCCTCTTTCCCATGATTTCGGAAGTTTGTGCCTTCTCTGGGTTCTTCCCTTGGGTCACTATGACTTCACTTAAGGTGCTCTGGATCTCGAGTCAGTAGTATCTCAGACCCCACTACTCCTTTACTGGGTTGTATCACAGAGTCTCCGACCCAGAGAGTCGATAGAGGCTGCTTTAGACCGTGGGGGGTGCCAGGTTGCACGTTCTCCTATGGTGTGATATCACTGCCACCGCCCCTCTCCCACTGGGTCAAGTCCCAGTGAGTACAGTACTGGGATTTCTCCTATGTGGCCCGCAATTTGACTCACTGTTCTTGAGTACGCAGATGTAGCTGTAGTGAGTTCGGTGCTGCTGCCGCCGGTGGCAATATGGCGCCGCTGCTACGCCCTCGGCTGTTGGGCTGGCGTTTTTTTTTTTTTCTTGGTTTTGATTTCCACTCTGAATCCCTGCAGCGTGTGCTGAGCCCAGCCACTGGGAGCTTTAGATGCCCTCTGCGCTGAGAAATCCCACCTGGCTGTTCCGCAGCGGCTCCCCTCGGCTTGCTGTGGCCGTCCCGTGAATTCGCCGGTGCCGCCAGCAGTATGGCGCTGCTGCCGCGTCCTCGGGCGTGAAGCCGCGTCCTCGGGCATGAGGATCTCCTCTGTGGCTCTGTTCTCAGTCCGCTTTCTCTCTGGAGCCTGGTGATTTTTTTTTGTTTCTCTGGTGATGTTGTTTTCTGGCTTTGAAAGGCGCTGATTTTGTGGTAATGGATATTTGTTGTTAGCGGGGCTCTTAAGCCCCGCTTTTCTCGGTCGCCATCTTCCCGGAAGTCCGAAAGTGAATTTTTATAATCAAACCCACAAAAGCAGAGAAAAGAGAGGTAGCAAAGTAGACGGTTTTACAATAGAGAGAGCAAGTGAATGAGTAGTAACTAACTTTATGGACTTAAGAAAGCCTAGAACCTCATGAACACCAGAGAATGACCCCAGTGTTCAGACGTGGGTGACACCAGATTCCTCTAGAAGCAGAGGTAAATGTGGGGCTAAAGAGAAAAGAACTGAGTGAAAGCCTGGGAAGATTACTCCATGTTCCCTACTCAACTTTACACAGACAGACTGTCCTTCTCATGAGGTGCATGGTCCCTAGAAAGCATAAAAATAAACAAGTCTAGGTGGGGGTTACCAGCTACAGTTGACGGTATGGATGCTATTTGAAAATGGGGTTAAGTGAATTAACTTTCTAGATATCAGGAATACCTACTCTCTTCTTCACTAGCTTCTAGAATGACTTCAAACAAACTTATACCCACACCCAAAGTCTGGGGACCAAAACTTCAACACATGGTCTTTGGGGAACATTAAAGTCCAAACCACAGTGAATGCCTTCAAAATTATGAGTAAATTATCTTAAACTCAAGCTACTGTACCTAGCTTACAGTGGGATTACCTTCCAATAAACTCATCATAAATTAAAAATCCTAAGTCAAAAATGTATTTAAACCACCCAATCTACCATGCATCACAGTTTAGGAACACAGCCTTCTGTAGAGCATTAGTTATTTTCTCCTGTGATCACAGGGCTGATTGGGAGCTGCAGCTGTCCAGCATCTTGAGTCCAGTCAACCCCAGTCAACCAATCTGGAAGTGGTTGACTCTGGAACTTGAGAGAGAGGATCATTCTGCATATTGCTAGCCTGGGAGAAGATCCAAATTCAAAACCCAAAGTATGATTCCTACATAATGCTTCCATACAGTTTTAAAGTAAAAAAAATCCTAAGTCTAACCATCATAAGTAGAAGATAATCTGTGTATTAATATGAGTAAATGTAATGACACTTGCAATCATGAAGAACTTTAAAAGTTTACATTTTGTGCAAGCTTTCTGCTGAAGCTAACCAAGGATACGTACCAACAGAACAAGAGAATAAACCAAGAAAGAGGAAGACATGAGATCTAAGAAACAGGAAATCTAACATAGAGGGGAGAGAAGGGGTATCTTTGGAAAGAGTAAAGGAAGATTCAGGAGGACACTTGTACAACAGGAGTGGGGGGGAGCGGTACAGATATAATAGTCCAGAAGATTCCAGAAGCAATTTTTCCAAGATGGTGGAATTAATAGAATATCATATTTGCTTGATTATTTTAAGAGAGATTCATATAGCAAGTGGAGACTTGAGGCTTGACTTAACAATAGGTATCCAGAAAATTGTGTCAGTTGTCTATTGTTATGCAACAAACTGCTCAAGAATTTAGTGACTTAAAATAACCAGCACTTTATTTGATTACACAGTTGTAGATCTACTTGGTCTAAGCTCATCTGAATTCTTCTTACCTACAGCCACTTATGCAATGCAGTCTTCTGCTTGTTCAATTGAGGCTGGATTGTCTAAGATGGCCCCACTCACATGTCAGGATAGCCCGGAATCAATCAGACCATGGTCTCAAGTTTCAAATTGTATCCCATTTGATAATGTCTGAGGCAGGCTGAACAATGGCCTTCAGAATAGGTCCACATCTTAGTTCTCAGAACCTGGGAATATAATCTTAGGTGGCAAAAGAGATTTTTCAGATGTAAGTTAAAGATCATAAGATAGGTTATTCTGCATTATCCAGAACAGATTAATGTAATTACAACAGTTTTTATAAGAAAAAGGCAGAAGCCAGGCACGGTAGTACACACCTATAATCCTACCTATTCGAGAAGCTGAGACAAGAGAATCACAGGTTTGAGGTCAGCCTGGGAAAATTAGCAAGAACTTATCTCAAAAAGCAAAAAGGGCTTGGAATGTAGCTCAGTGATAGAGAACTTCCCTAGTATGTGCAAGGCGCTGGATCCCAGCCCCAGCACCATAAAAAAGGAGGAGTAAGATCAGAGAAATGCAAATCAAAACTACATTGAGATTCCATCTCAACCCAGAATGACTGTTATTAAGAAGAAAAAAAAGAAATGTTGACAAAGGATATGGAGAAAAAAAACCCTATTATACATTATTGGTGGTAATGCAAATTTAGTACAGCCACTATGGAAAATAATATGAAGGTTCCTCAAAAAACTAAAAATAGGCCATAGGCCAGGTCATGGTGGCACACGCTTGTAATCCCAGCATTCAGGAGGCTGAGACCAGAGGATCGTAGTTTGCAGACAGCCTCAGCTACTTAGTGAGGCCCCTTGCAACTCAGTGAGACCCTGTTTCAAAAATAAAGAATAAAAAAATTAGGGCTAGGGGTGTAGCTCAGAGGTCAAATGTCCCTGGGTTCCATCCCCAGTACCTCAAAAAAAAAAAAAACCTAAAAATAGGCCATAGGCCAGGCATGGTGGCACACACTTGTAATCCCAGCTCTTGGGAGGCTGAGACAAGGAGGATCATGGTTTGTGGCCAGCCTAAGCAACTTGTGAGGCCCTTTACAACTCGGTGAGATCCTATTTCAAAATAAAGAATAAAACATAGGGCAGGGGGTGTAGCTCGGAGGTAGAATGGTAGAATGTCCCTGGATTCCATAACTTAGTACTGCAAAAAAACCTAAAAATAGATCTACCATATGATCCAGCTAGCCCACCCCTGTGAATATATTCAAAGGAAATGAAGTCAACATACAAAAGAAACACCTGCATGTCCTATTGCCACACTGTTAACAATAGCTAAGATATGGGATCAGCCTGAGTGCCCATCAGCAGATGACTGGATAAAGAAAATGTAGAATATATTCACATTGGAGTATTATTAGGCCATTGGGGGGGGAATAAAATCACGTTACAGGCAGGAAAATGGGTAGAACGAGAGGCTGTCATGTTAAGCAAAGTATGCCTGACACAAAAAGATAAGTATCACACACTCTGTCTCTTAAGTGGAAACTAAAAGAAAAGTATGACCAAAGAGAGAAGGGGACTGGGGTGGGGGCCAAAGAGGCAGAAGGGAAGATGAACATGATCAAGGAGCAATGTATGCATGTATGTAAATGTCTTAGTGAAACCAATTAATCTGAATAATATGTGTTAATAATTATAGTAATAATAAACAAAAAGATGATAGGTCAAATGATCAGTTTTATATTGTAATAGAGCTGCTGTTAGACATAGTTTTAGAGCTGATAAGAATTTCTCATAATCCTACTTGTAGCATGACTGGAAAAATTGGTTTGCATAAACGTTGCTTTGTCTTCAGAAGATGTCTCAAGATATTTCTCTGTGCTTGATAAAACTGATTACTAAAAATAAGAAGGAAGAGGAGGAGGAGACAGGGTCACAGAAGATGGTGATGTGACGATTTAAGCAGAGTTGGAACAATGCACTTTGAAGATAGAGGAGGGCCACAAGCCAAGGGACATGGGCAACACCACAAGCTGAAAAGGACAAGGAAACAGATTCCTTTGTGCCTCCAAAAGGAACCAGTTCTGGCAATGCTTTGACTAGCCCAGTAAACCTGATTTAAGACTTCTGACCTCTAGAACTGTAAGAGAATAAAACTGTGTTGTTTTAAATCATTATGTTGGTGGTAATTTGTTATAGCAGCAACAAAAAACAAATATAATGTCCCACTTGGCCAAAGCAATTCACAGCGCTGAGCTCAGGCAAGAGAAATGGAGAAACCAACCAAGGAGCGGAGAAGCTGTAAAGTCACGTAGGAAAGGGGTGTATATTCAGGGAAGGAATTATTGCAGTCATCTTTGTAAATCATCTCCCGCAGGGAGAACGTGAAAAAATATACCCGTGTATAACATGGCTCAGCTATGAATATTGTTGCCATAGTCATAATGTAGTCAGACCCTTGTATCCTCAGGTTCTGCATCCACAGTTTCAACCAAGCTTTTCTTTTCTTTTCTGTGTATGTGGTGCTGGGGATTGAACCCAGTGGCATTCTACCTCCAAGTTACACTCCCAGCCTGATTTTTTTTCTTTATTTTGAAACAGGGTCTCACTAAGTTGTGAAGGGCCTCACTAAGTAGCCGAGGCTGGCTGCAAACCCAGATGCTCCAGTTTCAGCCTCTCAATTACTGAGATTACAAGCATGTGTCATCACACTCAGCTTCAACCAATCTTAAATGGAAAATATTTGCAAAAAAGTTCATCTGTACTAAACATATACAGACTTTTTTCTTGCCATCATTCCCTAAAAAGTACAGTAAAACAATTATTTACGTAGTGTTTATTATAAGTAACCTAGAGATGATTCATCCTATACAGGAGGATGTAAGTATGTTCAATGCAAATACTATGTCATTTATATAAGGGACTTGAGCATCTTTGGATTGGTATTTGGAGGTGGAGGTCAGAAACATCTCCCAAGGATACTGAGGGATGATTGTAACGTGAATGCCGAATATTGACCTAATCTAAATTATAACCTGAGTATTTTTGGAGCAAATGAAACAGGGAGCAACGAGCACAGGTGAGGGTGTTGAAAGGGAAACAAGTACTCATAGCCCAGCACAGGAAGTCAGCAGGAATCCAAAGATAGTGCCTAAAACCAAAGAATCCTGAAGCAGAGGTATAAATATAAATAGGTTGTTTTGAGTTAGAGAGGTAAGTACTGGAAGAGAAAATGGAAGCAGATGAAAGGGGAAGGGACCAGGTTTGCCAGAGACTTCTGTTTATTCGTCAGAAGCCTTGCAGAACTATTTCACCATTTAAATTATATGCATGTATGGTATGACAAAAATAGAAACCAGTATTTTGAAAGGAAGGTGCACTACCTCTCTTTTTGTTGTCATTGTAATGATTTCCTTGCTTTTAGAACTACCTCTCTTCTATAACAATACAATCTCTCATTTATAGCCCAAAGCCAGTGCTGAAAGCTATGGTTTTTCCTCACTAATAAACAAATGCAAATACATTTCAAAGGCTGCATTTTATACAAATGCATGTAGATCAAAACTAAAAGGCCTCCAATGTAAGTGGAGACTCCAAGCTCTGTGGCCTGGAGGCTGATGAAAGGCCACCATAATGTTAACAGGCGTTTGCCTGATAGTTATAAAGGTAATTTATACCCAGAACATTTCCACCCATGTGAGAGAATGACCCTCCATTTTACTACATGTTGTATTAATGTCAATCAATATATGTTTGAGGGCTTTATACATTATGGATAATAACACTGGAGCTTTGCAAACCATTCCTCTTGGGGGAGCTACACCAAATTCTGCAGAAGAGCGAAGCAACCAGACCCTGAATGGCCAAGCTCTCCTCGGTTCCTGAAAGCGCATCAGCCCAGCTATGCAAATGAGGTCAGAGCAGAAGAATTCTCAGACTGAAAACAAAATGCCCTGGTGTTGGGGTGGATCTGAAAAGAAAAAACAGCATCTGAACACAGCCAGGAAGGAGGCTCCTGGTACTGGCCCATGACGATGTGCAGAGTAGACCTCCATGCAAATGGGCTGGGGGATTTGGGCCAAGTTACTTGTGTACTTTATGTGTCAGTGGTTACTTTTTAAAACTGAGCACACTGGTCACCTTCACTTGGATTTGTAAGGATTAGAAAATATGTACAGATTCTCCTCAGTGTAAGACTGGGCTATATCTCAATACATCTGTTCTAAGTCAAAAATGACTGAAGTCGAAAGCGTATTTAGTACACCTACTACATATCCTAGCTTGGCCACACGGCACCCTGTAGGCATCAATTGTCTCCTGATCACAAGACTGACCAGAAGCTGCCATCACTGTCGCTGCCCAAGTACTGAGAGGATCATGCCACACGTAACTAGCCTGGGAGATTCTCCAAATTCAAATTCCAAGTGCCGGGCCTGGGGTTGTGGCTCAATGGTAGAGCACTTACCTAGCATGAATAAGGCCCTGAGTTCAATCCCCAGTACCATATAAAAATAAGTTTAGAAAAAAAAACCAAATTTTGAGTGCAATGTCTAGCTTTTATGCCATGGTAAAGTTGAAAGACCTAGTCAAACCATTGTAAATCAGAGACCATCTGTATATGATATATTCATTTTAAATTTCCCCTGGTGGTAAATTATTGAACCTGGTTCTTCCCTGTTCCTGGCAATCACACCCTTTATCCATTTTACTTCCCCTCACTCAACTTTGAACTTGGTCATGCAACTTAATTTGGCGGGCAGAATGTAGTTAGAAGCAAGTATATCTGTTCTGAGCTTAGACCTAAAGAGGCCTTATTTGTTTGTTTGCCTTCTTGTGCTTCTGCCATGACCATCAGAAGAATGTGCCTCCAGCTTTTTTGCGGGTCCAAGAAAGATGAGAAATGTGAGAAGCTAATCTGGAACCAACTTTCAGCTGAGAGCCAAGCCCAGCTGAGCCAGTCTAGATCAACAGACCAGACCAGCCAACTCTCGGACATGAGAGAAATTAATGCTTATGATTGTGCCAATGAGGTCTTGTGGTTGATTTTTACCTACCAATAGCTGACTGATACATGTGCCTGAGAGACTGTAAAGACATGAAGACCAGAGCTAGATGGGAAGGAAGCCAGGCAGCCCACCTGTAGGCAGCGATGTTAGATAAATTGTGTGTGCTGAGATGCTCGGAGTATCTTACTAGAATTCTTGGGCTAAGAAATTCTTACTCCATAAATGAATAATCTCATGCATTTAAAAATATCTACATTTTATGATTTCCGTTTATCCTTAACTTTCTTGGTGGTCTGCCTACTTTGCCAAGGGGGAAAGAAAGACCTGTGCCCACAGAAAGTCTGAAGAAAGAGAAGAATAGTGAACTCCTGGGCCTAGGGTCCAGGTACAGTTATGGAAATGAGTATGAGAACACTGCTAAGTAGAAAGCAGAAATTCAAGGGAATAACCTTAGGGGCAGGCAGGTGGCTCCTTTTGTCTGGACTTTTCTCTCATCCACTGGAGTTCTTAGCACTGTGCTAGGTTTAAGCATGTTACTCTGTATGCAACCAAAATTTACTTGGGTTTGAATTGAAGGCATAATGTAAAACTGTTCCCCTAGACCCTGAACTCCTTGAGTGCAAAATATCTTACTCTGATGTTCATCTCCTGTGTCTAGTACAGTGCCTGGCCCAGATCACATGTGTGGATGGATGGATAGTCAGATGATGGATGAATGAATGGATAGATGGAGAGTTGGATAATGAGTGGATGAAGAGATGGTTGGATGGCCAGATGATAGATGAATGGATGGATGGATGGATGGTTGGATGATAAACAGATTGGGTGAATAGATGCATAGATGAATATATAGATAGGTAGATGGATGGGTGTGTAAGTATTCACTTCTTATAATTTGTGGAAGTGTAAACCTATACACTTATAGAGGCATTTTTGTGCTTAGAGATAATCCTATTGAGCAAGGACTTCATCAAAAGTTCTTAAATCATTTTACATATTATAAATACTCAAATATCTATAAAATCATTGCTATCACTTCATAATATTTTGGGGCTTCCTCCACTAGCTAATAACCAACAGAACTCATTTAAAAACAAGTTCTCTGACATCTAGGACCTTACTGTGGAATAGAATATTAATGTAGTCTTTAAATTGCAACAGTATTCATACCTTTGATTATATGTCATTTCTCAATCTCATTAACTTGTTGTGTGTGTGTGTTTTTTTTTTTTGCAGTCTAAATGCTACGGTGTCGATTGCTGCACACACATTACAACTGAGTGTCACGTGAGCCAGGTGGATTCAGAAAATATCTCCTCTGACCCATGATGACAGAGCACACTGGAGCCCCAGCCAGCCCACTCTCAGATTAGAGCTGCTGTTCACAAAGAGGAGGAGTGGCTGAAAATCTCACAGGCTCAACACATCCAGATGACAATGGCTACCTGCAGATCAGGACAGAGTATATTTTCCCAAACATTGATTGCCTCTGAATATCTTTCTGGCACATTTTTTATGTGGAACTGGGGATGGAATTCAGAGGCATACTGCCTTTGAGCTACACTCCCAGCCCTATTTCTTATTCTTTACTTTGAAACAGGGTCTTGCTAAGTTGAGGAGAGCCTCACTAAGTAGCTGAGGCTGGCTGAAACCTGCAATCTTCCTGTTTCAGCCTCCCAAGTACTGGGATTACAAGTGTGCGCCACCACGCCCAGTTCTGGCACACTTCCTTTCTCTCCAATGCCCATGTCTTCCCTTGCTGCCAGATGCACCCTGGCTCCAGGCTATGAACACTCTCACCTGCCTGCTGATGCGCCTATGCACCACCTGCCCCACCTGCACTCCATTATCGCCTCAGTCCTTAACCTCAGCACCTTTCCTACCTACCTCAGGAGAGTATCTTCCCAGGCCCTGGGCCTCCCATTGGCAGCACCAAGAGCTGCAAGTGGCATTTGAAGGAGCTGCTGATGGCTGTGTGGCTAATGCGACTGTGAAGATTACCTGCAAATGTCGAGCCACTTATTTCTGTTCATTGATTTCAATTTGCTGTGCAATCATTTCCTGGGGCCCCACTGGCCATCGCGCTCAGAGTCCCCTGCAAGGCACTGCTGAGAGGGGCCGTGCAGTTCCCAGGGCGGGCCGGTCCTTTGTGGCAGGGTGCAATCCGGAGTTCCGTGGAAGCGCCTTCAATATGTGGGCCAGCGCCGAGCAAATGGGAAAACATTTTGAAGCTGCAGGCTTCTCCTGAATTAAATATTTACTCATTTCATGCCTCTCCCTCTGTCCACGGAGAATCCAGCTCAAACTAAATAACAAAGGAGGTCAGGCTTGTGATCTGCACAAAAATACTTACCCTGCAATTATAGGAATATTGGGCCTTACAATTAATGCCAGGCCTGTGGAACTTGGAGAAGGTCCAAAGAACAGAAGCAGAAATGATGAAGGGGCAGAAAGATAAAGCTGGTAGGAAAAGCCAGAGAGGTAGGGCTTGTTTTGAATGGAAAAGACCTTGGGGGTTACTTAATTACAATCTTCAATACATTCCGGGGCTGGAAAATGGCAGCATGGGGTCTCCAGTTCCATTAAGGACATGCTTAAACTTTACCACCAGGTTTGGCCACCTCTTGTGCCCCAACTTTTTTTAAATCTCACTCCTCTTTTAATAAAAACATTATTTTTTATTATTTTTGATTAGCCTGCCACGCTGGGCTGGGCGTGGTGATGCGTGCCTGTGATCCCAGTACTTTGGAGGCTGAGACATGAGGATTGAAGGTTCAAGCCAGACTCAGCAGCTTAGTGAAACTCTGTTTCAAAATAAAAAAATATGTCTGGTAGCATACACCTCTAATCTCAGTACTTGGAAGGTTGAAACAAGAGGATCGCAGGTTCAAAGTCAGTCTCAGCAACTTGGCGAGACCCTCAGAAACTTAGCAAGAGCCTATTTCAAATTAAAAAAATAAAATGAGTTGGGCGTGGTGGTGCACACTTATAATCCCAGTACTTGGGAGGCTCACAGGTTCGAAGCCAGCCTTGGAAACGTAGTGAAGCTTTCAGAAACCTATGAGACCCTGTTTCCAAAAGAAAAACCCAAATAAAGCCGGGATGGGGGCATAACTTGGAGGTAGAATGCTTCTAGGTTAAATCCCTAGTGCCAAAAATAAATAAATAAATAAATAAATAAATAAATAAATAAATAAATAAAATGACCTGGTGTTGTAGCTCAGAGGTAGAATGACCCTGGGTTCAATCCCCGGTACCACAAAAAAATTAAATAAACAAAAAAACATATTAGGTGCTCACACCATCATTGTGTTTATTTAACTTTCACTTATAGAAGTCTATCTGTGTACTAAAATTATCTTCATTATGAAACATGAACAAAAATAGAAAATCTTTAAGGGTGAGATAAACATAACTTTTAATAGCCATGAAAATGTTCTTTGCACATCTCAGTGGATTGCCTGGCTGCCATGTGCCACCTTGGAGTTCACTGTCTACACTGGAAATCATCCCAGCCACAAGGCCTTCTTGAGGGCGGGGGCCTTGGCACATCCCTCCCCTCAGAGGAGCTTCAGCGTGAGATACACTCAGCAAAGGAGTTGGGCTTTCAGCTGCCAGCCCGCACTGCCAATAACTGGTTAACACCCACCAAGGGCAGGGGTGGGGGGGTGATGGACACTACGAGGGGCCTCAGGTCTCCGGCAGACTCAGTGATTCCAGGAACCTAAGGATAATCCTCCAGATAAGCCCCCAGTGCTGGCTAAAGAAAATGCACTTGGTAGAGTGGAGGCCGGCAAAAACAGGACCCATGTATCCAAGAAGATAGGTGGCACCGTCAGGGTACATGGTGGTCACTAGTCCATTGCCCTTCTGTGTTTGCTGATTTGACCAATTAAACTTCAATGCCCACTCCCAAGTAAGTCTGTTCTCCCCGTAAGGGATCTGGGAGCTGGCTTTCCTTTTTATTGTTTTGTTTTGTTTTGTTTTGGGGATACTGAAGATTAAACCCAGGGGCATTCCATTTCCAAGCTACACCACCATTCCCATTTCATTTTTTTATTTTTGAAACAGGGTCTCACTAGGTTACTAAGGCTGGCTTTGAACCTGCAATCCTCCTGTCTCAGTCTTCCAAATACTGGGATTTACAGGCATGTGCCACCACACCTCATCTCTCAGGAGGGTGGTCAGATTCCCAACCCGGGCCCGGATAGCAGAAGCAGCGCTGAGCTGCGCTTCGATGAGGGAGCTCTTTGAAACCTGCATAGGGGGAGCCCTTATGGAGGCCTTTGTAAACACAGACAGAGACAAAGTGCCAGTGCAGAGGTGGTGATCTGGCCGGCTGGAACAGAGCCTGCACTTTGGAAAGGCATTTCTCCAAGCTTGTCTGAGCAGCAGGGACCTGCCGCCCCTGGAAATTTGGGCCAAGGACCCAGTGCCCCATTTGCCAGCTCATGCCGCGGCTGGGTGACCTTGGCTTGAGTTGGGCTTCTCTCTGCATCAACATCTCTGCATCTATTTGGAGGAATAGGACCATGCCTGCTTCCTGCCAGGTGCCTGTGTGAACATTCTGCCTTTAGAAAACTCAGAAGCATATGGAAGAAGGGAAATTGGAAAATTGCAAGTACCCCGGGCTATGGGTTTGTGATTTGTAGCTCAGAGGGGTGGGTGGCCATGCAACAGAGGGAGACTTATAAATGTCTGCAGGTGCAGGTGTTCTCTGGGGGCCCAGAGCTTGTCCTGTGGTTATTCTCGCAGAAACAAACACCCATGGTTCTCTGATCCGAGGTGACCGCCCTCCCTTCTCCATCCCATCTCAGCTATATCACCATTAACATCTCACCCTTCTTGGGGCATCCTTTAATGAAGTACTCTATTTCATTTGAAACGCCATGGAGTTAAAAGTGTGCGGATGTGGATTCTAAAGCCACCTGACTTCTGAGTCACCAGACAATGATCAAATTTATATTTTCCTGCACCAACCGCTTTTGAGACGGTGTTTGTGTTTCATGTTAAATATAATTCTCTTTGGCTTCTCCAGCTGCCTGGGGCCTGGTTCTGCTCTGTCCTAGAGCAGCTCACCCGGGAGCTGCCTCTCCATGTGGCCTCTGGGGTCGATTCATTTTTCTCCCAATGCCTTTAATGAGTGATGATTTCTCGAGACAATCAGATCGGCTGTGCAGGAGATTTAGCTCCATCATTACGACAGCCGGATACATCACAGGCACCATTTTTCAAACCCATGTTTTTCATCACACAGATATGACTTGATTAAACCTTTGTGATATTACATTGGGATATTTGAAAATAGCCTTTAGTGACCATCATATGCGTCTTGTTTCTGATAAATCTATTCCTGCTACGGAAGGTACGTTTACATACAGGGTTCCAGAGCAGAGACTCTAAAACTGCCGGACTGCCCTAGTTCACATCCCAACTCTGCCACCCAATGCTGTGTAACTCTGGCCAAATTGCTTGCCCTCTCTGTGCCTCGTTCCCTAATGGATTAGCAAAAAATATGTGATATTAGTAATAAGATACCTACCTCCTTGGGTGGTCACCAGCATTAAAGGAACTGATATGTGTAAATTGCTTGGCACTAGTAAGAGCTATATATAGCTGCTACCATCATCATCATCATCATCCTTACAATCATCATTACTCATTCCTCACTATGATCTTCTGAGGTAGAGCTAATTTATTTGTAGATAAGGAAACTGATGTTGAAAATGGTAAAGTAACTTGCCTAAGAGGTAGGGACACCAAATTTCATGTTCAGGATTGAATTCCATTCTAGCTGCTACTTGACATCTTCCCTTCAAAGTCATCCTTTATATGAAGGTTAATAAAAATGGTACAGGGGAGGAAGAGGACGCACAAAGATAAGTTGTCCGTGCCCCCAAACCTACCTCCGTCCCCTCCAACAAGCAAAAGGAGTGATTGAAAGGTGGGTGAGGTGGCACACGCTTGCAATCCCAACTACTTGGGAGGCTGAAGCAGGAAGATCACAAGTTTAAAGTCAACCTCAGCAATTTAGGAAGACCCTGTCTAAAATAAAATAAAATGGGCTAGGGATGAGGCTCATCGGTAGAGTGCTTGCCTAGCTTGTGGGTTCCATTCCCAGTATCGACTAAAAAAAAAGGAGCAACTGAAGCATGCTTAAATTAGCCAGACTGTAACCAAGCTTGAATTGGGCAGCCACTATGTTCTGGGCCGGTGGGTATCTCACAGGCTATCTAGAGAGATGGACAGCGATGTAACAAACACACATGCTATAATTCATACCAGAAAAAAACACCTGGACCAAGTGCTAAGGGAAACTAAAGGTCTGAGAAGGGAGAAGCAGGAAATCTGGTGATTATTGTTGCCTCCCCTGGCTCATACCTTGTATCAGTCAGGTTTCTGCTCACACTGCCATGTAACAAATAACTTCCAAGTCTCAATGGCTTACAGTAACAAGCATTTATTTTTTCTCACTGAACTTGACTCTGGGTTACAGGTTAGTTTCAGGGCTACTCCATATACCTCTGTCTTCTAGAATGCGCTGCCACCAGCACACGCTTAACAGCATCTAGGATGCCAGCGAGGGGCCAATGCAAACTACACAAGCACAGTTAAAACCACTAGTCATGTCACTTCTCCTGACTTCCTATTGGCCGAAACCAATCACACAGCCAGGCAACATTAATGGCACAGGGGAGTACACTCTTTTTACTCTATTAAGAGGGCCAGCAAAGGCGCATTGGAATGGTTGTATAATCCTATTATCCAGATGGAGTAAAGAATTAGGAGCAAAAATGCAATCTTCCATGAACGCCATGGGCAAGGCCAAAAAAGGGAAGAATGCAGGTTTATCCAAGCACTAAGAACTGTTCCAGGAAACAGGGTGTGGCTACCCTATTTATTAGGTGAGAAACAGATGCTCAACTCAAATTTCTATCCACTTAAGCCAGAGGAGAATGTATTTGCTACATAACTGACAAGTCTGGGGGATAATCGAGTTCCATTTTGACTATTTCCAAAAGCTCAAATGCTGCCATCAGGGTTCATTTGCTCTCGCTCCATGTTTCTGTCCTGATTTTCTGTGTAGTTGGAAGTTGGATTCGTTGGCCTGAGCATTCCATAGTATTTACAGCCTGAAAAATCAAAAGTAGAAAGAATTTTCACCCCACTCATACAACAAATCTCAAGGAAGCTGGAGGCGGGGTCAGTTTGCCCCCTCTGTGCATCCCGGAATTCACTACTGTCACTCTAGAGGAGAATGTCCCTTCTAGAAGGTGGCAGCCTAGGGACAAAATGATTGCCAGTTCTTTAAAGAAAATCAGAATATTAATTTAGGGCAAAGGGGGAATAAATATCAGGCACTTCTAAGGTCTCTAATCCAGTAGATGTTGCTTTTATATATTGATGTGTAACAAAACACCCCCAAACCTCAGTGGCTTCAAACAGCAACTTCATATTTCTCCTGGTTCTTTGGCTGATCTTGCCAGGCTCATTCACGCACCTGCTGTCACATGACCTGCCCACCAGGACTGGAGATCTACAAAGACCTCATTTACATGTGTGGAATTTGGTGCTGGCTGTTGGTAGGGGTACCTCATTTCTTCTCCACATGGCCACTCCATCTTTTATTGGCTAGACAGGGCTTTTTCACAGCATGGTGGTCTCAGGGATCCAAAGAGATGAAAATTCAAGTTGCCGGGTGTTTTAAGTTATAGTGTCAAAAGTCACATAGCATCATTTCCGCCATATTTCATTAGTCAAAGCAAGTCCCAAGCCAGTTCAGATTCAAACAGAAGGGAAATCGACTCCACCTGATAATAGAAGAACAGGAAAAGTCACTTGGCCATGAGGCCAGGGAGGGGGGAAAGAGATGGGAGGATTGGTTGCAGCCATCTTTGCAAACAATCTACCACAGTTGGTCTGGGCTCACAGTAGGGTGGAACTCTTGGTTGTCAACCTTCCCCCCACTAGGGATGTAGGTGTTGGGGGAGACTTTGAATAGGCATTAGGCTCACCCCTACTGCAGTAGTTCCCAGTGAGACTACTCCACTCACTCCTATCTCCAGATGGCCCCAGATCACCCCTCAAGGTGAACCCCATTCCCTCGAAGGAAGGCTTCCCTCTGCCCTCAGTTACCAACTGCAGCCACCCGCCTGTCTCAGCCTTCAAGTAGCTGGAGTTACAGGTTTGTGCCGCTGTGCCCAAATTTGCTTTCTTTTCCACAGGGACCCTTTGAAGTGAGGACCCCCTCTTTCTAAATTATCAGATTTTGGAGGGCGCAAAGAACATCTTAAACGAAACCTCCCACTTCCCCATGGCACCGGGTACATCAGCACCTAGCAAGTAATGTATGCACAGATGGATAGAATAGTGCTGTGGCTGCTCCTCAAGGGTTCATGTGTTGGAAGCTTCGTTCCAGTGTGGCAACGTTAAGAGGTGATGGGAACTTTTAGAGGCAGGGCCTAGAGGGAGGTGGTCAGCTCATTCAGGGTACTGCCTTTCAAAGGGATTAACATAGCTCTCAGGAGACTCCAGTTAGCTCCTGGGAGATGAGTGGATAAAACAGAACAAGCCTGACCCCTTCCTGCTCTCTGGCTGTCTCGCTGTGTGATCTCTCCTTCTCACAATCTCTCCCACCATGCTGCCCTTCACTATGAGGCCCCTGCCAAAGGCTGAGCAAGCACATTGTTAATCTTAGACTTTCAGCCTCCAAAACCGTGAGCTGGACAAACCTATATTCTCTATAAAGTATCAAGCTTTGGGTATCTTGTTATGGCAGCAGAAAACTGACTAATACAGGTGGTTTTCCAGTTCTTGGCTGGGAAAAAAGGAAATTCAGAAGTTGCAGGAGCAAAGGGGAGAAGAATTGAGCTGTAAAACACTCATGTATCTAACATGAAGGGAGAGAGCCCAGTGCAGCTTTAATTCAAAAGAAAAGAAAAAACACTGCCATCACTATACACCTCAGGCTCACTTACTTCTTGCTGCCTCCCCACCAGGTAAAGTTACCCAAGTTCAGCCCTCTGCTTGCCTTCTGCAGTTGGCTTCACTCCATGGGGCAATGAGAATCAAACCCCGAATACTCTTCTTACCTTTCTCATTCATTCAGTTCTTAAGTAACAAGAACGAGCATCATATCATGGTTATCTAACATTAAGTATCTCAGCCATTAGCTAACGCTCATTAATGAAGGCAGCCTGATATTTGTGCTATACTGTCAGATTCCTATTAAGGCAGAAACTACTTGATTTAGAAACCAGCAGGGGCTACCTCTGTGAATTCTATAGTCTTCACTCTCCCTCCCACCCCCGTACTTTCTGGAATGTTCGATTGCGAAATATAATCCCACAGTTTGGGAAGAGTGCAAAGCTCTTCTCCTATGCCATTCAACAAACACCAGGGAAGTGCCCTATCCTCTTCTGGGGCTTCTAGCTTTGACAAAGGTTTCACAGAGCCTCAAGCCAGTCCCAATAGGCATCCCATGGGCAGCTTATCAAGAGCATAAAACTACCTTATTTCCCTTGGCAGAGGTTCCTGTGATGAAAATCCAGAGCCAGGGCTGCCCCGGAATGACGACTGCCTTCCAAACACACGCCACGCTTCTCACAGGGGCCATGCTCACCTCTGCTACCAGCATTCGCGACGTTTGAAATGTATCCCTATTGCTGGGCGTGGTGGCGCACGCTTGTAATCCCCGCGCTTGGGAGGCTGAGACAGGAGGATCGTGCGGGTTCGAAGCCAGCCTCAGCTACTTAGTGAGGCTCTCAGCAACCTAGTGAGACCCTGTTTCCAAATAAAATATAAAATGGGTCTGAGAGTATAGCCTGGGAGTATAGCCCAGTACCACACACACAAAAAAGAAAGAAATGCATCCCTATTACACACAGACGATAGCGTTTTCCTTCCCAGCAGCATTCCGCAGACTCCATGTCAGGACATGATTCAGCCCTTTGTCCTTAGTTAAAAGGCTGGAGCTGTGACATGAGAGATACCCCTGAGCGATGGAGTGGGGAGGCTGACAGCAGGTGATGGGGCACAGTGTGTTGAGAAGGCCGAGGCGGCGGCATCCCTTTGCTAATCCATCCAGTGGATGTTCTTGCTGAGGCACAAGCCCAGGGCAGATGCCACACCAAAGCGTGAACCCTGCCCTCAGCCAGCTCACGGGGTTCCATCCTGATAAACCCATCATAAGGTAAAAAGAGCAGCAGGGAGAGGTAGAGCATGCCTGGAATCCCAGTACCTGGGAGGCTGAGATAGAAGGATCACAGGTTCAAGGCCAGCCTCAGTAACTTAATGAGGTCCTCAGTGACTTGGATCTTGTTTCAGAATAAAAAAATAACTGGAGTATAGTTCAGAGGTAGAATGGCCCTGGAGTCAATCCTCAGTATCCCCACACACATATAAAGTTAAAAATATTGTAGGTGGATAAAGCATTTAACACACGTAGCCTATTGCCACAGCTCAGCTCAGCAGTGTGGAACACTGTAGAGGGTGGGCTGGTGGGCTGCTTCCCCCATGATGGCAGGGGGCCTCCTGTCACTCCCAGCACCCCCAGGGGATTATTCCACTCACCATTATCCCGGGAGAAGATCCAAAGTCAACATTCCAAGTGTGGTTTCGACTGTATGAGTATCACTTTTGCACCATCGTAAAGTTGAAAACCCTTAAGTCAAACCATCCTAAGACCGTCTGTATTTCATTTTGTCTTTTTCTATATTTCTTTCCTCTTCATTTCTCTTCTTCTATCTGTTGAGCTCCTTCCCTGATTATCATCTTTTGCCCTTCCTGGATTTCCCCTTTTAGATTCTTTAGGTGTTAGGTGGGTGTGGTGGCACACACCTGTAATCCCAGTACTTGGGAGGTTGAGATAGGAGGATCACTGGTTCAAGACCAACCTCAGCAACTTAGTGAGACCCTGTTTCAAAATTAAATAAAAAATTAAACGGCTGATACTGTGGCTTAGAGGCAAATTTCCCCTGATTACAATTCCCAGTAGCAAAATAATAATAATAATATTTTCTTTCCATTCTTTTTTTGTGTGTGGTACTGGGGATTGAACCCAGGAACATTCTTTTTTTTTTTTGCGGGTCTGGGGGTGAAACCCAAGGGCATTCGACCTCCAAGCTATACTCCCTGCCCTATTTTTTATTCTTTATTTTGAAACCGGGTCTCACTGAGTTGCAGAGGGCCTCACTAAGTGGCTGAGGCTGTCCACAAACCGCGATCCTCCGGGTCTCAGCCTCCCGAATGCTGGGATTACAAGCGTGCGCCACCACGCCTGGCCGAACCCAGGAACATTCTACCTCTGAGCTACATCCCCAGCCTATTTTGTAATTTGTATTTTGAAACAGGATCTTGCTAAGTTGCTGAGGGCCTCACTAGGTTGCTGAGGCTGGCTGCAAACCTGTGATCTTCCTGTCTCAGCCTGCCAAGTACTGGAATTACAGGTGTGAGCCACCATACCCGGCTCTTTCCATTCTTTTAAGCTCTCCATCTTTTCAGTCTTCAATTCTCTCTCCCTGTCTTTGAAAAACTGAGACAATAGAAGGAATTGAAGTATACTTTGAGGGTAATACCCCTTTGCAAAACTATTTTGCTTGATTTTTTTGTATTTTAAAAAGAAGTGAACCAGACACTGCAGGGAAAAATAAGCAAGTATCCAAATTGCAGATTGGCAGATTAGTATCACAGTGACTTCATTAGGTATTGTCTGTGCTCATTGTTTTCAAAATGGATGAGGAACTCAGAAATTATTATTATTAGTGTGTGTGTGTGTGTGTGTGTGTGTGTGTGTGTGTAACTGGGGCTTGAACCCAGGGACATTCTACCTTTAAACTATACCCCCGGTCCTTTTTATTTTTTATTCTGAAACAAAAACTCACTTATATACTTTACACCGGCCTTGAACCTGGAATCCTCCTGCCAGTGTCTCATACGCTGGGATTTTAGAAGCATACCATCACACCCAGTTCTCAGAGATTATTTTAAAAAAAACTCACAAGGAAGCCAAGCACACTGGTGCAAGCCTATAACCTCAGCTACGGGAGAGGCTGACACAGGAGGATCACAAGTCCAAGAATAGTCTGGGCAATTGTTGCCAAATAATTTTTCTTTTAAATAAGCGGGTCCATGCATGTAAGTCAGTGGTAGAGCACTTGCTTAGTATGTGCAAGGCCCTGGATTCCATCCCTAGTGCTGTAAACAAAACAAAACAAAACCAAAAACAAAATGCCCACAGGGAAGAACAGTGTGGGGGAGTGAGTTCATATGAAAAAACGGGAACAGTGGCATATGCCTGTAATTGCAAGGACTCAGGAGGCTAAGGCGGGAGGATCCCAAGATGGAGACCAGCCTCAGAAATTTATCAAGACCCTGTCTCGAAGTAAAAAGTACAAAGGCTTTGGAGTGTAGTTCGGTGTAAAAGCGTCCTCGGGGTCCATCCCTAGTACCAACAATGACAATAACCAAATCACACGGTCAAAAGATTCATAGATAGGAAATCTCTAAAGACTAACAAAAAGAGGGAGAGATCGTCAACTCGGACAAATCATCAGAGAAATGCAAACTGAAATTGCATCACTTCAAACCCAAGACACTGACAAAACTTTCGAAGTTGAATAAAACCACGTGCTGTAGAAGACTGGGGACATGGGAACTCTTATGCACGTTGGGACTGCAAAGTGTTACTATCATCCTGGAGGATTAGCCAGCGGTTCCTAGGAACGGAGTCTGAGCAAATCCTATTGATAAGTTGGGCCCTGCACTCGTGTGACTTTGTGTCACGTGACCTCTGCAGGGCAAGGGAGGGGCCGAAACCCTCGTGAGAATTGGGCGTTCTCGCGAGTAAACCCTCATCTCACGAGATGCATGCCTTGAAAAGGAGAGCCCACGTCCTCTAGCTTCGGACAGGGGCGCGGGCCCCACGGTGCCTCGCCCTGATCCCCGGGAGAGCCGTGCCATTAAAACTTTACATGCCACGTGTACCGGACCTCTCTCGTGTTTTTCACACTCCGCCGTACTCACATATTTTTATTTTACTCGCATTAATTGTTTATTTTACTTATCACCTATGACCCAGAAAGCCCCCAGGTCTTCACATCTGAGACACCCGTGACGGTGAGGGATGAAACACCGCGATTCTGCGTGGCAGTCAGAAGCAAGGGACCAGGTGACATACAGCACATGGACAGGTCATTGAGAACACAATGCGTGAAAAAGAAAAAAGACCGATGGCTTTGTGGTCTCCTGCTATTCTTATAAATTAAAAGCACATGCATACAAAAAACCACTACGTATCTTCTAAAGGGCATATTAGATTGGATGTTGGAGCTAGGGGTAGGTTGGGGAGAGAAGAATGGAGCAGGGAAGGGGAATGTAGAGGGAAAATTAAACAAAACAAGAGGTTCTATGCCTGAGTCAATGAAGATGGCAGTGGACGTGGTCAGGGGTGTTTGGTTAACTCGACTTTCCATGTCTAAAGGCCAGAGGGCAGAAAGACCAGAATACGGTCAGAAAAGGAGGTAGGGAGAAAGAGGGGGAAAAGAAGACCAGCATGGTCATTGTACCCAAGGAGTCCAGAGCAGACATAAGAGATGTTTTTTTTAAGAGGAGAGAGAAAATGAAGTTCAGAATGAAGCCATTAAAAGACTCGCCCAAGGTCACACGACAAAGAGAGGCCTACATCTTCTCTCTGGTTCAAGCTCTCCCCGGGGCCTCTCTGTTGGAAGGCAAGGAAGCAATGTGTTCCCAGTGCCCAAATTCAAGCATCTTGCCAGATGGCCAGGATTGTGAGCAAAGGGTGGGGGATGAAGGAAGACCGCCCAACGGGCTCGCGCAGTGACAAGGCCTCTACTCTGACCAAAAGGCTGGCCAGTGGCACAGAGGGCCGGGTAGCCAGTGCTGCGCAGAACAGCAAGGGGCTTCAGGGCTCCGATTCAGGCATCGCCCCTGTCCTCCAGGCCAGGCACGGCTTGCGGAGAACCTCTTCGGGGCTTCCTCTGCTACTCCTTTTGCTGCCCCGGGCTGCGCTGGAGATTTTCTTTCATCCTAACTCAGCTTTGTGTAAATATGTACACAGTTAGGACTTCAGCTGTAAAGAAGAGAAACTCAACTCAAACAGACTGTAGAGAAAGAAAAAGAAAAACATGAGAGCATTGCTTATCGGGTCAGGTAATTTATCAGTTCATGTGATAGAGCCCACTTCAGGCATGGCTGGATCCAGTGTCAAAGGACACTACAGCTCTTTCTCCCTGCCTGTGTCCTTCTGTCCTTGTTTCTCTCCCTCTCCCTCTCCCTCTCCCTCTCCCTCTCCCTCTCCCTCTCCCTCTCTCTCTCTCTCTCCCTCTCTCTCTCTCTCCTCTTTCTTCTCCTCCCACACACCTCTGTTTTCCTCAGTATTGGCTTCATTCCAAGGCAGGACTCTCTCCCTCCCTCTCTCCCAGCAAAGACAGCTGCTGGCCAGTCCAGGCTGATATTCTGCCCACTCAACAATACCAAACACCACAGAGTATCTCTTTTCCCATAGCCCGAACAAAAGATGCAGTGAGGGCCTGCGCCATAAGTACCTGCACAGTGTGCTAGTAGTGTGCACGTGTGCTGGAGGTAGGGGGAGTGTTACGGTCAATACCAAATGGTTGTAGCAGCTACTCCAAAAGGAAATCAGGCAGCTATGTAAGCATAAATAACAGATATACATTATTAAGTTTATGTGTACATACATATGTATGTATTTGTATGCATATGTATATATATATATATATATATAACTTTGTATGTACTTCTGTTTTAGTTAACTTTATTTAACTAATAGAATCATATAGCTCAAAATTCAAAAAGTACAAAAGAGAGAACATGGAAAAGGTTGTTTGTTTTTGCTACCAGATCCCATTCACCCAGCCAGTGAATTCTCATTTTTCTTTCCTTTTTTTTTTTTTTTTGGTGTGGTGCCAGAGATTGAACCAAGAGGCATTCTATCTCCAAGCTACACCCTCAATCCCATCTTTAAATGTTTTTTTTTTTGTATTTTTTTTTTTTTTGCAGGTCTGGGGATAGAACACAGGGGCATTCTACCTCCGAGCTACACCCCCTGCCCTATTTTTTTTTTATTCTTTATTTTGAAACCGGATCTCACTGAGTTGCAAAGGTCCTCACTAAGTAGCTGAGGCTATCCATGAACCGCGATCCTCCAGTCTCAGCCTCCCAAATACTGGGATTACAAGTGTGCGCCACCATGCCCGGCTTGTTTTCTTGTTTTGAAACAAGGTCTCACTAAGTTGCTGAGAGTCTCACTGCATTGTTGAGGCTGTCCTCGAACCTATGACCCTCCTTTCTGAGCCTCCTACATACTGGGGTTATGAGCGTGTGGCCACCATGCCCAACTCTCATCTTTCCTAAGAGAAATATTGTACAGATATGAGCCAATCTGTAGTCAGTTCTCTGTCCCCCTCCCCTGCCACATCCCCTCTGTACCCAAAATGATGCTTTCTGTATTTGGGGTTGTGCCTCGATGTCTGCATTTTATGGTGAAGGGGGTGCCTCATCTGATGCTGAGAGAGACCTCACCTGGCAGCCTTACCCAAGGCCAGGTTGAGCTGGGCTGGGCTAGGCTGCAGGGAGGCTGGCCTAGTGGCAGGGTAGTGTCCCAGGGAGGCCTACAGAGCTACTTGCCAGCCATCGGCAGGGTCCTTCAAGGGGCCTTCAGCTCCCCAAATAGAAGTCACAAGGTTACCCCAGTTGGATTGGTGGTGCTTCCGGCCCCAGTACTTTCAGCACAGGATCCTGGTCCACTTGCGCCTTGACATCTGTTTGCAGACCAGGCCAGCAGACCACCGTCATGCTAGGGAGGTGACCACTCTCATCTCCCTGGAGCCGAAAGGATCGGCTGCTGAGCAGGAGTCTGTTCTGGTTGAAAGAGCTGGTAGAGGAGTGAGCTTGCCAAAAGAAACGGGTTTACCTGCCTAGGCTGGCTCAGCTCAGGGCGTCTATGGGAGGGGCTGGGTCTGAGTAGACGCCCAGCACAGCCTTGTCCTCTCAGGCAGACACAGTCTTATTCTGAGGCGAACCACTTCCACCCCTGCCTTACCAAAGGGAGAACTGAAGGGTGGGCTTTATCACTTGGGGCCCCTGGCAACAAATCCAGAACAGGAATTTGGCTCCACCGCTGGCTTCATGCCATGCTTGCAAAGGTGCTTTTCAAACATCATCCTCTTTCACCCTCATTACCACCCTAGGAGACAGGAAGAAGTATGGTTCCTCTTTGACAGACGTGTATCCCACGCCAGAGCTCGAGCGACTTGGCAAGGATGTGGACCCAGGCTTCGTCTGCAGCGCTTAGACTTCCTGTGTGCCAGGGCTTGCAAGCCATGCCCACGCCCAGCTCCCTCCTCTGCCCTTGCTTGGCAAAGTTCCAGCAGGTCCCCCAAAACAATAAGCCCCAAGATGGCCACTCACAGGTTGTGGTACGGATGCTTACAACCACACCTGAGATCCACTCACCTGTTGATGCTGGAACCCAGGAGAGGTTTTCCCATGTGCCCAGAGCACCCCGGGACCGAACAAGGGGGCCAGGTACTCTTCTCTTCCTCCCTCCAACCTCAATGGGAGCTAGGCTTCTAACGGCCAATGGCACAGAGAGGCGCGGAGCAGCGCGGGTCACCGCGGTTAAGTGTTGTCATAATTCTCTCCCCTGGAGCAATGAACTCCATCTCCCTCCAGTCTGTGTGGGAGGAATGCAATCCAGTTCTCCTTGGAACTCAGAGCACATAGTGACTCCTTTCTCCTTTTGTGGTCAGGAAATGAATTTTGCTCTGTTTTTCACTTGGGGGCTTATTATGCAATTGCTTAAAATATGCAACGGGATGCAGATATTTATACGAGGGTGTTGAAACGATGGCTTTTTAATGGAAGCAATCTAATTATGCCATATCTGCGCCCTTTTCGTCTTTTAAAAATTATTCTTACGGTGTGTCTTAAAAGATGCGTGCGTGCGCATCGTGTGTGTGTGTGTGTGTGTGTGTGTGTGTGTGTGTATGTGTGTGCACGTGTGTTGTGTTTTTGTTTTTGTTTAGGGTATGTGGTTTTATTTAATCTCCCAGACTGTTTAAATGGATTGCAAAGAAAAAAATCCAAAAAGTATATGGCTGCGATTTAATAAGATAATTAGCAGCTGCACTTTATAACAAAATCTAAGGCAATTATCACTTCAGGAGGACCCGGAGGAATCCCAGCTGCCAGCATCCTGCTTCGCTGCCAGAGGGATGACATCATAACTGCTCCAGACAAAGGGAAGGTGCTTTCTGGTCACTGTGATGTCACTTGCTCCAGCAGACAGTCCCAGACAGCTGGGAGACAGGTGGCTGCTTCTCAGGATGGGAGAGAGAAAGATAGGCACCGAAGTACATCAGGGCACCACAGGCCCCAACCCTGTGCCCCCAGGCTGCTCCCTGTGGGCAGCCAAGACGAAAGGTGTACCCAGGCTCCTCCACAAACGTCTGCAGAACCTTCTTTAGAGAGGTTGAATTGTTCCTCTCCTCTCCGTCACCTTACTTCTGAATATTCGTCCCAGCTAATCAAATTTTAGTGGCTTATTGGATCTTGCTATGGTCAAGTTTATCACTTAACCAAAACACATCCCCTCAAAGATGAGAACGGCTTAATCACGCTAGATAGCAAGTGAACGCAAGCTTAAGAACAGGATTTGTTATTTACACCTCAGGGTTGCTTTCTTTTACCCTGTGGCCAACTATTCATCAATCCAGACCCCTGAGTGCTTTTTTGATCAAAAACAGAGTTCTCTAGCACCAAATTGTCAAATTCTAAAGCACAAATTGGAATCTGTCATTGATGGAATTGTATGTGTAAAACTGATCCAGGATTATAAATGCCAGCAAATGTTTAAGGGCATTGTGGGATAGCCCACAACTGAATGCGTGGTCAATTTTTGGAAGGTTCCAGAAAGTGGAGAAAGCAATCTGGTTTCCTTGTAAATGGTAGATGCTACAGACCAACGGGCTGACTCTGGTCACAGGCAGCCAAATACGTCCTCATTCACACTCCGTCATGAAACTATAAAGCTTCAGCCAAGGCCTCATATGTCACATTGCCAGATGACATTCTTGGTGCCCGAGTGGGAATCTGTCCTCTGTCCTCTGGCAGAAAAACCACAAAAAAGATGTGTGCTTGCTCATGCGCATTAGCGCCCTCAAAGCCATCCCCCTTAGGCCTAAGTTACAAACTACAAGAGAATAAAAGGGTCAGGATGTCTTTCATTCCTTCTCCTAGCCTTAGAAGCCTGGGCCCTATAGGAAATGAAATGAGACTTGAACAGCCCTAAGAAAGCCATAGATTCCCAGGACTCATTCATACACTGCGATTAACGCCTGAGGTAAGAAAGGCAGGGCATGCCCAGAGTTCAGCCTCCCTCTGGAAATGGGCAGAGCGCTACACCAGGGGCTCAGCGTGCAAAACGTACAGCAGATCCTTTGGCCCAATGCCATCCCCAGCCTTCTAGAAAACTTTCTGCTGCTTTTATGGAAAGCGGGTGTCCATGCATTAGTCTGGATGCCAGTCAGGACCCTGGGCTAGGGGACTGTTCCTGTTATCCATTGCTGGTTAACAAACCACCACAACCCTGATGGTATAAATAACAATTTTAGCATGCTCCAGATTCTGCTGATCAGGAATTCAGACAGGACGCAGCAGGGCTGGCTTATCTCTGCTCTACCATGTCTTGGTCCTGGGCTGGAAAGACCTGAATAGCTGGGGCAACTCCATGGCTGAAGGCTGGAATCACCTGGAGGTTCCATCACTCACATGCCCCTGCTTGAGCTAAAATGTCTGAGAGGCTGGGCTTGGATGGGACTGTTGATGAGGGCAGCTACATGTAACCTGGGCTGAGCTTCTCAGAGCATTGCAGACAGCAGCCAGACATCTGTCAGGGGACCTCAGAGCTCCTCTCAGCAAACAAGGCAGAAATAGCATGGCCTTTTATGATTTAGTCTTGAAAGTCACCTGTCTTGTAGTAGTACTTTGATTGAAACAGTCACAAGCTACCCAGATTCAAGGAGAGGGGCCGTAGAAGAATCTCTCTCTCTCTCTCTCTCTCTCTCTCTCTCTCTCTCTCTCTCTCTCTCTCTCTCTCGTATTTTACCTCCGAGCTAAACCCCCAAACCTTTAATTTTTATTTATTATTTGGAAACAGGGTCTTACTATGTTGCTGGGGGTCTTGGTAAATTGCTTAGGCTGTCCTCAAACCTGTGATCCTCCTGTCTCAGCCTTCTAAGTAGTGGAATAACAAGTACATACCACCAGGCCCAGCTAAATCATCTTCCCTCTCCTCTCCTCTCCTCTCCTCTCCTCTCCTCTCCTCTCCTCTCCTCTCCTCTCCTCTCCTCTTCTCCCTCTCCCTCTCCCACTTTCTCTTTCTCTTCCTCTTCCTCTTTCTCTTTCTCTTTCTTTCCCCGGCACTGAGTATGGAACCCAGGGGCATTCTACCTCCGAGCCCTAATTTTTATTCTTTCTTTTGAAACAGGGTCTCACTGAGCTGCAGCGGGTCTCATTAAGTAGCTGAGGCTATCGGAGAACCGCAATCCTCTTGTCTCAGCCTCCCAAATGCTGGGATTGCAAGCGTGTACCACCATGCCAGGCTTCAAATCATCTCTTGATGGGAAGTATCAAGGATTTGCTGCCATAGTTCAAAACCGCCACAGGGCTGACTCTGTGCGGTGCCCACTCTCACCTGCAGCAGACACGCGCTCCAAGGCAATTTTTCCATCAGTAGCAGTGACATTAGGGCAACACTGGGAATGAGAAGGAGAAAAGGAGAGCAGAGGGCCAGGAGCAAAACTTCCATTTGTCTTTTTTTTTTTCCCAGTGTTGTTCTGCTCTCTCATTTCTGAGAATTATATGTGTAAAACTGAGCCAGGATTATAAATCCTGAGAGTCTAGAAAGGTCTCTCTTTTCTAGAGTCTAGAAAGGTCTCTCTTTTCTTACTGTCAAAGCCTGAGCACAGGCTCTGTTAACCCTTTTGTTCCATCCCTGGGGCTCCTGTCCTGAGAGGGGAAGTGTTAAAATTGAAAGCCAGCTGTCTGAGATTATGATCAGAGTTATTTGTTTTTGTTTTTGTTGTGTGGTACTGGAGATTGAACCTAGGAGCATTCTACCTCTGAGCTACACCCCCTGCCCTTTTTTATTTACTGTTTTCTTTTGAAACAAGTCTCGCCAAGTTGCTGAGGCTGTCCTCAAACCTGTAATCCTCCTGTCTCAGCCTCCCAAGTACTGAGATTACAGGTGTGTGCCACCACACCTAGCATACGCAGAGTCCTTAGCAGGGCAGTGTTTTGGTGTGTTGGTTTTCTATTCTGGTCCCCCAAATGTACCTAGTAGCCTGCCTCTAAAAATATAAAATCACCCAGCATTTGTACAGGCCTTTGCAAATACTGAGATAGCTAACAGAAGAGGAATCCCAATGGGGAATGGAAGGAAGATTCAGACCAAGTGAAATCTACCTTCCGGCCCCTCCTCCCAGGTCTCCCCCTCCCATCCTTTTTATTGCTGAGGGAATAAACCAAGACTCAGAGGGGCTGAGACTTTTCCAGAGTCACCAATGTGTCAGTGGCTAAGTCGAAACTGTTCGTCACTCTGCCCTCTGCCCTGGGCATTTTCCACAACTGGCTGCTGGCCAGGGGTTACACTCAGAGGAAAGCCACTAACCACCAGCTTTTGGCCAGCTCCGCTAGCTGCCTTAGGCCTCTAGGCAGCCCTGGGCCCGCCAGGAGGGTCCTGTTCACCCCTAGCAAGGCTGCCAGGGCCACGTCACAGCAGCCTGCGGTCTGCCTGGCTAATACAGCGACTGCGAGGGGAGCGAAGCCACGGTAATTACAGCATCAAGGAATCACAAATGGATCTGCGAAGATGACATTAGGGGCATTAGACCTGACACAGCCGCCTCCGGAGAGGTGGCTGGGAGGAGGCCCAGGCCGGGGCCAGGGGACCAAGACAGACGGGCCTCTGTCTCTCCCCACCAGCTCCGTTCCCAGCCGGGACTGCGAGGACAATAGCAGGATTCACAAGCCCCTCGCAGAAACCACGCTGGCGGCCAGTCTCGTGTGTGTCAGCGAAGATAACAGATGTCTTTCACAGCCAAGTAATTGCTTGAAACACAACTGGACACCCCCCCCCCCACCGGGAGGCTGCATTAGAGAGAGGAGGCCTGGCTTTCAGGAATGGGGGTGATCCAGTGGGCAGCCCCCTCCTTGGTCCCGTGATCCTTTGACATCCTAATGAGCCCGTGCAGTCCACAGCCCCGTGGAAGGTAATTACTGTGTGAGTGGTGCCGTAGGCCCTCCCATGAGCCCTGCTGGGGGCCGTGGTCACAGGGCGGGACTTCCTGCGTGGAATTTGTTGCTGGAGGAATTCTCCAGAGGCCGGAGGAGGTTGAGGAAGATGGTAGGCCTCAGTCAGTGCCCACTTTCTCAAGCCTGAGAAATGGGTCTGAAGTCACAAGGCTGGCACCAGTAGGTGTCACTGTAGGAAAGGAGGGGCCCCCGGGGCTGTCTGCGGACTGTGCTGGTAAAAATAGAGCTCGCTGTGTTCCCGCTGCCAAGTCGCCAAGCCTGGTGATTTATAAGGCTGGGAGCAGACGTGTGTGTAAATGTTTTTGCGTGTGAGATGTGTAGCCAACCGCAGGCTGGCTTTTTCAAACTTACAAGGAGAGATGGAGGGAGGGAGGAAGGGAAGGGGAGAGAGAGAAGGCAGCCAGGGTGGGAAGCACATGGGCCACTTTTATGTAACACTCCTCTGATACACGCCGCGGTGGGGATTGATGCTCTCTTTGAAGTAAATTGCATCCCGGTGCACCATAGCATGAAAGTTAAGATTTACCATGGCTGGGACCTCTGAGACCCTGCTGGAAGCTAGAATAATTAGCACAGCATTTGGCTGCCTCTCCTCCTGCTCTGCGGGCGGTGACAGGAGTGGCACTAATAGATCTTCCAGGACTGGGCCCCGGTGTGTGTGTCATGGGGTCCGTAGCGGCCGTGGGGAAAGGGGACCCTGGTCAGAGGGAGTAAAAGAGGCAGGAGCGGGAGGGTGAGTTGGGACTGACCTCATGGCTGTGGACAGTGAGATCTGCTCCTTCTGGGGCTAGGATGCAAACCAGCTCACCTCCGCAAACCTCTGATACCCCTCAGTCAAATGGATAGACGGTGTCATTACCAGCGCCAGGGAACCCAGACTGCTCATCTGTAAAAACAGATCCCAGGGCTAAACTCCTGGGTGTCTTGGGGGTGCCTGGCTGGTCTGGGGGGCCCTTGGGGGTATATCAGCTTCATTATTCAGTAGTTTTCAGAAGGCAGTTCGTGGGCCCCCTCCCCTCCCCTTCCTGCCTGCACCTTCCCTTGGATCTTTTCCCAGGGGAACTTGCACGCTCATGCTAGTAAAACCCAGAAGTAAATTGATCAACACATCCCAAGCCCAAGAGAAGATAATTAACAGCTGCCTGCTCACCCCAGCCCCACTACTAACCCAGCTGTGTGGCCTTGAGCAAGTCCTGGCCCCTCTCTGAGCCTCAGCTTCCATATGTCTATCAGGATGGGGTTGAATTTATACCAGATCATCTTGAAGGGCCTCCCCTAACATCCCGTGATATGCCTGAACACACACACACACACACACACACACACACACACACACCTCTGCTCCAGGTCCAGGACACCCACATGGAACTTTAACTTGTCACAGTACAGAAATAACATCCAGTTGTGAGATTCCAAAGTGCTACGATAGGATGCGGTGGGGGAGGGGCCGGCCGGCACTGCCGGCTGCAACCCTTCTGTCTACTCAGCAAGGACTTGCTCACCTCAGGCCGCAGTGATGGATGATCGGGTTACCTCTTCCACGAAGCCCAGCAGCATCCTCCAAAACCCTCACTGGACACTCAGAGTTGTTTGTTGTTGTTGTTTTAAGGTTGCTAATAAAACTGTGCCCATTCCACATCTGAAGAAACAGAGGCTCCGGTCCAAATGAATCAAAGGCATTTAACAGAAATAGAGATTGTGGAATCAAATCCTCTAGATCTCAAATCAACTCTGCCATACTAGCTGGATGAATTGGGATAAATGGGAAATGCTCAAAGACTCAGTTTCCTCATCTGCCAAAGAGGCATTAAGTCAACCTAGATGAGGCCTTGTGATGTCTAATCAAGATAACACACAGAAGGGACTGGCAGGGCAGCCTCTCACAGGCAGGCAGAGGAGCAGAAGTGCTTGAGGCCAGGGCTGCTCATCAAGTAACAAGATGGCTGCTTTTCAGCTCCAAGCTGATAGCTGCAAGCTGCTTCTGCCTCGCAGGCCTTGCCTGGTGCCTGGCATGGGTCAGGCCCAGTAAATATTTGCCAAACAGCATTGCATCGTCACACCACAGAGGCCTCACTGATGAGAAGATAAAACTAGGAGGGTTAGGGAAAATGTCCGAAGGAAATTGGTAGCTAATAGAGTAGAAAGAGGTTTGGCACAAGGAAGAGCCAAGTGTAAATAGCTCGTGCTGCAGGGTCTGGAGCAATGTGATGGTTGGGACCAAACTCAGAAAAAGTGACAGAGGTGCTGCGGCAGATTCCAAAGGATGGATTTCCAAAATGTACTCGGCGATCTTTCCAGTCAGTCCTCCAGGCCTGGCAGTGTGGGGAAGATCTGATCAACGAAGTGGAAACAGCAGGTACAAATGCCAAATGAGATTCCTGAGCAAACTCTCTTCCTGCTCCTCTCCCTTTCCCCCACTGCATCCTAAATCCCCACCTGCCACATTGACATGGGTGTGGAAGAGAGAATAAAGTGGGGGCTTCCTCAGGGTCGATCCCGAGCCCAGAAGGAAGGGAAGAAGTCAAGGTCACCTTAACAAATTGCCAAAGCTGCTTTCCAATCCATGTTCTCTGGTCTCAGGTATCTCTTTGAGCTGAAAGTTGACCACATATCACCATTCTAGAGTGTTCCAGAGTGTTAAATGAATTAAGTTTCTATTCCAGAAGCCCCCCCCCCCATGAGTTAAGTGTCTGTTTCCTGAGAGGCCTTGGTCTGACCAGATAAGCTACCATCCCCCCTCCAGCCGGACCTGATCAGTTACCAGAAAGACTTGCCCTCTCCTGGTCCACCATGGCCAATCAGTGAAGAGGACATTCCCCGCTGACCCCGGCCCAATCACCTGGCCACACGATGCCCCCTGTGGGACCCCAGCCAATTAGTTCAAAAGGCATTTCTCCTAGCCTACCAGCCCCCAACACATAACCCCCAGTCATTTTATAACCCTGACTCCGGCCTATGTGCGCTCTTGCGCGCACGGGCGCTTGCACTTGCTCTCTCTCTCTCTCTCTTGTTCTTCTTTCTCTCTCCCCCCATCTACTTGTCTCTCCCTCTCTCTTTCTCTCTTTTTCTTTGTTTCTTCCTTCCATGCTGGCCTCTCCAATAAATATCTTGCCTACAAGGCGGTCTCTGCTGATTTCAAACTTTGTCCTTTCAAGAAGACCCACCTTCTCACCTGGGAAGGGCAAAGGGTTGATGAAAACACTTCCCCCAGGAATAGAGCCTGAGCCCCCCTTCATAATTAGCCCTTGTTCACTAGGCCTTCCTCAAAGTCTCACTTGGGGCAGGTGACAGACTTACCAAGCAGACAGGCCTACAGAACACCCCGGGCTTCTCAGTGTCTCCTCAAAAGGATGTATGGGTAGATGGATGGACAGACAAGTGGGTGAATCAGTGACTGGATGTGTGAATGGGTAGATAGGGGTATGAGTGAGTGGCAATGGGTGGGCAGATGGATAGATGGATGGATGGATGGATGGATGGATGGATGGATGAACTAATGGGCCAAATCCCCTACCCTTTGTTGACCTCTTGCTCTGGCTTCTTATGGTTTTTACAATTAAGGGTTTTTCCCCCCAAATATCTCCCCTATTTTGTCTCAACGATGGCTTTAAAGACACTCTTTCCCGCCCCCTTTTTTTCTTGCTCCTAGAGATATACCAAACAACCAGGTTTTCCACTCATAGGAAATTGCCATGTTTACTTAACTGCCATTCTGCACACATGACATCATGGAAAGAGGAGAGAGCATCAAGACAGACAGATCCAGACTTGAAAACCAGACCTAATACCACTAAGCAGTGTGACCTTCTGTAACCTACAAAACTTCTCTGAGTCTATTTCATGATCTATATAGTAAGAGTGGTAATCATTACCTCTCGAGGCTGTTTCAAGGAAAAAGATTCTTCTCAAGAAGTGCCTGGCATGTGGTAGATATTTTCTTTTTAAGGAAACAATCATTGGGGGTGGGGGTAGAAAGCAGTCTGGGACTTGGCGTCTTAAACAGGTCTGGAATGGAGCCTGCTTAATCACTCACAGTGTGGCCTTGAGCCAAGGGAGTGAATTCTGAGCCTGGGTCTCCTCATCTATCAAAGGGCTATTACTATGAATCTTTCTGGGTTGTCTTGAGTAGATATAGTCTACGTAAGGCTCCAGCATATAGAAGGTACTTACAAATGGTAGTTATTACCTCTTAGGAAACTGAGGCACAAAGTGGGCTGCTCAGACAGTAAGAGTGATGAAGTCTAGCCCCCTCCTGGTGTGGCACATGATCCACGAGGAGGCACTACCAGTGGTGACATTAACCGAACTAGTTTCCTCCCACAGTCCTGCAGAAACCCTCAGCCTCCCAGGTAATTAGGATCAAGCTTGGCCTGACAGGCTGTGGCTCACAGGGTGGGTAGGGGTCTGAGAGCTACTTTTGTTCAGTGTCCTGGACTCCCAGTCCAGTGTTCTTTCTACCTACACAAGGTGGCACAGGCAGGCGGTGAACAGCAGCAGAGGCACCCCACCACAGCCTCTAATCTTGATACCATCTCTTGGGATTAAATGCCCACTAGCCATGGCCTGGTCCCTCTGTGTCATCATGAGAATGGTAATGCCCACCTCCACGAGTTGCTATAACAGTGAGACAGTGCCTGGCACATACAAAGTCCCCAGTCAATGTTAGCTGCGATTATTATTTGCTCTTTGCCACATAGGGCTTTGATCTCTCAAAGACCCATGAATCGCTGAGTCCCTTCTTCAAGGGATTAAAAAAAAAGCAAATGAAATTCTACATGAAATCATCGCTGTAATATTTCTGCTCCCAAGACAAATCATTAGGAGGGGGAGAACCCCTGGCAATGATGCCACTGGCAGAGTCAGAATGAAGAAAGAACACAAATACAAGCACTTTGCACCGAAAGGCTGGGGAAGGCGGGAGAGGGGGGTGCTGCAGGAGCCACTAGGGTGGGAGAAGGGCCTTCTCGGTTCAGATTCCCCAGGAGGTGAAGTTATCTCTGCATCTATCAGGGAAATACCTGGGAGGGGTCCCCCACTCCTGCACAAGGGACCCGGGCCCTGTGACCTTTCCTCCCAGCAGGGTCTTCAAAGTGCGGGCTCTGGAGCCAGTCTACCCTCAGCTCAGTTGGGGACTGGGGTTCTAGAAAAACATGGATTTCTGGAGCAGCAGGGTTTCACTATGTCAAACTCAAGAATGCTTAGATTCCCTGAGTAGAAGTCTCCAGGTACACCTCCCCTGCCCAGCGTCCCCTATCTTGGGAGGCACCTAGGAGGGACAGTGGTGGGGAGCTAACTCTGGATCTAGAAGGAGCGGGCTGGCCCAGCAGCCTCTCTAATCTCCTCCTTGAGCGGCCGGCCTCCTTGGCAAGGGCTGGCTGGACACACTGCCTTGGCCCCAGGCCCGCCTTCAGGAGCCAAACTCAACAGTGTCCCCAGCTTCCGGCCCGTGCCAGCGCACCCCTTGGCAGCAGAGGGGACCAGCAGTCGGAAGGTGTCTTGCTCTTCCGGGGCTCAGACGCGACAGAGGGATGTCTCACTGGCCCCCAAGGGGCAGCTGGGAGACACACTGTGGGCTCAGGTCTGGGGCGTCTTTATGGGTAACATGTCCTGGGGCAGGTGGGCTACAAAGGGTGAGGTGAAGAGCCTGCTGAAGCCCACCCCAGTGACCTCCCAGAAGTGGTGTGAACAACCGTAACCCCACTCAACTCTGAGCCCCCAATTTCTTTCTTTTTGTGGTACTGGGGGTGGAAGCCAGGGCCTTTTCTACCTCCAGGCTATACTTCCACACCTATATTATACTTTATTTGGAAACAGGGTCTCACTAAGTTGCCGAGAGCCTCACTAAGTAGCTGAGGCTGGCTTTGAACCTGTGCGATCCTCCTTTCTCAGCCTCCCAAGCATTGGGATTACAAGCGTGCGCCACCACACCCGGCTTTGAGCCCCCAATTCTAAATTCAGTCTTGGGGTCAGTGACTAGGTTAAATCACAGGAGTATGTCGCAGTTTTCTAATGGCACACCATCACGGGAGAGGAGAAGTGGGGCTGGAATTTCCCTGAGAGAGGATAAAAAGCCCAGAAAGGATGGCAGGGGGCCTGTGGCCTCACAGTCTTTCTGGGATGCCAACTGGAGCCCCTTGGTGGAGTAGTCAGGGCCCTCTGCCGAGTCAGGGCCCCTTCCTGCCCTTCATCCCAACATCCCATCCTTTCCCAACCACATGGCTTGCCTTCCTCTGAACTTGGTAGTTCAAGAATATTCAGAGCACTCTGCACCTCTGGGCCTTTGCACATGCTATTTCCTGAGTGGAACAACCATCTCTCTGTCCCTCACCTACCCCTTAACCTATCTACTCCACAGGTTCCTGCTAACCCTTGAAAACCTGGTTTATATTCCTTTGTAAGGCCTTCTCTGATTACCTCCAGAGATAGTTCTCACCCATTCCTCTATCTCCCTATTATCTATTTATCTATCTATCTATCTATCTATCTATCTATCATCTATCTATGTATAGCAATCATTATATTCGTTGGAAGAATGTTTTGGACTGCATTACTGGACTGCAAACTCTGATATAAACTTTTTGTACACACAGATACTTGCATGACCGTGTGTGTTTTTGTCCCACCTACTTATGAAAATTGTCTGAGATGATATCAGAAACAATGGGAGCCGGCACTGAGCAGCAACCCAATGTGCGTCCAGCTCTCAGTAGGTGTTTCCCACAACACCCTGTAGTGCTGGTACTATTAGTCCACTTCACAATGGGAGAAACTAAGCTCAGGAAAGCTGAGTATCCTGCCCAAGATCATTAGTAAAGCTTAGCCACGCCCCCGCCATTGTTTTCTTCAGTTCCAAAGTCTGACGTTTTACTACTCTCTCACCACACTGAGTTGCCGACCCGTACGGCCTTCCCCACTTCTGTCACCAATGCCTGCCAGTAGAGGTGCCACCCATGCTTGTAAGGCAGGGGGACCAGGTGAAGGTGAGATCATGAACGCTCTGACATGGTGCTCCTTGCACTTCGCATGCAGACTTGGACCGGCAGCTTGAGCATCCCTGGGAGCTTATGCAGATCTCAGGTTCCAACCAGAACCACTGAATCAGAATCTACATTTTTATCAACATCCCCAGGAGGTTCGTGTGCACCTTTGCTAAGGTTTGAATATGGTTTCTGCACGCCAAATGTCAACACCGCAGTGTTGGGTGATGGGGCCTAGTGGAAAGTGTTCAGGTCATGGACATAGAGACCTCGGGGATGGATTAATGCCTCTTTCACAGGACTGCATTAGTCATCCTGGAGTTTAGCCTCCTTTTTTCACTTCTGCATTCATTTCTACCATGAGTTGAAGGGCTAAAAGCCCTCACCAGCAGTCAAACAGAGGCCAGTGCCATACTCTGGGTCTTCTGGAATTGTGATTCAACATTGACCTCTTTCTTGTATAAATCACCTAGCCTTGGGGCTTCTGTTATAGCAACAGAAAATCTACTAAGATCACCTTAAATCTTTTTTTTTGTTTTGTTTGTTTTATTTTGCAGTACTGAGGATGGAACCCAGGGGCATTCTACCTCCGAGGGACACCCCTAGCCCTATTTTTTAGTCTTTATTTTGAAACAGGGTCTCACTGAGTTGCTAAGAGCTTCACTAAGTAGCTGAGGCTGGCTAAGAACCTGCAGTCCTCCTGTCTCTGCCTCCCGAATGCTGGGATGACAAGCATGTGCCACTATACTTAGCTTAAATCTGTATTTTAGGCACCTGTTTCCAGAAGGATGAGCTAGAAGCTTCTGAAGAACAAACAGGCAGCGCACATAGAATGAAGCCTTTTTAAAAAGCACTTCCAAAGCTCACACTGCACAGGTTAGAGATGAAAATTACCTTTCACAATTCACTTTTACTTTGCTAATGTATTAAAACATAAAAAGTACCAAGAAATGTTTAACTACATACTTTTTTCTTTTCTTTGATGGGTTCGGCCTTAAAAATGAAAAACTGACATCATGGAAAAGCATTTGACCTTATATCGACCAGAGCCGAATGTACATCTACCCTTATCTCCCCACACCTAGGAACATACCAAAAGAAAGGAGTTGCATGTATCCCACAAAGGAATATTCTAGAAGGTGCATAGGAAAGCTCACCTACCCCAAAGCCCATGGATCATCAGCGAATAGATAAATAAACGGTGGACTCATCACACTCAGAAAACTACAGAGCAATGAGAATGAACAAGCTACATCTATATGCGCATGATGGGTAAATCTCACCGTCCTAATATTCAGCAAAATGGTCAGACCCCAAACGGATGGGCTGAATTCTTTCATTTATGTATGGCTCAAAGCCACTCTCCATAAAAGGTGGGGACATTTGCCCTGGGTTCCGGAAGCAGTGCCTGGGAGAGGGCACGAGGGGGCTTCCTTGGGGGCTGCTGACACCACGTTCCTACCTGGTGCTCTTACACGCAGGCGCTTTCAGCTGATAAAAATGTATCAAGCTGTACGCTTAGGATATGTACACTTCTCTGAATGTAGGTTATACTTCAATAAAAAGTTAAAAAAAAAAGCTAATGTCGCCTAATGGCCTAAATTCTATGAATATGCAATAAACTTGCAGCATAAGAATTTTGTCCTGCAATTTGCCGCTGACTCTGAGTTCGGGAGGTGTCAGGGTAACAAAGCACCCCAGGGTGAGCATTTGACAGGAAGCATTAGCTGCCCCCCAGGAGCCTCAAATACCTGATGGGTTTTCTCCTGCTTAAAATTAAAAACCTGCCTGCAAAGATGCCGAGGAAGGAAGAATCAGCCGCAACCCTCATTTGGCAATGTTATTAACTGTGGGAGTCGAACTCAGTGGGTAGTGGGATTCGTCTACAGCAGCTGGCTGGACACGAGGTTCCTGTTCCTGGGGGACCAGGCCCCGCGGCTTGTTTATCGTTACACACTCCTCCCCACACACGCACACACAGCCTCACCCACAGACCCAGAAAGGCATGTTGCTTAATAAACGGTTTCCTATGGGCCATAGCACTTTGACACTGGAAAGAGAAATAATACCTCATTTTAACTTTGCACATGCTGCACGCCTGGCCAGAGTAAGCACTTTATGTGCATGATCTCATCCACTCCGTGACCACCCTAGAAGGAAAGGGCCACTGCTATTCCCACTTTACGGATGAGGCTTGGAATCTCACCATCATAACATTGCGCAAAAGAAGCCAGATCCCAAAGTGGATGAACTAGATTATTCCATTCATGTAAGGCTCAAAGACAGGCAGAGGCAATAGGGCGCCCAAGGTCCCACCATGACCTGTGGCAGAACTCAGACCACAGCCAGGAAGGGTGTTTGGTCCAGAGCTTGCACGGTTGCTGAGGCTTCCTGTCATCGAAGCCTCCGCTCGCTTTACCCACACACTATTTGGGACATACTAATACTAAAAATCATTCACTTGTTTATCTGAAATCCAACTTCAACTGAGTGGTCTGTGTTTTCTCTGCCCCCCCCCTACCGCTGAGGCCCAGGAAGGACAGTAGAGTTGACCCTGCTTATCCACAGGCTCCACATCTGTCGATTGAACCAACCAGAAATCGAAAATATTCAAAAGAAATTTGCTTCTGCACTAAACATTGACAGACTTTTTTTTTCTTATCATTGTTCCCTAAACCATACGGTATAACAACTATTTATATAGCATCTACAATGTGTTAGATATTAGAAGTAATCGGAGATGATTTGAAGCATTCAGGAGGATGTGCGTAGGTTATATGTAAATGTTATGCCAATTTATATGAGGGGATTGAGCATCCAGGGCTTTCAGTGTCCTTAGGGGTCCTGAAACCAATCCCCCATGGACACTAAAGCCAACTGTAACACACGAAGTAACCCTGGGTTTTGTTGTAGTCAGAAATCTGAGCCCAGAGCCCCCAACTCCTCATTTGATGCTGTCTCCACCAGCTGCAGCCCCTCCCTCAACTTCTTCTCACTCTGCCTGTTCACAAGCAAGCCCATCACTTTTCCCAAACTAGCGGCCCCCCAACTTTTGGTGGCTGCCAGTGTCACCAGATCTCATGACCAGCTGCCATCACTTCACTCTCTCTTCAAAATCCTCTGGCCCTTTGTGTCCACCAGCATCTGACCTTCAGCACAATGTACCTGGAGACACTGGATAAACTTGGAACTTTCAAGTCTTATTGTCCCAATGAGACTGCAAACTCCTGTAGGGCGGAATGCAAATCACATTTCTTATATCCTACTAAGTCCGGCTCTCTGTGCTGAGGCCCACCAGTGTCACAGTTTCAGCCCAGCCCTAGGCTGTGAGGACATGGAGCCTCCCTGGCAGGGGCTCCTGATTCATAGCATAGTCACAGCTCCCAGTTCCACCTGGAACTCTGGTCCCAAAAGTAGGTGCTCCAATCATTCCTCCCTGTACAGTAAGCCATCCCTAAATTTACAGGCTTAAGATAATGAAAATCACTGATTCTGCTCATGAATCTCCGCTTTCAGCAGGTGTAGGCGGGATGGATTTGTCTCGGTGCCACATGGAGTCACCTGAGGCAGGCAACTGGGAGTGGAAGGATTCACCTCCCAGATGGCTCATACTGTAGCTGGCAAGTCAGGACTGGTAGGTGGATAGAAACTCTGCCAGGGTTGAGGACCAGGGGCCTTGATTCCTTGGCGAAAGAGCCAGGACTTCCTCATAAGATGGCAGCTGGCTCCCAAGTGTGGGCACCCCAACAGAGAGCCTGATGGCAGCCGAAGTCCTGTTATGACCCAGCCTCAGGAGTGACATAGCATCACTTTTACCATACTGTCTTAGGGAAATCACAAAGATCTACTCAGGTTCAAGGGGTGGAGATATAGAGTCTCCATAGGGGAGTAACAAAGTTTTGAAAGAGCACATGGGACTGGAAATATTATTGTAACCATACAGGCTTGCTATCTGGGAGCACACCCACACCTTCTAATCGAGGCCAAAGAAAGACCTTAGGAAACCCTGAGCACTAAAAAATATTATGGCATGACTCCCCATGTGTTGGCTTGGAACTCAAGAACTTATTCCTTAAGAAATCAAATCCAAGGTAGATACAAAATAATATATTCAATATTGTATCATTCATATTAAAACATCCACAAAAATTCCATGTTTCTAGGTATATATGTGTGCAGAAGATGCATTTTTTTTAAGTCTTAGAGAAGAAGCATCCAAGAAATTAACAGTGGTCATTTCTGGAAAAGGAACTTAGATCATAGGCCACTGGGAATAACAACAAGAACTTATCCTTGTAGCTTGAATAATTTATCGTGAAAATGTACTCTCATGTTAGTTGGGTAATTAAAAATAGAAAGAAATGTATAAAAGGAAGGGAAGAAAAAAGAGTGATACAACGGTTTCTGACTGGTGTTAGAACAAAAACCAAAATCCTTAACATAGCCCATGTGGTGAATTGGATTATTGTGCCCATCTCTTTTCCTCCCCAAGATAGACTCACACATTCATTCTTTGCCATCTAACTGCATACCTCCTAGCAGACAAGGTAAAAGATATTTCCTTGTTCCACTGACTTAGGATTTGGCATTATGACTGGCTTTGGCCTGTGGCCTATGGGCAGAAGCAACAGTGTGCTGGTTCCAAACCTTGGCCTTAAGAGGCATTTTTCGAATTGCTCTCTTGAGTTTACCCTCAACCACAAGAGTTTGGCCTGGGTAGCTGTTTTCTTTTTCAGTCAGTTCCAGAATGAGAGAAATGTGGCACATTTCTGAACCCAAGCAGAAGCTAGACACCCACTCCTGGCCTCCATAGCTGTATTGGAGGCCACTGACCACAGGAAATTGAAAAACCTGTAAGTGGAAAATAAATACTTGCTCTTATAGGCCAATCTGATCTAGGGACTGTTTGTTAGGCAGCATTATCACAGCAGAAACCTGACTAGTGCAGCTCTAAGACCCTGAGTAATATGGTCCTTGCTGACCATTCCAGCCCTGTTTCTCTTTACACTACCCTTTTGTTCACCAAATTCTAGTCCCACTGACATTATTTTTAGTGTCTCAAGGGTTTATAATCTTCCTCTGAGAGACTCATTCTACCTGGACTATTTTTACCCTATTTGAGCTAATTCCTGCTCAGATTCATGTCTCAGGATGACCTCCACTATGTCCCATATAAGTTCCCCTTGTTTGGCTTTAGATAACATCCTTTCTATCCTCATAGTGTTAATATTCCCTAACACCATTTATAAATATATATCTCTTCAGTGATTGGATTTCTGTCTCCTCCCTCATGGTAGAGACGTTCCTCGACTTCTACGATAATTCGACTTAGGATTTTTCAATTTTACAATGGTACAAAAACGATACACATTCAGTAGAACTCGTACTTCAAATTTTGAATTTGGATCTTTTCCCAGCCTACTGATATACAGTACGACACTCTGTCAAGATGCTGGACAGCAGTAACGAGCCGCAGCTCCCAGTCAACCATGCAATCATAAGGAAAAACAACTGAGACTCTCTACAGTGTACTGTATTCAATAAATTACATGAGCTATTCAACACTTCATTATAGGATAAGTCTCGTGTTAGATGACTTTGCCCAATCATAAGCTAAGTGTTCTGAGCACACTTAAGGTAGGCTAGGCCAAGCCAGGCTGTTCAGTTAAGTTAGGTATTCAATGCATTTTGACTTTGAATTTGCTCAACCTGAACAGCTTTGGTGGGATTTTAACCCCATCACAAGTGGAGGACCATGCTTATATTGTTCGTTATTATATGCCCACTGATAATGGTGGCTGGGACACCATGCTTTATTAAATAGATGAAGACGACTGTTTCAATCATGCTGTAGAAATCATAGGAGGGCTTCTTTCCCAGCAGAAGCAGGGCTGCAGTGAAGGAAGTGGCATTTAATCTGAACCTGAGGGTATGGGTGGAATTTGACGCAAGCAAAGACACAGCCATGGGAAGCTTCAACTAGTCTAGGGAGCAAAAAGGCTGAAGCTCAGAGCACTACACTGACACTGAGGTGGAAGCTGTCATGCAGGCCTTCCCTGTCCAGCTGTGGAACTCCAATTTTATCCAGTGGCCAGATGGAAGACATGGACGGGGTCTGAGCAAGACAGAAAGTAATAAAGGATCAGAAGAAGTCTCTTCTGGAAGACACTAGTGGTGAGGGAGCCAGCAGGCTGCGTGCGGGGCAAGGAGGACACTGGGCACAAGAGGAAGCCAGTCGTGGCTGGTGGGAGGAGGGGCAGCACAGAGCAGTCCTCCCAATAAAGGAGCTTTGTAAATATTTATTGGTTATAGTTAGTGGGTATGACAGATTAACTTCTGTGTTTCTGCCTTTGATGACAGGGGAAAATGGCACGACTGCTCAGAGATGCAGGGAAGGCTCTGGTGACTGACGAAAGCCCTCGAGCAAGATGATATAACCAGTGGCAGTTGAAATGGGTAGCTATGAATGGAAATGGTATGTTTTTAGCCCTTTTATGGGCTGGACATACACACAGATACTTACAAGTAGTAACGTGTTCTATCTTCACAAGGACCATTTTTTATGTGTGCATGTGGTCTTCAGGATTAAACCCACGGGTGTTCTATCTTTGAGCTATATCCCCAGCCCTATTTTATTTATTTTTTTTTTATTTTGAATCAGAGTCTCACTAAGTTGTGGAAGGCCTTGCAAAATTGCTGAGGCTGGCTGCAAACCTGCATTCCCCTTGTCTCCGTACTGGGATTATAGGAATGGGTCACTCTGCCCTGCTCACAAGAACCATTTTAAAGATAGAGAAACAGGGACTCAGGATAGCTTGGCAGTAGAGTATGCGCTTAGCATGCCTGCGGCCCTGGGTTCAATTCCCAGCACCAAAATAAATAAATAAATAAATAAATAAATAAATAAATAAATAAATGAAAAAGACAAAGAAACAGTCTTCGAACAATACATGGTGGGTCATGGACCCACTTCGCTAGAGGGACCAGCCAAGAAACCATGAGATCATGGTGTCTTCAGGAAATTGGTGGGACTCAGAAACTTTCAGCCCCAAGAGCCCACTGGTGCAGTGGGGAAATGAAGATGGACAGAGAAATTTCTTGTAAGCGCCATAATAACAATGGCCATGTTAATATCTTGTCACAAAAGACAAAGTTGGAAAAGGAAGTAGAAATCCTACTACTGTAAATGGGCAGGGCCAAGTGACAGCAATTCTTAGGTTCTAAAGGAAACGAAGCATTAGAATGGCACTGCTGGCTGGACATGGTGGCCCATGCCTGTAATCCTATAGTACTTGAGAGGCTGAGATAGGAGGATCTCAGATTTGCAGCCAGACTCAGCAACTTAGTGAAGCTCTCAGAAAATTAGCCAGACCCTATTTGAAAACTAAAATAAAATAAGGCTGGGGACTCACAGATAGAATGCCCTTAGGTGCAGTCCCTAGTACACCCCCCCCCCACACACACACACAAATGCACTGCTGTCAACAAAGAGGGGAAATCTACTCAACAGCCTGCACCTGAGGATAAGAACAACACCTCCAAGGAGTTCACTCTGGGGGTTCACCTCGGGGCTGCCCACAGTTGACATCATTTCTGGGTAGACAAGAGAAATACCAAAGGGCCATGTATCACAGATGGAACACCAGGCTTTCTCGGGCACATCATGGACAAACATAAAGGAAATTAACTTACTGATGCCATGGGAAGAAGAAGCGTTGGTTTCCAAGAGTGGTAGCAAATGGCTGGGAAAATGTGGACCAAAAACTGTGGAAATCTCAGTTAAAGCTAAGCAAATGATTAATCATTAACAAGAGTTGGAAAACGGGCCAGTGCAGGCTGATGAAAGGAAATGGGGCTGAGAAGGCTGCAGAAAGGGGAGACACTCGACTGTCTTCCAGTATGTGAAAGATCATTTATTCTTTTCATGTCGTTTGGTAATTATGACTGAGACAGGGGGAAGGGGAGACTTATATCGGAATTACTCAGGGAGCTTTTTCAAAATGCAGGGGACCCACACTACTTCTAGCTTTAGCGAATCCTTCGGGATATCTGTCTCATGCTTACTTTGGTATCTGACATCTGTTGTCCCACAGTCTTATCAAAACTGCCATTTCCTGTCCCGAGTGTCAGCCTCGCCTTCTCTCCCCCTTCTGTTGACTTCAATGGAAAACAAAGAGCTGGGGGTGGGGAGTTCGTCTCTCCCCCTTGCTCCCTCTGCAAGCACCCAGGCAAGACCATCAAAGCCCCAAACGAGACCCAGATGGCTTCCTCCCTCTTGTCCCCCTTGCTTCCCCAAAGTGCCCAGCACATGTTCAGACTCTTGGTTGCCAAATGAATGGTGCAGACACCCCCACTCCCATCCAGGGTAACCATTTCCAGGCATTTCTTCAAAACCAGCTAGATTATCGAGGAGGCTATGGCCCCTCCCTAGCTGGAAACAGGAAAAGGAAAAATACCCACTCGGCAGCAGTAGGAAATTGGGCTGATGGCCTCTTGGGGAGAATGCTAGTCCCCTCAGTCAGAAGAAGCAGCAGTAAAGAGCTGGGTCTGTCTACTCTATCACAGGGCTTCCCTGGTCGCTGAGCATCCCATGGGGACAACGGCTGTCATAGCTACTGTGGCTTTCATGGCTGTCGTGGAAAGTCTGAGCTCCCTCAGTAAGGGCTGCATAGGAAGATCCCCACCAGACCGCCCTCATCCTGGGCCCCGGGTGATTTATGGCCACATCGGCACGCACACACTCACTCATCCTGTCCACAGACTGAATCTGGGCTAAGGCCCATAAAATAGGCAAGAGCTATTGGCAAATTCATTAATTAGGATTCTGTTTGTACTTTTATTGTGAAGGAAAATCATTTGTCAGCTTAAAGTCAGACCCAGCGCCTGATGAGAACTGTTATTCTAAGAAGGTATCGACTGTCGGCCCCACATCGCCCGCATCTCCTCATCTCCCATCCTGCCATCCCTCCCCACTCCCTCTGCAGCCACAGAAAGCCTCCTATCCCTCCACTTCGATCAGGGACTGTGTGGCGCATTCGTGAGTTTCCTTCCCCACAGGCCCACCCCTGCCCCTTCTTCCCTGCCCACCTAACCGGGCTATTGTTCAGGGCCAGGGTTGACATAGACGACAAGGATGACAGCCTTCTTCCAGCTCCAGAGAATGAAGCTTCATGACTCAAAGCTGGTCATGGCAACTCCATTTCCTGTCCCAGTGACACAATTGTGACCAATGAGGTGTGAGAAGAAGTTGGCTAGGGCTCTTGGAAAAAAGACTGAGAAAGGAGCATGCTGTCATCAAGCCTTTGGACGTGTGCTGGTACGTGACACCTAGTGCCAATGAAGTGGCAGGTAAAGGGGCCAGTGCCGACGTGCTGAGGATGGCAGAGCAGAAAAGGCAGGAAGGACCTGGGGTTTCAGTGACACCAACGAACACAGAATTTACCAACCAGAAATTGTCCTGCCTCTGAACTTCTCAGCTGCTGAGGAAATAATCTTCTTTTCTTCTATACCCTTTGGAGCAAGCTTTTGGTTATAAGAAATGAAAGCCTCAAATACAATCACATATATTAACTTCATAATCTCTAGTACTTCAGATTGTGACCTTTTTTGGAAATAGGGTGATTGCAGATATACCTAATTAAAATGAAGGCTGGGCCGGGTATGGTGTCGCACGCTTGTAATCCCCGCGCTTGGGAGGCGGAGACAAGAAGATCGCGCAGGTTCGAAACCAGCCGCGCTGGCGTAAGAGACCCTGTTTCAAAAATATAAAATAGGTCTGGGAGTGTAGCCTGGAGGTAGAAGGGCTTCCAGGAACCCCAGTACCACCAAAAAAATAAATAAATAAAATAAATAAATAAATAAATAAATAAAATGAAGGCTGGACGTGTAGCTCAGTAGTAGAGTGCTTGCCTAGCATGCACAAGACCCTAGGTTCCATTCCTAGCACCATAACAGGAGGAGGAGGCAGAGGAGGAGGAGGAGCAGCAGGAGGAGCAGGAGGAGAAGGAGGAGGAGAAAGGTGTTGTGGTGCATACCTGTAATCCTATTACTTGAAGGGCTGAGACAGGAAGGCTCTAAACCAGCCTCAACAACTTAGCGAGACTCAGCAACCTAGTGAGACTGTTTCAAAACAAAAATAAAAAGGGCTGGAAGTGCAGCTTGGAGATTGAATGTCCCTGGGTTCCATCCCTAGTGCTGGGGACAGGGGGGAGGGGAGAATATTAAAATGAGGTTAAACTGTGGGGTGAGCCCCTAATCGGATGTGACTGATATCTTTATATAAAGGGGAAATTTGGACACAGACATGCACATGGGGATCAGAATCATTTGGCCATATGCCAAAGAGCTACCAGAAGCTAAGAAAAAAGTCTGAGAAGAGCCTCCTCAAGCACCTACACAGGGGACATTGCCCTGCCAAACACCGTGATCTTGGACTTCTGGTTTCCATAACTAGGAGCCAATATATCTCTGTTATTTAGGCCACCTGACTGGGATAATTTGTTACAGCAGCTTGAGCAAACTAATTCAGACTCTTACATAAATATCAGGGTCACTGTAGTAGAGGGGGATACACTTTACCCATTAAGGACTCTAAGACCAAGGTCATACCTTTTGGATAGAAATTAGGCCTTCTCTAAATGATAAAGTCCCACCAAGTGTCCTCAGATGCAAAGCTAGCTGGGTAGGCCAGCTTGGCAGGTTCCCGGGGCAGCAGTCTATCAGAGGGTCCAAAATACCACTGGAATAAATAGAAATACCCATGCCAGTTGACGCAAGTTTCCACAAACTCCTACCAAAGTAAACAGCAGCCTTATATGGAAATTTAAAAAACACCCCTCGCTGGCACTGACCCCTCTCTTTGGGTATTTTTGTAGTACACACATACAACTGCCATCAGCTCGAATTCTAAAACCAAATAAAGCATGGTGTAGCTCTCCTTTTTACCACAAACAAGGCTTCATTTTATTATATCATTTGTAAACCCTTCAATATGCTCCCCTTACAAATTGTCTGACTTGAGAAATTGCCAAAGAAAACTGATGCGAGGAAGAGAACTACAAAATGGGTAAGAAATTTTGCCATTTTTTTAGATCGTTAATTTTTCTCTAGCCAAGGGAGGTAAATCAGTGAGTTAATCTGTCTGCACATAAAAATTTTTAATTAATGTTTGGCAGAGTCTGTTCCTTGACCCATAGTATCCATTCTCTCTTTTTTTCATGCTCAGATAATCAGCATTTTAGCTTGATGCTAGGCTACCCAGAGTAAAGACTCCATGTCCCAGTCTTTCACAGCTAGGAGTGACCAAGTGGCAGAGTTCTGGTCATATCTCATTGGCCTTCCTTACAAAACAGTTGCAGGCACCTTCAGCTACAGTTTCTCCATCCTTTCTCTTCTGCTGGCCACAACACAGATCTGCTGACTATTCTCCAGGTCACTTCTGGTTAAAAGTCAGAGTAGTGGGATGGAAGGAGCTTGAAATCCCTCTGGATTTCATGGAGCAGGACTTCCATATCAGGCATAGACTGCTGTGCAAGAGAGGAACGCACCTCTGCCTTGTCTCCATCCCTTGCAAATGCTGTTCTGATAAAAAATCTGGTTTTTCCCCATATGAAGTATAACCTAATTATTGCCCTGCAAAGAATGCTGCTGGGGTTTGGTTTGGCCTTGATCTAAGTAAGCTTGCCTCCGTTCTGCACTGGCTTCCACAAATACACTGCAGAACGGTAGGTGGTATGATGTGATGATCCCTTGAACAGAGAGACCAGGCATTGGGATAACAGGGTCTGGAGTCCCCAAATCTGTATGAATGGCACAGAAACTTGAATCACTGTAGTGGACTTGAAACTTGGCTGCCAATTCTCTGACATTTCTTTTATCAAGGAATGTTAGGCTGGGGTGTAGTTCAGTGGAAGATCGCTTGCCTGGCATGTGCAAGGCCCTAGGTTCCATCCCCAGCATTGCAACAACATAAAAAGATTGAATGTAGCCAACCTTAGTGACTGGCTTCTAACAAATACAATATGGTGAGAATGAGGCTGATTGACTTCCAAAACTGTGTCTAAAAAGCTATAATGGCTTCCGCCCGGCTCTCTCAGGACAGTCACTCTAGGAACTCAGCTGCCATGCTGTGAGGAAACCAGCAGCCACGTGGAGAGGCCACGTATGGACCAGTCTAGCTAGTGTCTCAGCCAACAGCCAGCACCAACCATCAGCTGTGTGAGTAAGCCCGACCCTCAGGTTCCAGCTGCCATCAAATTGAAGAGAAGACCTGTCCCCACCGAGCCCTGCCCGCATCCTATATCTGTGAGTGATATTAATGTATCATCACTTCAAATGACTGATTTTGAAATGGTTGTGACATAGCAAGAGAGCTGCCTGCTTTGCCCACATCCTGCACACTAGCATACCGTACGTCCCTGGCTGCCACAGAGACCTCTGGAAAGTTCTAAATTTATTTCAGTGGGTTCCTGAGAGGAAAGCAGAGATCCTGGACCATGCTTAGACTGGAGGGCTAAAGGGGGGACAGGGCGGTGGTATCAAGTGTTCAAAGGGGGAAAGGTCAAGGCTGAGGAAGCCAGCTGCCCACTCTCCCACAGCAGTTCCAACCAGACAAGTGTGCACACACACAAAGATGAGCTTCGGGCCAGAATCCCAGCCCAGGGATCCACACACAGTGCTATTCACTCTCCATCTCGCCATTTAAAGATTCCCCAAGGTGGGCTACCTGCCAGGGCCTGATTTCATGTCATGAAAGTTGGCGGCATCACCTATGTGGACCCTGATGCTTCCAAGGATTTCTGGAAATGAAGGCCGAGATCCAGCAGCATCGAGAGATGAGACATTTCCCAAGAAACTTAACTTGCAGAAGAATCTCTGAGATTCTCTATCAAGAGCCAGGGACCTCTCCCTGCCGTCTTCCTTGGAACTTAAATAGATTTATGTCTAATACCCCCTCCCCTCAGTCTCAAAGAGAAAAGAAGGAAAGCGGGTAGGAGGAGGAAAGGAAGGAGGGGAAAGATAGCAGCAGGATCTGTACTTCCATCTCAAGCCACTGCCAACTCATCATCCTTCTGGTTGTTTTCTCGTCTCCCCATAAGGGTGAGGTGCAGAAAGCCCGTAGCTGCTCTTCTGCCGTCTGCCCTATTTGAGCACAAGCTCAGCAGAGCTGCACTGCAGGCAACACAGACAAGCTGGCAGGACTCCACGACTTCAGGGTTAGGACCCCAGCTTGCTAATGCGTTACTGAGCATGCCTTCATCTTGCATTCATTCAGCAAACTCGCCATCAGTATTCATTCCTGCAGTCCAGGCCCTGTGCACGGGCACCACAATGAGCAAGGCACACGGGGTCCCAGCTCTCTTCTTCTAGGTGAGATGGACAAGAAGCAAATGGGAGATGGTAATAAGTCCCATGCTAAGAACCAAGACAAGGTGCCGTGGCAGCGCAAGTGGGAGCTCCTTGGGTGACTGCTAAGCTGAGATCTAGAGGACACCAAGAAGCCAGACATATGAGTACTGGATGGAAGAGCCTTCCAGGCAGAGGGAACAACTAGTGCAAAGGCTCTGAGGCATGAGTGAGCTTGGTATGTTCTAGAAAATATGAGAAGGCCAGTGTGCTTGTTTCCTAGGTGACAGGAGAGTACATCCTAGGGCTCACCAGCACCAGTCCACATGGGGCTGAACAGACTGAGCTATGGAGCTGGGATTTCAACTGGGGTCAGGAAGAGGAGGTGGCCTAATCAGACTTCTCTTTTTTAGGACTGCTCTGTTCATAAGATCAATGTCTTATTTTTTACTAAGGGGAAAATAGCAACATGGTAAAAGAGCTGGAAGACACCACCTTAACCAAGGGGCCAAATTTAACATCACCGGGACAAATGGACATCAGAGGCCTCCTGATACCACACACTAAGGACACAAATCACTTGAGTGGTATTTATGTCCTACATGCAGATCCTCAATCTAGTGGCCAGAAGCACCAGACAAAGCCGAACTGTGGGGCAGCCTAAGAAACAACCAGCCGGCATGATCCAGAAGCATGCATGTGGGAAACTCAAGGACAGACCAAGGAACTGTGTCAGATTAAAGGACATTGAAGGGGCACAGCTGAATACAATGCACAATTTGGGAATGGATCCCGGACCAAAAAAATTTTTTTTCTTTTGTTATAAAGGACATTTGTGGGGCAGCCAATGAGATTTGAATAAGATCTGTAGATGAGGTAACAGTATTGTATCAGTGATGATGATATCCTGATTTTGATAAACTGTACTGTGGTTATTTAAGAGAATGTCCTTTTTGTTATTGCTGTTGTTTAAGAAACACACCCTGAAATATTTGGGGATAAAGGAGCATCCTGTCTGCAATTTAATCTCAAAAGTTCCAGGGAAAAACATAAATGTGTGTGTGTGTGTGTGTGTGTGTGTGTGTGTGTGTGAGAGAGAGAGAGAGAGAGAGAGAGACAGAGAGAGAGACAGAGAGAGAGACAGAGAGAGAGACAGAGAGAGAGACAGAGAGAGACAGAGAGAGAGAGGATGTGTTTAAATTGACAAGAATGTTGACATCGGGGAAATCTGGATTAAAGGAATACAGGAGCTCTTGGCACTATTTTTACAGCTTTTCAAGTATGAAACTATTTGGAAACAAAACTTGATGAAATAAAAGTGAAAACTTCCTCTCTGGCCACCTGGATGGGGAATACATCCTGGGAGAAGGGGCAGCAGGAAGAGACAAGGCTGTGGCTTCCAGACCCCAGAGAAATCAAGACCCAAGAGGCTTCCTATCTCAAGAAAGACACTCAGCTCCTTGCTGTTCCCATAACAAGGGGCCCAGGCAGTGCCACCAAAAGGATCTTTCCACCTTTCTTCCCAGCCCTGTAGAAACCAATCAAAAGATAAATCCTGGGCAGGCCAGAGACAGTGGCCCGCTATCATCTACCAGAAGCCATTAGAGAAGGAAAACTGGCTGTAGCCCCTGCTGCCTGATTCACCTGCCTCTATGAGTGCCCCCCCCCCCCGCCATTTGTCACCCCCTAGGCCAGCCTCAGTCCCCCAGGAAATAAGGCTCTTCAGGCTCCAGCAGGCCTTGGCCCAGCCAGGCTTTGTGACCTGATTGGGGGCAGCCTGGATCAGTTTGGAAAGAATAAAGGAGGAGGCTTTCTCTGGGGCTGCCCCTCCTCAGCCTGGTGTGGGGACACGTGGCACGGCTTGCGAGGCCATCTAAACAAGCAGGGGCTGAGCCGCGTACCAGGCGCCACACTCATTAAACAGGGGGCCAGCCACAGGGCTAATCTGACAGGCCGCCTGCAGACGCCCAGCGGTTGCAGGTGGACAGGAGGGCGCCTCTGGCGTGCGTCTCCGCTAGGCTGGGTGGTCTAGGATCCCAGAGCAAAGCACTGGTGGCCACTGACCGCGGATGCTTTCCCATCCTCCTCTCCCATGCATAGAAACAAATGCTGCTGTTGGGAAGGACAGAGGGAACTTTACACACCCCGTATGATAGCCCTAGGGAAAGGGACTCCAATGAAACTTCTTCCCCCACGCAGTGGTTCCCCACTGGACACCCACAGCCTGCTTTTCTGGGTTAGAGGTAGCAGAAAAAGGAGGCCAACATGTAGACGTGCTGATAGATGGCTATCAGCTGCCCCCTAGGAGGGCTCGCTCCTTTATCCTTTCCAACTCTTTCCTGGAGATGCCCGCTGGGGCGTGGTGATTCAGACACACCAGAATTCAGAACAGCCAGGGCCTCGAGTCAGGGTAGGGATGTCGGCTTGTGTGTCAGGCTTCGCCTGGTGCCTGGCCAGCTGGGAGGCTGGGAGGCTGGAGGTTTGCAGGCTCATAAAAAGAAATTGCTTGTTCCTCTGCCAGACGAGAATGCGCCGGGTTGGGCGGGGAGAGAAGAAAGGCGTGCCGGTGCTGGGCCATTCACGCCCAAGATAGTGTCCTCTTGCAGGTCGCAAGGCTGGCAAGTAGTGGTAGCAGGAAAGAACTGTGCCTCTGGCCCACTTGCAGCTGAGGAAACTGGGGCCCCAAGAGATGGAATGACTTAGCCTGAGGCCCCCGCTAATATCTGCTCCCCACTTCTCTAGGTCAGTACAGCCTTGGGGAAACTTGAGACAAAAACAAAGGATGAAGGATGACGCCCACCTTCCAAGTGAGCCCAGCCCCTCAAGTTTAAATGCTCACATGTCCCCCAGGCTGGGGCAAGCCTTAGATATTTCCCTTTTTTTTTTTTAGAATTTCTCTCCTCTTGGCTCGAGATGGTCCTGCATTAAGCACTGTTTCTCAAACTAGTTTCAGGTGTAGGGTGTGTGTGTGCGTGTGTGTGTGCGCGCGCTCACACGCACATGTGTGTGAATTTCAATCCATCACACACAGATATTTTGATAAAGTACAATAAAAATGAGTTGCCAGAAAAACGAAATGAACAAAGAAGTACAATATCGAAAATGCAAGCCCAAACTTTTATCATGAGACTTCACGGACATACACATACTTCGTATAAAAGTGTCTAAACACTTGCTCCCAATTTCTGTGCTTAGCTCACTAAGGACAAGTGCCAGGCAATTTGTAGACTGGCACTAGCCCCCCAAGCACACTTTGAATAGCGACGGTGAAAAGTCACTCAAAGCATGTGGGTTCTGGGGCTGGGGGTATAGCTCAATGGCACAGCACTTGCCTAGCACGAGCATGGCCCTGGGTTCAACCCCCAGCAAGCACTGTCAAAAAAATGTGGGTTCTACTGACACTCCTGTGGTTAACTGACTGTGTGGCTTCCCTCCCTGAGCCACACTGTCTTTGCTAGTGCATGCCACACCCACGGTCCATTCATACTATAGCCAGCTGTGCAAAGGAAGGTACCAGTCTTTACCTCATCCCTGGTGGACCCTTCTTTCTCAAGTGGAGCAGGATTTGGTGGGGTGATGAAATTTTGGTTGTATACAATAGACTAAGTGCAGAACAATTGTTTAAATGGTCCCTTTAGGCAAATGCCCAGGTGGATTTCCACCCTTCATCCCTTCTGTACTATGGTACAATGGGAGAGGATAATAGAACTTATGCCCCCGATTCTCGAACTTTAATGTGTACACAAGTCCCTGGAGGAGGGGGGCTGGTTAAAGTGCAGATGCTGACTCGGTGGATCTGGGCTGGGGGATGCCTGAGATTCTGCATTGCTGCCAAACTCCCAGAAAATGCCCAGACTGCTGGTCCTCAGACCACACTTTGAAATGCAAGGGTTTGTGGGGCCTTACACAGGGAAAGGAATCAGGCCTTTGGACACCTCACCATCCATCCCCCACCACTACCACAGGATTGCTGGGGTGACTGCTGGGGTGTGGACAGCCCTCTCTGACTGAAGTCTGAGTTTAGTGAACTCTTGGTCCAAATCTGGGTGCATGCAGTCTGAATCCCATTGCCCCAGCCAGCTGTGCCTCCCCTCAGCTCACACTGGTGCCTTGGAACCCTCGAAGAGTCTGCAATGTCCCCCATCTTGACCTTAGTCCAGGCTCACCAGCTGTCACCATGGCTACCATGCAGAGATACCAGGGAACTGCCACGCACCATGGCCAGGCCCAAGGAACCAGGGCAGCTCTGCTCACCGCACCATGCCTACCACGGAGTCTTCTCTAATGTGGAGCCCACCAGGTGAGTGTGGGGTGCTTCCCACACTGCATCCTCCCAGATCTCTCAGTTCAACCGGAGCCTGGCACAGCACCGCACACATGTTCATCCCCATTTCTGAAACATCCTTCCCTTTGGCCACATCCCAGAGAGGGAGATCAGAACTCCTTTGGCTTGCTTTCCTCAGCTCCATCTTCATCCCCCCAAGGACCCGGCAAACCAGCGAGAATAGCCTCTCCCATTCTTCTTCCCACCCCTCCTGATCCACTCCATAGGAACCCAAGAAATATAAGAAACTTCTTCCTCTCTGGACAGTGCCTGAGCCTCAGCTCCCAGGGGAGGACACTGACTAGCTGCTTACCCTTGGTGTTCTGTCGGAAATCCGCATGGAAATAGGGATTTCCCAAGTGATCATTTCCCAAACGATCCCAACTGTGTGTAAAATGGAGCCTCTCCGGCGCCGAGGATCTATGACAGCACCACCACTTGGAAACAGAAGCAGGTGGCTGAGTCCTTGGATGACCCGGTCATCTCACAGATATTGAGTGACAGGCCCCAGTGGGAGACCAAGGGGACAGGGAAGCCGGAGAGTCACAGTCCTGCATTTCAAGTGCTTACTGGTTTAGGGTAGTGACATCACCACCCACTCTGTGGCGGGCACTGTGAAATGCTGCATAGGTCTCCTACAGGGGAGGACTGGTTGCCCTGCCCCCAGCTCCAAACTACTTCAAGGAGAGCCACCTGGCTGGGAGAGGCCCACTCCAATGGCTGGTGTCACTTGGAAAAACTCAGAAGCCATAGCTCGGTGCATTCCGTTCTAGACCTGGCAGGGCTTGCACTCCCACTTTTGCACAGCAGCTCCTAGATGAAAGATGTAGGCTGATCACAGAGCAGACAGCTGCAGGCTACGGCCTTGGCAACATGGCCGACAACCCAGGCTGCAGAAACCCGGCCCTGGGACTCCACATCAAGAAGGGGGAAAGAGAGCATATCTTGATGGGCTGTGGGCCACTGCCAATGCCTGGGTCTCAGTTTCCTCACCTCTGAGCAATCCTTCTCAGTTCCAAATGTGCAAATGGTTCATCCCTCCCTGGGGAATAGAATCAGAACCATAACAAGCTGTCCAGGCAGCCCACAGATCCACAATCCTGGCATGGCTTACTTTGTCTCCTGCAAAGGGGCTCTGTGCCCACCTGAGGCACCCCAGGATCCTTCTGAGGGATCCTGACCGCTGACTGGGCTCAGAAGAAAAGAGAAGATTTTTTTTCTAAATATTTTCTCTCCAGGGTTGGTGGAAGAAGAGTCATAGCCAGTTGGGGTTCAGAGAGCGAACCAGACCTGCCAAGGACCACCTGGGGATGGTCTTTTAAAGGAAGCCCAGGGAGCAGGGCTGGCCTGCTCCCCGGGGGGCTAAGGAGCCAAGGCCCACCCTCCCCTTTCTGAGAGTGAGAGCGAGCCAGGGCACCCACTGTGGCTGGGAGGGAGTTGTGGGCTTAGGCAGACCCCAGAAAACAGTCAGCTGCTGGGGCTTTGTTTCCACAGCCGTTCTTCCCACTCCCCCAGCTGTTCTAGTGAGCAAAGGAATCTGTTTGTCTGAGAAAAAGAATGTGGCAGGGAGGCAGGAGGCAGCTGTGGGCAGCCTGGGCAACCTCGGCAGCGGCTACAGCACTCACCGAAACCAGCCAGCCACCCGAGGAGTCACCCAAGGGCCTAGGTGCCAGGGTCATGGGCTCAGAGGCACCCTCCAGGAAGCTCCACTCATCCGCGGGCCAGGGCTCTGCCCAGAGTCTTCAGGGCAGGTGCCAGGCTGACAGGCTGTCACACAGGACAGAGCCAATCCGCCCGTGTTTGATTTACCTCCCTCTCTTTTACAGAGCTCCCCTCCCCCTCCACCACACACAATCTGAGAAGGAAATCAGTCAGCTGTGTGTATGAGGAAAGAGCACACGGGCCTGAAAGCAAACACGCCGGCAGCCAGGCCTGCAGCGCGGAGATGCAGAAAGCAGAGCGGTCTCCAGAGACACCCCGGAACCCAGGGCCCCAAAGGAGGCAGAGCTGGGCCCAGCGACCGCAGAGGCCATCTGCCAAAGGGGAGGTCCCGCCACAGCCCCCGGCCTGTCATCCTTGCTCTGGAACGTTCTGGGTGGTCCAGCAAGGCCAGTCCAAAGGTTACCCTCATGGGGATGGATTGGCCATAGGAACACTTGGAATCCCAAAAGAAGGGATCTTATAAGGCACTCTTATTTTAGGGGGCAGGAGTACTGGGGATTGAACCTAGGGGCATCTACCTCTGAGCTACATCCTTAGGTCTTTTTATTTTTATTTTATTTATTTATTATTATTATTATTATTAATTTTTTTGGTAGTACTGGGTTCCTGGAAACCCTTCTACCTCCAGGCTACACTCCCAAACCTATTTTTTATATATATTTTTTTATTTGGAAACAGGGTCTCTTCAAACCAGCGCAATCCTCCTGCCTCCACCTCCCAAGTGCGGGGATTACAAGCATGCACCACCACACCCGGCTTTTTATTTTTATTTTGAAACAGGGGCTTGCTAAGTTGCTGAGGCTGGTCACGAACCTGCGATTCTCCTGTCTCAGCATCCCTAGTACTGGGGTTACAAGTGTGCGCCACCATGCCCGGCTCCAATTCCCAAGTTTACCACTGTGGGACCCCGGCCAGCAGACAGGTTGCTCAATGCCCCAGCACCTGTAAAATTGAGTTATTATTACTGGACCTAACTCGATCCTCTAAGGCTTATTCCAAGAGTCAGAAGTGCTAAGGTAGCCTTCCCACCACAGTGCCTGCTCTAGGAAGTTTATTTTATTGAGGTAAAATTCACATAGCATAAAATTCACTATTACCTGCATCTTAGAGTGTACAATTCCATGGCATTAAATACATTTACGATGTGCACAACCATCACCACCATCTAATTCCAGAACATTTTATGACCCCAAAAGGAACCTTGTACCCATTAAGCAGCCACTCCTTATTCTCCCCTCCCCCAGGCTTCAGGCAACCACTAATGTGCTTTCCGTCTCTATAGATTTGCCTACTACGAACATTTCATGTAAATGAAATCATATAATATATGGTCTTTTGTGGCTAACTTCTTAGCATGGTGTTTTCAAGCCCCATCCATGTTGTAGCAGGTATCTGTGTCTCATTCCCTTTAATGGTTGAATAATATTTCTGTATGGTTATGCCATGTTATGCTTATCCACTGATGGATATTTACGTTGTTTGCATGTTTAGGGTAAGTGTTGCTACAGCATTTGTGCAAGGTTTCCCTATAGATGTATGTTTTCTTTTCTTTTCTTTTCTTTTTTTTTTTCCGGGTCTGAGAATGGAACCCAGAGGCATTCAGCCTCCGAGCTACACCCCCTGCCCAATTTTTTATTATTTAATTTGAAACAGAGTCTCACTGAGTTGCAGAGGTTCTCACTAAGCAGCTGAGGCTGTCCTCGAACCACGATCCTCTGGTCTCAGCCTCCAGAATGTTGGGATTACAAGCGTGTGCCACCACGCCCAGCTAAAATTCCATATTTTGATTATCTATTGTTATAAAATTTCTATGAGGGAGCCAGGAGTGGCCACCATGCCCAGCTTGTATGTATGTTTTCAAATCCCTTGGGTATATACCCGGGAGCAGAATTATATGTAGAATTGCATGTGGAATCACACAGTAACTCTTTCTATATTTAATGTGTGTGTGTGTGTGTGTGTGTGTGTGTGTGTGTGTGTGTGTGTGTGTTACTGGCAACTGAACCCAGGAGCATTCTACCTCCGAGTTACACCCCTCGCCCTATTTTATTTTTATTTTTGAAACAGGGTCTCACTAAGTTGCAGAGTACCTTGCTAAGTTGCTGAGCCTGGCTGTAAACCTGCCATCCTCCTGTCTCAGCCTCCGGAGTACTGGGATTACAGGCATGTGCCACTATGCTCAGCTTACATTTAACTTTTTGAGAAACTGCCAAACTGTTTTCTATAGTGGCTACACCATTTTACACTTTCATTTCCACCAGGATGCAGGAATTTTTCCACATCCTCCCAATACTTGAGATTTTCCTTGTCTTTTCTTTTTTCTCCTTCCTTCCTTCCTTCCTTCCTTCCTTCCTTCCTTCCTTCCTTTTTATAACCATCCTGTGACCATGATCACAATGTAATATCTCATTGTGGTTGTTATTTGCATTTCCTTAAACTAATGATGTTGGGAATTTTTTATGTGTTTATGGGTTTATATACTTTTTAAAGATGTTGGTCATTCCAGCAGTAATTACCATGGGATTAAACAAATACACAAGAGTGTAGACAAAGGTCAATAGGAGTGGGGACTCCAGCATGCCCCAGGCCTCTGTCCCTCGGTCCAGATGCCAGGGCCCCTAGTTGGTGTCAAGGACTTGAGGTGTGGGGTCCACTCAGTGGTTAAGAGCAGCCCACCAACACAAAAAGAGGAGCATGTCATGTCAACTGATATAGCTACCATTTTCCTTCCTTGAGATAGATTTCCAGGGTAACCAGAACAAAAAGAACAGATACAATTGTTCCTGGACTTTATTTATGTATTTATTTTCAGTGCTGGGAATGGAACCCAGGGCTTGGCTCATGCTGGGCAAGTGCTCTTCCATTGCACTCTGGCCCCAGCCCCTGCTGTACCTTTTAAACCACCACGAGCTCCCCGTGCATATGGTTTTACTATGACTTCTTCAGCACTGGGTATCATTATAGTATTTTTAATTTTTTTAGTAACTACACTCAAAATTGTTTTATATTTTCATTTTATGTTTACATAATATAAATATATAACATATTTAGGTGTGATATTCTCCTTTTGTGATTTATCTTCACATGTTTCTCATTTATTAGTATTTCTTTAACAGTTCAGATGAGGTCTTTCATAAAATAACTGTAGCCAGGCATGGTGGCACATGCCTGTAATCCCAGTACTTGGGAGACTGAGCCGGGAAGATCACAGATTTGAGGACAGCCTCAGCAAGTAGTGAGACTCTCATCAACCTAACGAGACATTGTTTCCAAATAGGAAATAAAATAGGTCTAGGGTATTGTTCAAAGGTAGAATGCCTCTGGGTTCAATCCCCAGTGTCACAAAAAGTAAAATAAAATAACTATCAGCTATATTTTTTGTCTTCAGCCTGGTCTCTCTGTATAATTTGGTTGGAATGTGATTTGGATTCATTTTTTCTTTGCGTTAGGCATTTTCAATTACCTTTAGAGTTAACCTTTATTTTCTATTTTCTAACTCCTTTCATCACAGTGAAACTTAAAAAGTTCTTCCCCAGGGACTGAACATGGATTTAACATGCGATTCTTCAGAAGAAAATATTCCTGCTGCTGAAACATCAAGATAGCCCCTGGTGGATCACATGACACCAGTTCCTTCCAGTCTCCAAAACTTTCCCAGGAAGGCGGAGTAGAGGGGGTCATTCTGTGTCACTGTGAAGACCATGGTCAATAGAACAAGACTCTTTGGTTTAAACTCCAGCTCTGTCGTATGGGTAAGGTGCTTAATTCTCATATGTCAACCACCACACCTGCAAAATGGGCACGCTACTACCCCCCTCTTGGCAGAGCTGTTGAGAAGATTAAATGGTGGCCTGGGTATATATAAGCCTATGTAAATAAAGCTCCTACCAGGAAGGAGGAGGAGGAGATGGACACTTTCTAGTCCTGCCCAAAGAGAGCTAGAGACAGCCCTATGCCTGGGTTAGTCTGCAGCAGCAGCAGCAGCCAGCTGGGCTCACGGGCTTCTCTGCCAGCTTCCTCTTCTGCCTTCTGCTTGCTTTGGTGTGAGGTTATCAGGCCACCTGGCCCGCTAAACTGGAAGGTAAGCACATCAAATGTGCCTGCTCACCTGCCTGGAGCCAGGCCTTGTTTTTATACTCCCAGGAGGCAGCTGGGGGTGAGAACAGCCCCGCTTATTCTGTCTATTGGCCTCCCCCGCCACTCTGCCATCCTCTAATCCTTCCTGCCCGCCCCCCTTCAGGTGGCTCAGACCCAGGAATTTTAATTGACCTGGAATTTGAAATTTTGTTAACACTGAATCACTGGAGAGATGGGGGGGAGGGTCCAAATGCCTGTGACTTTCAGGTGGGGAGTCAAATCCCCAAAAAGCCAGTCCGTGGAAATGGAGAGGGTAGTAGCATCCCTCCGTCAGCCAAGCCCAGGAAAGAGACAAGGTTCAGGGCTCACCAGGAAGCTTCTGAGCTCTGGAAAACAGAAGACAATGATCCTCTTGGCCTCCAAGCAAGGTGCGATTCAAGTCCTTCATCTTCAAGACAATCTCCCCTGCTTTTCTGAAGGTCCCCCACCACCCACAAACCTCTTCTGCAGTACGGTGGCTGTGACTGCTGAAGGCTGGCCTTGCCGCAGGCACCAGCAGCTGTTCCCACGGCCAGCGCTCCAGTCAATGAGCCGAGCCTCCTGCGAGGCTGGGGTGGCAGACGTTACTGCTCCCACTTTACAGAGGGAAGCACTGGAGGCCCCATAAGGTGAACATCCAGGTATAGGTGTGATCACGTGGGGTCTCAAGCCAAGGGTTCTAAGTCTTAGCCTAAAGCAGTGGTTATGGATCTTCAGCACATCAGAATCCCCTAAAGGACTTACTAATACTCAGAATGAAGCCAGCCACTGTGGTACACACCTATAACCCCAACCTCTCAGGAGGCTGAGGCAGGAAGATTTCAAGTAAGTTCGAGGCCAGCCTTGGCAACTTAATGAGACCCTGTCACAAAGTAAAATAAAAAGGACTAGGAGCTGGGCGTGGTGGCGCACGCTTGTAATCCCAGCATTTGGGAGGCTGAGACAGAAGGATCACGGTTCAGACAGCCTCAGCTACTTAGTGAGGCCCTTTGCAACTCAGTGAGCTCCTGTTTCAAAATAAAGAATAAAAAAATAGGGTTGTGGGTATAGCTTGGAGGTAGAATGCCCCGGGGTTCCATCCCCAGTACAAAAAAAAAATTAGAGATATATCCCAGTGGTAGATGCAGGGGATGTAGGTGTGATGTATGGGGGTGGGGGAGATTTTAGGACAGAGGTTGAGCCCAGCACCTGTGGGTTCAATCACTAATAGGAGGGTGGGGAGGGCAAAATGAGGGCTGGAGGCTGTGGCTGGGTGGTAGGTAGCACACTTGCCTAACATGCATGAGGCCCTGGGTTCCATCCTCAGCACCAGAAGTCACCCAAGTGAGTATTGTGCCAGACAGCGCAAGTCCTGATTCACTGCAGTCAACAATAAGCCTTTACAAGGGTCCAGGTGGGGCTGATGCTATGGGGCTGGGGCCCACACTAAGAACCTCTGTCCTAAAATCCCCTCCACATCACACCTCCTCATTCTGTTAATAAAGAAATGCTTCTGGCAGTTATGGATGGATGGATTTGGGTCTTGTTCAAAGAATCTGTTAATGGCAACATATCTAAAACATAAGGCATAAGCCTCCAGCTGCTGGGTATTTCACACACAAGGGAAGAGCTTGGACAAGAGACTGAGTTATCCCAGGTCCGGGGCCTGAGCACACAGGGTTAATTCTGATCCCTTCTGGGAAGTCCACGTGACTGGGAAGGAGGAAGGTGGAATGATTGCTTATATACAGAGCCATCGAGGTCTTGACTGTGTTAAACCCAATCATTACTTCCAGGTAGTAATGCATTTTAGGCACTGTCTTCTGCTTATGCTCAGCAATGCATGCGTCTCAGAGCGGTGGCCAGAGAAATGGCGAGCCGTCGTATATTGAGCGAGTGATAATGGAATCCAGGAGGTGGAAATTACAAGTCGAAAAGTAAAATCGATGCCCTGACTGTGAAATGACTGAATGCTTGGTGAGGAACCGTGTGGAGGTGCACCCCTTCGCTCCACACCAGCCTCTAAGATGCTCACTAGCTCAGAAGTTCCTTGAGGGCAGGGAACATATTTTAATCGTGGGCAATCATAATCACATCGGGGCTGAAAAGGGCTTGAGAGAGCTTCCAGCCCTGGGATGGCAAGTCGCTTTCATTTCAGTGCCAGCTACCATCGGTTAGCCATAACTGCCTGGAGCGCTGGGCTGAGAAGTATTCTGTTTACACCCCAGGCAGGCCCTAGCATATTCCTGACCGTCCTCAGCCCTCCTCTACCAGGCCAAGGGGGCCTGAGCTGTACTCAAGGTCTATGAACGCGGCAGGGAGAGGGGGTGGCTTGCATCTTCAGTGCCTCCACCCTCTAACTGAAATCAGGCACGTCTTTGCATTACAAACCATGGTCACATCAGCACCACCTGTGACTGTCGCCAGTAGAAACCACAGCTATCTTCAGAGCATATCAGCGTCGCTGCTGCTATCTCCAAAGATCGCTTACACCCCTCACTCGTATGAAATGGTAGTAGTTATTAGATCTGCCACTAAATCTTGTTATTTAATGCATTAATAAAGAAGCACATATATTACTGCCACGCAAAGTTGTTTTTTAATATTTGGATAACTGCATTTTGATATAATTGGTTTCCCCTGTAATCCTATTTTATGCATGTAAATACATTAGTCTAAGAAAGGGTCCATAAGGCTTCACCAGATGCCAAAGGGGTACAAGGCCCGTGGATGGTTAAAAGGCCCTGCCAAGGTTTGCTGCTAGCAAGTCCCATGTGCCCAGGCCTTGCCTGGCCTCAGCTTCAGGCAGAGAAGCCGGTGTGGCCAGTGCAGGCGGCCTTTGGTACCTTGTATTCTTTGCTGTGATTTGGCAGCAGCTGGCAGCTGAGACAGTGAGAATTGGCTGCTCTCCACTCTGGGGAGACAGCTGACCTCGGGGGCTCCCTGGGCTCAGATGCCCAGACGGTGACAGCTCTGGCCCCATGCCAGGCCTCCCCGGTTTGGCCTTCTGCAGCGATGGTCAGTCTGGGTCATGGACACCGCAGCAGTGCAGAGCTTGGCTCCAGCCTTCTCTCTCCTATGGTAACCCGTCCCCTCCACTGGGCTGCTGCCCCCCAGGAACTCGAAAGGCAGGCTTTGCAGAGAGCCTACTGCTGCAGCCGGAAGGCTGCTGTCAGCTCCAGAGTAGGGGACAAAGGCAACCTAGAGATTTCCACCTGGTGCATTCCCGTGAGCTCACCTCCAGTTTTTATTTCATTGTCAAAATGCGTAGAACCAGGCGTGAATCTGATACACACCTATAATCCCCATGAATCAGGAGGCTGAGGCAGGAGGATCTCAGGTTCAAGACCAGCCCCGGCAACTAGCTAGACTCTGTCTCAAAATAAAAAATAAATAAATAAAAAGGGCTGGGGGTGTAGCTCAATGGTAGAATGCCCCGTGGATTCAATCTCTACTGCTGGGGGTGGGGGGCACAGACCCTCCTTCCATTAGGCATGCGGGAGCTGGATTATAGCTTTTAGCACCAGAAGACACCTCAAAAAAATTATCTGTTCTGCACATGTCTGCCCCCACCTGTACTTTGCAAACCAGAAACTGGCTGAGAGAGGGGACATGACCTTCTGAGTGGCCCAGACCTGGGACTAGAAGCCAGGGCTCCAAACCACAGAGCCGGTCCTTTCCCTAACACAGCCTCATAAATAATAAAAGACTTTGGCATCGTAACCATCTGTCTCAGGGTAAGGGCAGTGAAAAATAAAACTGCAAATTCTCCCCTGTTCAAAATCACCATCTGATGACGTGGGGGATCGTGGCCACCACAGCCACCCATTTCCAGGGCTTGTGTACACACTGGATTCTAAGTGGCACAGCCACAAAGTCCAGAGCAAAATATTTGCTTGTTTTTATTTTTCAGGACACTTTGAGGAAATCTAAAAGTGATGTAGGGTGCAGAGTGGAGGCCTGTATTTTCCATCAGCATCACCAATGATGCCTCAAAGAGGTTTCCAAGACAGAGGCTGCTCTGTGACCCAAGGAATCTTTTTAACTGCCTTTCTTTTTTTTCTTTTTCTCTCCTCTCCTTTCTTCTTCTTTTCTTCTTCTTCTTCTTCTTCTTCTTCTTCTTCTTTTTTTCTTTTTCTCTCCTCTCCTTTCTTCTTCTTCTCTTCTTCTTCTTCTTCTTCTTCTTCTTCTTCTTCTTCTTCTTCTCTTCCTCCTCCTCTTCCTCCCCCTCCTTTTCCTTCTCCTCTTCCTCCTCCTCTTCCTCCTCCTCCTTTTTCTCCTCCTCCTCTTCCTCCTTCTCCTCCTCTCTCTCCTCCTCTTACTCCTCCTCCTAGTCCTTTCATCCCTCCCCTTCGTCCCTTCCCTCCCTCCCTCTGATACTGAGGATGGAACCCAGGGGCACTCTACCATTGAGCTACATTCTAAGCACTTTATTTTTTTTATTATGAAACAGGATCACACTAAGTCAAGGCTAGCCTCAAACCTCCCCTCCTCCTGCCTCAGCCTCTCAAGTCGCTGGGAATTACAGGTGGGCACCACTGTGCCTGACAAGTTGGGTCACTCCCCCTTCTGAGAAGGAGGAGAAGACTCTGTTGGGCGATATCACAGATGATATTGCCAGGCAGGCAATGTCGTGAGAGGGGCATTCCCACATGTAGTCCCACCCCCAAGACATAAACCTTAAAAAGAGAGGCATTTCCTCTCCAGCCTCGGGGGTGTTCGCAGGTCTCCAGGAACAGTCCAGCCCCTATCCCTGAGAAGACCACAATAAAACTGGCACCGCGCTCCCTGGTCTCTCTCGCCTCTATACTTCGCCTACTTACAGTGCCCAGCTTCCCCACTGCTTTTCATGTCAACAATCTTGCCTGTGAGACAAGGTTCATTCAGCAGTTGAGACAGTCAAGGAGCTGTAAAAAGCACTCCCCAAATCTCCATGGTTTTGTAGAATGTGCAAAAGGCTTATTTCTGCTGGCCTTACATTCCAATCATAGACATCCAAGGGACAGCCTTTCACAGGGTGACTCAAGGACCCAGGATTTTCCATCTCATGTTGGCCTGGAGCCCGCACAACTGCCATCTCTGCCTCTTTCTCCATATTACCAACTTCGGTATGTGACTTGCAAGGTCAAAAGCCACAAGAAAAGCAAATGGAGGAAAGACAGTGGAAGATTCTCTTGGCTCAAGCACATCACTTCTACCCACTGTCCATAGGCTGGAAGTCAGTCACATGGCCCCAACCTAACCTCAAGGAAGGCTGGGAAATGTAGTCCAGCCTGGTACCCAGGAAAACAAGGAAATAGCAGTGGTGGGAAGAGTGTCCCTGCCACAAATTTCAATGTTATGCTTCTTTCTTAGTAAAAGTCATCTTAGTTGCATGTGACAAACTAGCTTGTGTCATGGGGGCAGGAAATTGTTGGTTAGAGATGGCCTAAAGAATACATCACAGAATCCAAAGGACAGTTGATGAGCAAGTTCAGGAAGGGCTTGATGGGGAAGTGGAGACCAAGGAGATCTTCTCAGTCTAGGAGACCCTGTGGGGTTTCACCATTTTTCATGACTTGACTCATTTATTCAGAAAGAGAATTGGACAGGATGGCAGCTCCATGAGGGCTAGACTTGATTTGTTTGAGTCACAGCTACAAGACCAGACCTGGCATCTACTAGGTGCTCAATATTTCCCGAAGACTGCCATGGCCATTGTACAGATGTAATGGGGCTGGAAGAGCCAGCCTCCCCCTTTATAGGACTGTAGAGGAGTCCTATTGGCCTGAGGTTTTCCAAACTGTTATCATTGCCTCTCTCCCCAACTAGTGCCCCATCTTTTAGCTAAAAGATACCTAGATAACTGGTCTCTGCAGTTGCTTAGACAAGAGAGGCCTCTTGCTCATCAGCCAGAACAAGAGTTTTAATTTGGGCTTTCCAAAATGCAGACCCAGCCACACCTGTGATGCCAGTACTCTGAAGGCTAAGACAGGAGGATTGCAGATTCGAGACCAGGCTCCACAACTTAGCAAGATCCTGCTTCAAAATAAAAAAATTAAAAAGGCTAGAGGTGTAGCTTGGAGGTAGAATGCCTCTGGGTTCAATCCCCAGTACCAAACAAAAAAATAAAAGCAGACCCAGAGACAGGACCTGGGTATCGGTGGTTCATTTGGGAGGTGGGCCCAGGAAGTACCAGTAGGAAAATGAAAAAGTGAGATGGAGAGAGGAAAACAGCCATCAAAGGGTGAGTGTGCATGCTGGTTCCCACTGGACACTGTCAGAGGCTATGTACAGCACGTTTCTAAACCAACCCACCTAGGGCCAAGGAAGCTCGGCTCCCTATTTCCTCATCAACTATTCAATGGTCATTGGCTGAGGGGGCTTAACCCCAACTGCTGCAAGCCTACCCTGCAGACAAGGCACCACGGAAGGCTCTTCAGCAGAGAGACTGGGAAGCCATGGGCGGGGGAATTCACATTGACTCATGTGCCAGGAACTAAAGCCTGGAGCCACGCTCCTCCAGTGTGACCCAGGACCCTCCTTCCACTCAGCAGGCACCAGGGCAATCATCACACACCTCCTCCAGCTCCACAGACCTTCTGAGTATCAGAGGCAGGACCAGGATGGGCACCTATTACAGGTTTTCAAGGTGAAAGATGCCCACCAGAGATTGTTACTTAAAAACTTTCAGCCAGGTGGGGTGGCGCACGCTTGTAATCCCCACGTTTGAGAGGCGGAGACAGGAGGATCGCACAGGTTCTAAGGCAGCCGCGCTGGTTTAAGAGACCCTATTTCCAAATAAAAATATAAAATAGGTATGGGAGTGTAGCCTGGAGGCAGAAGGGTTTCCAGGAACCCCAGTACCACAAAAAAGGGGGGGGGACTTTCAGCCAGGCGTGGTGGTGCACGCTTGTAATCCCCGCGCTTGGGAGGCTGAGACAGGAGGATCGCGCAGGTTCGCAGCCAGCCTCAGCTACTTAGTGAGGCTCTCAGCAACTTAGTGAGACCCTGTTTCCAAATAAAATATAAAAAATAGGTCTGGGAGTATAGCCTGGAGGTGAAAAGCTTCTGGGTTCCGCCCCCAGTACCACACACAAAAAAAAAGAAAAGAAAAAAGAAAAGAAAAGAAAAGAAAGAAAGAAAGAGAAAGAAAGAAAGAAAGAAAGAAAGAAAGAAAGAAAGAAAGAAAGAAAGAAAGAAAGAAAGAAAATCCTTTGGAGCCAGGCGTGGTGGCACACGCTTATACTCCCACCATTTGGGAGGCTGAGACAGGAGGATCACAGCTCGCAGACAGCCTCAGCTACTACTTAGTGATGCGCTTTGCAACTCAGTGAGACCCTGTTTCAAAATAAAGAATAAAAAATAGGGCTCAGAGGTAGAATGCCCCTGGGTTCCATCCCCAGTACCGAAGGAAAAAAAAAAGAAAAGAAAAGAAAACCTTCCAAACTTCTCACTATGGCCCACAACTCCCTCCCCACATGGCAACCCCTACCAACTAGACCCCTGTGTCAATCTCTCTCCATACTTGGCACCCTCTGATCTTGTCCAAGCATGGTCCAGCCCACCACTCCTGTGCCGGCTCTCTCCCACCTGACTGCTCCTCCCTGCCCCCACCCCCTTACCACGTCTAGGCCTCTACTCAAAAGCCCTTCCCTAGCCGGATGTGGTGGCACACTCCTGTGATCCCAGTACTTGGAAGGCTGAGACAGGAGGATCACAGTTTCAAGGCCAGCCTCAGTAACTCAGGGAGGCCCTCTGCAACTTAGTGAGGTCCTGGTGCAAAATAAAAAATAAAATAGGGCTGGGGGTATAGCTCAGAGGTAGAATGCCTCCTGGATTCAAGCCCCTGGACCAAGAAAAAGCTCCCCCTAACCAATTTCTCTTAAAGAGCCCCCCATGCATCCTCCTTGCCTGGCTTCGCCTCTCTGTGTTAGTTATATGACCCATTCATTCATTTTCTTGTCTGTTGCCAGACTTCCCCACTAGAGTAGAAGCAGCCCGACAGCAGGGCATTCGCTGCCTTCTTCACCACTCAATCCCCATACCCAGAAAAAGGGACAAAGTAGCTACTCAGGAAATACTGGTAAGAGCTCACCAGCTTCGTGAATTACTTTGAGGAGTAGTCGCTTCCTCGTACAGAGCAGAGGACATTGGACACAGAGGTTGGTCATCCAAGCCAGCAGGCTCAGACGCAGGCGCACACAATCAACTAGAATGACTCCATCCTAACCCCAGCTCGGCTCCTGGACGACAGGTAGCATCCTTTCCTGCAAGCATTATTGCCAGAATTAAAGGCGCTAATGAAATTCACATAGAGACGCTTGGTATAGTCCTCAGGTATGGGGAGTGCTCGATAAACGCTAGCTTAGAAGTCTTTTTTTCCTGTCGCCAGGGTACCTATAGCCCGGTGCCTGGCACACAGGAGGCACAGGCCATGGGAAAGTAGTTTTGGCCTAGTTCCTGGGTTTTCGAAGGTTTTAAAGAAACAACAATGAAGAGGTAGTCATCACCTAAGATGAGCAAGTGAGAGAGCTGAGGAGACCCATTCCCAGAACCCCAAGCAAGAAAAAGACTAACAAGAATTGCTGAGCCACTGAGCTATCAGTTCCCCCTGCAGTTCCCAAGACTAGGGAAGGCTCTCACACAACTGCTGTCACCCGGAGGGGCCATTTCTTCTTTCTTTCTTTCTTTCTTTCTTTCTTTCTTTCTTTCTTTCTTTCTTTCTTTCTTTCTTTCTTTGTGTGTGTGTTAACGGGGATGGAACCCAGGGACATTGTACTACACCACCAGCCCCTATTTTTTAGTCTTCTTAATATTTTTTTTGAAACACGATGTCACTGAGCTGCAAAGGGCCTTGCTAAGTGCTGAGGCTGTCCGCCTACTGCAATCCTCAGGTCTCTACCTCCCAAATGCTGGGATTACAAGCGTGCGCCATTTTTTCTTCTTATTTAGTGATGGTTTGGGGATTGAGCCCAGGGGCATTCTACCTCTGAGCCACACTCCCAGCTTTTTTTTTTTTTTTTTTTAGTTTTTATTTTGAAACAGAGCCTCCCTAGGTTACGTAGGGTCTTGCTAAGTTGCTGAGGCTGACCGCAAACCTGCAATCCTCCTGTCTCAACCTCCCAAGTACTGAATTTTCAGGCATGCACCACCATGCCCAGACAGCAGGGCCATTTCTTACATGGCCCTTATGAAACTTGGGAAGAAAATGCTCACAGCCTTCAGCATGGCTATTTACTTATGTTTATGAGCAATGCTTTTTGACCCTGACCCCTTAATTCGGAATCTGGTGCTGAGACAGGGTCCAACTTTGTCTTGTTTTTATTTGCTCCTTTTCTGGAACCTTTCTGGGGGTCAGCCAAGAGTGGCGAGATCTCACAGGGACGAGATTATAAGATTTCAGTTGTTTCTTGTGTTTCAACCTCCTTTCTGATCCGGGAGGGGGAAGGAAAACCAGCCCACGTGGGTGACTCAGAAAACAAGCCCAGATAAGAGCTTATTGACAGGCCCAGCTAGCAGGCCCCTCGTTCACACCGCTTCAAAGACAAACACTTTCCGTTTGTCGATTTGTTTTAGGCCTTGCCGAATCTGCAACTCTGTGGCCTTGACTCTAAAAATAAATCTCCTGCAGAAATGAAGAGGCTGTTGCAAAGAGGAAGGCGTGCAAGAGAAGGAAAGGCAGAGGGAGGCGAGGTGAGAGCAGGAGAGAGAGAAACCCAATACCCAAACAGGAAGAAGGGATGTGGGGAAATAGCCCTGGCTGCTTCCTCCCGACCAACAGCTAGGCACATTGCAAAAGCCAACAGCACCGCTGTGGCCTCTGGGGCCAGCGGTTTATCAAACCCAACCCTGGAGGGGAAAAACAGCCCTAGTTGCCATTCTGCCCTCAGTCACCCTGCTGCTCCCCGAGCTCCACCAACCTGCAGTGTCAGCAGCACCTGGGGCTCGTTAGAAATGCAAATTCTCGGCTCTGCATGGTGCTGCACATCTGTAACTCCAGTACTTGGGAGTCTGAAACGGGAAGATCAAGGGTTCGAGGCCAGCCTCTGCGATTTAGCAAGACCCTCAGCAACTTAGTGAAACCCTGTTTCAAAATTATAAACAAATACAAAAGGCTGGGGTGTAGCTTGGCAGTAGAATGCCCCTGGGCTCAGTCTTCAGCAACCCCCCATGCAAATTTCCCAGCCCCTCCCCCAGTCCTGCAGAATCCACATCTACATTTTAATGAGTTGCCCATTGGAGTATGAGAAACCTGGCAGGATCTTTGTATTTTATCAGAATGCAACCCAGCAGAGTCAAATACTCTTAATTCCCCTCCCTTCAGCCAAATGAGAAGCAAGTCCATCCCCTGCTAAGGGGCTTGTGTCACCTGCTAAGGGGTTTGCGCTGAGAACTTTCCTCCAGATAAGGGAGGAAGCATCCAGCTCAGGTGTCTTGTTGGCTACAGTCCTGAGAATATTGCGGTTCCCTATCACCCCCAGGGTCGTTGGCAATATCTTTGACCTGCTATATGCTCGACCAACATTCACAGGACCTCAAGATGCAAACTGGTGACAGAACTTGCCACTCCAAGGGGTCTCTCTGCAATTGTCCTTTGAGTCCCTTCCTTCCCATCCTCCGTGTTCTGTTTCTCTGTTCCCAAGCTGCTGGCCTGAAGTGCTTTCCTGTCTCCTCATCTTTATGAAACTCTATTTCATGGTCTCAGGACTGAGATTTTGATACATGCTGACACCCCCCCCCAAACCACCACCACCCTTCATTCTCCACTCCGCTTGCATCTCACCGACATATTTCAACCTCTCCTACTGTTCTCATCAGTTCTCCAAAGAGACCATCCTTTCCTCCTTTCTGCCTCGGCGGTCATAAACTCGGTTATTTAGTGTGGATTCTGGTTCTCCTCGCTCCTGCCGAGGCCAGGCAGGTGAAGAGCCAGGCCATTGTTTAGATGCTGAGCAGGTGACAAATAGTTATGGTTGCTCTTTGCTGGAATTCTAAATAGTGGCTGTCACTCTTCATTGACTATAAAATGTACAAATGTGAATGATAAGAAAGAACATAACTGTGGCCCATCTTATCAAATTTATTTTAGCTGTGCTTTAAAATCAATTTAATTTGTAAATTATTCATGGCGTGTAGCAACTATTACAGACTTGCACTACCAAAAACCTATGCTTTAAAGATTGTGCTAACTATTTCTAGATATTTTGTGGATGCTTTTTATCATTTTTTATTACAAAAGTAATGCCTATCTATTTTAGAAAATGTGGATACTACAGATAAGCAAAAATAATTATTTCATTATTATCACCTTTAATCCTATGACCAAGAAATAATCACTGTTGACATTTTAGTATGTATCTTTTCAGTCTCTTTCATTCTACACACTCTCTTTCTCTTTCTCTGTCTCTCTGTCATGCGCATATGTTTTCTCTCTCTCTTTCCCTTCCCCTTTCTCTCTGTCTCTGTATACGTGCGCTAGCTTGTCTCCAAAGATAGCCATCATCAATTCCTTCCCTCCTGAGATGGAGCCTCCATGCCCTCTCCCCAGTGTGTTCTGGAGCCAGCTTATATCAGCTCTCCAGAAACAATTATTATGCATCTCTTCCTAACTCTGTTCAGTGACATCATGTTGATGCTTGAGATTAGCCATGGTGGAAAATGCCACCAATTGAGGTTTTGTTTGATTTTGGGGGGGTTCCCAAATATTCTGCTATAAAACATTCACTAGCAAAACCCTGCCCTGGGTATACAGGTGCACAGGGCCAGCTCCGTGGGCACACACCTGAGCAGTGACACCGGGCTCCGTGATCAGAGTGGCCTTGTGACTGGTTTCATGCTCTCTTAGCTCATCCTGACATTCTTAATAATTTTTGTTTGAACCTGTGCTTTGTAAGCAAAGTCCAATGGGCTAACAGAGCATGCGTGTGAGCAAAGGCAATTGGTGCAACATGTATGTCGGCCTTTCTTGTGCTTCCAGTCGCATATTATGTTCATGGTGCCCCAAGCACAGAATTCTGCTGAACCCACACTGCTTGGGGGCTCAATGACACCAGAAGCAAGTACAAGGTAAGCATGTCACATCCTCCCCTGAGGAAGGGGCCAGCTGACAGCCCCAAGAGGCCAGACTTTCCATTTGAAGGGTGATTGTTTTAGATGCACAAAGAAAGCAATGGCATTTGAAAAGGCAAAAAGTAACCAAGAACCAGCTCATATTCCTTTTTTTTTTCTTTTTTCTTTTATTCTTTGTTTTGTTTTTTGTGGTACTGGGAATGGAACCCAGGCCTCATGTATATTAGGAAAGCGCTGTACCACTGAGCTGCACCCCCAGCCCCTTATATTCTTTATTGTGTTAATTTTATGCATTAGCCAGACACCCCTAAAAAGGGAGACACAAAAAGAAAGGGAGACATGGGGCAACCCAGAGCTTCCTTTGCTTTTCATTCCTACTCACTGGACAGCCAAAGGCAGAGCGTCGGTAAAATGTGAGCCTATCAAGTTACTCGGGACACTGAGACAGGAGAATTGCAAGTTCAAGGCCAGCCTTGAAAACTTAGCAAGACCCTGTCTCAAAATACAAATAAAACCCAGACACAGTGGCACCTGCCTGTAATCTCAGTACTTGGAAGTCTGAGACAGGAGGATCACAGGTTTGAAGCTAGCCTCAGCTACTTAGTGAGGCCTTCTGCAACTTAGTGAGATCCTGTTTCAAAATAAAGAATAAAAAAAAAAATAGGGCTGGCTGTAGCTTGACGGTAGAATGCCCCTGAGTTCAATCCCAATACCACAAAAAAGAAAGAGAAAGAGAGAGGGGGAGGGAGGAAGGAAGGAAGGAAGGAAGGAAGGAAGGAAGGAAGGAAGGACGAACCCAGGCACAATGGCACATGCCTGCAATCCCAGCACCTGGGAGGCCGAGACAGAAGGATCAGAGGTTCAAAGCCAGTGTGCAGTAACTTATCGAGATCCTGTTTCAAAATAAAAATAAAATAGCCGGGCGTAGTTGCGCACGCTTGTAATCCCCAAGCTTGGGAAGCAGAGACAGGAGGATGGCGCAGGTTCGAAGTCAGCCGTGCTGGCTTAAGAGACCCTGTTTCCAAATAAAAATATAAAAAAAATAGGTCTGGGAGTGTAGCCCAGAAGTAGAAGGGCTTCCAGGAACCCCAGTACCACCAAAAATAAAAAATAAAATAAATAAAAATAAAATAAAATAGGGCTGGAGGTGTAGCTCAAAAGTCGTACCAGAAAAGGTTCTTTTAGTACTTAGTTCAATCCTCAGTACCAACAAAAATAAAAAAGGATGGTGTAGTTCAGTGGACAAGAGTCCCTGGTTCAATCCCCTGGTTCAACAAAGCAAAGAAGTCAAATAAAACAGCTGAGTTCATGTTGTACAGTATCTCTACTATTCCGGTAAGAACAAAATACATATGCATGTATGCGCAATGAAACACAAATTGTGTCATTCTGGTGATTCCGCATATTAGTTAAACGTTCTTATGTTTGCATTTAAAACTGACACCGCACAATATATAGAAGCACGGCACATTCGTGTTAATAATTTAAATTTTTAATTTTTCTTTACTTAGAAACACATTAACTAGCAAATAAACACCATAACTCAAGAAAGAGCACATGGGAGAAAGGAAGAAGCTTTATATTTTAGTGTCTGCTATGGTTTGAATATTTGTATCTCCTCTAAAATTAATCCCCAGTCAGCAGTATTGTGAGATGTGGCCTTTGGGAGGTGACTGGGTCATGAGGGCTCTGCCCTCATGAATAGGATTGGTGCCTAATAAAAGGACTTGATGGAGGGAGAGATGCCCTTTTTGACCTTTGGTCCCTTCTGCCAGGTGAGGGCACAGTGTTCCTCCCCTCTAGAGGACACAGCAGCAAGGCACCATCTTGGATGCTGAGACAGGACCCTCTCAGACATTGAACCTGCTGCCATCTTGATCTTGGACTCCCAGCCTTTAGACTCATAAGAAATAAATTTCTATTTATAAATGACCTGGTCTCAGGCATTTTGTTATAGCAGCATAAAACAGACCAAGTCAGCCCCTTTAATTATATGGTTTTTTTTTCCTGGTTTTTTAACATGAGACCCTTCCCTTTCCTTTTTCCTCAGGGCTCTTGAAGCCCTGAGCCACCACAAAAAAAGTCTAGACTGCTCTGCTGGAGTAGCACAGTGGCAGCAGATGTGGGAAGCGAAAAGGCCACCTCAGACCTCCAGCCTGGCCCCAGCTGCCTCTTAACTTCAAATGCATGAGAGGCCCCAGGCAAAAGCCACCCGGCTTGGCTGTACTGACCCACAGGATTATGAGAGACAACAATCAACTGTTGTTTAATGTCACCAAGCTTTGGGATGATTTGTTCAGCAGCAATAGATAACTGGAATAATGTTCCAGTTTTATTACCTGTGTTTTTAGATTGCACACAGAAATTAAGAAAAATAAGAGTATATCTCAAAGTTTAATGTGCCTGAGATTTACTGGGGTTGGGAGCAGGGCAGATGCATTCAAACACAGCTTCTCTGCCAGGCGTGGAGGCGCAGGCCTGTGATCCCAGCACTTGGGAGGCTGAGATAGGAGGATCAGAAGGTCAAGGCCAGCAGTGCGAGGTAACTTAATGAGACCCTGTGTCAAAACAAAAATGAAAATAGGGCTAGGGGTGTAGCTCCCAGGTAGAATGCCCTTGGATTCAATTCCCAGTACAAAAAAAAAAAAAAAAAAAAAAAAAAAAGAATGCAGCTTCTCTCATTCCAGTCCCCAAATTTGGACTCAATAGACCTAGGTGTGGCCAAGAAATCGACATTTACCGGTCTCCACATGATTCTGAGGCAGGCTTTTGATGGATCACAGTTGGTGAAACACTGCTTCAGAAGATATTAGTCCACCATGGCAACAGAATGTTGATTTTGGTGTTAGAAGATTCACATAGCTGCCCCAGCTCGAAATTACAAAACTTGATGGTAGCCTGGGAGCATTAACTAGAATAAGGCTAAATCTGCCCGTTAAAGAACTTTCTTCATCATCTATTTGAAAGACATCAGAGAAAGCAACGGAGAGCCTACTGCTCTTCCATGTTAAGCAGAATTTTCAGGAAAAGCATCTAGCTCCTACTGACTCGCTGTAAGTGTACTTATAAGACCATGCATGGGAGTTAAAAGAAAGAAACCACCCATCTTCCATCTGCATCAGACTCTTCCTATCATTGTTCCCCAAAGAGACATGGGAGGCCCCAAAATGCCACTCCGAGTCAATTTTTTAGAGGGAACTAAAACCTCAAGATTATTTTAGGTAGTCATGCTAAAAGGAAAATGATAACACTACAATTCAAATTTCAGTTGGATTGTGATGTAGGTATGGCGAATTCCTGACTCCTAGTATAGCACCCATCTCAGAATGGATGATTGGTAATTTTTCATCAAATGGGTCACTTTGGTTGTCAATAAATTGCAAGCAGCAAAAAAAAAAAAAAAGCTGCAGTCTCCATGTCATGGAGACATTGTTGGATATAATTAGCATTCAGCGGACCTCATCTGATCCTTGTGGGAAATGTCCTAAAAGAGAGAGACGATGTGCGCATCTTGGTGAAATTAATTTACTCAAAGCCTCCTGGAAATGTCTGAATCCCTGGGAAGAAGTTTAGATCTGGCAGCTCTCAGGAAGAGACTTTAGTGGAGCGAGGTTCGATGAGTATCCCCCACTACAGAGAAAGAAGGATGAGGAGTACACCCTGATGCTCAGGTTGGGACCACAAATCCTAAACCAAAGAGCAATTGGGCATCCAAGTGGCATGCAGGGAGGACAAGGATGAGAATTAACTCTGTTCCACGTCATCCTCCTCCTCTGTGAAACAGTGAGAACAGTACATGTCTCCCAAGTATTTCATGAGAAACCCTTAGTACCTGGATTCTCTCATGCTTCAACTTTCTCTGAAGATACAACAGTGTTTGTGAGGAGGAAAACTGGGACTTGGTAGTGTGTCAGTCAGTTTCGGCCACATAACAAACCACCATAAATCTGAAAACAACAGTTATTAATACTTGCTTTGGCATCACTAGATCAGATAATCTCAGTTGGAGCTCGAAAGGGCAGCTCTGCTTTTATTAGTCTACCTGGGCTTGGCTCCTCATTGCAGGCCTGACTCTGCGTCCCAGGGAGATGGGCACTGCAATAGACGATATGTTTGCATCCCCCAAAAAATATATATGTAGAATGCTTAAGCCCTAGGGTTAAGGAGATGGGGCCTTTGGGAAGTAATTAGGTCATGAAGGCATATCCCTCATGAACAGCATTAATACTCTTATACAAGAGACCCCAGAGAACTCTTTTTCCCTTTCCACCACATGAGTACACCGTGAGAAAATAGCCATCTATGAACCAGGAATAGGCCCTCACCAGACACCAAACCTTCTGGCACCTTGAACTCTGAACTCTGAGCAATAAACTTACGTTGTTTATAAGCTACCTTGTCTGTGGTAGCTTATTATAGCAGCCCAAATGGACTAAGAAAGACACCATGCATGGGAGTTGAAAGAAACCACCTGTGTTCCACCTGAATCAGATTCTTCCTTTCTGTCATCATTTCCAAAACAGGCATGGTGGCCCCCAAATGCCACACAATTTGAGTTCTTCAGAGAGAAGCGCTTCTCATGGCAATGGAAGAGATGCAAAAGGGCCCAAACACATGACCACAGTTCAAGGTAGAAGGACAAAAGGAGGAGAACGGTAGAAGTACAGCCCAGAAGCTGGGCCACCTGGCAAAGTCTGGGACCACAGAGAAAAACCAGGGATGTCACCTAGCACAGAGAATGGGGAAAAGACGCGCTGCCTTCTTCCCTCTTCCTGCCCCTTGACTTCTGTCAGTGTCTCCCATTGGCTGAGTACACCCAGAAGCCAGAGAACAAAGGAACCAGGGAAATATAGTTCCCTGTGAGATGGACCAGGGTCCAAAAGGGCAGGCAGGGATCCAAGAGCAAACAGGTGAATGAAAGAGCGGTTACTGGGTCCAAGCCTGTGTGCACAGCCAGGCACAGTGCTGGCCAAGCACTTTAGCCCCCATTAGCAGCACCTCGTAACATCTCCTTAGCTCAGATTCATCGCAGCCAGAGCATCTTACTGGAGACAGCCACAGCTCTCCCTGGGCACCGGAGCAGGCTCAGGTTGCATGCAGGGCAGCCAGAAGGACTGGGAAGGGCCCTCAAGCAGCAAGAACCTCTTCATCCCTTCAGCACACTCGACGCTGTCCCTTAGGCATCCTTGGTGGGACTGGGCCCTGGTGTCCACCACGCTATCTGCTTGTTACCATGTTCTGGTTGACTTCTTTCATTTTTTCTTATACCCACCCTGGTCCCACATCAAATGCTATCCAAGAATCCTTGTCAAGGGCCTACTCCGGGGGAGAAGCCAGTCTAAGACAAACACCCCAATCGAACTCACAGCCACCACCTGGGCCTTCTCAACAGCCCAGGACAAGAGTGGCCACAGCGAACAAGCTCCTGGGACCAAAGGGAACAGGCCCACTCCTCCTATCCATCTTGGGGATCCCCAACTAGCACTATGGCGCTATTTAGCTCCTCCCACCCCTACAGACTAGCTTCCTTTCTATTCCTTCCTAAAGGAGGGAGGGAGAGTAGAGCCAGAGAGTCTTAGGACCCTCTACCACAGACGTCAGGGTCCAACTTGGGCACAGAACATTCTCTCAGAATCTCTCTCCCATCCTACTGACACGCCCCATCATCTGCCCCCAGCACCCCACGGGGAGGCCACCCCTCCTCAGAAGGGAGCGAGTTAAGTGCCACGTTACCAAGGAACTGCCACACTAGCCACCAAAGTGACTGCTCGTTATTTGAACACTTTCTTCTATTTGACTGAATACAGGAAAAATGTCACAAATAGAATATTCATCATCGCCCTCGTGCGCCTTTTCTCCCTGCTTATCTCCCTGCTGTCATGTAGGAAGCCCGGCTTCAGGTTCATTTGGTATGTTGAGTGTGTGCCCAGGGAGGGATGCCGCTCAAAGGTTTGCCTGCACGCTCCGTGCCGTGACAGCCCCCCTCCCCGCTGGTGACACCCCACCACACAAACGCCACTCACACTGACCCCTCGAGGGTAGGACACCGTCTGCCTAAGCGGAGGGAACATAAAGGACCCGAGGAGCCTTCGCAGCCATTTAGTGATTCTCGGCATGTCACTTGTACAGACACCTCAGCTTCCAGAGCTTTTATCCTCAGGTGCTTCTTAGAAGACGCAGGATGGCATCCCCACCCCACTTCAAACACCGTCTGCTTCGAGATCCTCAGAGGGGCTAACGCCGCCTGCCAATTTCTCAGCTAGAGTCATCAGCGCGCAGCGTCTCTCTCTGCCTCCTTTCCATCAGTGCCAGAGACTCTCAGCCCGCTCCTCCTCCAGCCTGGCCCCATCCCGCCGACTGCTGGTGTCGGGCTACAGGGAACTCGTTTCCAGCCCTGGGAAATCAAAGCATTTTATCATCCTGACAATTAAATAGTACGGATATGAGCCAACCAGGGCTGGTATGGCCGCTCCAGGAGGCCAATGAAGACCCAACTCACTTCTCCTTCATTCTTAGGGTGTGACTATCACCCCATGCTTTTGTGATGGCCGCGGGAACTCCAGCCATCGCATCAGAATTTCAGGTTGGATCAAAAGGAAGGACAAAAGCACTTCACCCCACACCCTTCTGCTGAATTAGCATTTCCTGTAAGGTGCGTTCCCAGGAAACCCACCCAAGAATACCAGCTACACCTCATTGGCCAGTCTATGGCATTTGACTATCCCTTGCTCCAGGGAAGACTAGGAACCCTAAGCTCTTAGCAAGGCACATTGCCATGATATATAGAATTGAGGTTCTGAGCAGGATATAGTGGCACACACCTGTAATCCCAGTACCTCGGAGGCTGAGACAGGGAAGATTATAGGGTTGCGGCCAGCCTCCACAACATAACAAGACTTTATTTCAAAATAAAAAAGGGCCAGAGTGTAGCTGGTAGGTAGAACACCCCTGGGCTCAATCCACCCCCCCAAAAAAAAATTGAGGTTCTGTCTACTGATGTTATGGGCTCAGTTTTGTCCTCTCAAAATTCACATATTAAAGCCTAACCCCCACAACTTCAGAATGTGACTACATTTGGTAATAAGGCTTTTAAGGAGGCGAGTAAGTCAAAATGAGGTCGTTAGGTTGGGCCCTAATCCAATCTGACAGGTGTTCTTTTTTTTATTTATTGGTGCATTGTAGTCATACATCTTAATGAAGTACAAGATGGTAAAGGCATATACGAACACATCGCTCATTTAGCCCTTCCCCAGTTCCCACTCCTGACAGGTGTTCTTACAAGCAGAGGAGACTAAGACACACAGGGGCAACCGTGTGGGGCACAGGAAGGAGATGGGCATGTGCAGGTCAAGGGCTCAGAAAAAAGTCAAGCCTGCAGACACCTTGATCTTGGACTTCCAGCCTCCAGAAACATGGCACAATGCATGCCTGTGGTTTCAGGCCCTCAGACTTTGGTGTTTTGTCATGGAGCAGACTAATACAATTAGTAAAGAATAAGAGAAGAGTGGGCATGGGTAAACAATTTCCAGTAACTGACACATTTGGTAAGACCATGTTTTTACTACCTGTGTAAGATTGTGCCTTATTTTCCTAATATTTTGGCATAGTTCTGTATTTTTTTGTTTTATTTTGGTTTGGTTTTGGTTTAGTACTGGAGCTTGAACCCAGGAGCATTCTACTTCCAAGATACACGCCCAGCCTTTTTTTTTTTTTTTTTTTTATTCTGAAACAGGATCTTGCTGAGAGTCTCAATAAATTGCTGAGGCTGCCTTTGAACCTGCGATCCTCCTGTCTCAGCCTCCCAAATACTGGGATTAGAGGCCTGCACCACCTCGCCAGGCTGTGAAGATTCTTTTTAAAGTACCGTATATCAGGCGGTATCCAGAGGACTGTGCCATCCCCACCTTCCTCCAGCTCTCTGCAGCCTCTAGTTCTCTCTTCTCTTTGCATGATTCTCCACCCTAGAAACATTTCCTTAAAACCTGTGGCCTCTTCTGGAATGATTTGAGAAGTATTGAACTAGCCCTCCCTCCCTTCCACTGGCCATAAATTACCTGGAAGTCTAAAGTTGGTGCTTCATTCCTTTGGTTAATCCATTATTCCTGTGAGAGTGAAAATTAACCGGCAAATGATTTCGACTGGATGGTCTGAATTGGCGCTGATGGGGTGAGAGCACAGAGTGGAGCTGGGAAGGGGAGACCAAAGAGCCAGAGACCAGTACAGGGGCCCGGAAGGCCAAGGCGGGGCTACTACCAGCAAAAAGGTCCCTCAAACACTGTGGGCCCCTCCTGCTTTGCTAACAGGGTACGTGGGAGGCTGCTAGGGTGATATTCAAATATTTTCCTAGGATCTGTGGGTGTAGCTCAGTGGGAGAGCACATGCCTAGCGTGTGGGAGGCCCGGAGCTCCATCCTCAGCATTGCAAAAAGAAAAAAAGAAGTAGGAAAAATGTTCCCAGGGACCCTAATGTACCTCTGCTCCATCCAATCCTCTGATATACTACATTTAGACACCTCCTTCCTCCTACCCAGTCACTGTCCTGCTTTTTCTCACCTGCTGCTACAATTCAAATGTGTCCCCTAATTTTCATGAATTAGAAAGTTCATCCCCAAAGTCCTGTGTTCCTGGTCTCTGGAGGTGGGGCGTTTGGGGGGGGGTCTTTGGGATTAGATGAGGTCATGAGGGTGGGACCCCCATGATGACATTAGCAGCTTTTTAAGAGGAGAGAGACCTGAGCAGGCATACTCTGTTTCACCACGTGATGCCCAGCACCGCCCTGGGACTGCAGAGAGTTCCCACCAGCAAGAAGGCTCTCACCAGATGCAACCCCTTGATTTTGAACTTCCTGGCCTCCGGCACTGTGAGAAAGCATTTATTTTCTTTATAAATTACCCAGTCTGTGGCATCCAGTTATAGCAACAAAAAATAGACTGAGCCACCTGCACTTCAAGCTTCTCCACAGGACCCCAGAGGTAGTTGGGTGGGGCTGTTTCATCTCCCCTGGTACCATGATGCTGGTTCCCTCATACGGAATGCCACGAACCTAAGACATTTGCCACTGGCTTCATGACATCTGGCAGTTCTTTCTCTTTCTTCAATTGGCTCACTTTTTGCTTTGATGGAAAACACTTCGAAGAATTTCTTAAGAAAATGTTAAACTCCCCAACTTCTTTCATGTCCAAAAACATCTTGCATTTGCCTTTACAATTAAATTTATTATTATTGACACTGGGATTAAACCAGGGACATTCTACCTAAGAGCTATACCCCTCTAGCCCTTTTTAAATTTTATTTTATTTTATTTTTAATTTTTTTTTTGCAGTACTAGGAATTGAACCCAAAGGCATTCTACCTCCAAGTTATACCCCAGCCAGATTTTATTTCTTATTTTGGAATCGGGTCTCACTCAGTTTTAGAGGGCCTCACTAAGTAGCTAAGGCGGGCCACAAACCTGTAATCCTCCTGTTTCAGCATCCCAAGTACTGAGATTACAAGCATATGCCACCATGCCCAGTGTAAAAAAAAAAATTTTATTTTGAAACAGGATCTCGGTAAGTTGCTGAGGTATGATCCTTTTGTCTCAACCTCTCAAGTACTTGAATTCCAGGTGTGTACCACCACAGCCAGCTTCTATTATTTTGCAGTACTAGTACCCAGGGCCTCCTGCATGCTAGGCAAGTGCTCTACCTCTGAGCCATGTCCCCAGCCCCACAGCTGAGCATTAATTAGCTAGTATGCTGGTGTTTACTTGCTATCTCTCAGTAGAATATCCATCCACCCCTTGAAACTCAACTCCATAGTGCCAGAGCTGGAAGCCTACACACTACACTTCCCTGCAGCCTCCTATAGTGGTTCTACCATTAGAAGGCACTGTGAGGAGACAGTTAAGTGGAAAGGAGGCGCTTCCAGCTTCTGGCTCCAACAAGTTCCCATTGCTGGGTTCTCTTTTCCTGATTGGACCCTGACTGACACAGATTGGTACAGAATTCAAATCTCAAAATGAGCTGGGTGTTATGGCACACACTTGTAACCCCAGTACTCGGGAGGCTGAGACAGGAGGATTGTGGGCTCAAAGCCAGCTGGGAGTGTGGCTCAGAGGTAGAATGCCCCAGAGTTCAATCTCCAGTAACACACACACACACACACACACACACACACACACACACACCCCTCAAAATGGTCTTTCTCCGAGATTTGATAGCATTGCTCTCCCAGGTGTCCAGCTGAGGTCTTTAACACCAGCTTACTACTTCTTATCTTCCTGGAGGATTTGTACTTTTTTTTTTCATTACTCTTGGAATTCAGAAACTTCGATGCATTTAAGTATGCATCTTTTATAATTCTTGTTTGTCATTTGGTCTGTTCTTTAAATTTCAAGAGTGAAAGACTGAAGTCTTTTCCTAGCTCAGGGAAATTGTTTATTCTATTATTATTTTCATTATTTTCTCTCCTACAGGCCATCTGTTCTTGCTTCTGGGAATTTTTATTAGATAGAGGATTGAATTTCAGGCCCTGTTCCGCATCTCTTAATCTTTCTATTTCACTTTTCTTCCTATCTATCTGTCTTTCTTTCTTTGTTTTTTGTTTTATTTGTTTGTTTGTTTTTGTGGTACTAGGGATAGAACCCAGGGGCATTCTACCTTCGAACTACACCCCCAGCCCTAATTTTTTATTCTTTATTTTGAAACAGGGACTCACTGAGTTGCAAAGGGCCTCACTAAGTTGTAGCTAAGGCTGTCCGCGAACCACCATCCTCCTGTCCCAGCCTTCCAAATGCTGGGATTACAAGTGTCATCACACCCAGCTAGTCTTTATTTTTTATTTATTTATTTTTGAAACAGGGTCTCACTGAATTGCAAAGGGCCTCATTAAGTAGCTGAGGCTGTCTGTGAACTGTGATCCTCCTGTCTTAGCCTCCCAAATGCTAGGATTACAAGTGTGAGCCACCATGCCCAGCTGTTTGTTTTTTTGTACTGGAAATTGAACCCAGGAACATTCTGCCTCCAAGCTACACCTCCAGCCCTTTTTACTTTTTATTCTGAAACAGAGTCTCGCTGAGTTAAGTGTCTTGCTAAATTGCTGAGGCTGGCCTCGAACCTGAAATTCTCCTGTCTTGGCCTCCCAAGTACTGGTAATACAGGCATGCACCACCACAGCCAGCTTTTCTTTCACTTTGTGTGTGTGTGTGTGTGTGTGTGTGTGTGTGTGTGTGTGTGTGGTACTGGGGTTTCTGGAAACCCTTCTACCTTTGGACTACACTCCCAGACACCTATTTTTTTTATATTTTTATTTGGAAACAGGGTCTCTTAAGCCAGCTAGGCTGACTTCGAACCTGCGTGATCCTCCTGTCTCTGCCTCCCAAGCATGTGCCACCACGCCCGGCCTCTTTCACTTTTTAAACAGCCTCCTTGTCTGTTTTGAACTTTGTGTGAGAATCTGTCAGCGCTATCATCAATCCAATCTTCAGCTACTGGCTACTGTGTCCCTCCAATGAGCTTCTTATTACATGAGTAATTGCACTTTTTCAAATTTAAAGAACTCTGACATATTCTTTTGACAGCAGTCAGCTCTCTATTTATGGATAGTAGTTTTACTTCATTTAAATATCTCTCTATATCCTGGGAGAATTCTGTGGGGATTAGTTCTTTTGTTTGTTTAGTGCAGCGCCTCTCTTTCACGATGTTGGTTTTCCTCAAATATGTTTGATAACTCTTTACTCTCTGTTCCCGTGTTAGATAGAGGTCTAGGTTTATCTATAGTGGAGGCCAGTGTTTGTTTTCTAGACTCCTGTGGAAAACGCCTGCTGTCTTGGCAGGGAAAGCAAGTTCTGGTTATGGAAGTCCAAACTCTCATGGCTGCTTGGGGTGAGGAAGGAATGGATTGAGCACCTTTTCTTCTGGGTTTTCAGGTAGTTTCTTAGTCCATCTGGGCTGCTGTAATAATGTGTCACCGATTTGGCGGCTTATTAAACAATACACATTTGTTTCTCATGGTTTTGGAGCCTGGAAGCCAAGATCAGGACTGGGTTGTGGGGAGGACTCTCTACTGGCTGCAGACTTCTTTTATATCCTTCCGGGAAAAAGAAAAAGGAAGCTCTCTTGGGCCTCTTAAAAGGACCCTAATCCAGCCAAGCACATGACTGTAATCCCAGGACTTGGGAGGCTGAGACAGGAGAATCACAGGAGGACCAAGGCCAGTGTGCAGTCATTTCACCAGACACTATTTTCAAATAAGAAATAAAATAGGGCTGATATAGTTAAGAGGTAGAACTCCCTTAGGTTCAATCCCTAGTGCTACAAAAAAAAAAAGGACTATAAATCCCATTCTTGGGGATACCGCTTTCACGACCTCATTTAACCCTAATCACATCCTAATAACTTCCCAAATACCCTATCTTCTAATACCACCACATTAGAGGGGAGAGTTTCAGTATATGAATTTGCGGAATGCATGAGCCATCAGTCCATAACAAGTAGTAGCTTGTCTTCCAAGGGTGAGGACTCTCCACCCTATTGGCCACCGCCTGGAGCCATGCCTTCAGCCAGTGTGTGGGAGCATCCTGGGTCACGGGCTCACATTGGAGAATTGTCCTCTCGTGACTTTAGCCAGGAGGCAACTGTCGGGAACCAGCTCCTTGAGAGCAGGAGTCAGGGGCAGCAGCCTTCACTCACTGCCTCACCACAGCCCTTGCCCCACAGCCCTTCCGCACTCCTCCGGCCTCTGGTCTTAAGATTCTTCCAGGATTTTCCCGAAAACTCGCCGTCGAGAGGAAGAGTCCTCTTTTGCCAGTGTAGAATTTTGGAATCCTCATTGTTGCCTCCTAACACACTCCTCAAATTTCTGGTCAACATATAAACACCTTTTCCAGCTTCCCAGCTAGGCTTTTAGTTTCATGAAATATTTTAGTATGAAAAACATCATGTATTTACAAAAGTAGATAAAACATTAAAATGACCGTTTTATTTATTTATTTATTTACTTATTGGGATACTGGGAATTGAACCCAGGGGCACTCTACATCCAAGCTATACTCCCAGTCCTATTTTTATTCTTTATTTTGAATCAGGGTCTCACTAAGTTGCAGAGGGCCTCACTAAGTAGCTGAGGCCAGCCGGGAACCCGTGATCCTCCTGTCTCAGCCTCCCGAATGCTGGGATTACAAGTATGCGCCACCACACCAGGCTATAATGACCATTTTATTAAGTCAAATATGTCAGTCACAAAAAAAAAAACTCCTGAAGGATTCCACCTATCTGAGGTAACTAGGGTAGTCAAATTTATAGAGATAGAAATTAGAATGGATGATGTATGAATACAGTGCACCAATAAAAAAATTTAAAAAAAAACTCAGAAATTAGAATGGCTTCCAGGGGCTGTGAGGATGGAAAAATAGAGTTATCTAATGGACATAGAGTTTCCATTTTGTAAGATGAAGAAGTACTGGAGATTGGCTATAGAACAATATGGATATGTTTAACATTACATAGTTAAGATGGTAACTTTTGCATTATGTATACTTTACTACAATTAAAGAAACAAATATATATAATATATGTTATAATGACTCTCTTCCACAAACCCATCAACCAGCTTCAACAAATATCAGTTGGTTCATCTGTAGCCACACTCACCCTCCCCCCCACATACTCCTCCACACCTTTACTTGTTTTTATTTTTTCTGTCAGTTTGGTGGAATTGGAAAGGGGAAGACAAGTGATAAGTCAGCCATATTGAAACACAAGCTTGTTTCTTCATAAATGCTTGAGGAGATTATCAAAGCCTGGTAAGAGATACATGAGCATTAATTATACTATCCTCGCTAGTTATATGTTTAAAATATTCCTTAAATTTTTTTTAATAAAATCAATGTTTAGCCGGGCGTGGTGGCGCACGCTTGTAATCCCTGTGCTTGGGAGGCGGAGACAAGAGGATCGCGCAGGTTCGAAGCCAGCAGCGCGCGCTGGCTTAGGAGACCCTGTTTCCAAAAATTTTTTTTAAAAGTATAAAATAGATCTGCGAGCATAGCCCAGAGGTAAAAGGGCTTCCAGGAACCCCAGTACCACCAAAAAAATAAAATATATAAATAAAATCAATGTTTGAGGAATGAATGTACTGAATGAAATATTTTTTTCAATATATTTCTTTTTTTTTTTTTTTGGTGGTACTGGGGTTCCTGGAAGCCCTTCTACCTCCGGGCTACACTCCCAGGCCTATTTTTTATACTTTTTTATTTGGAAACAGGGTCTCCTAAGCCAGCGCGCGCGGCTGGCTTCGAACCTGCGCGATCCTCCTGTCTCTGCCTCCCAAGCGCGGGGATTACAAGCGTGCGCCACCATGCCCGGCCTAATATTTCTAGCCCATTGATTCTCATACCGCAGGAGTGTTCTTCCACATGTTTGAATCATTGAGGACATGTGTCCTAAGACAACTTTGAAAGTGGAATGGTTTGTCCAAGGAGAAGAGTGTAGAAGCAGGAATAAAGTGGGGAGAGCCTCACCTCCACTGTCCACCAACTGTTGTCACCCCCAGTCATGCCATTCTCCTGGCCAGATAGAATGTTGACCTTCAAGTTCACCAGGAATCGGCATAAATCCACTGATGCACAGGTAGTTTCACATTCCCCTTTTATACTATATGGCCCAAGGGTCTTAAGAGTAATCTTACCATTGAATTTTTTTTTATCATTTGTTTGGGTGTTAGGGATGGAACCCAGGGCCACTCTCATGCTAAGCGCTGGCTCTGCCACTAAACTACACCTTCAGCCCCAACATTGGAAATCTGAACCTTGACTGGGTACTTGATTATATTAGAGTTAATTATAGCTGAATGCACTGGTGCATGCTTGTAATCCCGGCCACTTAGGAGGCTGAGGCAGGAGGATCAAAAGTTCAAGGCCAGCCTGGGGAACTTAGCAACACCCTGTCTCATAAATGAAAATGGAATTGGGTAAGGGCTAATTGGGTGATGTGTGCATGTATGCCTCCACCATCTTGTACCCCATTAGGATTAATGACTACAATGCACCAAAAAATAATTTTAAAAATGAAAATGGAGCCAGGCATGGTGGTACATGTTTGTAATCCTAGCTCTTGGGAGGCTGAGACTGGAGGATCACAGGTTCGTACCCAACCTCAGCTACTTAGTGAGGCCCTCTGCAACTTAGTGAGACCCTGTTTCAAAATAAAGAGCTCAAAGGTAGAATGCCTCTGGGTTCAATTCTCAGTATGATTGAAAGAAGGAAAGAAAGAAAGAGACAAAGAGACAAAGAGAGAGAAAGAAAGAAAGAAAGAAAGAAAGAAAGAAAGAAAGAAAGAAAGAAAGAAAGAAAGAAAAGAAAGAGAAAGAAACAGGCTGGGGATGTAATTCAGTAAGGGAACATTCATGTGTGAGGCCCTGGGTCCAATCCCCAGTACGAAAAAGGAGGGCTAATTATCATTTTTTAAAAACTACATATCACCTAAAGGTAATTGTGGTTATATCCTCTTTCATTAATACATACTAAAATAATTATGGGCAAAATAATATGGTGCTTGAGATTTGCTTCAAGATAACAAAGGAAGGTGGATATACTCAAACATGTTCACCCAAAGACACACCCTAGAACAATCATAGCAGGTGTTTATAATGGCCCCAAACTGGTAACCCAAATACCAAGTGAAAAGAGACTGGATGAACTTCAGCTCATCCATACAACAGGACACCACTCAGATAAAAGGAAAGCCAAGAATGATGGCACACACTTGTAATTCCAGTACTTGGGAGGATCACAGGTTTGAAGACGGCCTCAGCAAGTAGTGAGACTCTGATCAACTTGGCAAAACCCTGTTTCAAATAAAAATTGAAAAATAAGCCAGGCGTGGTGGCGCACACTTGTAATCTCCACACTTGGGAGGCGGAGACAGGAGGATCACACAGGTTCGAAGTCAGCCACACTGTCTTAAGAGACCCTGTTTCCAAATAAAAATAATATAAAAAATAGGTCTGGGAGCATAGCCGGGAGGTAGAAGGGCTTCCAGGAACCCCAGTACCACCCCAAAAAAATTTTGAAAAATAAGGCTAGGGGTTAGATCAGAAATAGGATGCCCCTGGGTTCAATCCCCAGTATGAATGAAAGAAGAAAGAAAGGAAGAAAGGAAGAAAGGAAGAAAGAAAGAAAGAAAGAAAGAAAGAAAGAAAGAAAGAAAGAAAGAAAGAACTACCAGCCCACATGCAACCTGGATACATCTCACCAACATGATGCTGCTCATAAGAATTCACACTTAAAAGTCCATACTGCAGGCCGGGCATGGTGGCGCACGCTTGTAATCCCCGCGCTTGGGAGGCAGAGACAGGAGGATCACGCAGGTTCGAAGCCAGCCATGCGTGTTGGCTTAGGAGACCCTGTTTCCAAATAAAAATGTAAAAATAGGTCTGGGAGTGTAGCCCGGAGATAGAAGGGCTTCCAGGAACCCCAGTACCACAAAAAAAAAGTCCATACTGCATATTATAGTTTAGATTTTTATATGTCCCTAAGACCTCATGTGCTAGACAAGGCAGCCATGTTGGAAGCAGGACTTGGTTGCTGGGGAAGGGTCCCTGGAAGAGTGGCTGATGAGTGTTTTACCCTGCCAGCTTCCACATCTTCTGTCTCCTCTGGTTCCTGCTGCCATGAGCTGACATAAACTCTCGCCTACTCTCTCTGTTCCCTGCTATGATGCCCTGAGAACCTGCAGCCCTGGCTCCTGCTTGGAAGCTGATCTAATATAGGCTGAAATTTCCAGAACCCTGGGCAAATAGACCTTTCTTTCTCTAAGTTTTGTTAGTTGGATGTTTGGTTCGTAGCGGTGAGAACGCTGACCAGAACACCAGACTATTCCACGTATATAAAGGTCAAAAATGTGCAAAATTCATCTATGACATTAGAAGTCAGCATAGTGGTTGCCCTAGGAGAATGACAGAATAATAACTAAAAGAGGGCCTAATGAGGCTTCTGGGGGCTGGTTATAACCAGTTCAGTGCCCTGTCCTGGGGGCTGATTCCACAAGTATGCCCAATGAGTGAAAATGTGCTGTGTCTGCTTCTGGTATGTGTACTTTTCATGTATATTTTACTTTGATTAAAATTAAAAATCATTATCACACAGAAGGAGAATATGGATAGGATAAGGTTGATCATGGGTTCATGGTCATTGGGTCATGGAAAAGGATGGTGTTTTAGTCTACTTTCAGTTATATTCAAATTTCTCCACAATAAAGTAACTTTATTTTATTTTACTTTATTTTTATTCTTATTTTTTACAGAACTAAGGATTAAATCCAGGGGTGTTCTACCTTCAAGATATACCCTCAGCCCTATCTTTTTATTCTTTATTTTGAAACAGGGTCTCACTAAGTTGCAGAGTGCCTTACTACATAGCTGAGGCTGGCAGTGTACCTGCAATCCTCTTGTCTCAGCCTCCCAGGTACTGGGATTACAAGTACAGGCCATCACACACAGCTAATAAAGTAACTTTAAATGATCTTATTTGTGAAAAACATGATTTTCCAATAAAAATGTGGGAAGTTTGTGATTCTTGTTTTTAATTGGAAGATGGGGGTGGGAGGAAGTATCCAAATGTGATGGCCCTCAATCTTGCTCTCACTTCCCTCATCAACTGCTCGCCATGGCCTCAGGACGCAAGCCTGTATATTCAGGGACAATTGTTTTCACAAGCAGAAAGCTGTCCAAAGCTTCCATTAGTCACTATGCATTTTTATTGATTTATATCTACCTTGTTCCAACAATGTATTTAAGTTTTACAAAGATGCATGCAATGGAACAACATAAAAAAAATTACAAGTAAATAAGAACAAATGAGGTGAAGGGAAAACAAGAATAAAAAAGTAAGATGGAGCCAAAAGTGAGGTCTCCAAAATACCTGCCACAAAACCCTCTGAGTCAGAATGCAAGTCCGAACCGAAGTTCCCCGGCAGCCTCAGTGGAAAAAGACCAAGCATACTGTGATTTACAGAGTCAGTGATAGAAAACCAAAGCAGACAATCAGGAGAAGCCCAATTGTTCCTAGCATGGAGACTAGAGAGGCAAGCTTGCACCACAGACTACCGTAAATATATCATGAACAACCTCCTGACATCACATACAGCAACAAAATGCACAAGACTGTCTTCTCCACCTTACACAGCAACAAAAGCAAGGATGCTGTTCAGTGGGGACAAGATGGGGCTTCACATGGAACAGACTTCAGAGTATCTCAAGCAAAGATCTGTAGCCTGGAAGCCACACCCCAGGCCTTAGGAGGTCCAGAAATCCTCCACACAGTAGACGAAAGTGTGTGCAGATGTCGATTTTCTCTGGGGAATGGGCCGTAACTTTCATTACATTCTCAAAGGTGTCAGCAAATCCAAGAAAAGTGAAGAGCCACCCACATGGAGGAAAAGAGGCTGCACGTGCTTCCAGACTTCTCCATAAACACTGCTTCCCTCTGGCTCCTGGCCCATGACTTCTCAGGGTAGCCAGTGAGAGGTAGAAAAGGAGGTTTAACATTGAAAGGAGCTGGAGGTCAGACTCGAATCCTCCTGCAGGACTGAGCTGAATCAGAACCAGTGTGCTTCTAGAAGGCCCCACGGCCCTGCTCTGATTGCTGCCTCGGGACTGGGTAACTTAGAAATGACTGAGTGATCAAGGTACCATCATGGTTCCAGGCCATCAAGCAGGGCTAAAATAATCTCTGCCAGAAGAATTTTTTTTTCTAATTGAAGACAATGATAACTAAACACCCACCTAAATCGCTTTTTAAAAGTCATTAGTCTTTGATCGTGCGACGTCCTAATGAATCCTCCAGGCTCAACTAGTGCAAAATGTGCTCCAAGGTGACTCAGGTGATTAGTTGCTGGGGTTGTAAGCCAAGCACCAGGTGCAATCCGGGGAATCCCTACCACAAACAATGACTTTGGATGCGGAACAATTAAACTGTAGTTCTTTCTGCCAATAATGAGAGAAGCTGTTTACGAGAGTTATTCCTGGGTGTCATTCGTGTTAATAACAATAGCTAGCACATTTTAAGCATTTATTACATTCCAGACACTGCATTTTCTTATGGGATTCTTATAATAATGTGCTAATTGACTAGCCCAGTAAGCCCATTTTATAGATGGGCTATATGTAATATTGATGATATAAGCACAAAAAAATACTATATGCATACAAACACTGTGAACCCCATGGCACCTGAGTGAGGGATCCTTTTCTTCCCCCTTTGGGAGAGGAGGGAATATATATTCAGACAATTCAATTAACATGACCCAAGACTCAAAGCAAGTGGGGCCCAGAGGCAGGAGTCCCAGAGAAGGCCACCTGACTCTGATGGTGCACCCCTATGCCTGGCTCTGGCTGAGTGAGTGAAAAGTGGCTGGGACGAGAAGCCAAATTTGTCATTTGCCTGGTTTAAATCTTCCCAACAACCCTGAAAAGCAGGAAACATTAACATTAGTCCCATTCTGCAGATGACAAAGCTACTTACAGAGTAGCTATCATATCATGAGTGCAGAGTTGGAGTTTGAGCCCAGGCACCGTTTCTGGTAGGCAATGCTAGAAGGGAGAGGGGGTCAGAGCAGAGCAAGGCAGGGATTTGAGTTCAGAAATCAATAGCACTCCAGTATCATTCATACACCCATTAATCAATCCATTCACTTACACATTCATTTATTTATTGAGCACCTCTGTGTGTTACACACTATGAAAAGGCTTATCCTATTAGTACTGCCCTTAAGAAATTTAATACATATCAGGGGGAAAAAATGTATGCGTCCCAAAAGGAACATTCTAGCAAAGAGAATGGCAGGAGCAGAATCCATAGGCAGGGGAATGGCAGAGTTCACTACAGGGAACAGACCCTTCTTTGGGTATTTTAGTAGAAAGGGATGTAACACAGACAGCGGAACATTAACAGCGCCATTGGAAGGGCTGTGAAGAAACTTATTCCAGCCCTCCAGAAATGACCCCCAGGACACAATGAGAATGACTCCTCAGACACAATCAGAAGAGTAGGGATCAAGGAGGCGCGACGGAGACAAATGAGTTCAAGAAAATAGTCAGAACTGTGATCCAAGGATCAAAAAGCTGCTGATACCCAGTTCAGGAAATTGAAAAGTGAAGCCTGGCTGCCGCCGACAGTTCTCGCCACCCACAAAGCTGGACACTGGATATCAGAATGCTGCCATACAAAATTCCAGGTCTCTAGGCCTTGCTTACATATAGAAAAAACAGCCAAAGATCAAGGAATGTCAGTGACCTGCACCTCACTGCCATCTTCCAAACCTTCAGCAGTCAGAGCACACACATCCACCTGGTGGGAACGATTTCTCTCCTGAACTCTAGTTGCAAGGGAGTTTGGGAAAGGTGATTTTTTTTTCAGCTTTCTAGCTTCTGCTCTTTGGAGAGGCACAGAGATAAAGGGGCAATGTAGACGCCAACAGTGTGAGTTGCTAAACCACTCCTATCCCTCGAAAAAGAAGAAAGCCCTGAATTGTAGCAGTTGCCAATTCCCATGGTGTAAATACTCTAATAGTGGCCGATTTCAACCTACTGATGCGATGTCACTGAACTCAGAGTTGGGAAGAGCTATATACAATTGGCACTCACAACTAGATACAAATGAGCTCTAGTTCACAGCTTTTAACAGGTCATATACAACTTATAGAAGGGATGGAGGTAAGAGAAGGACTTGGATGCCATATTTGTTCCAATTTGTGTGTGTGTGTGTGTGTGTGTGTGTTATGTGTGTGTGTGTGTGTGTTAGTAATTGAACTCAGGAAGTTCTATCTCTGAGCTGCACCCCAGCTCTTTTTGTTTTTTGTTTTTTGTTTTTTTTTTTATTTTGAAGCAGGGTCTCGCTAAATTACTGAGTCTCACTAAGGTGCAGAGGCTGGCCTCGAACCTGCCATTCACCTATCTCAGCCTCCCAAGTTACTAGGATTACAGGTATGCACCACCACTCTCTGCTTCTTTGTTCTCACTCAACTAAAGCAGGTTCCCCACTCATGACCAAAGCAGTTCTGTTTTGCCCGCCACACTGTATGCTAATCACAAGTTTTGCAAAGGAGAGAGTTTGTTCATGAAGCACCAATCTTGTGGAGACTAAAGAACAAGCCTCAAATCTGCCTCCCTAGAGACAGGATTTAAGAGTATTTATGGGATAATAAAGCAGGTGGTCTGAGGCATGGGGAAAGGCGACTGGAAGTAAAGAAGAGAGATGTAATCAGTGGTCTGTGCATTCGTGATCCAACTTCATGGCTCTTCATAGTAAGCACTTTTAAAAACTGGCTGTGTTAGCACGACCTGTGTGTGGGGCTTTATCCTTCTGACATCAAAAGGTCACCCATCGGACACCTGTACTGCCCAAGTGAAGGGATTGGTGATTTCAACTGCTTTTAGAGCTAATGAAGGCTACCTCCCAGTTCCTGAAAAACAACTTAAACAATCGTTACCATGGTGACCATACATCAGAGGTGTTATCTATAGCAAAGCTAGTAGGGGTCTATTTACTTTATTGTCTAGCTAAGCAACGGTCTAAAGCCAGTGATTAAAGTAAGTAATAACTAGAAGCAAGTGAAGCTAGAGAGTCTCTTCAGGTTTCCCTCAGTTTCAAGCTCTTGTCCAATATCCCCCCCATTGATGGCTGCCTCATGTAGGCTGCACTGGCTTCTTGTTCAATGCTGAGAACCTGATCTGTGCTGAGTGCAGCCCTGCAGGAGGCAAGAAACTCAGAAATTGGAGCTTTCCCACAGATGGGAGACCCACCCCAGTGCTGCACTTCCAAGGACCTGGCAGACTTAGGTTTCATCATTATCCATTTTCCCCCAAATTTACACAAGTGGAAGGGAAGTGGAGGACACCAAGTGACAGAGCCTATCAGGAGACTGTTTGCTGACCAGTTTAAAAAAAAATCTTGGCCAGAAGCAGAGAACCTTCTGGGCTCTTCTCTTCTGGAAGAAAGGGAGGAGATTTTTGTTTTTGTTTTTCTATTGAGTTGGAGAAAAAAATCCTCAAGTTCAACCAGTGTGAACTACTGAACCAAAGAAGGTAAACTTCAACAGAAAAAAGAATTAATAAACAATCTTAATTCAATTGGTTCTGTGAATATAGGAAAAGGAGGAAGTAGTTTTATATTTTAACTAACAAAACCAAACATTTTGTGACTAGGAGCGAGAATGAACACAGTACCACAGGGGACATTGCTGGGACCTCCCGACACAGCCCAAGCTAGGAAATCTGGCCTGGCCTCCTTGTGAAGTTCTAATTGGCTTGGGCCAACAGTAGTGTGGGAACCCGAAGGGGGGATGCCATATATAAAAAGTTACAGGACAGTTCATCTACCTCAAGTGTCTTACAGAGGGCACCTCTTGAATTTTAACGACCAGAGTTACGACTGGGCAATTAACCCCGTGTGCAGTCACCCTCCACCCACGACAGCTACAGACAAAAGGCAGAGAAGGTAGCAGCCTCCCTGGGGTTGGTTGAGTTAAGCCAATACCCTTCTCCTGGGCAGAAGTAAAGAGCTTTTCTTTTCCCACCAGGGCCTCCAAAAAGGAAGCACACCAGCAAAAGAGCTAGTGTATAACTTGCTGTTATTTTTTTTAACTCATCTTGTTTCATTCAAATGCACTATAATTTTAAACGTTTGCAGGACAAGTGGTTTAAAAATCCCTTTAAAATCCGAAAGACCTGAAGCAAGTTTTAAGCTGCTAGGAGTGGTGGCTACTTAACCAATAATAATTAGCTATTTGACACCAAAAAAAAAAAAATCACTTTTTTATCCAGGCCAACAGAACAGCGGGGGAAGGAGCTAAAGTTTCCAAGGCAATCCTCTGCTCCAGGGAAGGCAGCAGCCGGGAGAGGGATGATGCAGCATCCTGGAAATGGGTAGCATTTTGCTATCTGTTCCCCGTGCTCCTCTGGCCAAAGCAGAAAAGAGGGGGGCGGGTGAGCATAGCCTGCAGCTGAGAAAGCCCCTAGTTGCAGAGGGCAGCTGTTGATCTTTGTAAAATCAGAGTGACAGTGAGGATAATGAGGATGGAATTGAAGATGTCCTAATTTCTAATACAGTGGCTTCCAGTGCCCAAGCTGCCATGAAAGCAGTTGCGCAGACAGACAGACGGGATCGGATGGCATATAATCCCAAGGCTCAAGAGAACAAAAAAACAATTTATTAAGTTGTGGATCCCCCCCCAACCCCTTCAAGTCATATGCTGCGAGGCAGGGGCTCTCTTGTCCTCTTTCTAGGGCTTGCATGATCCTGGCCCTCCTGGTTATATACTACCATAGACCGCTATGTGGGGTTTAGTTAAATAATTTATGTGATTGTTTTAATAGAAAGTTCACTCTTTATAGGAAAATCAATAATGGCTACATCGTGTCCTACTTTCGTGCTGGCGTGCGTTGAATCTATTCCCTAGGAAAACCGCCCCCATTCCCACCCAGGATGGGTATCCGGCAAGCAGAGTTGGTGCTCTGAGCTGGAAAACAAATATTGAGGAGGGTCACCCCTCTAGGAGTGAGTCTAAACCTTTTGAGCAATTAACAGTATGACCACGCAGGCCCAACCCCATAGTACACGCACCAACAATGGAAGTCACATGTCCCCAAGCTCAGAAGGGTCCTGTGCTGGGATCTGATCTCCCATGGTGAATACAACGGATCCCTGGACTTCAGGTCTGAAGACTCAACCAACCGCTGAAGGGAAGTATTCAGAAAAATGTAGCATTTATACTGAACATGTGCAGACTTTTTTTCTTGTCATTATTCCCTAAATGATATGGTACAACAACTATCTATGTTGTATTGGGTATTATAAATAATCTGGAGATGATTTAAAGTATACAGGAAGGTATGCATAGGTGCTATGCAAAAATACCACATTTTATATAAAGATCTTGAGCATTCAAGAATTTTGCCATTTGAGTTTGTTTGTTGGGAGAGGAGACTGGAGCGGGGGAATCCTGAAATCAACCACCTGCAGTTACCAAAAGACATTATAATTTAATCTTTTCCTGAGTGCGTGGTATTGGGGATTAAACCCAGGCATGCTCTACTTCTTAGCTACACCCCCAGTCCTTTTTAATTTTTTAAAAATAGTCTCCGTAAGTTATTCCAAGCTGATCTCAAACCAGCAATCCTCCTGCCTCAGCCCTCCATGTACTCAGATTATAGGCCTGGGCCACTGCACCTGGCTATAATTTTGTCTTCTTTAAGTAAGGTCCAATGGGGCAATAAAGCATAAGCTGAGGGCTTGGAGCTTTGGGTCATACGCAGTCTCCATTTCCTCCACCGCCCAGCCCCACTGGGAAAGGCTCTTGGCCGCCTGCTCCTTACCTTCTGGTGCCCTGGGCCTACCCAGCCTCCTCCTCCACCTTCACCCCCACACACAGCTGCTGCCACTGCTCTCCACCCCTGAAGGGAAGGCACAGGTGCAACTGGTGCTTCCAGGATGACATCCAGGGAACCACTTGGCCAAAGGGGAGCCCTTCGCCCACCCACATACTAGACTGCAATCTCTCCAAACTCACCTTTCCTCTTTGGCTGGAAGCAGCACTTTCCTGGAAGAGGAGACAGGCTCTCCTAGCCTCTATCCACTGCTCTGGTAAAGAAAGGCAGCCCAAGATGGCTAGTGGGTTGCTGGTGCAGAATCAGTCCAGAAGCAGAGCCCCAGGAGCTACACTTGCCCAGGAGGATTACCTATGAGGAAACAAGATGGTAGGTAGCAAATGCAAAATGTCAAGGACAGCTATGAAAGACACAGCAGAAGAAAGGGGGAAAAGGTTTATATTTTAGTATCTTTGATGGCACTAATTTTTCCTGCTTTTTGAACAAAGGGTTCTAAATTTTCATTTTGTACTGACTCCTGTAAATTAGGTGGCTAGCTCTGTCACCATGTATTTTTGTTCCTAAGGACTTTTTGCTCCTTTTTTTTTTCTCCTATTTTGCTTCTCCGAACTGCCACACATTCTAGATTGGCCCATATCATTTTGCTTCTCCGAACTGCCACACATTCTAGATTGGCCCATATCATTTGAATAATTTGCCCTTCGTCCACTTGTACTGGGCCCCAGGGCCTTGGGAATGAGCATTCCTTAGCCTATGTCCTGGCCTTTCTCATCCAAAACCATGGCTGGGTGCTCCCAGCAGGACACCTGCCCAGTAGTAAGCTAGTGAGTGATGAAGAGGCAGGGGGTGTAGCTCAGTGATAGAGTGCTTGCCTAATATGTGTGAGGCTCTTGGTTCTATCCCCAGCACATGGAAGGAAGGAAGGAAGGAAGGAAGGAAGGAAGGAAGGAAGGAAGGAAACAATGAAGGGGTTGACAGCCCTGACTGGGAGCATTTGCCCAATCCCAAGGTGTAAATACTCCCACCATAACTGATTTCAAGCTGCCATAATGCAACATTACTGAGGCCAACTAAGGAAGAGATGCACAGTCTCCTCCTGTGCACAGGTAGGAGCTGGCTTCAGGACAAAACACTGGCTCCACATCCCTCAGCCTTAAACCAGGACCACGGGAAGCAGAGAAAATGGCTCCAGATGCCTGGAGGTCCTGGTATAGAGATAACAAAACAAAAGCATTTTCTCCTACATGAAAGGTTTACCACCTTGGTGGCACAATAGGGAAACTTTAAAAATCAATAGGGGAGCTTTAAAAATCAGCATACCCAGCCAAGGTACAGGGGCACACACCTGTAATTCTAGTACTTGGGAAGCTGAGACAGGAGAATCACAGGTTCGAGGCCAGCCTCAGCACCTTAGCAAGAACCTGTTTCAAAATAAATCAGGCTGGAGGTGTAGCTCAGAGGTAGAATGTCCCTAGGTTTAATCTGCAATATCACACATGTGCACATGCACGCACACACAATCTTGCACACCCAGGTGTTATGGTCTGAATGTGTCCCCCAAAGCTCATGTGTTGGAAATTCCCAAAGTCACATTCTAATGGTACTGAAGTCTTTGGGAGGTAATGAAGTTCAATGAAGTCCTAAGGGTGGGGTCCCCATAATACTATTAAGGGCTTTATGAGAGGAAAAAGAGCCAAATGTGAAGGCTATAGTCCAAGCTACGCTGGGGCTGAAGCAGGAGGATCACTTGAGCCCAGGTGTTTGACACCAGTCTGGGCAACATAACTACACTTTATTTCAAAATAAAGAAAAGAAAAAGAAAAAAAGTGGAAGACACACTGGAACACTTGCTTGTATCACCACATGATGCCTCTGCCATGTTATGATGTAGAACGAAGATGCTCACTAGATGCCAAACAGGTACAGGTACCATGAGCTTGGACTTTCCAGCCTAAGTAAACTTCTATTCTTTACACATTACCCAGTTTCTGGTATTTCATTATAGCCATTGAAAACAGACTAAAACACCAGGCTACATCCCAGAACAGCATGAGGGGCAGGTGGACCAGGCAGCAGGTGATCTCAACGTGAGAGCAAGTTGTATGCTAGGGTGGATCAGTGGTTATTGCACATTTGTGCACAGCAGAATTCCCTGGAGGGCTTATTATGAGGCCCATTCTTGAGCCTCAGAATTTCTGACTCTGTGGCCTGGGGTGAAGGCTCAGGAGGGGCATTTCTAACAAGTTCCCAGGTAATGTAGATACTACTGGTCCAGGGACCACACCTTGAGAACCACCATCCTAGAAAAATCCTGCCTGGAACCAACCATTCTAATTAACAAGGAGCCAGATGTAAAGCCTTATTTGCTTAATTAAAGGCTATGGAGTTCGTGTTCGCAAAAAAAATCTCCCTTCTTAAAGAAGCTGTAGGGTAAAAGTGAGAGGCAAGAACCTGGTAGTAAAAAGTGACATATGTCACAGCTCAGCCACAGAGGCCTGGTCAATCAACCCTAGGTGGTCACCTAGAAGGACTTGCTGCCTGGCGGGGCTGCCTGAAGAAGAAACAAAGAGAAGGGGCCATCCCCTTCTCCACGGACTGCTGGCCAATTTGGCTTCATCAATTCACCCCAAGGACATCTCAGCAGCCCATGCCTGGCTTCTCAATTCCATTGGTAGGGTCTTTTCTGCATTCACCTTGCTTCCAACTCACCCTCAGCCCCTTTCTCCAACCGAAATAAGAAGCCACAATTGGCAAACAAAATCTAAATGATAATTCATAATAATAATAATAATAATAATAATATCAAGCTGGGCATGATGGTTTATGCCTGTAATCACAGTACTTGGGAGACTGAGACAGGAGGATCACAGGTTTGAGACCAGCCTCAACAACTTAGGGAGTCTCTCAGGAACCTAGTGAGACCCTGTTTCAAAACTATATATATATATATATATATATATATATATATATATATATATATTGTGTGTGTCTGTGTCTGTGTGTCTGTGTCTGTGTCTGTGTGTTACTGGGGATGGAACCCAGAGGTTTTCTACCTCCAGGCTATACTCCCAGACCTATTTTATACTTTATTTGGAAACAGGGTCACACTAAGTTGCTGAGAGCCTCACTAAGTAGCTGAGGCTGGCTTTGAATCTGCGCGATCCTCCTGTCTCAGCCTCCCAAGCGCGGGGATTACAAACGTGCGCCACCATGCCTGGCTTCAAAACAAAATATAAAAAGGGTTAGAGATGTAGCTTGGAGGTAGAATGTCCCTGGGTTTGGTTCACTCCCTAGTACCACAAATAATAATAATAATAATAATAATAATAATAATAATAAAAAATAATAATAGTTTTAAAGTTCGGCATTGGAATTTCTGCTGCTTTGGAAAGGCAAGTTTGGGGAAGACCCTGTTCATGGAGCAACAACACCACCCACTCCATTATCCCAGCCTCATTCTTTATAGAAGAAATCTTACAAAGTATCATTGGAGCCCAAACTGAACACATACACATATTCTAACCCAGGAATTCCAGTCCTAAGAATACCCATGAGAAATGAGTTCATGTACCCCCACAAAGACGTGAAGATGAACATTCATAGCAGCTTTATTCCCAAGAGACAAAAACATGGAAACAACCCAAATTTCAATCAGCAAGAGAATAGATATGTAAATTGTGGTTACTATCTAGCAAGGAAAAAGAAAGAACTACTGATATGTGCAAAAACATAGATGGACTTCACAGATATGATATTGAGTGGGAAAAGCCAGGCACAGGAGAGTGCCTATATTCTGATTCAATTTATGTGAAGTTTGACAAGAGACCAAAGTAATCAATGGCGATAGAATGCAGAATATAGGTTAAGGAGGTGAAGGTAACATTGAGTGAGAAGAGGCAAGAGGGACCTTCTTCTGGAATGCTGCAAAGATTCTTTATCTTGATCTAGGAGGTGAGTATATGAATCTACATGTATGTAAAAATTTACCGAATTATATATACTTAAGATTAGTGCTCTTCATGATATATAAGTTGCAAGCATCATTTTAAGTCATCTGGTCTAAGACAATATTTTTCAATACTTGGAAAACAAGGTTTGGAAAAGTTTGACTAATTAGGAACTTTTATTTCTTTTTGACTTGCCCAAGATAAAGAAATAATTCCTGCAAACCAGTATCAAGGCCATGGTGTGTGATGATGACCAGTGCTATGTACTTCTGGAAGACACACAGTACAATGTAGTATGTCCTATGGAAAGTACTGGGCCCAACACTGTAGGCTGCTATTGTCTCTATTTAATAGACTAGGAACCTGCAGTCCCAAGAGATCAAGTGACAGCTAAGAAAGAAACCCAGCCCTACTGTCACCTGGACTAAGATCTAACCATCCATGAAACAGAGTCTACAGCAGAAGACGTCCCGTGTGTTTATGGAGGCATGGCCTTATGAAAGGATTGCAATCTTGTTTGTGCCATGCACTCCTCATAAGCTGGCAAAGCCCACAGACTCCCCCTTCTTAAATAAGGCATTAAAGGCATTGAATACAATGCCATGTAGGTCAAAGGTAGAGCGCTTATCTAGCATATGTGAGGCCTTGGGCTCCATCCCCAGCACCAAACAAGGACAAAACCCACCATAAGATTGCAAACTATTTATGCTGCAATAGGCATCAAAATATTTGATGATATAAGCTGGGCATGGTAGCACACTCCTGTAATCCCAGTCGCTTGGGAAGCTGAGGTGGGAGGATTGCAAGTTCTGGGCAACTTAGCGAGACTCTGTCCCAAAATAAAAATAAAAAGGAGCCAGGCATAGTGGCATATGCCTATAATCCCAGTACTTGGGAGGCTGAGACAGGAGAATCACAGGTTCAAAGCCTGCCTTAGCAATTTAGCTACACCCAGTTTCAAAAATAAAAAAATAAAAAGGGCTGGGAGTGTTGCTTAGAAGTAGAATGTCCCTGGGTTCAATCCTCAGTTACCATAAAAAATTTAAAATAAAATAAAAAGGGTTGAGGATATAGCTTAGTGGTAGTTCAATCCCCAGTAACATATGCTCAAGAAAGAAACAAAAAGTAGTGATATACACGTGTGCTTATGTAATGCATTAAGAATGAGGTAAAATAACTACTAAATTTCAAAATAGTGATGAATATAAATGACATTCAAGATATTCAGTAACTATACTGTGATGTGAACATACTACTATTTCTGTTGGAGACTGCTATGGTCTGAATATGATTTGTTTCCCCAAGCTCATGTTGAACCATAATCCCATCGTGAGGTATTCAGAGGATAAAAACTTAATCTGACTATGGTATTTAGAGGTGGGGCCTGGGGGAAATGATTAGGATTAGATAAGGTCATTAAGGAGAGAGACCAGAAGACACAATATACACAATCTATATCTTGCAAGGTGATGCTCTCCGCTGTCTCTGGACTCTGCCAACAAGAAGGCCATCACCATATGTGGCTCCTAGAACTTGCCCCTCCAGAACTGTGAGTGAAAATAAATCTCTTTACTTCATAAAAGTAGCCGGCCTCAGTTATTTTGTTATAGTAACAGGAACCACGTACTAATACAATAACAGAGTTATGACTACTGCCGGTATCGCTGGTTTGTTTCCTATATCCATTAAAGGGAGTGCTCGATTTCAATTAAAAGTTAGTAAAAACAAAGTTGTAATTTTTGTTTTCTCATCCAAGTTCATGGACCTCCTAAAGTCTATCAGTTTAATAATTCTGTCTTTTAGGAAGCAGCTGGAGGCCATGGAAGGAGAGGGGGCAGCTGGACTGGCTTACAGGTCTGGCTCTAGCAGGAGCTTTCTGGGTGGCCTTTCAGAGCTCACTTCCTCCCTCTGGCTCTGGTCCCCTCCTTTGTAGAAAGAAGTCCAAATTAGGCACCCTTCACAGTCCTCGGCTGGATGTTTGTCCCCAGAATTTCTTCCACTAGCTCCAGGGCTGTGTTCAGCCAATCAGCAAATATTTAATAGGACTCATCTTGGCCTAGAAACTGGGGATATCCCTGAGGGGAGGCTCTAGGCTTCCCAAGATGCAACGGGGCCTCCCCTTCCAACCCTGAGGGTGAGAAAAACCCAAAGATGAACAACTGCCTTCCCAGCCAGCTCCCCCAGGAGTGTGATGTGCCTCTTGAGAACTCTGTTCGTGGCCAGTCTGGCAATGTAGGTGTTTCTTTCATCCCCCAGGACCAGGAATATCTCTCCCTTCAGTTTTGAGCTAGGGCCTTTGCATTTCAAAATTCTTTATCTCATTGATTCGATACCCTAGAAAGGAACTGGGTTAAGTGAGAAGGGGGAGTATATAATCCAGGTTGGAGTCAAAGTTGTAAACACTGGGGAAGATAAATAACAATGCAAGGGTCAGATAATGGGCCCAGGAAGGAGTGATTAATTACCAAACACCCAGTTCCCAAAACAAGCCCGGCAGCAAGAGGGAGAAATCCCTGGAGCCAGGCCCTGTGTCCCGCAAACAAAAGGCCCTTTGACAAACAAAAGCCCTGGGGATGGGCAGTGGATGCTGGCAAGACAAGAACTGGCCAAGGGGAGGGGTCCCTATGGCAAAGGTCAGTAGGTCAGGGTCCGGCCCAGACCGAGCTGCACCATGGAATCACCTGGGAGCTTCTTAAACTTGAATACCTGGGTCTCCTACTCTGAGATGCAGATTAAATGTGAGTGAGGTGGAGCTCAGCAAGGAGAAGTTTTTGAAAGCTGAGCCGAGAGGCTGTGTAGGGATGCCATGGCAATGGCAGCTGCTGTAAGTCCTGCAGCAACCCTCTGGGAAGATGACTTCACTCTTGCCCCTGCAGGCTCTGGGAAGGCATTTGCTGGATATGATGGTCCTAAAAAGCAGAAACCTGCAGGGGAACTCCTGGGCGAAAAGTCTGGGGTGGGGGGACGATGAGAAATGAGTTTGGTGAACTCCAAAGGAATACTGCCCACCCCACTTTCACTGGTGTCGGCCAGTGTAGACATCCGCTGCTGTGTCTTTTTCCCCTTTCCCTCAACAGAATCATATATGAATCCTCTGTGAAAGCCAGAGCATCTGCCCTAGGGGCCGTGGAGGAATAAAAGGGTCTGCAGAGCCCAGCCTTACCTTGCCTCAGCAAAACTGCCTCCGTGGCAACAGCAAAGGACAAATGCGGTGGCACACCTGTCAGCCCAAAGACACAGGAGGCTGAGACAGGAGGATTACAAGTTGGAGGCCAGCCTGGGCAAATTAGCAAGATGCTATCTAAAATGAAATAAAATAAGCTGGGCATAATGGCGCATGCTTGTAATCCCAAATGTGGGAAGCTGAGACAGGAGGATTGAGGTTCATGGACAGCCTCAGCTACTTAGTGAGGCCCTCTGCAACTCAGTGAGAGCCAGTTTCAAAATAAAGAATAAAAAATAGGGCTGGAGGTGGAGTTCGGAGGTCGAATGCTCCTGGCTTCCATCCTCAGTGCAAAATATAAATAAATAAATAAATAAATAAATAAATAAATAAATAAATAGCATGGGCTGGGGGTATACCTCAGTGGCAGAGTGCTTACCTAGCATGCTCCAAGCCCTGGGTTCCATCCCCAGCATGCATGCGCACGTGCGCGCGCGCATACACACACACACACACACACACACACACACACACACACACACACACAACCTTGAAGACATTACTCCATCCTTTGGCTGAACTATTGGCCAAAGTTAACCCAGTTTTGTTGGTGTATTTGTTTGTATGGTACTGAGGATTGAACCCAAGGGCATTCTACCTCCAAGCTACATCTCCAGCCCTTTCTATTTTTTATTTTGAAACAGAAATTTTGCTTCATTGCTAAAGATCTCACTAAACTGCCGAGGCTGGCCGTGAACCTGCAATCCTCCTGTCTCGGCCTCCCAAGTACTGAGATTACAGGTGTGCACCACCTCGCCTGGCTTACCCCAGTTATTTTTTGAAAGTCCAACAAAAATCCCTCGGGTGTCCACCACTGATCCCTCCTGCCACCGGTGCTTAGGGGAGCATCTTCCTGGTACATTTGCTCATGGGACCCCCAGAGCCCTCAGGGTGGCAAGGCCTTGGTCAGAGACAGAGCAGGGGTTGATGGCAGGGCAATTTGGGGTGAATAGTTCCTCTTTGTAACCAAGTCCCAGTTTCAGTGTTTGCCCCAAACCCTACATGTTCACATAGTCAACAAATGGTGAGGACCCACTATGTGCTGGGCACTGAACTAGATGCTGAAATGCAGCAAAAAACCCAAAAGCAATTTGAAGGGAACCCCTGCCCTCCTGGGCTGCCCTTGTGATGGGAAAGAACAGCCAGATAACTGTATGGTGTGTCGGATGGTAATGAGTGCCGAGGGGTACTGGAAAACAGGAAGGGGGGACAGGAACTACAGTGGAGGGACACGGCCAAGGAAGTGATCCCTGAGCAGCTGACATCTCTATACACCAGGGGGTGGACAGGCAAGTTGGCCAGGGGAAGGGCACTGCAGGCCAAGGAAGGGGGAATGCCGAGGCTGCGGCAGGCCTTCTGTGCTCTGGGCAGTGTGGCCCCAGCAGAAGGAGGAAGGGGGAGCCAATAGAGGATGGAGCCAGCCAGGGGGCAGGAACTGGGGACACAGGCCTTATAGGACACCGCCACTGGCAAGAGCATCACCACTGGGCCACTCTCACTCTGAGCCCGGACACTGCAGAAGGCTTTGAGCTGAAGAGCGGCATGGCTGAACAGGGACACACTGGCTTCTTCGCTCCAGTTCAACTCTGGGGAGCTGGGGTGAAGCAGAAAAGCTGGAGAGGAGTCATTCCAGAAAGAGGCTAGGGCTTGCCCAGCCTGACGGTAGCTACCCATGAAAACGGTCCGCAAGTATTTTACCAGGAAGCCAATAGGGTTTACAACCCAATGGGAGTCAGATACAAAAGAAAGAGGGGAGAGTCCGAGGGGAGAGTCAGAGGGGACCCCAAGGTGTCAGGCCTTTGAGTGTGGAGAAGCTGTCTACTAAGATGGGGGAGAGGGACTGCGGGTGGAAAAGGAGGTGGGGGAGTGGTGACAAGCTGCGAGTTACAGAGCTTCAGACCTTACTTAAACCGCTGCCCCCCATCCTGCCTGGGAACACCGGCAGCCCACAACCTTCAGTCCTCAGGAGTCTTCACCTTCTCCCTCTGCCCAAAAAAAACAAGCCCCCAGGCCCATTGGCTCCTGGAAATACTGGAGGCCCCTGTCATCTGCCGTCATTAACACGGGAAAACCCTGCTTATAGTGAAAGCACTTAGAGATCAAAGTTTCCAAGTAAATAGTGGGGAAAACACTTAACTGAGGTCCTTGGGTTTGAATCCAGAGGTGTTCTACCTCTGAGCTACACCCCCAGCCCTTTTTATTTTTTGTTTTGTTTGTTTTTTGTTGTTGTTTTGTTTTTGTACTGGGGATGGAGCCCAGGGGCATGGTACCTCTGAGCTACACCCCAAGCCCTATTTTTTTATCCTTTATTTTGAAACCGGGTCTCACTAAATTGCAGAGGGCCTCACTAAATAGCTGAGACTGCCAGCGAACCGTGATCCTCCTGTCTCAGCCTCCCAAATGCTAGGATTACAAGCGTGCACTGCCACGCCGGGCTCTAAGTGCTTCTAAGTTACAACCATGCCTTATTAGCAGTAACAGAGTACTAACACGTTTCCTCGGAGTTCAAACTTTTCTTTTTCCCCAACCAAATCCTCTAGCCACACAGCAGCCTCCAATTCACCCTTGACTTTCACACACCATCCTAAAGAGAGTAACTTGACCAAAAGGTTCAAGGCCTTCATCAGCTTTCCAAGCGCCTTTCCTCTTTGTTCTTCAAAGGATTCACTTCTGGAAACTCCTATCCTGTCTCTGGCTTATGGATCTCTTTGGTTGAGAACTGTGATTACTTGACGAAGACTCCGTGGGCCAGAAATGCAACTCAATGGTAGAGTGTATGCTTAGCATGCACAGGGCCCTGGGTCCCATCCCCAGCACCAGAAAATAAAAAGATCCCAATTAATGACACCTTGCAGTACCCTGGCACCACACTCATTGACTTCGGGTAATCCAGCCACTCCTGGGGAAGGAACCCAGGGCCTCACACGTGCTAGGCTAGTGCTCCACCACGGAGCTATACCCCTCATCCCTTTAAAAAAATTTTATTGTATTTCAAAACAAAGTCTCCTAAATTGCCAAGTCTGGCCTCAAACCTGTGACCTTCCCTCCTCAGACTCCCAGGTGCCTGGGACTGCAGGCATGTGTCACCATGCCTGACTCTGACCTCGCTTTGTAATAGCACTTCCTCTTGTTGCACTGTGATTCTGAAGATTCAAGGGCAGGACAGACAGCAGCTGGTAAAGAGGGAAGAATGTCTGGGTAGGGATAAATTTCATATGGTTGGTTCATTACTGAATATTTCTGTAAAATGACAACTAACCCTATAACTGCAGCGACCTGGGGAATGAGGAACCCTGAACACAGACAACCAAGGGCATTCTAAAACGCCCAAATCTGCCCAGGCATGGTGGCACGTGCCTATAAGCCAAGTATTTGGGAAACCGAGACAGGTTGGATTACAGGTTCAAGGCCAGCCTGGGCAATCTAGGCCACCCTGTTTCAAAATTAAATAAACAAATAAATAAGGGCTAGCTGGGCGTGGTGGTGCATGTAATCCCTGCGCTTGGGAGGATGAGACAGGAGGATCGAGCAGGTCCTCAGCTACTCAGTGAGGCTCTCAGCAACTTAGTGAGACCCTGTTTCCAAATAAAATATAAAAAAATAGGGCTGGGTGTATAGCCCAGAGGTAGAAAGCCTCCGGTTACACATCCAATACGACATTAAATAAATAAATAAATAAATAAATAAAGGTTAATGGTATAGCTCAGAGGTAGACTGTCCCTGGGTCCAATCCCCAGTAACAATAAATAAATAAATAACCAGAATCTGTACCGTACTTCCAGCTCCACGGGGCACCTGGAGTTCCACCTAAGGAGAAGGACACACAGAAGTTTTTCATCTAGCAGTTACAATTCTACAACCCCGAAGTCTTTCAAAATCACAGGCTGTGTTCTCTCCTTTGTTTTGCCGTGTTTTTCTGTACGGGCCTTACTCCAGAGACAAAGTAGTACCCGTGCAGAGTTCTGTGCCCACAAATCCACGTTTATGTAATCATTCCAAAACTCACAACTCCTGAAAACTCTGAGGAATTGTTATTAGGCCCCATAGGCCAAAAGGGCCGTTTCCAGGGCGACTGCAATTCCACTCTAAGGAAGCCAGGCCTCTCCCTCCGTGGCTCCTCTGGGAGTCCCTAGCCTGAGGGACGCTTCTCCTGGCCCTTAGCCAACCAGCCCAGCACCCCTGGTGAAAACATACCAGTGGTCCCTGTGCACTGGAGGGCCACACCTCCAGGTTCAAATAGCTCCTGCTGATGGCCCGCCATAAATCCAGACAGGCCTGTCCGTCAGCAAGTCCTGATCTGTGGTCTGGAAAAGTCAGCTGAGATGTGAGGCACTCCTGCGTGGCGTTTGTTTTTCCATGGTATAGCTCCAGCCGGCTGGCTTTTGTTTTGAGTGAGGTGGAAATGGAAACTGTCTCTAAGGGAGAAAATGCTCTTTCCAGGTGCTTGAGTGACTACAGCCCCAAAGAGCTCGATCGTGACCCTTCCGCCTGGGCCCGCGTCCTCCTCGCCTGAAGGACACATGTGTGTTTCCTCCCTCAGATGAGAAGACTCAGAAATGAGGGAGGAGGCTGGCACAGGGCACTTTGGGATGGCTGTTTCTGCAAGCCGTTCTTGCCTGGTTTTCCTCATCGCCTGATCCAGCTCTGGAAGGATCACAGGAGGACATCCATGTCCAGCTGGGCGACAAACCCCCTCTGGGACTGGAGACATCTCATTAAAGCCCAGGAATTGTGCTAAAAAGCTCCCAGGGCCAAAGCTAAACAGCCATCGGCTCTCTCTACCTGTTCCCCCATCTCTGGGTGCCCCATCCCCCCTCCTCCTATGGACACAAGTCTCAGCCTTGCATTTGCTTGCAAGTCACTTAAACTGTAGCTGGGGGGGGAAAAAACCAGCTATTTCTCCCAATGACACTGACATTCCCTGATTCATACAGAGTCAGACCTTCAGATCCCTCTGGGGTATAGAAGAAGTGACTAACAGGAAACCCTTGGGATTATGAGATTTACCCATGAGAATGGGAGAGCCCAGTGGGGAGAGAAAATGAACTCAGGTCACAAAATAAGGGACAAGGGCAATGTCAGGTGGCACTATTTAAGTTTAGTTGCAATTCTGAGAAGGGAGCTACCAGGGTGGGCTGACTTGAGGGGGATGCGGCGGGGGGAGTAATGAGCCTAGGGCAGGGTCTTGAATGAAGATTTTCTGGCAGCAAGGCCAAAGGCAGAGGCGGGAACAACCCCTCACATATTCAAGCATGAGGAACAATCCACAAGACACAGATGTGCTTGTTTCTTTCAAGAGGTTTTCTTTTCTTTCTTCTTTTCAATCTAATTTAATTTATTTTTTCATTTCTTCTCCCAGGGATTGACTCCAAGGGCACTCTACCTCCCAGCTATACCCCCAAACCCTTTTTAGTCTTTATTTTGAAACCGGGCCTGGCTAAGTTACTGCACACTGGCCTCAGACCTGCAATCCTCCTGTCTCAGCCTCCCAAGTATTGGGATTACAAGCGAGCACCACCATCCTTGGTTCATTTAGAGGATTTTCTAAGACATAGTATTCAACCTCTCCTGGTCACCTACAGTGGGGCTCCTACTGTGGGCCATACCCCATGTGGGAACCTGCCGGGGATCTGAGACTAGTTCAACAAGAAGACCAGAACAACATGACCTGTGGTCTAAGTTTGGAGTCCCAGAGGCAAACCCTGATATAGGGGTCTAGATGTAAGCGTTCATCTGGGAAGAAACAGGAAAAGGAAGGCAGCTAATGAGTGGGCCACTGCTATTGGGCAACTGGGTCTCAGTCCTGCTGGGGACCTCAGAAACATGACACAGAACAGTCCTTCCAGAGTGTTCCATGCATGCGATGAAGAAGCTGGGGTGTTTATCCACAGTTCCCATCGGCCACTGATTGAGGGTTGTTCCCAGGGAGCATTAATTCCCTGGCAGTAGCTGCCTGCCTCATATGGACAGAGATGGCCCCGTGTCTCTGGGCCTCGGAGGCCCGAGTCACGGGGACTGACAGTCATGTGCACAAAAATCATAAGCATAATGCCGGGCGTGGTGGCGCGCGCTTGTAATCCCAGCATTTGGGGGGCTGGAACAGGAGGATCGCAGTTCAAGGACAGCCTCAGCTACTTAGTGAGGCCCTTTACAACTCAGCGAGACCCTGTTTCAAAATAAAGAATAAATAAAACAGGGCTGGGGTGTAGCTCGGAGGTAGAATACCCCTAGGTTCCATCCCTAGTACCACAAAATTATACACACACACACACACACACACACACAGGGGGATATGGGTGAGGAAGGTGCCAACAACACCTACTATTCCTGTGGTTTTATGGGGACAAAGAGGATTTGACTATGTGGCCTCAGTAAAGACACCAGGATGTGGGTTCCAACACAGTCCTTAGAAAATCCACACACATCAAAAGAGCTGGAGGTGAAGATGGAGGAACAATGTGAACAAAGACAGCCATATCTCAGAAAAGGTCTGATCTGGCTGGAGGAAAGTGGCTAAGAAGGTCAGAGGAGACACCTGGGCCACATAGTCGAGAACTCAAATGCCCAGCGACAGCTTTATCCTTCACTCCAGAGGCAATGGGGAGCCACTGAAGGTGTCTGAGCGGGGACCGCAATAAATGTTTTGAAAACATTAACTCAATCAATAATGTTCTGGAAACATTAACCCAATCAAAATGCAAGGGGGTAACTTGGAGGTAGGGAGACTAGATAAAAGATAGCAAAGTGAACGTTTATTAGTCACAGGAGAGGTTATTTGGGCAGGCAAAACGATGAAGGGAGACCCTCTAGTTCTAGCCCCAAGAGAAAGGCCCCTGGAAAGAACAGCATGGGAGCTGCTTAAAAGGGGGACCAGCCCCTCAGCTGCCTGGCCTGATTGTTCCTTCTGGCAAAGATGTGGGCCCACTCATTTCTCTCCTATTTTCTTTCCTTCCAAACCGCTTTTGGCCTCTGGTTTCCGCAAGCTTTGCTCAGTGAGTTTAAACAGCATCTCACAGCATGGCCGAGCAATAACAAATGGCGCCTGGTGGCTCGCCTGCTGGTGGCTTAAAAAACAATTGATGACTTTTAATCAGCTGAATGAGCATGGGACAAATGACAGCATGGCCTGAATGCGGCCCAGACGTCATCCGCTGACATCAGGGGGAGGAGGGAGGTGCCCTTCTGGTGAGCTTGGGAACAAACAGGAGCGTTCCAGGCTTCTCGCGAGCTGGCTCGGGGCTCCAGGAAGCAGCCTTGCTCACACCCCCAATCCGCGGCCTTCTTTCATGCCTTTTGGGGAGACTGGGAGAACCGGCTGCAGAGGCCACAAGCTAGGGGAATTACACAAACCCGCACGTGCTGTTGTGAGATCTGTGGGCCCAGGGCTGGGGCACCGAAGGCCGGGGCTCAGGGTCTCCAGCTATCACTTGCTAGCCCCTGGCAAGCCAGTTTCTCTTCGCACCTCAGTTTCCCCCTCTGGAAAATGGATGCCAGAAAGGCAAGCTTGCCTCCTCTGTTAGGCTTCCTGCCTGTGAGATCCCATCGGGATAGGGTTGGATCTCTAGGACTGAGGTTAGGAGTCTGATTATTCTGCCCCCACCACTACCTCCCATTTCCGCACAGCAAGTGGCTACTCATGCATTCTGATCAAGGAGTTGAAATTTGAGCAAAGCAAGCAAAAATGGCAGGAATGGAAATAAAGGAAACTAATGAGCGCTTATCGCCTCCTAAGAAGCGTTTATATGCATGATCTCATTATCCCTTTGTCATGAATAAAGAAACGGGCTCTGAAGGGTTAAGGAATTTGCCCATCCTTATAGCCCTGTAAGTGAGGGGTACCTGGCGTCAAAGCACTTATTCTTCCTACTTCCAGCTCAAAACCAGGGCGCAGCAGTGACGTAAGGAAGTAAGAGGCTGGAGAAATGTGGCCTAGTGGAGACCGAGACCCAGTATCGATTAAATTACGAAGTACCATGTCTGTGATCGCAATACTTGGGAGGCCAGGACAGGAAGATGGCAAGTTTGAAGCCAGCCTCAGTAACTTATTGAGACGCAGCAACCTGGCAATGTCCTGTTTCAAACAAAAATAAAATAAAAAGAGCTAGGGGGACAGCCTGGAAGTAGAAAGCCCCTGGGTTCAATCCCCAGTACCACCAACAACAATAAAAAGAGAAGTGCCAGAAGTCTGAGGAGGCCAGGCAGCTGGAAGGAAAGCTTACAGGCCATGCCACAGTCCTAACATAGGAAAGCCAGACCTTTATGTCACAAATCCTCCCTGAGCACCGAAAGAGAGGGGTAAAGGATCCGCTTCCCAGAATCCTCCTGTTTTACATCCTGGGCGTGGCACATAGGCAAGGACGCTCCCTCCTGGCCTGCTGGTCCACCCTCCATGTCTGTTTGCAGGCTGCTTTCTCTCCCAGGGAAGAGCCGTCCCTCCAGCCCACCCCAGCCTCTTGCCTGGGAGCTGGCCTCGGAGATGGAGAGACGGCACAGGAGGCTGCTGGGGGCACTTTCAGGAGCAACACCTGCGAGGGAGGCAGGCAGCAGGATGGGGCCGAGGGAGGAGCTGAAGCACTGCACAGTTGCAGCTGAAGCCTCAATGACCCCACAGAAAGTTCTGAGGTGTCCTGAACTGAGGCAAAAGGGCAAGTCCTTGTATAAGACCCCCATAGGCCAGACGTTGAATATGAGTTGCTTGTCAGAAAATAGGGGAGTGGGGCATTGCCTTGGGGGAGGCGGCTCAGCTCCTATCAGCTAAGGGCGATTCCAAGTAGGCCACAGTGCTCCCCAGCCTGAAAGGGGCATCCTGGGTGGCACGCCACTGCACCTACCGCCCTTCTAGAAAAACGCCTGTCCGGCCTTCCTCCAGCAACTCAAGCCTGGCCCATCCTTTCAGGACTCCTGGCCACTCCCAGGCACCTGGAACTCACTGCTACTTCTGTAGCACTGGTCTTGCTGCAGAAATGCTGGCTGATTCCTTCTCCTCCATCTCTAGACAGTGAGGAGTGAAGATCACCTTCACCGCCCAAGCCGGGAACCAGTTCCAGGCGCGCAAAGTCTCTCCCAAAGTGCTGAGTGGATGGATGTTGCCTAGGAGGCGCCGGCAGGCCCATGGAAGCTTCCAGCTTCCCCGATCTCCTCTGTCAGTGCCTCAAAGCGTCTACGTGGCTTATGCCGATGACATGCAAGTGCAGAGAAAACTTGCTTCTGCAGCCAACCTGGCAACCTCTCTTGGGATCAGGCCAAGAAAGTCCTGCCCTTGTTCCCTTCCCTGTCCAGCGTTCTGCTGCAAGTCCATTTCCTAGCTAAGAGGGCCAAGTGCATTTAGAGACCTCTGTGCCAGGGAAAGCCCAGTGCCATTGCCAACCGCACTACATCGCCGTTCCTCGGAAGGAAATTACTATCGATCCCATGGCTCTCCTCCCCATGCTGTTTGCCGGGGACAGCCAAGGATTCCCGTGCCAGCTGGGCTCCCACACGGCTCGACTGTTCCTGCACCAGATGGCCAGACCAACACCCTCTGGCTGCTGCACGCTCCCTGGGAGACGAGGCTCTGACGTCTATCAGGCTGGCTTTTTATGCGAGAGGACGAGGACAGCGGGGTCAGGGATTACAGGGCCAATCACATTACACTAAAAATCTCTGCACAACGAAAAGATTTCCAAATCCAGCAGTCATCAGTGTAACCAACAAGGCAGGGAAACCTGTTCTGCAGCTTTAACTTTCGTTGCTCAGTTTGACAAAGAGGCTGAAGGCCTCCCTGGCCTGAGGGACGCAGTGGTTCCTAACAGCCCCTACCCTCAGGCAGGTTACAGTCTGGTGGGGCACAGTTGCGTAATTAATTATATCATTTATTGATCTCTTGAGGCCATACAAGGGGAGCTATTCAAAGTTAAACCAGAGTAGTGGGAGAAAATGGGCACTGGTTCCAGGCAAACGGGGATATTTGGTCACCCCCAATCCTTACTGAGTGACCGACCAAAGTGGGGGAGTTGGGATTACGGGGGTATGGTACTGCGAGGTGGTGCCACAAGGTGGCGCAATTGAAATACTAGCTTTTTTTGTTTTTGTTTAATATTTAGATGAAAATTGATTTTTCTTTTTCCATTACCACCGAGCCAATAGAACCCTTCCATGGTGTGCCAGAGCTGAAGAGTACTGGTTTGTGAGAGCCAGTCATTAAATTTTCAGAAATTTTGCAAGCTGGCTATTCAACACAACCATTAATGAAAAACGAAGTCAATTAACTTAAAATAATTAAAATTTTTAAATGAGCTAAATTATATTTAAAAAAAAACAAAGGTAATAAATACTCCAAACTCATGCTCTCCTAATTACTTTGCTATCATCTATCATCTCTATTCCTGAGGTTATCTGGTCTGTCCTATCCGTGGGATAGAATACTATACAACGGTGAGTATGTCCATCCCTTCCCAGCTCCATAGAGGGGGCTTGAGACTGGGCATGAAGGGATTGTCTGCATCATAGAAATCAACAGATACTACAGATAAAGACTGAGGTGGGGGAAACCAGTATTTAAGCATTTACCATCCTAGTACTAGAACTGATTTATATACTTTGGATAGTTCTATCACATTCCCCTAAATTAACAGTGTCCCCGAAAAAACACCCCAGAGAGTTGGGATAGATGGGGGTTCTATTCTTTCTATATCCTCATCTAGATACTCTGAAAGGGAAGTCCACACAGATTAACTAGTTAATGCTAAATGGATGGGGGGGCAGAGTCAAGGTGTTCACAGTAGGCTCTAGACTGCATGGAAAGCTTAACCCAAGCGATTGATGCCTTCACACTTACACAGCCAAATAAAACCGTGGGGAATCAAGATACCCTGTCTGTGATTGGTGGGATGACTTAGGACCTGCCCAGGGTCACCACTCCTGCTGTCGCATCAAGGCCTCAACCGATGTGGATGGCATGCTCAAAGCTCAACAAGAGGGTCAACTGAAAAGTCTAATGAAGGCACTATTTACAGAAGTGTGGGGATAAAGAAGTCCTCTGAGATTAGCAATCATGGGAAGCTGCTACAACCTTCAAGGCTGGAGCCATTAGCAGAACCTGGAGAGAGATATCTCTTCCCGCCTGCCCAATGGCCAACCAGTTCCTTCCACTGGCTAAACCCAACTGGAAGCCAGTGCTCAAGGCAGCCCATGTGATCCAGTCCACGGTCTCAAGGATAGGCCTCCTGAGCACAGAACAGGACACCGAAAGTAGTTGGAGGGAAGAGAGAGCCAACAGATCCACCCAATCAATACGGTGCTGCCCTTACCAGTCTACAGGCTTCAAGAGGATGTGCCTGAGACAGCTCATTTGTATGAGACCTGGGCTGGCAGGGCAGAAGAAACCACAGACTGGCTGCAGCCCCAGACACAGGCAGGCTGTGGCCTGACGGTGCCATATTGAAGAGCCCAAGGAGAGGCGTCCAAGAACAGCCACCTACCCCCACCTGGATGCACGTGTGGATGTTCTCAGTTGTGCATATTCCTGGAATTAAGCCTCTGCTTAAACCATGTGAGGTTTAGGCCCCCAAATTAGAATCTGACCCTGCAGCTAGGACAAGAAGGGGTTGGACGAGTTCTCTGGATTGTTCTCCCAGGGATAAGTCCAGATGGGGTCTAGGAGAGCAGAAGTATAGGACATAGGACAGGGACTCTAACTCCCCCAAAAAACGGTTTCCACTGGGCTCTGCTTTGCTCCAAGAAACATTTCCCACGCCCTCCTCCTCACTGCTAGTACATGAGGGTTAATAGATACGGAGGTAGGGGCAGGCCTTTGTGGCCTAACACTTCTGGAAAGATTGGCATCCCCCTCAGGAAGATTCCTGATGCACATTAGCATAGTAAAGGCACCAAATAAAGAAAACGTTTGGCTTTGTTTACCAGAGGGGTTGCTCCAGCTGAAAGCGAAAGGATGCAGAGGAGTCAGATAAGAGAGTGTTTTAGGCTTGGGTCTCAGCCCAAGCAAAAGCCCCCAAAGCTGGGACACCAATGCGAAGCCATATGCAGCTGGTGGGAAGAGTGGTTAGGTGGAGGGGGGATGGGCTAGAGGAGAGCCTGAGCAGGCCTTTCTTCCGCAGGACACTGGGAGATCCACACACCAGAGCTTGCTCATGCGGAATCAGAGGCAGCGCCCCAGCTCTGGAAGGCCTGGCTCCCTACTCCCGCACGTCCTTCCACCTGTACCTGCTGCTGTTGGGGGGAGAGTACGATTGCAGGATGATCACATACTCAGAGTTTCTCCCCTCTAGCCTCTGACTTCCCCACCCCAGAGCTGGCAAAGCCATGGTGGCCAGGGGCCCCCTGACAGCAGATGACCCCATCAGCCCCCTAGAGGGGATAAAAGCTTCAGGGTAGTGTCTCAGAAACTGAGGAGAGCTTGTAGATCCCCAACCCTACCCCCAGACCCCTATGACCAAAGGCACAGTCCCTCAATCCCTGTCCAGGAAGCTGCAGCCTAGAGCCCAGCCAAGCAAAGATTGGCTTTGGGGGGGAGGGGGAACAATTAGCCTACAGGGGTGGCACTGTCTGTTTCTGAAGCTCTACAGCCCAGGCCACCGCTGGGTGCTGGCCTCAGTCCCATGGGCCTCTGGAGCTGCCAGCAAGAAGTGAGACTTTGTAGATGTCTTTTCTCCCCCAGGGGTTGGGGGATGGACAGGGCATCAGACCTCAGGGACATCGTACCCTTTCCAGAGTTGGGGGCCAGTCCTTTCACCCAGGAAATATCACAGTGATTGCATCTCCAAGGCCAGAGAGCAAGCCGACTAGGCTTCACTTGCCAGCCTCAAATAACCACCCTCCTGATGTCAAAGATGACACATGCTCTCAGCTTATGACCTCTGCCCCCACCTTAAAAAAAAATAGCCCTCCACTTCATCTGTCTTTGAGCTGATGACTGCCTTTCCTCTGGCTCTAGCAGTGCCTTTGTTTTCCCATGACACCTTTTCTCCTCACTTCCCCTCCTCTCCCTCGTTTGCTGTCCCCATGCCCAATGGACAGAGTGGGCATCCTAGCCTCCTGGCCCACCCCACCCCATGCATCCGCAGAAGCCAGTCTAGGGAGTATTTGATTCAATGCATAGAACTGCAGGGCTGGGGTTTGGCTCTCAGATTCCTGCTCAGTGTCTGCATGGGAAGATCTCTGGGTCTCAGAATGAGTTCTGGCCTCTGCACTGACTTTCAGAGCATCCAGGTAAGTTGGTGGGTAATGCCAGCCTTTGGGTCCCTGGGTGGAAATGGGGCATACTCTGCCCAACAGCAACTTGGAGAATAAAAACAAATCACAAGCAGCATTGTTAGCTTGCCACCTAGCCTTAGAGGGACGCAGCAAGGCATCTAGCACCTGGAACCTCCTAGAGTAAAGGAGTGGCAGAGAGCTCCCAGCCCCACTTGGCCCTCTAAGCGCGCCTGTACACACAAGGGTCCTACTAAAAATGGAGAAAGGCATTTGCACGTGGGTCTCTGTGGCAATTCAGGCTCTCCAAATAGCAGACACTAAGATGGCATTAGAAGTGTATGAGATGAGCCGGGTGCAGTGGCACACGCCTATGATCCCAGTAAGTAGGCTGAGACAGGAGAATCATGAGTTTGAGGCCAGCACACCAGTGTGCGTTAAGTTAGCAAGACTCTGTTTCAAAATAAAAGGAGCTGGATGTATAGCTCAGAGGTTGAACGCCCTGGGTTCAGTTCCTAGTACAACAACAAGTATAAGAGCTGTCTTCGGGGAGGCACCTGTAAGGAATAAAAAGGAAGGAAACAGGAGTCTGGAATGAGGAAGCCTGGAGGCCAGGATGCACAGCTGACCCCTGAGGAAGGGGAGGGAAGGGGACTCCCCCACACCACAGGGCAGAGCCGCCCTGAGAAAGTTTGGCCCTGAGGGTGGAGAACTCAGAGCACCAGCACCGTGGGGAGGGAAGTGCCAGGCGGGAGTGACCCAGCTCTAGCCCCCCTCCTGTGCTCAGTTATTGTCATAGAAGGGAGCACCCTCCCTTGGAGGTGACAGTTCTTTTGTGAGGAGGGTAAAGGGGCGTATTGGCGAAGGGCACTGGCTCTAATCCTGATCTTATGACCTCAGTCAAGTTTTCCACGGTTTAGTTTCTTAATATGTGGATGAAGAGGGGCCGCTTAACATCCAGGATTCCGATTATTTTATAACAGTAACAACCTTTGAGTTCCTCAAAGGTAGCTACCAAATCAGAAAAGATGAAGAAAGCTGGGAAAGGCCTGAAGTCTTTTACTTGTCTGCAAGTAGAGAAAGGATCACGAGCTGGACCACTGCCACTGAGCTACCCAGTTGTCGATTTGATTACTGGATGAAAGTGTACTGTGTACCTGCCCTGTGCAGATAACTGCCCTGCACCCAAAGGAAGCCAGGGACGATCCTGCTGCCCGCTTCCTCGCTCAAGCTTCTGTCTTCCCAAAGAGAATTCATTCAGATCAATCCCACTTGGTGCTGAAATCAAGAGAAATGAGGTTCAGGACAGAGACTCCCCAAGATGGAGAATATAATCTCAGTGACTTCCACACCTCCATAATACCAACTCACAAATACGTGCCCTCATGCGTGCACACATGCACATACACACACAACCATTTTTGGCATCATTAATAATTTATCTTCATAGAAGCCTATACAGTTTACAAATATTAAAGCATTATCTCATTGCATTAATCACAACAACCACTTTGGGATAGCTTTGTTCTTAGCGATAATGAAGCTGGACTCAGCGATCAGACCTGCACAAGGTCAAATAGCCAGTAGGTGGTTTGTAAATTTGGGAGCTGTTTAATGTACCCTCCTTTTCACCGACAGCCCTCAGCTACTTAGTGAGGCCCTTGGCAACCCAGTGAAACCCTGTTTCAAAATAAAGAATAAAAACTGGGGCTGGGGTGTAGCTCAGAGGTAGAATGCCCCTGGATTCCATCCCTAGTACTGAAAAAAAAACAAAAGAAAACAAAACCAAATAATGAGCCCTTCAGAAAAGAAAAAAAAAACTACTCAGAATAGCACCCACACTTTCAGAGGTTTCCAGTTCCTACTTCAAGTGCTTTCAGGGTTCCATCCCCCTCCCTACACCAGCCAGAGGTGAGAGGCCAGTCTAGAATTTTGGCCTGGTGGGGTAGAGATGGCCCGGACAGCCACTCTGGTGCAATCCAGAGTGGAGCTGGTGAAATCTTACAGCAGAACTAAGAAATCCCCCAGACCAAGATGAGCACAGAAAGGGTTAAAGGGGGTAGGTTTTGTTTTTCACCTCGGAGGACTCAGTTATGGGTCATTAAGAATACACAAGGCCCAGTGAGCATTCCATTCCCGGGCCTGCCTCCAGCAGCACAGCTCTGCTTCCCCACCAGATAAGTTCAGTGCTGGAAGCCAACCCTGCTGCCCAGAGAGGCAGATGGGAAACCGCCCTAGATAAGGCCAGAGCCCGCGGGCGGCAGCCACACAGGGCCTGGCAGCTGCCAGAAGGGCCGCACCCAGACAGGCTGCAGAGGGGGAAGCTCTTCCGAGGAGTCCCGCAACACCTTGCCGTTCCAGACAGCTCCAGAGGGAAAAAGAGCTCCCCCGGGGTGCAGCATGGTGCCGAACCAAAGTGGGGCTGCCGCCAGATGATGGAAAGACCGCCTGCTAGGCTCACATACAGTGCACCACACACACACCCACCGTGGCCTCGGGCACCCCCACGTTCATACACCACCCAGGTGGTACCTGTGCCCGCGCAGGTGAGGAGAAAGGCCTGTGGAAAACACCATTACTGATAAGTAACAGCTCCTTTCAGGTTTAATGACACGTTGCATCCATCCTAAAGCTCTCTCTCGAAAAAAAAAAAAAAAGCCCTCTCGAGGGAACGGCGCCTCGCGCCTGTAAATAGGAACGACAGGCCGGGGCGCGCGAGGGGGAGGGCGCACGGCGCGGCGCGGCGCGGGTGTGTAAATTAACTGGGGGCAGCAGAGTAAATACATTACACACGGTATTTATTATGCGTCGGGACCTCGGAGGGCTGCTCCGGCTCCCAGACGTGGCAAATCTTGTCCGGATCGCCGCGGACCGCGCGGCCCAGGCCGATGGCGAGGGGGTTGGGGGATGCGCGCCCCGAGCCGGGCAGCCCCCTTCCAGCGGCTGGAGGGGGAAGGGCTGGAGGAGACGTGGCCCCGGGCGCCGCTCGGGCGAGGGGCCGGGCCTGGAGGGCGGTGGGGTGGAGACCGGCGGCGCGCCGGGCCCCTTAACATTCCGCCAGCGCGCCCGCCATCGCCGCGTGCGCCCCCGCGCCCCGCTGTAATTACCCCGATTACCAAATGAATCTCGCGCTTTTGTGCTCGCCGGGCGGTGGGTGCGGGGAGGCAGTTCTAATAGTTGTCATTAGGGTCGGGGGAGGCGGGGCGCCGGGGGCTGGGGGTGGGGAGGCTTGCCGTTCCCTGGCTCGCTCGCTCGCTCGCGGGCGGTCCCGGGCGGCGCGCAGGCCGCTGCTGGCTGCTGAGTAATGATTTTTTTTCTAATTGGAGGCGAACAGCGGCCCTAATGGATGGAGCCGCTCTCGGTGCGCTCGCTGCGCCCGCCCTTCGATCAATACGGCTTGCTAAGCCCGCGAGGCCGAGCTCCTCAGCCCTTTGTGGTCAGAGGATGCTGCGGGGGGCCCAATCTTTCGTGCCCCCCACCGCGCCCCCCCCACGCAGCCGGCACCCCGCCTGGGGAGACGCCCCCCTTTCCGAACATCCCCCGCCCCTCGCTGGACATTCCATCCCTGTACCCTTTCCAGGACCCCTGAGTCCACGTTTCTCTCCTGGGCCATCCTTTGGCCTCTCCCCAAACACTGCCCTGGGTCCCCCCACGTTCTTTCCTTCCTGGGCCCTCAACAGCTCAGGCCCGCTCCAACTCAGACCCTCCAGCATTCTAAAGGAACAGAACCATGAGCACACACCCCGGGAGTTTGGCTGGATGAGTCCTTGAGAGGTGAGAGCCGGCAGAGGAGCCCCCTGTTTTGCACAGCTGCTAACCAGCTGGTGACCTTGGGCAAGGACTCAGAGCCTGGGGACTGGACTTTTTCCTTACATCCTGCAGAAGTTTACCCAGCACCCACAAGCTATATTCAGAGGAATGGCCAAACCTTCCCTCTCCTCCTTGCAGTTTGCAGACATTTCCCCCTCCAACCTACCTAGAAACTCCTGACTCCTACAAGGCGCAAGCTGCTCTACTTCCCAGCCTCTTTCCTTCATCCGCTGGCTCTGTGCTGACTGTCATTCATACGTAGCATTTAGCGGCACCTGACATAACACTTGCTTATTTGTTTATTGTCAGTCTTCCCCCACTAACACATAATCTCCATGAGGACCGGATTTTTACTCATCTTTCATCCCCAGCACTCAAACACAGAGCCTGGAACATAGTAGTTGCTCAATAAATGTTAGTTGCTTGACCAAATCAAAGGAATTTGAACTTGGTTCAACTTCTTCTGGGAGGGTACTAGGGATTGAACCTAGGGTAATTCTACCTCTGAGCTGCACCCCCAGCTCTTTTTATTTTTTGTTTTGAAACAGGGTCTCACTAGATTGCTGAGAGTTTCACTGCATTGCTAAGGCTAGTCTCGAACTTGGTCCAACTTCTTCCTCTCCTCTCCTCACCTCTCCCCTCCCTCCTCTCCTGAAAGAGAAGACCTAGGCTTCTTATCCCTTGGATTCTGTGGCCCATTGTATTGTCTCCAAAAAGGCCACAGCAGTATTGCTGGTTCTTCCAGAAATGGGTTTCCACTCTGTTCACACTTGGGTGGGCACAGCCAGGGTGACACAGGGAGGGTAGAAAGCAGAGGACCAGCTCCAGGGAGCCACTGGGTGAGGGAATAATGAAACAGGGCTTGTGAGCAGTCTCCCTGCAGCACTAGACACCACTGTGTGAGACGGGAACTCTACAAGAAGAGGGGTAAGCTTAGAAGGGACCAGGGCAGCCATGGAGACCCATGGCTCCATCTCCCTTAGAGAACCTGCCAGAAGAGCATTTAGTCACGGCCTCCAGCTGTGGATGCCTTGGGGTTCTGCTTCTGTTTTCAGGCCCAGGTCCTGCACTTCCAGGGGCTGAGCACAGCAAGTCTGGCTAACACAGGACTCTGTGCTGAGTAAGCTTTCTGCCGGAACTCCCATCAATCTGCTGGTGTGGCTTTCCCTACCCACTTCTTCCTTCCTTCCTTCCTTTCTTCCTTCCTTCCTTCCTTCCCCTCTCTTTTGAGTGCTCAGACCTGCATCTGGTCTGCAGGCCCTCCTACCTCCACCAGCTCCCTCCCCACTTCACCTTCCACCAGCATTTCCCCCACAAACTTCTTGCCCCCCAGATTCCATCTTGGCCTTTATTTCCTGGAGGACCCATCTGGAGGACTTAAGGTTCCCCCCAGTGAGTTCCATGTTAAGCGCTCCCAATCATTATGTCATTTGCCCTCCCAGCGCCCGAGGAAGAAGGCACCAGTAGTATCTTCACTTGTAGATAAGGACAGGGGCTCCCAGAGAATAAATAACTTGCATGAGATTGCACAGCTAGGGCTCAGTGGAATCCATAATTAGGCCTGGCCCTATCTGACTCTTAAACTCAGGCTCACAATGGTCACTCCTTAGGGGCTGATGGTAGTGATGGTGTCCCAGAGACAGTGGCCAAGCAAGTGAGGGCAACTGGACCAGGCAGCCTCCAGGCCTTCCTTTTTCCATCTCTGTAGCTTTTAGAAATACACAGGCATGCCAGGCTTAATCCCCGCGCTTGGGAGGCAGAGACAGGAGGATAGCGCAGGTTCGAAGCCAGCCATGCTGGCTTAAGAGACCCTGTTTCCAAATAAAAATATAAAAAATAGGTCTGGGAGTGTAGCCCAGAGGTAGAAGGGTTTCCAGGAACCCCAGTACCACCAAAAAAAAAAAAAAAAAAAAGAGAGAGAGAGAGAGAAAAAGAGAAATACACAGATACACAGGCATGCGTGCACACACACACACACACACACACACACACACACACACTTATACTTATATTCACCTGCCTGCCACACCGAGGTCAAGCAAGCAGTACATTAGGAGTAAAGAGATTACAATTCCAGTTGGAAGGTTTTGGTCATTTGCTGGCTGACCTAAAGCAAATAACTAGGATGCTCCGGGAACCCTAGTTTCCACAGCAACTGTGACACTCTGATTCCTCTGATGGTCTGGTACCCCTGACATTTGATGGCCCTGACTACTACTGCCTAGCTTCCTGTCCAAAGAAAGCCTATTCCAGATGCCAAAGAACAAGCTGGGTCTTGTCCTCTGGCTTTCTAGGAGGCCAGTGCTCTCAGTTCAAGAGGCTGAAAGATGATGTTTGCAGGCAGGGGGGCAGAATACCTGACAAGAGCTTAAGCGAACACACTCTCCCCCAATGCTTTTGGAGAAGGCTAGCTGGGAGGTGGGGGCAGAGGAGCCTACCTGAAATTCTCTAGAACCCTGTAAGTGTGCACTACAAAAACCTGACCTGGCTCCTTGAAAAGAGCGTAGGTTGTTGGCGGTGCCCCTCTCAGCTGCCTGCTGTGGGATCTAACCAGTAGTTTGCTGGTAAATGTATAACAACTAGTTCTCTGGAAAGGAGAAGGGGAATCTTGATTTCTTTTCTTTCTTTTTTTTCTTTCTGTGGTACTGGGGATTAAACCCAGGGTGTTTCTACCTCTGACCTATATACCTTATTTTTTAGTTTTTATTTTGAAACCGGGTCTTGCTAGGTTGATGAGAGTCTCAGTATTTGCTGAGAACTTCTCAGTACTTCCAACCTTCGATCCTCCTTTCTCGGGCTCCCAAGTACTGGAATTATAAGTGAGCCACCATACCTGGCTGAAATCCTAATTTCTAACATTTGCCGGTATCCATATAACAAATCCTCCTAGGATCGTCAATTCTGAGCTACTGACTTGTGCTTACAGAATGCAGAGGTGGGAAGAGATGTGCCCAGCTGACTGGGCTCTTGAGAGCTGGAGCCGGCTGTAACATACCACTCCTTGGGTCTGGCCCCATGGCTGAACGAGGACCAGCCCCATGAGGAACTGGGGACCATTCATGGAATGCAGAGGGATCAAAAGGAGGGGCAGGGCTTAAGGGCCTCCACTGACTGGGTTGAGGGCCCAGGAGGGTCATGTCACAATGGATGCCAGATCACCACCCAGGGCGTCGCTGCACCGACTGGCACAACATCTGGTCTTGTGTTTGATTGGTCTTTCTGATGACAGTCTAGAACTCAAGCCTTTTGCCCGGCAGATGCTTGCCACATTGCTCATTGAGAAGCGTGCGCGTGCTTAGATCTCAGCCTTTCTCCCTGAGACAATAGGGATGGCTCGTGCCCAAGGAGACTGGTGACAAAGACTTGGCTGTCCTGGGCTTGGAGGAGAGAGGGGACACTGCAGAGTCAGACTAGGATGTATAAAGATGCCTGGCAAAGCCAAGGCCCCTATTGAGCTGGGAGGAGAGGTCCAGGAGCCCAAGGTGGCAACAGTGGCCCCTGCCCCCAAGAGTCCCTGAAAAGTAAAGGCCATTTGGGCTGCCCACCCCACCCTTAGCTCAACAGCCCCACTCCCACCTCCCCCGGCCTCTGTGCGACTAATCAACCATCCTTTATCTCCCCCTCCCCTTTCTTTTGTACAGAGAGGAAGGGCAAGTTCTGTTCAAACCTGCTACTCTCCAGGAATTGCTGAAAATTAGACTGAACGCCGCCAGGAGTGCGGCTCAGGCGGGGCTGGCTCCCGAAGCTGTGTCCGGGCACCTCCAATAGCCACCTCAGCGGCCTTTCTTCATGCCCACAGCTCATTAGGGGTTCTGGGGCCAGGCCAAGAAATTGCCAAGGACAAGACAGGCGGCGCCTGCCTGGAAACTCGGCAGAGCCCGCTCCTTGGAGGCCCTTCATACCCTGTGAGCTAGCGAGCGAGCGAGCCAGCAAGCAAGGAAGCGAGCTAGGGGTGAGTTGCACTGAGCTAGAGCCGCGCCTGACAAGTGACACTTTGACGAGAGACGAGATGACGAGTCCCTGGGGAGGCTGTGGAGTCTGGTTCCTGCAGACAGTGTCTCCCCTGAGGCAGTCTCCGTGCTTGAGTGCTGAGGGAGGGAGGGAGGGGAAGGAGGGAGGGAGGAAGGGAGGAAGGGAGGAGGGAGGGAGAGAGAGAGAGAGAGAGAGAGAGAGAGAGAGAGAGAGAGAGAGAGAGAGAAAATACACACATCTTGCTTTTCCATGGAAGATTCTCCCAGCTCTCCTCTGAGCTCTGCAACAAGCTTGACAGAGGATACTGGGACACCTGTGGGACCCACCAACATCAAGAAGAGGCATGACAAGCCAGCTGCTAGTTACTGAACCAAGGGGTCTTTCCTGAGAGCCAGGTATGGTGGCACACACCTGTAATCCCAGTACTCGGGAGGCTGAGACAGGAGAACTGGCAGGTTCAAGACCAGCCTGGGCAACCTAGTGAGACTCTGTCTCAAAAATAAAATATAAAGGGGCCTGGGATGTAGCTTGGAGATAGAGTAGCCCTGGATTCAGTCCCTGATCCTGCAAAAAATGTCCTTATGGGGTTGCCCGGGGCTTATCTCCTGTTCCGAGCCCAGCACAGATCTGTCCCAGTAAAGTGAGGGAGAGAAGAATGGTTTCCAGGTATATAAATTGCCTGAGTCAGTCCAAACCCGTGTGTCATGACTGGACCATCAGCTCTGTGCTAGGCATCGGTCAATACAGAAACAAATAAAGCAGGCTCCCTCCTTTCAGGATGTAAGCACTATAGCTATGGTAAGGGTCCTATGCTCCAAAGAGGATGAAGTCACGTGGAAAGTTCTCTGAACGTGGTGGTGTGTGGATATGAGATATACCCATAAAAGCCCCCAGAGGCAGAATAGGAGGGAGAGATGCTTCTGTCTTCCAGCCGTGACTTGTGGTCACAAGTCAAGAGTTTCCTTCAGGGGAAGTGGATGGAATGAATGTGGAAGGAAACAAGAAGCACAGGGAGGGACTGTGAGTCAGCTGTGTGCCCCCCCTGGGCTCTCTTCCAGAAACCAACAAGCGGCCTCCATCTTTTTCCTTTACGTCTCGAGACTACCGCACCAAGGTCACACATGGCCCCCTTCTTAGATGGCTCTGAATGCCCCAGAATTCCCACCTCTACTGAGCCAAAATGCTACTTACCCCTGAGACCAAAGGATGAGACTCCTTCCTCTCCCCACCAATGGCCTCTCATATATTTCAGTGCCATGACTTCAAACAGCGATTGCTTTTTTCTCACAATTCCATGGGTTGGCTTGGCTCAGCGGCTCAGCTCTTCTGTGCCACCAGCAGCTAGAGCTCATGCCACCGGGTCAGCTGGGCATCGTGCTGGGCCTGGGCCATCCCAGGTGGCCTCAGGACTTTGGCACCTGGTGCTAGCTACTGATTGTGGCGCAGCTGTCCTCCTCCACTCGGCCCCTCTCTTTCTCCAGTAGGACAGCTCAGGCTTCCTACCTGGTAGTTCTGTGTAGGCTGGGAATGGAGCTCGGTGGCAGAGTGCTTGCCGGGCATGCATGAGGCCCTGATTGTAATACCCAGCACCAGGAGAGAGAAGAGAGAGAGAGAAAGGGAGAGAGAGAGAGAGAGAGAGAGAGAGAGAGACAGATGGGGGGAGGAGAGGGGAGGGGAGGAGAGGGAGAGGGAGAGGGAGAGGGAGAGGGAGAGAAAGAGAGACAGATCAACTAGGGATTGAACCCAAGGTCATTCTACATTCAAGTTACACCCCCAGCCATATTTTAGTTTTTATTTATTTTGAAACACAAGCTTGCTAAGTTGCTGAGGCTGGCCTCAAACCTGCCATCCTCCGGTCTCAGCCTTTCAAGTACTGGGATTACAGGCACATACTACCACACCTGGCTCAGAACCAAGTATTCTTTATTATTATTATTATTATTATTATTATTATTATTATTATTAGTGGTACTGGGGGTGGAACCCAGGGGCTTTCTACCTCTAAACTATACTCCCAGACCTGTTTTCTATTTTATTTGGAAACAGGAGCCTCACTAAGTAGCTGAGGCTGGCTTCGAACCTGTGCGATCCTCCTGTCTCAGCCTCCCAAGTGCTGGGATTACAAGCAGGCACCACCACACCTGGCCTCAGAACCAAGTATTCTTTCTTTTCTTTTCTCCCCCCTCCCCCTTAGGTACTGGGAATTGAACCCAGCAGCATTTTGCCTCCAAGCTACACCCGCAGCCTTGTTTTTTATTCTTTATTTTGAAATGATTTCGCTAAGTTGCGAAGGGCCTCACTAAGTAGCTGAGGCTGGCCGCAAACCCGCAATCCTCCTATCTCAGCCTACCAAGTACTGGAATTACAAGCATGTGCCACCACACCTGGCTAAAACCAAGGATTCTTTTTATTTTTCTTTTTTTTCAGTACCTCCCGGCTATACTCCCAGGCCTATTTTATTTTTTATTTGGAAACAGGGTCTCACTCAGTTGCCGAGAGCCTCACTAGCTGAGGCTGGCTTCGAACCTGCGTGATCCTCCTGTCTCAGCCTCCCAAGCGTGGGGATTACAAGCGTGTGCCACCACGCCCGGCTTTATTCCTTATTTTGAATCAGGGTCTCACTGAGTTGCAGAGGGCCTCACTAAGTAGTAGCTGAGGCTGTCCGCAAACTGCGATCCTCCTGTCTCAGCCTCCCAAATGCTAGGATTACAAGTATGCGCCACCACGCCTGGCTAAAACCTTAAAGATTCTCCTCAAGTGCTGCGGGTTAGGGAACTCATAGTCCTTAGTTGAAAATGAATCACTCGGAGCTGTGTGACATTCCTCATACTGTCCCAGGTGTTATCTAACTCCTGTCATATTTACGCTGCCAGAAGCTGGGTAGAGCCTTGAAGACAGAGACCACAGACTGGCCCACACTACTTTCTGGTGAAAATTTCCCTTTCAATCAATCAAATAATCAAACTAATAGAGATCCCTGAAAAGGATGTTCATTTTGGTATTATTTACATTAATAAGAACTTGAGAACAGCATCAATGTCCAGCAGAAAGTACATTGCTAATTAAATTATAATGAATCCACGGGGTGAAAAATTCTGAAGCCATTTATAGAATGAGACTCTAGAAGAGTCTTTAATGATACAGATTAATTCTCATGGCAGAAGAGTATAGGAGAAAACAAACCAGATTCAAAAACTGTAAGAAGTTTGATCTAAATGGTGTTCTATGGAAATACTATAAGAGCTATGTTCATCCAGCACTAACAATGTGCCAGCACTTATGGGAATCATTTCATTCAGTCCTTATACTATTTCCACAAGGCAAATGCCATTCATATCCCCATTTTACAGATAAGAAAGCTGAGGCACAGAGAGGTCTAAAATAGCACATCTAAGAGCTGGGGATGTAGCTCAGTGCTTGCCTAGTATGTGCCAGACCCTGGGTTCAATTAATCCCCAGCACTGGAAAAAAATAAAATAAAATGACATAGCTAATATTACGGGGCACAAATTTGAACCCAGAGAGCCAGATCCTGCCCTGTCCTCTTAACTGCTATGCTATGTACACTTTTATTACAGACTAGAAGAGATGTGTCAAAATGTTAACAGCAGTGATCTCTAGCAAAGGATTATAGGCAGTTTCCATTGTCTTCACTACGCTTTTCTGTCTGGACCAAATTTTGCACAATAGGGCATGATTTACTTTGATCACCAGGAACAAATAATAACTATTTTACAATAAGTATAAAAACAAATGGGGTCTCTGACCAGCAAAACTTCATCTGCTGGACTTAAGATTTGAAGCCTTTGCTCCTCGAACTGGTCTTGTCCTGGCTCCTGCCAGATGCCTCTTGGTGGTCCTTAAGAAGCAGAGGGAAAAGTCCCTCCTTGCTTGCTGGATCCTGGCAGCTCCTCATCAGTATTTGACCAGACCTCAAAGGTCTCAAAGAACTGCTGGGAGGCAGCTGCTTCCCCCACGCGGAGCTGCCCCTCCCTCCCTCGCTCCCCACCACGCACCGACCTGCTTTCACCGCCCCAGCATCTGGCATACACGTGTGTCTTATCCCCAACTAAATCATCCGCTGCTCTCAGCACAAACAGTGTCTTCCACACATCCTGCCGGCAGCCACGTCACCCGCAGCGCCCAACATCTTAACGAAGACACCAGCATCTGAGAACACATCTACCCATTGGCTGCTGGGCACACAGGAGCCCGGAAAGAGCCAGCACCGCCAGCTCTGCAGACCAGGCATGGGAGTCTCAGGCCAGACTGCACGTCCTACAGGGCAGGAGGAAGGAGGGAAGACAAGTGGGGCTTACCCTCGAACCTCTGGACTAGTCACTTCCAGGCTGTTTAAAAAGAAGCAAAGCCAGGCGTGGTGGCACACACTTGTAATTCCGGCATTCAGGAGGCTGAGACAGGAGGATAATGGTTCAAGGATAGCCTTGGCTACTTAGTGAGGCCCTTTGCAACTACTGAGACCCTGTTTCAAAAATAAAGAATAAAATATAGGGTCGAGGATGTCGCTTAGAGGTAGAATGCCCCTGGGTTTCATCCCCAGTACTACAAAGAAAGAAAGAAAGAAAGAAAGAAAGAAAGAAAGAAAGAAAGAAAGAAAGAAAGAAAGAAAGAAAGAAAGAAGCAAAAAGAAGAACCAGAAAACTCTGTCCCAGTAACAGAATCTCGAGGCAAGGTCCTTGACTTACAGCAAAGAGGTCATCCTCAGACTTGGTGACATTCAATCTAAGGCCCAATGGGATTCCTTTTGTCCCTATGAATGTCTATACTTATCAGTCAACAAACATTTGCTGAACTCAAGGCAGCAAGTTACAAGGTACCTGGATTAGGACAGAGGTTCACAGGGACTGGGGAGGGATAGTGGGCCCTTCATCTTTCCCCACTCGCCCCACCATCATATGCAAGTGCGTGTACCCACTCGTGTGTGCATGCACATAGGTACATACACATACCCATTTTGGAATTTAAAGACTTAGGAGATTGGTTCTTATAAATTTAGTGTGTTTTAATAGGTATTTTTTGTTGTTTTTGCCATGCTGGGGGTGGAACTCGGGGTCTCATGCATGCTAGGCAAGAGCCCTACCATTGAGCTATGCTCCTAGGTCTTTGCTGTCTTAAAATGGTTTGCAGAATATTGGACAGAGTAGTATGTGGATCATGCTTCTCCAATCCCTCCTCTCTCCTTTGAATTATTCACCCAGTGCACAATCATGCTAAAAATGAAAAATAGTGTAAAAAATTTAAAAATGAAGACAAAGAAAAAAACTATTCACCCACACTCATTCACTTATGACCTTATAGCCGCCCCACCCCTTGACCTTGGCCTGGACTTGCCACTTGCTTTAGCTGACCTGGGGCCAGCAGATGGGTCGCGGGCAGCGCTTTGCACTGTGCTAGTGAGATCGGGATAGCTTTGATGCTTCTGTAGGCCTCCTGAGAAGAATAGGCCCAGCTTGCCAGCAGTTGCAAGGAGCCAGCCCGGACTTCTCCTCACAGACTCGCCCTCTCCTCCCCTGGCTTCCAGGCTGCTGTGTGGAAGGCACTGGGCTAAGCACCCTAACATCTGCCATCTCACTCAATCTGCTCAACAGCCCTATGAGGTCCACTTCATATGACCAAGGTCTCAAAGCCAGTGAACAGTGATGATATGAACTCAGTAGGCTGGATCCAGAGCCTTTTGGGGAATTGTTTCTTTCACTCTCTCCTGACTCCCTGAGAACCTCACTAACGAACAAGATCTGGGGATTGAACCCAGGGCCCAGGGGCTTTCTACCTCCTTACTACACCCCCAGCCCTTTTTATTATTTATTTATTTATTTATTTTTTGGTGATACTGGGAGTGGAACCCAGAGGCTTTCTACCTCCAGGCTATACTCCCAGACCTATTTTCTATTTTATTTGGAAACAGGGTCTCACTAAGTTGCTGAGAGCCTCACTAAGTAGCTGAGGCTGGCTTCGAACCCGTCCGATCCTCCTGTCTCAGCCTCCCAAGCGCGGGGATTACAAGCGTGCTCCACCACGCCCAGCTCTTATTTTTTATTTTGAAACAAGATCTCACTAAGATGCTAATAGTCTCACTAAGTTGCTGAGGCTAGACTCGAACCTGTGATTTTCCTCTCAATCTTCCAAGTACTGGGATTACAGTCATGTGCCACCGTACCTGGCTTGATTTACAGTATCTTCAGTTTACGATGGGTTTGTCAAGAGGTGACCCCATCATAAGTCAAGGAGTATTTGCTCTTTTAAAAAGAAGGATAAAATAGCCAGGCATGGTCGCACACGCTTGTAATCCCAGTACTTGGGAGGCTGAGAGAGGAGGATCCAGGTTCGTGGCCAGCCTCAGCTACTTAGTGAGGCCTCCTGCAACTTAGCGAGACTCTGTTTCAAAATAATGATAAAAAAATAGGGCTAGGGGTGGAGCTTGGAGATAGAATGCCCCTGGGTTCAATCCCCAGGACCACAAAAAAGTATAAAATGGAGACGTTGCAAACTCCCCAACCATTAGAACTATAAGCTACATAAATTTCAGTTCTTCATAAATTACCTGGCCTTGGGTATTTTGTTATAGCAACAGAAAATGGACTAAAAGGACTTGAGAAGGCATATTTCAATGCACAAGTCTTTGTAAAACTTCTAGTAATCTTGTTTGATACTATCCCAAGGCCAAAGCAGGTCATCTGTCTTAAACCCAGGGTCAGTATGAGAGAGAACCACCCCAGAAAGTGAAATAAAATAGAATGAAATGTAAGGAGCCGGGCGTGGTGACACACGCTTGAAATCCTAGTACTTGGGAGGCTGAGACGGGAGGATTGCAGGTTGGCGGCCAGCCTCAGCTACTTAGTGAGGCCTTCTGCAACTCAGTGAGACCCTGTTTCCAAATAAAGACTTGAAAAATAGGGCTGGGGGTGTAGCTCGGAGGTAGATGCCCCTGGGCTCAATCCCCAGTATCACAAAAGAAGAAAAGAAATGTGAGCAAATGGAGGACCACTACTGCCACACAGCTTGCCCATGAATTACTGGCATAACTACAAAGGACATGTGTTACTACACGTGTGCATTAATTTTCAAAACAGAAAAGAACTGGTTGTTCAAGCCAGCAGCTACTTTAACCATTGAGGGCGCAGTATGCCCCAGGTAGGAGTGTGATTCTCAAAAATGAAGACCAGAAGGCACTTTCTACCATGAAGTCCTCCCATGTAGACCCAGAACAGAGCCCATATTTTCTAGCTCTTAGGGATTTCTTCAAAGTCTAGGGGGCCAAGCAGGGTGCCCCCAGCTCTTCCACAGCCTAGTTGATGGAAAGGCCAGCCTCTCCATGCTCATCCATCCCTAACAAGTAAATGGTGACTCCAAGGCTCTGCCCCGTCACCATCAATGTGTTCAAAAGTAAGATTTGAAGGAGGAGGATCTGTAGTGAGAAAAATAAGAGCCAAAAAATGACTCCTTCAGTAGTGAGTTAGCTTTCCTTTCTGCCCAGGAGAGAGCTGCCAGAGGAGAGTGCCTGACTGTCCCCTGTCAGAGGTAACCCCCATCTTTCTTCTAGAAGGAAGGACACAGGGATTATCCTGCCCCTGCTGCTGGACAAACCAAAAGTGGAGGGCCAGCTCTGTGGCTAGCGAGATGACTAGGGGAGCAGCCACTCCCATGCAAGCATCTGCGCCAGGTGGCCAGGCAATCTGGGTCAGCCCCACCAATCACCTCTGTGCAATATCACTCAGATTACTTAGTATCGCCCATCCACTTCCACATAGAAAGGAAACAAGGGTGAGATGCATCCCATCCCACCTGTAAGGCCTCCTGAGGCTCCTGTGTCCTGACTCTTGCATGAGATAGTCCAGAGCACACAGAAGACGCAGAACAGTCATGCAAAGTGGCCGTCCCTCCCAAGGCCCAAGGAAGAAGGCGTCTAGGATCTATGCCAGAGTAACAGGGCACTGAGGCTGCTTTCAAGTCCATGTCTGGGAAGCAAATCTAACAGCCCTGACTTCATCCAAAGGGCTCCATCATGACAACGCACCCCCAGCCCCCAGGGCCTGATGGAAGAGGGTCTCCCTCCATTCTTCCAGAAGCCATCCACAGTCTCTGTCTATGATTGTCTAAGGGTGCCCCAACTTTTCTTCAAAACCTTACTTCTACTGGCTGTGGCAGGTGGCTAGACAGGAAGGAGGTATCACCTTGGGGTAGGAGCATATGGTCACCAGCCTCCTGTAGGGTGCAGGAAACAGGCCAAACCCTGGCCTCCGATACTACATCTCCAGCACCCAGGAACTGTGCTGTTGAAAATTTTTTATTTTTCTCTTCCCTGAACCTACCTTGACCCCTGAAAAGTCAGTTGGGGAGAAGTAAGAACAAGAAGGATTCTTAATGATTTCCCATGCCATCAGTGGGCCCAAGGATGGAACATCCTTACGATGCCTCTCTCAGCCCCAATCTATGACGCCAACTCCCTGGACCCCACACACCACCATCCCGGTGTCACCTCCCCTTCAGCTTGCCAGAGTTTGTCATTTAGCATGCTCAGGTGTCCCCAGCTGACCTGCAGCACACACCTGATTAAGCAGGTGCATTGCACATGCCGATCCAGTGGGCGCTGACCTTACCCAGTTTCAGTGGTTTATTACAGGTTAATTGGTCTCCCTATCCCCAGCTCCATCACACTCGGTTATTTATTTCTCTCTACCAGTTATATGATGTTTTCCCCTTCATTCGTGAGGCAACAAAACACCTCTGCCTCCTGAGTTTTACTTAGATGGGCTGGAGGAAGAGAGATGAGTGATAACCCATAAATCTGCCTGTCACCTGGCACTGGGGGACGCTTGGAAGCTCCCTCACTTGCATTCAGCCCTAGAGGCTAGAAACTACCACGTTTTCCTTTCCCCAGCTAAGAAGGCTGTGGGCCTCCTGTTGTCTCCCCTGTGGGCTCCCTGGCCCTTCCCCGCGCGCGCGCACACACACACACACACACACACACACACACACACACACAGAGCTAGGGGATCATGGACTTTGGTCAACTGGGAAAGGGGCACCCAGGCACAGGACTGGGGGCCAGGAGAAGACATTACAAACTCTATCCTGGCTTTGAAGCTCTAAATAGAAGCCTGCCTTCATGGCCTCCTTTCTCCAGGTTCAGAAACCTGGACAAACAGCCTTCCCCCCCACCCCAGGGCCAATGCCCAGGTCTGGCTGGAGGGGAGGTGAGAGCGGCAGAGGAAGGAGGGAGGGACAGTGGCGCCTCCGCCGCACCCGCCGCTGCAGCCCCCCGGCGTATAAAACTCCCTTTGTATGCAGGTCGCCGGCTGCTCCCCATGCCAGGTGCAGCTGCCAGGATTCTCAATGCGGTTTGAACACAATTTGCCAGTGTTGGTTCAGCCCCGCTGGCTTCCAGTTGGGGGGCCATATGCTGCCTGTAATCTGCCTGTGCGATTCTCACCCATGTCAATAGGCGCGGGAGGACGGGTGGCTCAATGGCCCGAGAGGCTGAGGCTGGGCGGTCACCCTCTACCACTGCCAGGCGGTGGTCTGGCTGACCACGCCACTGAGGACCACCAGCGGGTGCTCACAAGAGGCCACAGCACCCGGCGGCAGGGCGGGTGCCTGGCAGCGACCCCACGTTTGGCGATGGCGCGGGAGAGCCTCTGGGTTGGGCCATCCCCATAGCCATCGCTGGGCCTTCCCCTCCGTAGAGATCCCTGCCAAGGAAGCCAGGCCGGGGAGGTGCCAGCACTCAGCCCAGACTTCGCATTTCCCTCATTCTTTCTTTAATTGGATTTTTGGTCCTGCTGGGCAAAATAAGCTTTCCACTGGCAAAGCACTCTTGCCTCTTCTGAACACGCGGCGGTGCCTGGCGGCTCTGGGCGGCTTCAAGCAGAACGTGGCCTTCCTCCCCCACCAAAGCATTCATTCCCTCTCTGCAGGGACCCGCACACACACACACACCCTCTGCCAGGTCCAGGCAAACTGGGATCCCTCTGAGAACTGGATTTTGAGGCCTTTAAGATGCTGCTTGGAGTGGTCCCGAATCTGGACTGAGCTTGGGTTGCTGGGGCCAGGCCCTGGCCTGCTGCCAGCCACACCCTCCTGGGCACCCCCATGCCCGGGAGGGAAAGCCTCCTTCTCTGAAGCCCTGAAAGGCCCATCTTGGTCACTGGGCCACAGATTAGAGTGCCAGGATCCAGCTCCCACCCTTCCTAGCAACCGGGCAAGAAGGGAGGCCTTCCTGTGTTTGAGGGGGACGGAGGGAGAAGGCAGCAAGCAAGCCAGAGTCTGACTGAGAATGTCATTTGGAGAAGTGGCATTTTGCTAGCAACACTCAACAGAAGATATTTGGATACTCTTAAATCTTGGACTGAGCATCAGGAAGAGAAAGGGAGGGGAGAAGGGAGAGAGGGAAGAGACGAGGAAAGGAGGAGGGAAGGGGGAGGGGAAAGCAAAAAGTGAGAGGGGGAGGAGGAGGGGAGGAATCTGAAAGGGAAGGAGAAAGGAGGGACAGGAGGAGGGTCAGAGAAGGAGGGGACAAAGAGGAAGAGAGAAGGAGCCCAGAGAGGAAGACGAGGAAAGGGAAAAGGAAAGAAAAGAGGGGAGAGGGAAAGGAGAAAGAAGATCAGAAAGAGAAGGATGAAAAGGAAGGAGAGGAAGGAAAGGAGGACCCATCCTACCACCCTGCCAGGAGACAGCTCTGTGGCAGAACTGAGTGCCAGCCTCCCGGGGACTTAGCCAGGGCATTAAGGACAGCCACCTAGGGGAATTCTCAAGCCCAGATGCCTCCCAGAGCTGGCCCTGACTGACGAAGTCCAGCAGGCCTCTCTCCTCACTCCAGGGTCCAGAGCCCCCACACCTAGTAGGCCTGCAGTCTTTGAGACCTCCAGGACCCCCAAGAACAGCCCCAGCCTCCAGTTGTTAAGGTGCCTATTAAAACACACCAGCTCAGCCCAACAGCAGGCCCGAAAGCTGCTGATGGTCAAATACATCACAATATTTCAGAGTCCCTGTTAACAAGCACCCATTAAAATTTGACAACCAGGTAGGAGCGCAGAAAGCGCTCAGTTTGAAAAAACTTGAACGCTTTCTGCTGCTTCAGCAAGACGAGGCCGGTTTACCTGCCCCTCGCATTTTAAGCCCAGCAGCCCGCGGACTTCGCATCTGGGTGCTGCCTGGTTAATGCAACGCGGGGTGTTTATTTGCCACATCTGAACCAGACTCATTAATGAGCCTGTCGTCATAAGCTCTCTGTCAGTCAGCCTGCCTTTTTTTTAATCAAAAGATAAAACAGTCGGTTATCAAGGATTAATGACTCTTACAGCATCCATATGAGGCTCATATTTATCTTTTAAAAGAAAACGGAAGGAAGAAAAATGACCAGATTTTGTTTCAGTAAGCAGTTTAAACCTGCCCTGGTAAGTTGAATTCATTCATTCATTAATTCAGTCATGTGTCTGGGAGAAGCCAGCGGGAGCCCCTTCCATCATAAGAACTTCTGACTGTGAAATAAACCCCGAGTAACCAGATTAACTATGAAGTATGTCTCCGTCAGGTTTTAGGCATTAGTTCAAGTGTAGTTTCTGTGCGTTCCGGCATAGCATAGCAAGTTGCCGAGGCTGGTATTCCGGGCGGCAGGAAGGAAGAGTCTCTGTTTCCCCTTCCGGCTTCAAAATAGAGCCTGTGCATGCAATGGCATTATTGTGCAGTGTTGATTTAACCGAGAATATCAATATTTTAAATAGACTCCCATATGATTCATATACTTTTGCATAGCATAGAGTGTGTAAATATCTCTCCACCTCTGAACACACAGAGGCATATGTGCATGCGGGGGCATGCACACACAACACACAAGCCCCCTCCCCATCTCATATACACGAAGAGCGTGGCTACCAAAATCATTATTTTAATTGGTCTGGGAAAGCTGAGCATGGTGGTGCACGCTTGTAATCCCAGTACTTGGGAGGCTGAGATAGGAGGATCTAGGGTTGGAGGCCAGCTTCAGCTACTAAGTGAGGCCCTCTGCAACTTTGTGAGGCTCTGTTTCAAAATAAAAATAATAGGGCTGAGGTGTAGCTTAGAGGCACAATGCCTCTGGGTTCAATCCCCAGTACAACAGAAATAAATAAATAAATAAATAAATAAATAAATAAATAAATAAATAAATAAATATGATTGGGGGCTTTGTTTATAGCAGACAGCATGACACTGAGTGACTGAGTGTGTGTGTGCACGCATGTGGGGTGTGTGTGTGTGTGTGTGTGTGTGTGTGTGTGTGGTGTTGCTGGGGATTAAACCCATGAGGATTCTACATCAGAATTATTCCCTCATATTATTTTTATTTTGAAGCAAGGTCTTACTAAGTTACTGTGAGCCGGCCTCAAACTATGATCCTCCTATTTTAGCCTCCCAAGTCCTGAGATAACAGGATCTTTCATTTAACACTGGTTGATAGAATTTGGCCAGTACCATGCACATACACACATGCGCACAAAACACGAGTGGCCTTGCTCTCACCCAAATTGGGCCATGTTGTTTTTTATGTCGGCTGTCTTCATATTGGCCTCTTCTTTTGTACCTGCTCTCTTCTTTCTAAGTATCTATATGCTGTAGGGGATGAGAGCTAGTACTATTACATGAGGACCCTTGAAATCACAACCAGAAATGTCAAGGTGCTCCCTCCTACATCAGCAACAATGGCGCACTCAGGTGACAGTGCCGACCATCTCGAAAATTGAATGATGTTTAATACCACCGCAGCACATCATTCTATGGCTTCAGAGAAAGACAAATACTGATTCTGGACAGGCCTGGGGGTATCACAAACAAACTCAGAAGACCCCAGTGAAATCCTATTCTCTGTGGCTTAACCTGCTTCCTCTCACTTGGAAAAGTGCTGATATTAACACCTGATATACCAGCCTAGGGACCGGGTGGGGGACGGGGATGAGCCCAGGGTATAGGAGGAAATAAGTCAGGCAGGGTAGCGCACACCTGTAATCCCTGCACTTGGGAGGCTGAGGCAGGAGGGTTGCAGGTTCAAGGTCAGTGCAAGGATAACTTAGGAAGACCCCGTTTCAAAAGAAAAAAATGAGGGTGTAGCTCAGAGGTAGAATGCCCCTGGATTCAATCACCGGTATCGTAAAATTAATTAATGAAAGGAAATGCCGCAAGGGTGTTATTTGAAGTTCAGTTCCCATGGGAAAGGTGTCACCTGGGCGACCCACCCCCAGCTGCGGTGCCAGCATTGAAGTCCTGACCTCTGTGCAGGAGAGGTTGCTGGGGGTGGGAGTATGTCGAAGGAGTCCTAGCAAAATGTCTAGAAGCCCGGTCCTCGCTAATAAAACCACAAAGGCCTAGAAAAGCTCCTAGTGAATTTCAGAGAGAAGTCAGAAATGAAAGCAAGGGGCCGTGCCACACACATGAGCCAGCCATTGCTTCTAGGAAGCAAAGCCCTCAAAGAGTGAAGGGCTTTGCCATGTCAGAGCTCCAACTTAGAAAATGAAGAGTTGTCTCCGTGTTGGAGAAAGCTGGCACACATCCCCTTTACCCACTGACGAAGTCAGCAAGCTGACGTCATGTGCCTCCCAAGATGCACCACGCGGCTCTAGCATCACTTTTACAGTGTTCCTGCCAAATAGGCACGCCTGGACCTGAATCATGAGGGAAAATCAGATAAACTCGAGCTGAGAGATATTTCGCAAAATAACAAAGGTGTATGCTTTAAAATGATCAAGATAGCCAGGCACCGTGTCATATGGCTGTCGCCTCAGCTGCTCAGGAGGCTGAGGCAAGAGAATCGCTTGAATCCAGGAGTTTGGGAACTGCCTGGCTACATAGAGATATCTTATTTCCAAAACACAAAAACAAAACAAAAACAGAAAGGCGAATTTTCTAGCAACCACATTTTAGGGGCTGGGGTGCGGCTCGGTGGTAGAGCACTTGCCTAATATGCACAAGACCTTGGTTCCATCCCAATAACACAAGCACATACAGACAAAAGCGAGAAAGAGAAAAGAAAAAAATCAAGAAGCTCAACTCAAAGGAACGCTTCCAGATTAAAGGCAACAAAAGAGACATGACAATAAAATGTAATATGGGATCTTGAGTTGGATCTTATGCCGGAAAATCTTTTTCTTCTATATAATGATAGTACTGAGACATTTGAAGAGATGTAGATGTCTGTAGATTAAGTAATAGTATCATAGCAATGTTAATTTCCTGATCTTGACCATTGCACTGCGGCTATACGAGAACCGTCTTATTTCTTAAGAGATTTACATCAGCTGTAAAGGCTTCACTATGTTTGCAACTTACTCTCAAATAATTCATGAATGCATATACATGCATTTTTATACATAAGCACGTATAAATATATAAAGAAAGAAGAAATTGGCAAAATGTTAATCTTTAGAAAATATGGGTAAAGTGTATATCAGAATTATTTATACTGCTTTTGTAATTTTTCTGTGGTTCTGATTTTATTTTTTAAGCGAGGGGTTAATAAGGACTTTGAGTTTCTCTTTGGAGCATCAAGGAATGAGGGCAGATTGCAGCCAGCCATGGAGAGGGTGAGGACCCCCAAGGGTCAATAGACAAGTGGCCATGACCTAGTGGAGAGGAATCTGGACAGCACCGGCACCGACTCCAGCCAGAAGCTGCTCTGGATTTTCTGCGACACACCTAGGCTGGGTAAGTGTTCTTTATAGCTTAGCACCTATCACGGGGTTCGACACTTAGTAGGTGGTCACTCTGGTGTTGTACTGAGTGAGTGAATGACTGACTGAATGAACATACATGCTCCTCCCTCTCCATTGCACACCACAGGGCAGCAGGCTCTACAGGTCTGACCAGGGCTCTAAGCAGAGGTTTGTACCTTCATTTCCTGGCCCCAGTTGGGTTTGAAGGCTCAGGCGGCTCCCTGCCTTCATCTGAATGCTTATGCGAGATTCATTATTTAAGCCATAGCGCATCCCCCAAATAAACACGTGCGTCTTTGCAGCCTACAGCCCGGGAGCACTATTAAACACACAACGGCAAAAGGCCCAGGCCCGCATGCTGCTGCGTGCAATTTCCAGCCGACTCGCTATTCTTTTGTCGCCGCCTTTTTATTGGTTTTCTCAAAGTGGTTACAATGCTGTTATTGTAAAACCCTCACGCCAGAAGAGCGAGAGAGGCGGCAGTGACGGAGTATAGAGCAATTTCTGCCAGGAGAGCCTGCAGAGCCGGGTGGGGGAGGATATCTGGCCAGGGCCAGAGTCTTTTCTTTGCTCAGGTCCACTTGACCAGGTAGTCAATCCCCGGGGAGGCAGGGCAGCCCTGGAATTCCCTGTAGGGTAAATGGCCTTAACATATCCTGATCCTCTGATGCCCCTTTGAGGATCCCAGTAGCGGTCCCCTTTGCAGTCGCACCAGCTTCTGGAGGCCTGGGCCGCCCTGGGGGCCACGTGGAAGACAGAAGCCACTCTGGGGGGGGGGGGGGCTGTGATTGTTACCGATATCCCCATTCCTTACCTGCGGAAAAGATTCTTTTTCTCATCCCACTAGGGTTATATGTATTGAGGTGTGTAATTCATATGCCATAAAAGATGCGAATTTCAAGTGTAGCCTCAGTGGCTTTTGATAAGGTTCAGCCCAAGAAATAGAGCAGCCCCTGTCCAATACAACTCCGGAAACTTGGAAATGTTCTATATTTGTCATGTGTGGCAATCCAGCACTTGAAATGTGGCTAGTGCAACTAAGGAAGTGAATTTTTAATTATGTTTCATTTTAATTTAAATAGCCATGTGTGACTACCAGCTGCTATATTAGACAGCACAGACATAGAAGTTTCCATCATTCCAGAAAGTTCCCTTGTGCCCCTTTCAGTCAGCACTCCGTAAGAGGTAACTGCTTATCTGACTTCTCCCAGCACAGACCAGGGTTCCCCACTTTGACCCTACTCGTGTTTGAGGGGTGGAATTCTTTGTGGTGAGCTGTCCTGTACACTGTAGGTTGTTTATAAGCTAGTTGTCACTAGACATCAGTAGGACAGACACCCCAGTTGTGACAACCAAAACTGTCTCCAGACAATGCCAAAGGCCCCCTAGTGTGTGGGGGGAATGGAGATTCACCCTCAATAGAGAACCCCTGGTCTAAATTACTTTGGCCTGTCTTTCTCTCTCTCTCTCTCCCTCTCTCTCTCTCTCTCTCTCTCTCTCTCTCTCTCTCTCTCTCTCTCCTTTTCTAGGACAAGGGCTTGAACTTAGGAGCATTCTACGTTAGAGCTACACTCCCAACTTTTTTATTTTGAAACAGTCTTGTTAAGTTGCTGAGGATGTCGCCAAGTTCCTGAGGCTGGCCTTGAACCTGACACTCTCCTGTCTCAGCCTCCCAAGTACTAGGGTCACAGGTATATACCACTACGCCAGGCTCCAAACTAAAATTCTCAGTCCCTTTTTATTTTCTAGTGATGCTGAGGATAGAACCCACAACCTTGCACAAGCCAGGCAAGTGCTCTACCACTGAGCCACATCCCCAGCACTCTGGCCTGCTCTTAAACTTAGTGGAATGGCACGATATGTACTTCCTATCTAGATGTTTTGCTCAACATAATGTCTGTGATTCATCCATGTTGTTATGAGTATATGTAACTGATTCGTTTTTATTGCTGAGTTCTATCCCATTGCATAGAGGTACTAAAGTTTGTTTATTAATTTGTTGACAAGCATCTGAGTTATTCCCAGTTTGGGGCCATTATGCATAAAGCAGCTATTAACATTCACATACGGATCTTTGTGCGGACATAGGTTTTCATTACTCGTGGGTAAATGCCCAAGAGCGGAATTGCTGGGTCACCAGTACGTAAGTGTTTAACTTTATCAGAAACTCCTCCCCAGAGGGCTGCACCATTTTCCACTCCCACCAGCAACATATGAGAGTTCAGTTCCCCCACACCCTTGCCTGTCTTTTTAATATTAGTCATTCTAGTGGGTGTGGGGACAGCCAAATAAAGACCACAAGACCATTCACAGGAGCCAGACTAAAAGTGGAGCTGTAATAACAACAGAGTAATAAGAGGAAGGGAACGCAGAGACCCCTGGCCTTTGTGAGCTCTGAGCCCAGGGAGCTTGTTGTGGCTTGGAGACCCTCCCAACGAGGGTGTGGGGGACAGGCTGCTTCCTGGCAGTGCGCTTCCTGCTCCATGGCTTGTAGGAAGGGGAGGCCATGGGGTGAGCCACCAGGGAGGGGAGACAGTTTATCTCAAAAATCAGATTAGCAGGAAAGGTATATTCTATAGGAGACCTTCAACTTCTTTCTCTCCTTTACCCCTACCCCATTTCTAACACACACACACACACACAGAGAGAGAGAGAGAGAGAGAGAGAGAGAGAGAGAGAGAGAGAGAGAGAGAGAGAAAGAGACCGAGAGAGCAATAGAGAGAGAGAGGACGGCAGTTCCCAGGTGCAGGTTGGTGCTAATAAAGAAGGGGAGAGGGGTTACTTAGATACCACTTGGGGCATTCAAAATGGTTTGGCTAAGGACTCGCCGGCTTTGGGGGAGGCATGTCCTGTGCAAGTTGTAAATTAGACACTAGAAGATGGGAAATCCGTCAAAGAAATAAATCCCAACCCCCGCCTCCGTGGAGCTTCTGGTCTAATTTTCGATGGGAAATAAATAATGCAACTCCGAAGTTGGAGATAATATAATGCCACCAGGACCTGGACACAGAGAGCTGCCTGCGTCAAGACTGACAGAGTGTGACAGGTTAATCCAGAGGGGCTTACCAGAGGAAGACAGGAATCTGAAGGAGAGAAGCACCAGGAATTAAGCACGCGGCAGAGGAAGCGCCCCACCGGCCTAATAAGAATAATTGTCTTAGTGTGCGTGTCTGCTTAGGGCCTTGTTAACTGCATGTTCCCCGAAATTTTTCTTAGGGAAACATTATCCCCCCAAAATTAATCTATTTTTAGAATTATAAGGAAACTTCTGGTAATAAAGCCATCTGCAGACCTCTGCTACTATGGTAAGTGTGAGCCTTGTGGTCGCCTGGGAAGGTCTCTGACATTATCTTGAAAGGGGGGCGGAGGTAGGGCATAGGGCATCACCTGTTCTGTCAATCACTCAGGAAACAAATGGCTAGAACCAAGAAGTAGTCTTTCTGACATCCAAATGGTGAACTTTGGCCAAAAGAGGAAACATGAATCTCATTCTCTTGGGCCTAGACACCTTGGGATCTGAATTCTTTTTGTTGTTGTTTGTGGTGCTAGGGATGGAAGTCGGGGCCATGATGGGTAGGCAAGAGCTCTGCCACATAGCCACACCCACAGCCTTGAGAACATTCCCGTGTGTGTGTGTGTGTGTGTGTGTGTGTGTGTGTGTGTAAGAGAGAGACAGAGGCTGGTGATTGAACCCAGGGGCATTCTACCTCCAAGGTCTACCTCCACCAGCCTTTTTGTTTGTTTGTTTGGTTTGGATTTTGGGTTTTTGTGGTACTGGGAATGGAACCCAGGGGCATTGTACCTCTGAGCTACACACCCAGCCCTATTTTTTTTTAGTCTTTTTATTTTTGAAACAGAGTCTCACTGAGTTGCAAAGGACCTCACTAAGTAGCTGAGGTTGTCTGCAAGCCGCAATCCTCAGGTCTCAGCCTCCCGAATGCTGGGATTACAAGCCTGCGCCACCATGCCAGGCTCTTTACTTTCCTATTATTATTATTATTATGAAACAGGGTCTCACTAAGTTGCTAATAGCTTTACTAAGTTGCTGAGGCTGTCCTTGAACCTGCTGATCCTCCTGTCTGAGCCTCCCAAGTACTGAGGTTACAGGCATGCGCCATCACACTCAGCTGGGAACATTCTTAAGAGCACCCACCAGCAGTAGGGTTCAGAGGTGGCATGTGCTCGAGGAGAAGAGATGTCAGCCAGCCAGGAACTCCTTGCAGAAGGGACATCAAGCTGCAGATGAGTCAGCTCTGAATTGTAAGCCAAATACTTCAGGTTCGGGTTTCTCTGTTTATTTTCTCTGCCCGCCTCCGCACTGTTTATTAAAACGTGAGCTCTATGAAGGGCAGGGGCTTCATCTGTCATGTTCACAGCTGTATCCGCAGCTAGAAATGTGCCTGGCACATGACTCACTAAATATTTGTTGAACGGATGGATAGCAAAGGCCTAATTGAATGCTCAGGCCTCGATTTAGCTGAGCTACTCAATTAATCTGGGGAGGTGGAGTGCTAGAAAACAGAGGAGGCCTGACCAGGGTGCAACCGAGAAGCACAAAACAGCAAGCCCCCATGAGGCCAGCGTGACAGACTCGAGGTGACCAAAGGAGGAAACCCAAGGGGAAGGTGACCTCTCTGAAGTTTCGAGTGCCAGCTGTGTTCTCAACCCCCTCTTTGCTGGTCCTGTTTTTACTGCCAGTCTCTTGGGGAGGTGCACCCTATTTCAAAACGGGTTCTGCCAGGCATGGTGACACATGCCTAGTTGGGGGGGGGAGGTGAAACAGGAGGATCGCAGGTTCAAAGCCAGATTACAGTACCACAAAAATAAGTAAATAAATACAAAACAAATAATAAATAGTGTCCTAACATGGCCTTGCTTCTTCAGACACATACTAGAATTCTCCAGGAGTAGACAAAAGCAGGTTTTCAGGACAGAAAAGCTCCAGGCAGCCAGGGGAAGCCAAACCCCCCAACTTCCCTCCAGGAACTTCTCTGCCTCTTGCAGTTTACCCCACCCCCAGAAAAAACACCCTGTCTGTGACCGGTCCTTGGAAGACCAGGGTTCTTTTCTTTGTTTCACCGAAGCAGAGTTGAGACAGGCAGACATTGTTTAAATTTGCTTTGCTAAAGAATAAAGGAGGAGCAGAAACTCAAGCAGCATAAAAATCATATTAATTTCCCAGGTCCTGACTTGGAAGTGGGGTGTGCCTGGACACACAGGGGCAAACCTGCCATCCAGAGTCGGATGAGAAAGCTGAAGTGCCCGCTGGGGGCCTCAGCTCTGCTCGTGTCCCCCCACTCCAGCCTTCAGCAAACCAAGAGGCAGATGCCATCTCTCTTCCAGGGTCTTCCGGGAGTCCTTTTCCTGTCCTTCTGCCTCAGGAAGACGCCTCCCAGCGTGTGAGGGTGCAGCTAGTCCGTGGATGATGTGCAGGACGGCAGTGGTTGACAGCCAGCAAATAATCAAGCTCTCTGGGTCTGCGTTATCTAATCCACCTACCTCCAGAGCTTCCCTTGGAAGCGTCCCTCCCCCCACGCCATCTGGAAGTGGTTTTGAAAAAAAAAAACTACTCATTATTGTTAAAAAGCAACACACAGGTTTTCTCAAGATACAGTCACCTCAGCAGCCCCTAACCTAGAAGTCCCAGGAAGGGTAGGAGTCTTGATGTTGTTGGCCACTGTTTAACCACCACCCGGCACATAGTAGGAACTTGCTAAATGACTATGGAATGAATGCAGAATTAATAAACTATAATAGGGGTGTTTCTGTTACTTCTACATTTTAAAAAATCACCCTATTAGCCCTTAGTGTGCATACATGTCTCCACCACCTTTTATCCCATTAAGATATATGACTACAATGCACCAATAAAAGATTTTTTTAAATCATCCTAAAATTCAGCAGCCTAACAACCGTTTTATTATGCTTATGGTTTCTGTGGGTCAGGAATTTGAACAAGGTGAGCCTCAGTGCCCTGTTGGTCTCTGCCCTACAATGTCCGGGGTCTCCATTGAGAAGACTTGAAGGAATCCAGGGGTTGGGGGTGGAATCATCTGGAGGGTCCTTCACTCTCACGCCTGGCACCGGCGCTGCCACGACTCAGGGGCAGGGCTCAGCTAGGACAGTGAATGCAAGCACCTCAGTGCAGACTCTTCGGGTGGATTGGGCTTCCTCCAGGCATGACCGACTGAGGGTGGTCAGAATTCTTACATGACAGCTGCCAGGGCTCCAAGGCAGAAGCTCAGTGGCCTTTCATCACCCAGCTCAGGCCTGCTTTTGCTTCAAGTAGTCACCAGCACATCCAGATTCAAGAGGAGAAACCGACCCCACTTCTCTTGGGACGGTGCATCATAAAACTTTGGAATCATGTTTTATATTCATTTATTTGTTTATTTGTGGTATTAGGGATAAAATCTATGGTCTCACACATGTTAGGCTACATCCTCAGCATAGCTTTTTTGGAGGGTACTGAGGATTGAACCCAGGGGCTTTCTACCTCTGAGCTACACCCTAGCCATGGTTTGTTTTTTTTGTTTGTTTGTGTTTTGTTTTGTTTTGTTTTTTGGTGGTACTGGGGTTCCTGGAAATCCTTCTACCTCCAGGCTACACTCCCAGACCCATTTTATACTTTTTTATTTGGAAACAGGGTCTCTTAAAGCTAGCGAGGCTGGCTTCGAACCTGTGCAATCCTCCTGTCTCCGCCTCCCTCCCAAACACGGGGATTACAAGCGTGCACCACCACGCCCGGCTTTTATTTTTATTTTGAAACGGAGTCTCACTAAGTTGCGGAGGGCCTCACTACGTTGTTGAGGCTGGCCACGAACCTGCCATCCTCCTGTCTCAGCCTCCCAAGTACTGGGATCACAGGCATGTGCCATTCCCAACAGGCTTGATGCAAGGTTTTATGTGCAAGCCTTCAGGAGGTAAGATCAAGAAGTTTTTCATTGGTCGCAAAAGGAAGGGGCAGGGAGTGGCCTTTGGGGGCCTTGCAAAGTCACAGGCAGTAAGAAGAAAACTCAAAATGTGTTGCTATCTAAGGCATTATGTTAAGATTTGGCGTTGAGGTGGTGTGTTATATGTGTTATGTGTTATATGTGGGACAGTGAGGGCTTGAGAGAGAGACTAGAGCGAAGCCATAAGGAGTATGAGAAGCCGGATACTCAAGATGTCTCTGGGTGACAGCAGGGAACGTTAGCCCACCCGAAGGATAAGGAAGCTGGGGCATTTACCCATCAAGCCGTACCCCTAACCAAGCCAGGGGCATCAAGGTGGGCTGGTCTCCTCAGGGGTCCTGCCCACTCAGGCAGAAGGGCCCAAGTGTTGGCAGAAGGATCCAAGGTGGGCAGCTGTGTGGTGATGCATGCCTATAATCCCAGGTACTCGGGAGGCAGAGGCAGGCTGCTCGCAAGGCCAGACTAGGCAACTTGGTGAAACCCTGTCCCAAAATAAAAATATAAAAAAGGATGGGGCATAGCTCAGTGGTAGAGCCCCTGGGTTCAAGCCCTAGTACCAAAACAGAAGGAGCCTGGGGCACATGAGAGACACCACAGCTGCCCCAAGGGTCAGGGAAGCCCTCCACAAGCAACTTTTCTTCTCAAAGAAGTTCAAGGGTCAGGAACATTGGATTTGTACATCATGTGCATGTTTTTCTGTGTTACATGTGGATTTTCACCAAATACCACCTCGGCGCCAAATCTTAACATAATGCCTTAGATAGCAACATGTTTTGAGTTTTCTTACTGCCCGTGGGTTTGCAAGGCCCCCAATGGCCACTCCCTGCCCCTTCCTTTTGCAACTAATGGAAAACTTCAACAAATTTGCCCACAGACCTCCTGCAGGAGGGGGGCGGGTGGAGGCTGTTTATGCCCAGGAGAGAGCTTTCCCCGTGTGCAGGGTGAGCTGCCCGGAGTTATGGGTGCCATACTCTGACCTCTGACCTCGGCTGAGCGTGGCAGGCAGTGGCCAACCCAGTGTAAGTTACCATTGAGCAACTGAGGGTTGGAGGATCTTTCAGACCCTGTCAGCACCCCAGTGGGGGTTTCTTTGCAGTGAAAGCTGGTGAACAGCTTTTGGGGGATGGGGTGTCGCGCGAGCCAAGATGAGCACCATCTGGACGTGTACACACAGTTCAGGGTCAAGGCTGGCCCTCTGGTCCTGGTGACCTGAGATTCTGAAAGGACACTCATTCTCAGATTCTCAGCCAAAGCTTCGCAGTGCTGCTGCCATGGGATTCCAGGTCTTGGGATCACTGGCAAACTGGGGGCAATGCTACAAAAATACTAACCAACTCAAGCAACTGGAGGCAAAAATAAGTGAGCAAATGGAAGAAAAAATATTGTTTTGAAGACAATCTGACACCCTTTTATTTGCAAATAACTAAATAGAATTTCTGTAACATTTTCAAACAGTGGCGGTCTTAATGACCCTCTTAAAGCGTCCTTCAATCCCACTGTGACTGAATATGAAGTATATGCCATGCTCTGAGTTAAGTGATTTTTTTTCAAGTTAAAAACAATAATAATGAGCTGGGCGCACGGTAGAGTATGTCTGTAATCCTGGTTATTTGGGAAGCTGAACAGGAGGATCGCAGGTCTGGGGCCAGCTTCAGCAACTTAGTAAGACCCTGTTTCATAATAAAAACGTAAAAAAGGCTGGTGGTATAACATAGAGGTAGAAATGCCCCTGGGTTTAACCCCCAGTATTAATAATAATAATAATAATAATAATAATAATAATAAGGAGGAGGAGGAGAAGGAGGAGGAGGAGGAGGAGGAGGAGGAGGAGGAGGAGGAGGAGGAGGAGGAGGAGAAAAAGAACTGCCTGTGAGGCAAAGCTGTTCAGTAGGAGTAGGTAACTGAATATGGAACACCACGCTGGCCACTTGTCAACTGCCCCCATCTGTGGCTCCTCACCTGAGGTGCAATTTTGCCTGCAGACTCTGGAATATTCTCCCTTGCAGCAGCAGCCCATCCCTGGATCTTATCTGGGTCAAGGTCTCCCTAAGGACACTGAAACAGTATGTGGGAGGGTCAGGGAGACAGAGAGAGGAAAGAGAAGAGGAGGGGAGGGAGAAAAGGGAAGGAAAGGGGGGTAGGAAGAGAGGAGGAGGAGGCAGAAATGGGGAAGGGGTAATCCCAGCATTCAGGAGGCTGAGACAGGAGGATTGCGGTTCGAGGACAGCCTCAGCTACTTAGTGAGGCCCTTTGCAACTCAGTGAGACCTGGTTTCACAATAAAGAATAAATAATAGGGCTGAGGGTGAAGCCCGAAGGTAGAATGCCCCTGGGCTCTATCCCCAGAACTGCAAAAGAAAAAAAAGAAATGGAAGGGGGAAGGGAGAAGAGAAGGAGAAAGGGCTAGAAAATGGGCAGAGGAGAGGAGTAAGAAGAGGTGAGCACAGGAGGAGGGGGAAAGGGAGAAGGGAAGAAGAAAGAGAAGGAAAAGTGAGAGAACTCTCCTGGGATGGAAAAGCCAAGAAGTCAAATACCTCACCCCATGATAAACAGAATCCCAGCTGAACCAAGAACAGAACAGTGGTAAAGTCATTCAAACTCCAAATTCCTGAAGGTGGAAAATAAACTCATCTCTGCTGGTGAATGGAAATTTAGAGAAGATGGCGATGAGGTGGATCCCTAGTCCCCTGTCCCTGGCATAGGGCACAGTGGCATTGACAGGCTGAGAAAGGGGACTGGAGGTGTCCAGTGCTGTCCACCCCCTCTGCTGCAGCTTTTCAGCCAAGTGGCTAAGGTCCAGAGAGGCAGAGAAAAAGAGGCCAAACACACAGGAAAGGAGATGGCGTTTGGATGATGGACAAAGGCCCTGGTGGCCTGGAACAGGGAGGGACCCAGAGCTGGAGTTAGAAGCCAAGAAGCCAGGTAGTGAAGTGACCTGCAGATGAAGGCCAGTCCTGAGCAAGGAAGAAGGCTGCAGGTTACAGAAAGGCATCCCTCCTGCCCTGGGCTGTGGTGAAGTTCAGTGGTAGAGTACTTGCCTAGCATGCAGGAAGCCCCTGGATTCCATTCCAGCACCCTAGAAAAGAAAAGATCCAGGGCTTTTCAGAAACCTGGCCTGTGTGGGGACAAAGCCTAAGGTACTGGAACTCTGGCTCTCCCGTCCCCGGGCATGGGGCACCCCGGTAGCCTGCACCTGGCCAGAAGCTTCCCCATCCCTCATCCTCCTCATTCAAAGGATTACTGCACTCAGTAAGGCAGGGTCTGGGAGGGCCTCTGCTCCCCACACCAAGCCTCCAGTCCGGTCCATACAGGGGTGCTGGTCTGGCCCCCACTGGTGGGAAGGACAGATGAACAAGGGGGTTGTTTGGGATATCTTTGATGCTCCACTACCAGCACCTCCCACCCTGGGTCCCTTTACCTGGTTATAAGCACCTCTCCCCCAGCTTCTAAGAGCCTGAGCTTCTGAGTGGAAGGTTATATCTCAAGCCCCTAAGAAACCTTAGACAATGGGGGACCCCCATGAGGGAGTATGAAGTCTCATATCTCCGGCCTGGAGTCAGGACAGACTCAGAGATGTAACCTCCCCTTCAGAGCCCCTTGGGGGATCAGGTGAGGACTCCTCCTCCTCCTCCTCCTCCTCCTCCTTCTTTTGGTACTGGAGATTGAACCCAGGGGCATTCTACCTCTGAGCTACACCCTCAGCCCTTTTATATGTTTTATTTTGAAACAGAGTCTCACTAAGTTGCTGAGGCTGGCTTTGAACCTGTGATTCTACAGCCTCCGCCTCCCAAGTACTAGGATGATAGGCATGTGTCACCACACCTGGCTACTGAGGCTACCCTCAGAATGTTTATGTCCTCCCCAAATTCATGTTTTGAAGTCTCAACCCCCAAGACCCTCCTCAGAGCCCAACCACGCTGGCACCTTGATCTCAGACTCCCAGCCTCCGGAACTGTGAGGAACAAATTCCTGGGCTTTATAAGCCCCACAGTCTGTGGTACTTTGTTATAGCCGCCTAAGCTGGCTGAGACACTTTTGCAGAGGAACTCAGCGTGCGGTTCACTTTCTGGTCCTACTTCACCCCACGCCCTTATAGTGTGTCCTAGGAGCCCTGCATAATAAATCACTCCCCATAACTCCCCATCTCAGCGTCTGCTTCCGGGGAAACGGAAGTGACAGGGTCCTGTGGGCTGGATAATAATAACAGTTATTACAAAAGGCATCTCATCTAACCTGCCAAACTAGAACATACCACACAGAAGAGGAAACGGAAGCTCAGAGACCAAAGGGCCTGGCCCAGGATGGCACAGCCGGTGAGTAGAACGGCCTGGGTTAAACCCAGGCCCCGCCAGCCACAAAGCCAGTGTTTTGTCCTCTATGCACTGCCGAAAAGAGATGGGGCCCACAGGCCCTCCTGTGGGGAACCCCTCAAGCTTCTGAAGGGAGCATCTGCCAGGGGCCATCTGGAACCAGACGGGTACTTAGAACAGATGACTAAAGACAGAGTGAAAACTTCACTTTTTGTGTGCATGGCACTAGAGATTGAACTCATGGGTGTTCTGCCTCTGAGGCACACCCCGAGTCCTTTTAATTTTTTTTATTTCAAAACAGGGTCTTGCTAAGTTGCCCGAGTTAGCCTCAAACCTGCAATCCTCCTACCTTGGCCTTCCAAATACTTGGATTACAGGCATGTTCCAGCGCACCCAGCTAAAAGCTCCATTTGAGGCTTCACTTTAGGAATTGACTTCTCAGCATTTACCAGGAGCCAATTCCACAAACCCTGGATTTGCCAGGTCTCCAGATGTCTGCAGCTAGGGCCCACTGATTAACCAAACCAAAGCACCCCAATCTGTGTGTGTGTGTGTGTGTGTGTGTGTGTGTGTGTGTGTGTGTTACTGAGGATTGAACCCAGGGGTGCTCTACCACTGAGCTACACCCCTGGCCTTTTTGAATTTTTATTTTGAGACAGGATCTCGCTCAATTGCCCAGGCTGGCTTGAACCTGCGATCATCTTGCCTCAGCCTCCTGAGTCAGTGGGATTATAGGCACATCCAGCTCCCTGTTTTGTTTGTTTGTTTGTTTGTTTGTTTGGGCAACCCCCAAAGGCAGACCTTACTAGGAGGAGTTCAGAGGCTGCCAAAAGCCCTATGGTCAAGGTTCTATCCGGAGACACCCATGGTGACTGATGGATGAGTCATCCAATGGCCAGCTGTCACCACAGAGCACTATATATAGAAGGGACAGGCCAGAGGGGTGCCTGGAACCTAATGCCAGGGGGAGGAGCTCGTACCTAGGAGGTGAGGCCTCAGCTGGGGGGCAGGCCTAGAGCACCTGGAAAATGCATCCTCCGCTCCCCCCACCAAAAAAATAAATAAATAAAAAATAACAGAATATGGGTCAGCAATTCCCCAGCACGGAATGTGGAGTGAACTAGAAGCAGACAGCACCAGGGCTGGACATGGGCTCTGCCAGCACATTAATGATGATTACTGCTAATGATGGTAATGGGAGAATAATGGCTCATCGAACTCTCAGCACATCACCTCGCGGTCTCTCCCTCATCCGCACGAGCGGAGGGTGTATTCATATTGCTGCCGCTTAAGCAGCTGAAACGGAGGTGGAGACCCTGGGCTTCCTACGCTTCTGGTACGATAGCCATTGGCTGTCGGTAGCTCCTGAGCACTTGCAATGTGGCCAGTCCAAAATGAGATCTGCCGTTAAGTGTGAAATACACACCGGATTTCAGAGAGGTTTTGTTCCAAGAAAAGAGTGTCAAATGTCTCATTAATAATTTTTTTGGATTATGTGTTGAAATGGTAATTTGGGGATAAGCAAGGATAAATCAAACATTTTATTCCAAATCATTTCACCTGTTTCTTTTTAACGTGGCTCTTGGAAAATTATGTATGTGGCCCACATTTGTGGCTTGCCTTCTATTTCTATTGGACAGTGCCGGGTTACAGGCTAGAGGCCAGAGCCTTCAGGAAATCCTGGCTAGGCCTTCTCCTGACAAATAAAGGCTTCTTCCTAGTTCAGGGCTGAGAGAGGCCAAAGCTACTTTCCAGATAATGTCAGTGGCCAGCTGCAGCTCCACGTACCGGTCATGGAAGTCCCAGGTGACACACACAAGCCCCTGAGTAAAGTTTGTGAACCCCAAACTTGCTCCATCTGTCTTTAGAAAATGCACAGCCTTGAGGAGAAAGGATGATGAATCCTCCTTGGACCTGTCTTCTCCCTTCTACTTAACTCCCAAGATAGTTCCTGCTGCATGCAGACCAAAAGACGAAACAAAACAAACAGACAAACAAAAAGATGTGAATAAGACCACTTCTCAAATTAAACAGCCTCCTTTCTCACATAAGCAAGGAAATGAGAGACAGAATGAGAAATGCAGATGAGGCAGACAATTTACCCCAAGAGGAAGAAGCCCTATCCCAGAGACAGACAGGCAAATGGCACACACTCTGCCTGATGAGACCTGGGGGGAGGGAAGGAGGGCTTTCAGGAGTGTGTGCATAGCCTGACGGTGGCCAATGCCTGTAATCCCAGTACTTAGGAGGCTTAGACAGGAGGATGGCAGGTCCGAGGCCAGCTTCAGCAATAGTGAAACTTTCATCAACCTAGTGAGATCCTGTTTCCAAGTAAAAATAAAATAGGGCTAAGGGTGTGACTCGGAGGTAGAATACTCCTGGGTTCAATCCCCAGGACCACACACACACACACACACACACACACACACACACACACAGTGTGTGCATGCATGCGCATTTGTGCAAGAGAAAAGTTCAAGAACAAGGCAGAAAGAACAGGACAGGACAGGAAAGAGATGATCTCAAGAGGCGAAAACAAATGGAGGCTCAGGGAGTTGGCAGCCTCCCTTTGTGGCTAGGGCTGCCCTTTCTTTCTGCGTCACTTTAAATTATACACATCAAAACAATGGAAAGAATATAGCAAAATAAAAAATGCATCGGGGCCAGGCCGGCCCTTGATTCCTGTGCAGAGGAAAGCGAGTGCCCAGAGAAAGAAAGGCTGTCAGCCCATGCCTCGGGAGCGAACCAGGCCTTGGGCTTCTGGAGGCCATGTTGGGGGGGGGGCACCTTTCCACTTGCTCTGTCCCTCAATCAACTCCAAAGCGTTGGCAGAGCCAAGGCCCAACTGCGTGCCATCGGGGACCAGCCATGAGACGCTCAGAAAGTTGTGTGGACCAGATAAGGCCTGGGGAACACCCACAGACCACAGCCCTTCTGGGGTCAAGTGAAGGGTGAGCCTCCCATCTCCACCTGTCCCCAGACTGGCTGACGCTTTGCACTAGCTTCCTGCCCAGTCTGAACTGACCCTTCACTGGTAAGAACAGGACACCCTGGGTGACCACAAATTAATCCAAATTAAAGCAGCTCCTTCTGGGGAAAAGGAGCTGCCCCCACCCCAAGGCTCCCACCCGTCTACATAATGTGACTTTTTTTTTTTTTTGGTACTGGGTCCTCGTACCTCTGAGCTACACCCCTAGCCCTCTTTATGTTTTGTTTTGAAATAGGGTCTCTAAGTTGCTGAGAGTCTCATTAAGTTTTTAAAGCTGGCCTCTAACCTGTGCTCCTTCTGTCTCAGCCTCCTAAGTACTGGGATTATAGGCATAAACCACCAGGCCCAACAGATAAGACCCTTTCGAGATTAAAAAAATAAATGGAAGAGCTGGGCGTGGTGGCACACGCTTGTAATCCCAGCATTCGGGAGGCTGAGACAGGAGGATCGCGGTTAGCGGACAGCCTCAGCTACTTAGTGAGGCCCATTGCAACTCAGTGAGACCCTGTTTCAAAATAAAGAATAAAAAATAAAGCTGGGGGTGTAGCTCAGAGGTAGAATGCCCCTGGGTTCCATCCCTAGCACCACAAAAAGTTAATAGTAATAATAAAAAAAAGGAAGAAAAGGAAAAAGAATGCCATGGCATATCACATTTTCCAAGATGGCCACAAGATCTTCCATGACACATCCTGTGTAGTGTGTATATGTGTGTGTGTGTGTGTGTGTGTGTGTGTGTGTGTGTGTTTCTGGAAAGTGAACCCGAGGTCTCCATCACTGTGCTACATCCCTAGCCCTTTTGGTTTTGTATTTTGAGGAGGGTCTCACTAAGTTGCCTAGGCTGCCCTTGAACTTGTGATCCTCCTACCCTAGTCTCCTGAGTCGCCGGGATTACAGTTGGGGGCCACTGTGCCCGGCTGCCAACATGCCTTCCTTACAATCTGAGGTCATTCTGCTCATCGACAGCTGAGGTCTATAGTGCGCCCCCTTGAAAGGGGGTAGATTTGTGATAGTGGTAGAAGTATCCCTGCGTGGCTTCCTTTGTTCTTCGAAGCCATACTGTAAGGAAGCCTATACAGAGAGGCCACATGGAGCTGTCCCAGCCAACAACCAGCATCAACAGCCACATGCCTGGGGGGCAGGGGGAGCCTTGGACATGACTTCAAGCCAGGTATAGCAGCGCAGGCCTGTAATCCCAGTACTTGGGAGGTTGTGACAGGAGAATCTCAAGTCTGAGGTCAGCCTCCACAAGTCACTGAGACCCTGTTTCAAAGTAAAAGATGGAAATAGTGCCCCTGGATTCAGTCTCCAGTAACACACACACACACACACACACACACACACACACACACACACACACACTGTGATGTCAGAGTGTCTTGTGGCAATTGCCTGAGACAGAGAGATGGAGAGAGACAGTAAGAGAGAGAACCATCTAGCTGAGGACAGTCAACCCCCAGTACAGAGTGAGATAATCAATAATATGGCAGTTATTTGAACTTAGGTGCCTAATTTTTTGTGGGGGCAGGGGCGGGTCTGGGGATGGAACCCAGGGGCATTCAACCTCCGAGCTACACCCCCTGCCCTATTTTTTTATTCTTTATTTTGAAACCGGGTCTCGCTAAGTTGCAGAGGGCCTCACTAAGTAGCTGAGGCTATCCATGACCCCCGATCCTCCTGTCTCAGCCTCCCAAACGCTGGGATTATAAGCGTGCACCACCACGCCCGGCTAGGTGCCTAAATTTTGGAGTAATTCATTACGCAGCCGTAGATAATCAGAACACTGGCCAAAACACAGTCTGCACATCCTCAGAAATACACAGGAACTCCACTTCACAGGATCTGCTTCGAGGCTCCTGAGCGCAGGCCTGGGTGCTGGGGGCTCACTTCATAGGTTCTGGGGTCAGGACACCAAGACCCACAGCCCCTCTCCATCACTTCTAAGCTGCTCAACCTCAGGCAAGCATGGGAACACCTCTGCCTGGGCTTCTGCGTGGGAGCGCTCAGAAGCACCGCCGGCCTGCAGGAGCTGCTTGCTTGATGGGATGATATTACTCAACATCTCTCTCCCTTTCCTCTTCCTAACAGGTGGGCTGAGAGACACGCCACTTCTAGCAGCTACTCTGCTGACCCATCTTTTTCCATCACAAGGAGGTCGCGGCTAGGCGCTAAGCTTATTTGCTTTATAAAAATGTCAGCAGCTGGGGCCCCATCCCCCCCACCCCACCCCACCCCCCGCCAGCGCTTGTGGGAAGTAGGTTCCCCTACTCCTGCGGTAGCTTGAGTTCTGTCGTCCGCCCCCTGCGCTGTCATCTCACGCCTGTACCTTGCAAACCACAGATTAGCAGAAGACAAAACACCAGCTGATGGCTGACCTCAATATCTGTTTATAAAGTCCCTTGGCTTGGCCCAGAGCTCTGGGACACAGGATGAGTGCGCAGCCAATAAGGACAGTTGGCTGGGATTGCGAGGCACCTCCCACCCAGCCGCCTCACCTGCTCTGGGGCACCTTGCCTGTTGTGAGGCATCTGAAGGGCCCTTGGAGCACCCGAGTTCCTCCTACACATGCTCAGGGTATAAGGGACCCACTTCCCAGAGGCAACTCCCACAGCTTGCTGCAGGCGAGGCCATGCCAGGGCAGGTACAACTCTGGCAAGGCCTGCTCAGTGCCCTGGGCCCCTGCCGTGTGCCAGCAGAGCCGGAAGCCAGGTCTCCTTCGAAGAAGCAGAAAAGAGGGGTCACAACACAACCCAGCCAGAAGCAGGGACCTTCTCTGTCCGGCCCAGGTCTGCTGGCCTATGGAAATGGCTCTGCTGCCTTTGTCTCAAGGACATCTTTATTCTGCCCCATCCTAAATCCATATATTGGGCCCCAAACTTTTCAGTTGTCCCACTCTGGGGATCCCCAGCCTCACGCTGAACCACCAGCCTATTTCCACCCACAGGCCTTCTCTGTCGCTCTCTGCAGTGACTGGCTTCCCTGCCCAGCAGCACCACCCTCCCCTACCTGCTGACCTCCGCGCCTCCCTCTGGATGGCCTCAGCCCAGCCTCCAAGGGGTTCATGGGCATCTGCTTTCCAGCCTCCTGGGGCTCCTGGCTACACAGGTTTCCCATGACCTCTCTCACTATGAACAGACCCCACTCCGATTCCTTGGGTCACCCTGAAAAATGACCCTTAGCCACTAATGCACCAATTGGTTCTTTAGAAAGGACACCTGGAACTTTCTTTGCAGCTCGTAGCTGTGTTTGTCAGTGGGAGAGCTATTAGCATTTGGACCTGGACAAATTCCCATTGTACGGGATAGTCCTACCCTACTGTCGGGTGTAGCCCCCCTGCCCACTAAGGCCAGCAGCACCCCCTAGCATCCCCTGTGGCAACCAAAAATGCACCTCCATTTCCAAATGCCCCCCAGGGTGTGGAGCGGTCCCTGAATAAGGAAGCACTGTTCATCTCAGAATAAAATTCTTTTTTATTCCACAACCATCACCAAGCAGTATATCCCTGCAGGAGCAGTTATGCGCGCTTGATCAGTGCGCTCTCCCTGTGTTATTCAACCCGGAGCCAACAACGCTGCGCAGCAACTGTCTCCTCCATTCCTACACTCGCGGCTCACACTGTGAGCAGGGACTCCGGAGGGGCTCAGCGCCTCCGCCTATGCCTCTTCATTAAAGATTAGGGGGTGGGTTGTCCCTGAAAGATAATTCTCGGCAAAGCATCGACTGAGAGATCATTTGTATAATTCCACACCCCCTCCCTTCCATCACCGGCATCACTTTAAAAAATATAAAGAGAAAAGAGCAAGCATTGTTGGAAGAGTTCCATTGGAGCTGTTTGCTCGTCGAGGTCCACCGAGTCACAATTCCCAGGTTAACCCTGAACACTCAGCTCCCCTGCCTCTAATGCGAGCACAGTCCTTGTACCTGAAAAAGGAGGAGGAAAAGCTCACCTTTGCAAGAAAGGGAAAAGGGAATAAAAAGTACTCGGAGTCGCTCCCTCTCAGGCATCTCTGCTTTCACCAAAATGTGAGAGTGCCTTCCACCAAGGCCAGCACACACCTGGGTCTGCCAGAGGGAAAGGCATCCTCTGTGACCGGGTCGTGGCTTTGCACACACCTGCTCGTGACTCTGCACATGTCTGGCTGTGGCAGCTCCGGACACCTTGGGCAGGTTTCCCTTTTGGAATAACGGTTTTCAACACTGGTAGCTTTCAGATGGCAGTATAAAGTCTTGTCTCACAGTAACAAGCCAGGCTGGAAGGCTAGGAGATTTCCATCTCCTGGGGCCTACTCTTGTGAATCTGATAAAAAACCTATGAGCTTTCTTTTCTACACAAAATGCGTGTGTCCACACATAGGGTGTGCCCTAACGCATGCACCTACTCCCCCAGTATATTACGGATAATCATGAAGCTTCCCAAAGCCCTTCCACAGGTTGTGGGTTCAGAACCCACTTCCAGCCGATCCCCCCCCTCCCCAAAGTCCACTGTAAACCGCCGGATATGGTGGCACACGCTGGTAATGCCAGCACTTGGGAGGCTGAGACAGGAGGATACGGGTTCACGGACAGCCTCAACTACTTAATGAGGTCCTTAGCAAGTCAGTGAGAGCCTGTTTCAAAATAAAGAATAATAAGTAGGGCTGGGGGTGTAATTTGGAAGTAGAATGCCCCTGGGTTTAATCTTCAGTACTACAGAAAAAAGAAAGAAAGAAAGAAAGAAAGAAAGAAAGAAAGAAAGAAAGAAAGAAAGAAAGAAAGCAAGCAAGCTACTGTAAAAGCAGCTTTTGTGGGTAGGCTGGGATATGGCCCAGTGGCAAAGTGCTTGCCTCGCATGCAAGAGACCCTGGGCTCCATCTCCAGCACTGGGAAAAAAAAAAAAAAACAGTTTGGTGACACATACAGATGTGATTCAGTTGCAATGGGCAAGGAGTCCAACTCTCAGACAGCTCATCCTGAAATGAGCCAAGAGCTTCACAAAGATGATGGCCCCTGTAGATAGCTCCATTGGTTTGAAAATACAAGATAATGAGAGAAAGCTTTTGGAGACTGCTGTCGCTCCTGAACACCTAAATTTATGTGGACTGCTAAGGAGAGAGGCCATAAAGCAAAATGACCTTGAAAACCTCAAAACCCATCGTCCCAAAGTGAAACAATCCGGGCCGGTGGCAGTTCCCGTAGATAATCAGGCTGCATTGCCTTAAGCACGTACAGTGCTTCACACGGCTCGAATGGCTTTCGCCACATGGTGCCATCAGTCTCCCAACCACTCTGTGACGACAGGGCCGGTGTGAGTGTCCCCGTGTGGAGGCTGCAACTAAAAAGAAGGACTCAGAGAGTAGAGGCAATGCCTGGAAAGACACACTGGTCAGTAACAGTAAGGCTGGGAGGAGAACTTGGGGTCAGCTGACCCAAGTCATCTAAAGGAATTACAAGGGGCCGATGCATGTTCGTGGGGTGATCAACTAACGATTCATGCAAGAGCTGAACTCTGGCTTTTTCACCTGTGTAAAGGTCTTCCCCAGCGCCTCGGCAGTCCTGCTGGATCATGACGGGGATTCCTAAATACTCTTCTGAAACTGGCATTTGAAAACCGTGCCTTTGAATTTGTGCCACTACCTCCAAATGTTAGAAGAGACACACCGAAAAAAAAAAAGAGAGAGGCAAGAAAATAAGACGCATAGAGAGAAGATTTGTACTGACGCAAGTAAAAAGTAATCAAATCTGGGAGCAGAAGACGGGGGAGGGGCACAGGAAGTGTTGACACCAGCAAGGCCCAGCCCCAGTTTTATCAGATGTTTAGCTACTGTCCAACACTGGTCACCACCCTTCCCTCCGCCTTGCCGTCTACCACCCAATCCTAAGCCATATGTTTTTATGGCTGAATCCCGCTTCCGGTACCACTTTTTGCGTAGCTGTGTTGTCGTGAGTCAACGAGCAATTCATCTCTCTTCCCAACCCCCCCAAATCGGGATCATTTCTCTCCATGTGGTCTTTTCATCTTAAAGATAACCAGGCTTTGTCACGTGGTGAGGGCAATAGATGAAACAGCCTCCTTAGTCTGTTTCTGCTGCTATAGCATTCACAAATAACAGAAATTTAGTGTTCACAGTTCTGGAGGCTTGGAAGACCAAGACCAGTGCACAAGCAGGTGTCTAGTGAGGGTGGCTCTCTGCTTCACAGATGATGTCTTGTTGCTACCTCCTCACATCACAAAAGGGACAAACGAGCTCCTTCAGACTTCTTCTTTGGTAAGGACACCAATCCAATCCAGAAGGTTAGAGTCCTTGTGACCTAATCACTTCTTTTTATTTGTTTCAGTCCTGGGGCTTGAACTCAAGGCCTTCTGCATGCTAGGAAAATGTTCTACTACTGAGCTATACCCCCAGCCCTTTTTATTATTGTTATTATTATTGAAACTAAAGGCATCCTACCTCTAAGCTATACCTCATCGAGTTGCTGAGGCTGGCCTCAAATCCACAATCCTCCTGCCTCAACCTACCAAGTACTGGGATTACAGGTGTCCCCTGATCCTTCATTTTATTTTAAGACAGTCTCTCACTAAAGTCAGTGCTCACCTCTAATCTGTGATCCTCCAGCCTCAGCCTCCCAAGTAGCTAGGATTACAGGCATGTACCGCTTGTCCCAGCTCCTAATCACCTCTTAAAGGTTCCACCTCTTAATACTATCACACTGGGGGATTAGATTCCAAACCTGGCATTTTGGAGAGACTCAAACATCCAGACTGTAGCAGTAGGCAAGCCTTCATGCCCAAGGACTTATCAAATCGTGCTGGCATCCTGCTTGCTTATGCCTCATTGGCCAAAGGGAGTCACATGACTCAACTCCGAGTCAATGTGAGAGGGGCCTACCCATGCATGTGGCTATTGGGAGGTATGACTCATCGGGGGCTGTATTTGTAACATTCTACCACACACACATGAGCAAAAGCATCTCCTCACCCACATTATGACTGAAATGCCATCATTTCTCTTTCAGCCCTTTGGCCTGAGCATTGCCCTCTCTTGGCTTGCTCTGAAAAATCAGGCATGACTTTATTGCACCTCCTATGACCCACGATGTCATTTAGAGGTACGGAGCCAAAAGAAATGAGCGCTTATGTCCACCCAAAGCCATGCGCACAAATGCACATGGCAATTTTCTTCATAATAGCCACAAGCTGGAAACAACCCAAATGCCCATCAACAGAAGAAGAGATCAAATAAGCACAGTATATTCATACAAATGGATACTATACAGAACTGCAGAAGAACAAATCACCACTCCATGCAATAACAGGGCAAACATCCTACACAATGTTAAGCGAAAGAAGCTACACGCACAAGAACACACATCATATCATCGACTTATTTGGGATTGAAAATAGACAAATCAATGCCACTAGAAGTCAGAATAATGAAGGTACACAGAGAGGTGTACCTGTAGCCCCAGCTACAGAAAGTTGAGGCAGGAGGATTGCTAGAGAGAGAGAGAGAGAGAAGAAAGAAAGAGTAATGGTTACCTTTGAGAGATAGTGACTGGGACAAGGCACAAGGAACCTTCTGGGACAAGGTCTGGAAATGGCCTGTGTTGACCTAGGTGATCAAGGGTCTGTACATATGTAAAAAGGCATAAAATTAGCATGTTTGCTTCTATGTCTACTCACTGCATGTTAACTCTTCATTGTTTTTTACATACAACATTGCAAGCAAGAATGGGTTTCCTGTGCAGCTGCTCTGCAGACCTGCAGCGTGGGGATGGAGCCTGACGGGGGTGGGGAGGCACGCCCCAAATCTTGCCCGGCTGCAGCCTGTCCAATTTGGGAAGCCAGCAGGGGAAAAAAATTACTGGGGGGAGGGGCACGAAGGGATCCCCATCTCCAGCTTTGGGTAGGGGGTATTTGGGCTGGGGCCCCTCTGTGGCAAATGCTTTGAAAATGAGATGGTAATGAACAGCAGAAATAATAATAATTAATCATGGACAGAATAAAAATGGATTGCAAATCCTACTGCTAATTTGCCAGGAGACTTAGTCTGGAGACAGGCAGCGCTCTCCCCTCATCCCCCCTCACCAGGCCACAGGGTAAACAAGGAAGTGGCAGGACCCGCCAGCCGCCAGCCCACCGATCACCAGCGGGAGAGGAGGAAGGGGCAGGAGGGAGGAGGAGCTGAGGGAGGAGCCTGGCGCTCCTTAGAGGCTCTGCTTAAATGTGGGGGACAACAATTAACTCTGAGGAGAGGAACCGGGGAGAAACTCCGTGTCCACTACAAAAGGTGGGAGCCCCCAAATCTCAAGGGTGTTTCTCAGAGGCCCTGCAGCCTCCCCCACCACCAGGAGGGCTCCACAGCCCAGGGGTCCTCCCACCAGGCCAGTTCCCTCCTATACTTGAACCCCAGGCAAATAACTCCCACCCACTCTGCCCCTCCTCCCGGGGCCAAGGTTCGAGGGGAGGGCAAGACCACACAACAATGGGAGGAAAACTCTTGTCAGAGAAGGAAGATTCTAATTGGACCCTTAACTGCTCCAGAAAGATTATCTTTCCGGTTCCCATTGCAAAATACAGTAACTAACAATCGCAAAGGCCCATGAGCCCCCACCGCCTTCTTCCTCCCCTCCCCCAAACACACTGATTCCTATAGCTGATATCGCGCCAATTAAAAAAAGAAAAAGAAAAAGAAAAAAAAATAAAAGGAATGCTCAGGCTGGGTGCAAGCATGGTGGCACACGCCTATAATCCCAGTACTTGGGAGGCTAAGACAGGAGGATCGCAGGTTCCAGGCCAGCACGTAGTCATTTAGCAAGACCCTGTTTCCAGATAAAATATAAAGTAGGGCAGGGGGTGTAATTCACAGGTAGAATGCCCCTGGGATCAATCCCCAGTCCTCCCATCCCCAAATGATTGGAGATCCTTATGGCAGTTTCTAGGAGAGGCGTAGGCGTAGAAGGAGGCAGCCTGGGCCTCCTCTGTTGGTTTTTTTTGTTGTTTTGGGGTTTTTTTTTTTGTTTTTTTTTTGGTGGTACTGGGGTTCCTGGAAGCCCTTCTACGTCCGGGCTACTCTCCCAGACCTATTTTTACATTTTTATTTGGAAACAGGGTCTCCTAAGCCAGCAGCGCACGGCTGGTTTCGAACCTGCGTGATCCTCCTGTCTCTGCCTCCCAAGCACAGGGATTACAAGCATGTGCCACCACTGCCCGGCCCTCTGTTGGTTTTAAATGAGAGAAAAAGCAGCCTGAGGCCAGGCCTGAGGCCAGGCCTGTCTGTGAGTCCCTCCCCACCCACCTTGTCCTTAGCCAATGACATAAATGCTTCTCTTCCAACCATACCTTTTCCTGTGTGTGTGCAGGTCCTTCCAGATGGCCCTGGCTTCTCAGGGCACCTCCACTGCCCCTCCCCCAGGGACCCAGGCTCCCAGCCCAATTCCCTAACAGGACCCACACTCTCTGCCCCCATGCACCACTTGGTTCTGCTCAGTCCTCCTCAGCTGTAGGGGAAGCAGAAACCTACAGGTGCATCTCTGTGACTGTGACCAGGAGAGTCAGAGTTGCCCTCCAGAGTTGGAGGCTGGAAGCCTTGCCCTCCAGGCTGGTCCCACTGCTGAGAAGTTCTCCCATTCCTGCTCCTGCTTCTTGGGTGGCTGCCGACATGGACAAATGGCTCTCTCTCTCTCTCTCTCTCTCTCTCTCTCTCTCTCTCTCTCTCTCTCTCTCTCTCTCTTTCCCTCTCCAACTTTAGCAAAGCGGATTCTTCTTGCTAAAGGCTAAGTACTCGCTGAGTTGCAAGTTTTAGAAAATGAGGCCATTGTGGGGCTATTTCTGAGGAAAAGAAGGGCCCGCAGTGCCAGAGTCAGCCCCGTCCACCTCCCACAAGAATTGGGCACCATTATTTTTACATCGGGGAAAATTCCATCTCCTATTTCAAGAAAAACAGCTGAATCTGGCTGCATCTCCTGCAAAAGTATACACGGCGGGGAGAGGGCAAGGGTTTACCTCCTAAAGGCAGCACAGAGCGAGGGGCCCAGGGAACTCAGGGATAAAGGTGACTGTGCTGTCTGAGAGGGTGTTGCTGGCAAAGCCCCTGCAGTGAGGGTATCCCTAAGGGACACCGGGGCAGGAGGCAGCCCCTGGGATGGCACTGCCCTGAGCACGGAGCCAGGCTGTGGGCAAGGAGTCAGGAGCAGTATTCCCAGGAAGGGGCGAGGAAAGGCCGACTTCCCGGCTGCTTTTCAAATCAGTACTATTAGCCTGCTTGGGCTGCCATGACACAGCACCACGGGCTGGGGCTTCCATAACACGTCTGTATTTGCTCGCCATTCTGCAGGAGGTCGAGGTACTTTCTGAGGCCTCTCTCCTTCACTTGTAGATGTCCGCCTTCTCCCTGCAGCCTTATCAAGGACCCCCCTCAATGTGTGTGTGTGTGTGTGTGTGCGCGCGTGCGCGCGCGTGTGTGTGTGTGTGCGCGCGCATGTGTGTATGTGTGTGTGTGTGTATGCGTGTGTGTGCGTGCATGCTAACCTCGTCTTATCAGGACACCTGTCACCATGGTTGAGGGCCTACCCTCCTGACCTCATTTGCACGTATTCACTTCTTTAAAGACCCTGTCTCCAAATACTGTCATATTTTATGACCCTGAAAGCTAGGACTTCAACATATGAATTTGGGGGGCACACAGTTCAGCCCATCACACCAGTCCAGGTTTCTCTTCTGCTTCTGCAATTACAACCTATTCAAACTGTAATCAATGTGACTCGAGGGCAAGAGAAACCACAGGATCGCTGAGCACACCAAAGTATCCGTGCCTGCCAGACCACCAGGCTCCTCCCTGAGTGTGCTCCTGGGTTCAAGTCTCCCCTCTTCTGAGAAGCCATCCCCGATCCCGGAGCTCACACGGAACTTTCTCTTTGTCGAATTTCACAAGGAAGGATCATTACAGTAAAGCTCTCTGCATCCTGAGCATAAATCTGCTTTCCGAGTAAGATGTTTGAGAACAGGCAACCCCCCACCTCCACTACCCTTCCTAACTCTCTCAGCCTAGTGATCTGGAGAGTCAGGGTTGGCTGTACACTCAGGTGTGGGGACCTACCTGATTGGGTTAATGCACAAGGAAAGACACACATAACCAAATGGGCCTAATCAGAGTATCAGGACTCTTGCTGAGAAGGCTGGGATCCAGTCTCCCCTCTAGGCTGGGTTTGGTTGTGGAAAAATGTGAGGCTTAGAGTAGAAAATCTGCAGCTGAGTGTGGGGCTGGAGGTAGAGTGCTGGAGATTCCAGGCAGGCGGATGGGTTTGGAGGGGGTCGAGGAAGAAAGTGACCGCTGTGCAATCATCAAGCATATCCCCAGGAAACCGATGATGGGTGCTGGTGGCCTCACTTAAACCCTAGATCAAGCCATAACCAAAGTAGGTTACCTCTGGGCCATTCAATAAACATAAACCAGTAAATCACCCCTTCTGCTAGCTGACATTTGGGTTCCATTCATAACAAAAAACTCACTAAATGATACTATTTCTTTCAGATCCTTGAAGGAGCCTAACCTCAGGATAGAAGGAATACTCAACAAATATTACAGAATCAGCCTATGAAGGTTTTGAGGTGAGGGCACTATGACTGGGGGGGGTAAGGGCATTTGCCAAGCCTCATGGTCAGTGAATGGACGAGCCTGGACTACAGTCTCGGTCCCTGGCCTCGTGATGCTCCTACTGCACCTGAAGGGATGCAGTCACTGTTCCTCCTTCCCTCACCTCCCCTAGTCTTGTCCTTGGGGAAGAGAGAGGGAATAGAGAAAGCCAGTATGAGGCGCCCTCCGCCCCCCAAATAGGAAGACTTCGTTGCAAGCCAGGGCGCCAAAGGCAAGGTGAGGCAGGAAATTGAGTGGTTCCATGTCAACCGAACCATCTGAGTCATCTGGGGCTGTGATTGAGCAGCTCCTGCGGAGATGGATTCTGCAGACATAGGGAACAGCTGCCAACCCAAGAAACAGGTATGTCAGTGTCCCCAGGACCTTGCCAGGCCCTGCTGCAAGAAGCCCTCTGTCCTCAGGAAGGCTGTCCCCAAGTGGGGTGGTAGGCTTGGCAGGCTCCAGAAGGGGCACAGATATGTGGGCAGATGCATATGGCTTGTGCCTAGGATGGGAATCCGCATACATCTGGCAGGGGGTAGGGCAGTATGCAGAAGAGCTGCCATTCCCTGGCCATGTCTTTTCAGCATGGTGGCTTTGGGAGCCAAACTTCTTAAATGGCAGCTCAGAACTCGGAAGACATGGGATGGGAGGAGCAGAGAGAAAGGTGAGTCCATGAGGCTGCCGCATCACCTTTTACATCCCAGCTGTGGTAGTGCCACCTCCAGTTACCCCAGTCACAGGGAGAGTGTCTGGTCCATACTTAAGGAGAGGGAATTGGGCTCCACCTGGTTGGGAGAACTGTCAAAGAATGTCCAGGCATGAATTTAAACCACCATAGAGGGCTGGAGTGTCGCACAGTGGTAGAGTGCTTGTCTGGCATGTAAGAGGCCCTGGGTTCCACCCCAGCACCAAAGAAACAAAACAAAACCAACATACCATAGAAGTTAGCACCACAACAAGGCGCTCAGGTCCCCAAACTCCTTGCTAGAGCTGTCCAGTACAACATCAATCTGGACTTCCTAAACATAAGAGAGAAGACAAACTGTCTTGGACATGTTGCTAGCGCTTGGGGGTTTGTGGTGACTCCCAGCCGATCCCAGTTAACACAGAGAGCATGGACTGTCATGACCTACCCTGGCCAGTACTCTCTATGGGAGAGTGGATGGACTAATGGGCTGATGGAAGGAGGGAGAAAAGAGAGTGAGGCAGCAGATGAAATGGGCCGCGTACCCCAAATCCACTGTTCCGCTGCCCCATAGATTCACTTCAGTCTGTTAGGCTGTGTTCTGATCTGTGTTGTTAAGTGAGAAACCTGCCGAGGAAGTGGGTGGAAGCAATGAATGGACACTTAATTAGAGGGCACAAACAGGCAAGAGAAGGTCCCCAAAGCAAAGCTCTCAGATGTGGCCAAGGTGCCCAGGCTGGCTCAAGGCCACATTATCCAAAAGTGTTTGCCTTAGCCTATTGTTTTTCCTCCCCCTGCTTTTCCTCCTCTTCCCCTGCCTCCTTCTCTAACTTTTCTTCCTCCTTTTTCTCTCCCTCCTCCTCTGCCTCTCTTCTTTCTCCTTCCTCTCCTTCTTTGCCTCTTCTTTCTTCCCCTTTCTCCCTTCCTTCCCCTTCTTTCTTTTTCTTCTTCCCTCCACCCATCAGTCTGTCTGTTTGTCTGTCTGGCTCTCTCTCTCTCTCTCTCTCTCTCTCTCTCTCTCTCTCTCTCTCTCTCTCTCACACACACACACACACACACACACACACACACACACACACACACACACACACACGGAGCCAGGCATCCAGGCATTTTCTGATGCCCTGGACAGAGTGAAGAGAAAACCTCCTGGGCTCCTGGGCAGGCCTAACGCATGTGTTCCCTGGGGCTCTTCCCCTCCTGCCCTCCCTCGCCCCTTCCACCTGGTTCTCCTGCCACATCATTTCCCTTTCCTGTCTGCTCAACTCCTACCTATCATTACCACCCTACTCAGATGCCACCTCCTCTAGGGAATGCTTCAACCCAAGCTGATGCGGCAAGCCCCGTTGGAGAAGGTGCCCCTCCCTGAGCCCCCAGAAGCCCGTGCCTCACCTTGGTCAGAACACATAGCCCACTGTGACGCGCGTCTCCTCCCAGAGTTGCGGGGATGGTGTGTCTCGCTGTAGAACCAGGGAGGGGGGGTCTGCCTTCCAGAACTTCCTCAAGAGCAACTGCACGTCTTCCCTGGATTCCAGCAAAGACTAGCCCATCAGAGGGCGTTTCCCGAGTTGTAGCAAGTGGGGCCTTTGTGGCATCTCTACAGACCAAAGCAGGTGGATAGCCCCAATCTCACATCTAAACTCAAAGGAGGAGTGGGTGTTCCTTGGGCTGGTGCCCTGGAATTTGCGTTTTTAAGTATGTTGAAGTCATGTCTTTCCCATGCATTTCCTGGACACCTCTGTTACGACAGATTGTATTCCTCAAATACAGCCATGACAATATTTCCAGTCCCCTATACCCTTTCAGAACTTTGCCACTCCCATCAAGAGGTAATATCTTGCCAGGCACAGTGGTGAATGCCTCTAATCATAGCTACTCAGGAGGCTGAGGCAGGAAGATGGCATATTCAAGGCCAGCCTGAGCAACTTAGCGAGACCTTGTCTCAAACTTAAAAATGCTGGGGGCGTAGTTCAGAGGTAGAATGCTTGTCTTGCATGTATGAGGCCCTAGTTTCCATTCCTAGCACCTCAAAAAGTAAATAAGTATATATAAAAGGCTGTGCCTTTCTCCTCTCTCCTTGAATCTGAGCAGGCTAATAAGATTCTGACCAATAAAATATGGTGGAAGTAATGCTATTTGGTTTTCAAAGCTAAGTCATAAGATGCAAACAGTAGACCAGTGCAGTGCCATATGCCCATCATCCCAGGTACTGGGGAGGCTGAGGCAGGAGGTTTGCAAGTTCGAGATCAGCCTTGGCAACTTAGCAAGATCCTGTCTTAATTTTTTTTACAAAAGAGCTAAGGATGTGCTTCAGTGGTAGAGTACCTTTAGGTTTGATCCCTAGTGCTGCAAAATAAGTAAATAATAAAATTAAAATACAAACAGCTTTCTCTGCTTTTTTTTTCCAATGCTGGGGATGAAACCTAGGGCCTCTTGAATATTAAACAAGTACCTTACCAATGACTACACCCTAGCCCTCTAGCACTCTTTTGAGACCCTACCCCTTGGAAGCTACGCGCCATGCTCTGAGGACGCCCAGGCCAGGTACTGAGGTGGTATGTACATGCTTGACCAACAGCCTCAGCTGAAAGTTTCAAGGATGGCTGGAATCAACTGCCAGACATAAGGATGAGCGCACTTCCCTTTCAGGATGCGTGTGCTGTGAGGAGCAGCCTTGCCTCGTGCTGTAACAGCAGAGAAGGCCTGGGCAGAAAGCAGAGGGCACAGATGCATGGTCCTCACTGCAGGTGTGATTCTGGCGGTGGGAGTTGAGTCAAAGTCCTCATGGAACTGCCTGTCACAGCCACAGCAGGAAGCACCAGAAGTAAGGCCATGAAGAAGGAAGCCAAGGCACCGGAAGCAGGTGATCCTGCAACTCCTTTAAGCCCTCCATCTCAGTTTCCTCTATGCAAAATGGGAACCACAACAGGGCTCTGTGAGGATTAAAAGTGATAACCCATGCAAAGTGCTGAACACATTGGAAGTGTTCGATAAATGTTAGTCTACTAAAAACAAACCTCAGAAGAGGTTCCAGGAAGACCTCTGCAAATCTATGGCAGATCGACTGCTCTTGAGAGCTGTGACTTCTAAATGCAAGCACTGGAAGCTTGAAAAAAAACAGGATGTTTGGGAATTCTGGACTGGATTTTATAGATGCCTTGGACTGGGAATGTTGATTTTATGCTGTAATATATAAAATGGGGGAGGGGAACAAGAGCAGTTCTCCTGCCCCAGAGAGAAGGAATAAAAGTCCCATCAATTTAAGGGGTTGGCTGGCTAGTCAAAGGGTCTATATGCTGACCAGAACCCTTGAAACAAGCCTGAGACTCTTATGGTACCAGGACAGGAAAGACATGGTGTTTTCTGTTGCTATAGTAGAATATCTGAGGTTGAAAATGTATAAAGAAAAGAGGTGGGGTTGGGGATTTGGGAGGTTTTGTTTGTTTTATTTTGGGGAGGTGTTTTTTTGTTTTGGAGTGGGTTTTTTTTTTGGGGGGGGTTGGTACTGGAGATTGAACCCAGAGGAATTTTACCTTCAAGCTACACCCTCAGACCTTTTTTATTTTATTTTGAAATAGAGTCTTGCTATGTTGTTGAGCCTGGCCTCAAACCTCCCAAGTACTGGGATTACAGGTGTGCATGATCATGCCTGGCTAAGAAAAGAGATTGGAGCCAGGCGTGGTGGCGCACACTTGTAATCCCCGCGCTTGGGAGGCAGAGACAGGAGGATAGCGCAGGTTCGAAGCCAGCCACGCTGGCTTATGAGACCCTGTCTCAAAATGTAAAATAGGTCTGGGAGTGTAGCCTGGAGGTAGAAGGGCTTCCAGGAACCCCAGTACCACAAAAATAAATAAATAAATAAATAATAAATAAATAAGAAAAGAGATTGGAAGCCAGGGATGGAGCTCAGTGGAAGAGCATTTGCCCAGCACACAGAAGAGCCTGGGTTCCATTCCCAGGACTGCAAAACAAGGGAAAGAGGGAGAGGAGAAGAGGTTTATTTGGTTCATGATTCTGGTGGCTGAAAAGTACAAACATCTTGACACCAGCATATGATGAGGACCCCCTCCCCAACAAAGTTGCACAAAGGAAACCAGTGTGTGCAGAAGAGGAACATGGGAAAACGAGAAAGCAAAAGTGGGGTGAGGGGCCAGCAAACCTGGGCCCTTCCAAGGTGGAGCCTACCATCTAACCATCCCTTAAAGGCCTCACCACCATTGGGGACCAAGCTTCCAGCGCATGGAGCTTGAGAGGACACAATCAAACTGCGTCCAAACACATAGAAGCCCCAAAGAGGTGTCCAGATGAGGCAGGGCAGAAGACCTGGGAACAAGGAGGAAGAGGCCATCTGCACCCCACTTCTGTGGGGTTGGGGGAGGTAAACAGGAAAGTGAGACATGGTGTGTGCAGGGAAATCTGACCAGCCCACAGATAATCATTCAAATTAAGGATCAAAACTGTGCAAAAGTCATTTGTTCTCCCATATCTACTTCTGACCAATCATAAAAGGACAGATAGAAACCCTTAGTAAAGTTTAAAAGCCCACTTCCCAAGAGCTTCGAAGTAATTCTTTTCCCAGGACCCCTTCCTTGCGTGTGAGAGGGAGCTGCTTTGTCTTTTATCTTTCCCCAACTTAAAATAAACTTTCCAATTTCTATACTCTTCGCTAATCCTTGGGCTTCATTTGGCAAAATCCACTGGACAAGAACCCTAAAAGAGGAAACACCCCTGGCTGTTTCACAGGCCTGGGGAGGGGAGGGGACGAAGCCTCACTCCACAGCAGGGAACAGGAGAAGACCTCATGCCATAGGACGAGGTCCACGGCGTGGAGTGTGGAGGTAGCCAGGGCTGCGTGAAGGGCTGTGACAGCAGTCACGAGGGTGGCCCAGGTCCTGCATACCCCGGCACAGCCAAGAGCAGCCAAGGGCACTGAGCACCCGTGCCACCTGGAAGGGACACACTGGGGATACACACAGAAGCAGTGTATAGGGCCTCTGGACTGGAGGCTATGGTCACCTGGGACATCAGGGTCCATGTCCAAGTCCAAGCCAGCTAGCAGGAAACAGAAGGCAGCATAGGGACACATATCCCTTGCTCAATGCCAGGACAATGAAGGACACCCCTCATCCCACTCCCCGGGCTACCACTCACAAATGGGGAAGAATAAGCAAGAAAGGATCTGAAGAAGCCAGGCGTTGTGGTACAGGCCTCTAATTCCAGTACTTGGGAGGCTGAGACAGGAGGATCTCAGGTTCAAAGCCAGCCTCAGCAACTGAGCGAGGCCCTCAGCAACTCAGTGACACCCTGGTTCAAAATGAATACATAAAAATAAAAAGGACTGGAGGTGTAGCTCAGAGGTAGAATGCCTCTAAATTCAACCTGTAGCGCGCGCGCACACACACACGCACACACACACTCCTAAAGAGACAGCATTTGCCTCCATGTGAGTGTGCTTTAAAGCAGTAGTTAGTATTACCTTGACTTGAGAAGTGCACATTGTTCCCCATGAGCAGAAACAGGAAGGGCTCAAGAGCCCGGTGAGTACTGCAGTTTGGGAGAAATAAAAGTCGCATGTTAGCGCACCCGAGTATCAAGAGAGTAGAATTCAAATCCACTACGCCAGGCTTGGCCGCAGGTTTGGGAAGAAGAGGGAATGAGTGCGGGGCGGAGCCTACACATAAATAACCCAGTTCACAAGCTGGGACTTGCTCTCTGGGGCCCACATCCCTGCAGGAGGCGCACACTGGGGAGAGGCAGGCAGAGGGGGCGGGGAGGAGGTTAGGAGTCTGTCCAAAGGAAGACAAACTGTGTGCCTCTCGTTTTTTGGATCCTGCTGCCTCTCTCAACAACTCTTAATTACCAGCAATCAGCTCTTAATTACCTACAACAAGAGAGACCGGGGAAAACACAGATAAATGAAATCCACAGATAATCCCCAAACCCCAATTTGGTCGATAACATCATCCTGCTTCCCCAAGTAACCTCTTGCCAGGACTCCTGAGCTCCTGACAAGTCACAAAACAGAATGGTCCCCAGTTCCCCGTCATCCTTTGCCCTTCGCCTCGCCTGCCCTCCAGCAGTGCGGGGGAAGGCAGGTGGGCCCTAAATGATCCCCACCTGGATGCTCTTTCTTCCCATCCCCTGGATGCGGCTGCCAGGGCCCCTGGCCAAGCGCCAGGCTCCAAGCCTCCTGGCACGGGACTGTTTTCACTGTCTGTTTGCCCAACAAACAGGAGAGCTGGCTGCCAATTTAAGCCACCTTGGAGGACAGAAAAGAGGACAACAGGTTCCAGGGCAACGGTCCCTGAGATCAGGACTATCCACGGGCTGCCACCGTGTGTCTCCTGCAGGCCCAAGGGCCTCTTTGTCCAGACCACGGTCATGATGGCTCCTTCAAGCTGGGGGACAGAACCAAAGCAGATTGAAACCCGGTGTGAGCAGGAATCAAGGAAAGATGGTGCTGCTCTAGGCTCCTGTTTCTTTGTCCTAGTCGGGGATTCCTTAGGGCTCTTTCATCTTGAGTGGGCCGGCAGGGCACATGCCTCAGGCCTCAGACCTGGCCTAGCAAAATCGTGATCTGCTTAGAAAGAATGTCTTAGTGAAGCGTGGTGGTGCACGCCTGTGATCCCGGTATTTGGGTGACTGAGGCAGGAGGACGGCAGGTTCAAGGCCAGTCTCAGCAACTTAGTGAGGCCATCTGCAACTTAGTGAGACCCTGTTTCTAAATAAAAATAAGGCTGGGGGTGAAGCTCAGAGGTAGAATGCCCCTGGGTTCTATCCCCAGCACCACACACACACACACACACACACACACACACACACAAAGGAAGGAATGTCTTGGGGTCATCACTCAGGGTGGAAAATATCCAAGACTGACCCAGGGGTACAGCAAGTGGTTCGGTATCAGTTACAAAAAAAACAGGGAACGGGGTGAAGAAATACGGAGAATCAACAACGCCGCCCTCTTCCCCTCCCAGAGATGGCCGCGGCAGCTGTGGCTGGGGTCCTTCAGAGTTTACAGGAGCAGTGACAGTTGAGCACGAGCCTGACACTGCTCTCCCTTTCCCGACTTCTCTTTTCTCCTGCTGTCCAGTTAACACAGGGGACAAGCCGATTGTCATCCCCCAGGCCTTGTTAATGAGCCTGCAGGCGCAAATATGTCTTGTGATTGCTGGGAACCTGGAAGCAGCACGTTCCCCGCCAACGCGCAAATCCCACACATTAAGGTCCCTCTCCCTGCCCCCTTCCCTCGCCCGGGGGCTGTACAGCCGAAGCGCCCAGTGCCGACACCTCCCAGATGGCTGCCCCTTTCAGCCCCCTCTCCGGCCCCCTCCCAGATCGCTCAGCACACACAGAGATCTGGGGGAGCAGGTCGCCTCCTTCGAATCAGAGCCATCAGCCCAGGTTGGCTAGGAAGCAGAGGCATGCTAAGAGCTGTGGGCCGGGGAACAGCTGTGGCCTTCCACCCCCTCACCCCCACCCAGCCTTGACCAGGTCACGGCCTCTTCCACAGCCTCAACAGGCACCAGTGCAGCTGGCGCTAACCAACTGGATTTCGTCACAGGGAGACAGGAATAATTTTTCTCCAGTCTTTTGCTTCTGTCTGTCTCCTCCGATGGGGACTGTTGGTTCTGCCTCATAAGGTTAGATTTTCAGGCTTTTTGGGCTTTTCTTACTTCATTTGATGACTACTTGAGTAAGGGAGAGGCCGGGAGGGAGAGAGAGATGCAGAGCACCCCAGCTCCAGGGACAAAGCAGCTTTCCAGACGGCAAAGCCACCATGTTTCTGGGGGGGCATTGCGTATCTCTCCCATCACCTGGTGGCCCGGGATGCCACAGGGTCCCCGTGGCACAGGAAGCGAGATATGCCGACAGCCCTTCCTATTGGATTGATGTGGAATCAAATGATGCAGGGAAGTTTTGAGAAGGGAAAAGAAGAAAGGGAGCGAGAAAGACAACATTGGATTTCCCCTGCTGAGGAGGCTCGCTGCCAAACAGAAAGTACCGCCTGCCTTTCTCAAAAACTAGCCATCCCGAAGCTGTTTTCTGATTTTATTTATTCCTACCATACTGGAAATCGAACCCACGTCCTCATGTATGCTAGGCAGGTGCCCCACCACTGAGCTGGAGCCCTAACCCTTGCTTTCTGATTATTTTAATCAGCCTACTAACATGGGGGTGGCAGCAGCTGCCTTGGGGGTTCGGAGACTGTTTTTTCTGCTCGCTCCTGCAGAAACATACATTTTGCTCCCTGAAGTTTGCGTGCAGCTAGGGAGAAAGGGTTTCAATGGGTTTTCTGAGCCCAAAATATAACCATCTGGAATTGGTTGCAAGGGCCAGCAGTCTTTCTGTGATGACTGGCTGAATCGGAGGCCCCGTGGCTGGGTTTAGTTCAGAGCATTCTGCATTCTCAGCCAGTTTTCTTCCTGATAATAGGCACCAGCTAAATTTGGGTTCTGTTCATTCCCCTTTGCAGTCCCCAGGCCTACGAGCCCCATGGGGTACACTGTCTTGGCTGCCTAGAGTCTGGCTAAGATGGCTCCCCGGAGGCTGGTTTCTTCACACCAGGCTCCTGTGGAGAGGTTGCTGGTGATGCCACAAACCTCTACAGAGCACAGAGAAAACAGGTACAATAGTGACTGCTATGTGCCACGGAGCCCAGAGAAATGGGCACAATTTTCTTTGGGGTGGTAGTACCGGGACATTCTACCATGAGCTATACCATCAGCGTCAGCCCCCTTTTTGGTACTGGGGATAAAAGCCAGGGGCATTCTACCTCCAAGCCACATGCCCCCCTCCCATTTTATTTTTACCTTGATACAAGGTCTCACTCAATTGCTGAGGCTAGCCCCAAACTTGCAATCCTCCTGTTTTAGCCTCCCAAGTACAGATGTACAGCTCTGTGCCTGGCTTGGGCCTATGCATTTGTAGTAGACATGGGATTCTAAATAAACCACAGTGTCTTTAGAAAACAAGACAGAAAGAGACCCCTCTTCCTGGGTGCCAAGCTGATGGCAAGGAGGAGGCGCTGAGGCAAAGAGCAGACTTCCAAGGACTCCTTGTAGCTATGTGCACTGTTTAGGGGAGAACCCCTCATTTTTCCCACGATTCTACCCCAATTGAACCTTTCTTTCTTTCTTTCTTTCTTTCTTTCTTTCTTTCTTTCTTTCTTTCTTTCTTTCTGTTTTTCAGTACTGGGGATGGAACCCAGGGGCATTCTACCTCCAAGCTACACCCCCAGCCCTATTTTTATTTATTTATTTTTTTGCAGGTCTGAGAATGGAACCCAGGGGCATTTGACCTCTGAGCTACACCCTCTGCCATAGTTTTTATTCTGTTGGGTTTTTTTTTGTTTGTGTGTGTGTGTGTGTGTGTGTGTGTGTGTGTGTGTGTGTGTGCTACTGGGGTTCCTGGAAACCCTTCTAGCTCCGGGCTACACTCCCAGACCTATTTTATACTTTTTTATTTGGAAACAGGGTCTCTTAAACCAGCGTGGCTGACTTCAAACCTGCGCGATCCGCCTGTCTCCGCCTCCCAAGCGCTGGGATTACAAGCGTGTACCACCACACCCGGCTATAAACTTAATTTTGATGATGCAGGCATGGTTCAAAACTTCATGAAACCCCACTTGAGAACCATGGCCAGAGGCAGATGAGAGGCCCCAGGAAAAAATTAGTTGTGCCGTATTACACTTCATCACATGTTTGCCCCTCCCTTAGGGCATTATTCCTTGAGTACAGATAATCTGCTTGGAAGATGACCCCAGGAAACACAAGTGGGAATGGAGAAAGTTAGATAAGGAAAAGGAAAAATACAAAACAAAACAAACAAACAAAAATAAACAGGGGGCTAATGAATAGATAACTGCTCTGGGAAAGCAGCCCCAATCCCATTCAAGCCCCTCTGGAAGACGGTGCTGAACACACTTCAGAAGTGTCCCCGGAGAAGTGATGAGATGAAGATGCTGCACGAATCTCCTAGTGCACTGGCTGAGTCTGTCCCGAAGGAGCCCTTCCTGTGACCCTTTCAATGGCATTATCTCACCTGCAGGCCACCTCTTCACCCCTCCCCAGGCCAGACAATACCTTCTGGCAGAGACACGCAGGAAGCCACCTGCAGGTACAAGAACTGTTTGAAAGGGATCTCTGGGGTGAACAAGCACCTGGGCCCTGACACTACCTGCTACAGATTGGAGTGACATTTGAAGCATTCTCAGGCCATCACATCCACTCTGGGAAGACAAAGATTGCCCTCAACAGAGATCTTTAGAGAAATAATAATAATAGCTGAAGTTTAGTGGGTGCTTATTTTGCACCAGCTGCTGTTCTAAACACTTGCTATCTGCTTACCCATTTAGTTCTCACGCATCTGGATAAAACAGGCACCATTATTACACCCTCTTGACAGATAAGGAAAGGGATGTGCTGCAAAGTCCAAGGCAATTCCACAGACATCTTGGAGCAGTGAACCCGTCATTGGAATAAATAAACAGCCATCCAGGTGATAGTTTTAAGAAGATAAGGTAGCTCAGTGTACATATAAATGTATGTGTATGCAAATGCATTTGGGTATGTTTGTTAAAAACAAAAATGTCTCATTACTTATACATGAGCCAATGAATAACCATTTGAATTTTGACCACCCCAAAGGCCTTATGAGTTTAGAAGCAGGAAAAGAATGTGCTCAAAATACCAAAGGAAGTTTTATGGAAACGATGAGCCCAGAGCTGTAGTTGATATGTGAGAGAACGAGCCTTAGAGGCAGGATGGAGTGGGGCATGGAGGGGACCAGCCCATCAGGCAGATCAGTCAGGATGTCGTTGGTACTGTTCACCCAGTATCTCCAGCTGTCTGTTTTCCTGGCATGTGGCAGAATTCTATTTCTTGGCCCCCTTTTGAAGTCAGTGTTACCAAGTGACTTGATTTGGCCAGTGAAATGTTAGTTACTAATGTTAGTTACTTGTGTCCCATCTAAGAGGAAGCTTTAAGAGGGTCACCACGCTCTCTCTCCCCTTGGAGGTGGTCACAGAGTACACATGAAGATGGACTCTTTCCCCCGGGTACCTGCGTGACAAGCATGGGAAGCGCCTGGCCCTGCGGACCTACAGAAGCATCTGGCCCGAGCTGAGACTTTGGCACTGTTGCTACAGCAGCTGCTACTTTTGTGCTGTGGCAACAAACAACTCCAAGGACTCAGTGGCTTTGTAAACAAATCTCATGTCCACACAAAGTTCCCTGCAAGTCGATGGACGGAGGAAACGGGTTCTGCTGCATACAAACACTCAGGGACTCAGGCTAATGGGAGTTCTACCATCTGGAGGAACACTGCTACTGGTCACCCAGGAAGGGTTGAGAGAAGTTATACAGTCTTGCAGGGCCTTTGCATTGCTCCAGTGTAAAAGCAGCATGCAGCGCCCCCACATCTATTTCTTTCTTTCTTCCTTTCTTTCTTTCTCTTTCTTTTTCTTTTTCTTTTCTTTTTTTTTTTTTTTTTTTTTGTGTGTGTGTGTGTGTGTGATACTGGGGATTGAACCTAGGGGCATTTTACCTCCTCTGAGCTACACCCCCAGCCCTGATTTTATTCTTTATTTTGAAATAGGGTCTCACTAAGTTGCAAAGGGCCTCATTAAGTAGCTGAGGCTGGCCACAAACCTGAAATTCTCCTGTCTCAGCCTCCCAAGTACTGGGATTACAAGCATGCACCACCATGCCCCACATCTATTTCATTGGCCAGAGCTAGATGCATGGTTCCGCCTAATCACAAAAGTCTAGGAAGTGATGTCAAGCATGGTGACCTGTGCCTGTAATCCCAGTACTTGGGAGACTGAGACAGGAAAATCATAGGTTCAAGGCCAGCCTCAAGAACTTTGTGAGACCCTGGGCAACTTAATGAGAGCTTGTTTTAAAAATAAAAGAGCTGGAGATGTAGTTCAGAGGTAGAATGTTCAGTATAACAAAAAGAAAAAAATATATATATAGGAATTGAAATCTCCCCTACTGCCAGGAAGCCAGGAAAAACTGGCTACTGCTAAACATTAGTAATGCCCACCATACCTGGCTTCGGAGTACTGGCAAGTAGTGGGGGGTGAACCCGGGAGCCACTGTGAGTATATGAGCAGGCCAGGGACACAAGGAAGGCTGGGTTAATGTATCACCGCACTTGACAGTCTAATGTTGGGCAGACAGGCATGCTGGGGCCAATGGAGGGGAGGTGGGTACCGTGTGCCCTTAGGCAAGGAAATCTGCTGGAGGAGGGGGCTACAACCTAGACCTGTAGTGAAGAGGGTGTGGTCTACTGTTAGCAGGGGAAGAGAGACGTGAAGTGAATCTTGGGGCATTTTAAGGAAAGGGAAAATATGGAGCCTGAGGTTTGACAGACAGGGATTTCAATCCTACTTCTCCTCAATGTACTGGTGCACATCTGCAATCCCAGCTACTCAGAAGACTGAGGCAGAAGGATGGCAAGTTTGAGGCGAGCCTGGGGAACTTAGCAAGACCCTGTCTCAAAATAAAATCTTTGAAAGGGCTCGGGGTGTAGCTCAGAAGAAACATGCTTGCCTAGCACATGCAAGGCCCTGGGTTCAATCCCCAGTTCTCCCCTACACACACACACACACACACACACACACACACACACACACACACACCTCGGAAAACTACTAGCTTTTTGCTTATAGGCAAAATGCATAACCTCTCAGAACCTCAGTGTTCTTAATTGGAAAATGGGAATAATAATAGTATTTGCCTTATGCAGCTGCAATGAGAACTGAGACGGTAGAGATATTCTTAAATTGACAGTGGAAGGAGTGATGGTAGAGATGGTAGTGATGGCGGTAGCACTAGTTATGGTGTTGGTGATGGTGGTAGTGGTGGTGCTGTTGGTGGTGGTGATGGCAGTGGTAGTGGCAGAGATGGTCGTGATGGTAGCACTGGTTATGGTGGTGGTGGTGGTGGTAGGGTTGGTGATGGTGGTGGTGGTGGTAGTGGTGAGGATGGGGAGATGGTATCATGAATTGTAAAAGGGACTGAGATCAAGTTTGGGGGAATAAAATACCTAGAATGAGGAGGGAAGCTGAAGAAGCTCCCAATATATAAAATGTAGAAGCAGGAATCAGAAGATACAAAGTACACTAAGAAATCCAGGGTCCCGGCAACCAAAGTGGAAAAGGGCTTCAGTAAGGAAGCTGAAGCTCGGAGTAGACAAGGAAGACTTGAACATGATTAAGACCTGGCGAAGGGGCAAGTTGGTGGAAAGTGACGAGGAGGAGTAGATAAACAGAACTGGAGCCCAGCCAGTGTCGGCTTGGCCTTGTTAGGACAAAAGATCAAAAAACCTGTATCAATCAGAAATGCCTTTGGCTGCAATTATCAAGATATGATTTTCAGAATGAGAGTTGTAAGAAAAGAAGGCCACGGAGAGAAAGAGAGGGGAAATATTTGTTAAAATACTTTGCATTCAGAGTTGAAAGGAACAGCCACAGAGGCAAAAGAAAATCAATAGCCAAATTATAAAATAATGCTCTATTTACTGTATAGTTTCTTTTGGAAGAAGAATGGATCTTTTGGATCTTTTCAGAGCATTTACACTAAAAAAAAAAAACTCTAATATTTGGGTAAGGTTGAATTCTTTCTCAAAGTTTTTGCTAACTATTCGTGCACATCTCCACCCAAGAGAAAGGCTAATTTCCCAGCTAGACATAGTCATGTGACCAAGTCTGGCCAATGGAACAAAAGTAGAAGCATGGCGTATCAGTTTCCAAGAATTTTTCTTAGAAGACACCCAGTTTGGCCTGGGGTAGATCAGTGGCAGAGCACTTGTCTAGCATGCATCTGCAAGGCCTAGGGTCCCAAGCACACAGAAATTTAAAAGACATCCAGTGTTCACAAAGTCCTTAGAATAGTCACAATCAAAGAGACAGAAAGTAAAATGACAGTTGCCAGGGGCTAAGTAAAGGCGAATGGCAAGTTAGTGTTTTTTTAGTTTTAGTTTTGTTTAGTTTAGTTTGGTGTTTGTCTATTTGTTTGTTTGTTTGCCATACTCGGAAGTGAAGCCAGGGGAGCTCTACCATTGAGCCACATGCTTTGTATTTTTTATTTTGAGGCAAGGTCTCACTAAGTTGCCTCAGCTGGCCTCAAACTTGAGATCCTCTTACCTCAACTTCCCGAGTAGTGGAGATTACACCATGCCCACCCAGCGAGCTAGAGTTTAACAGGTGCAGAGTTTCTGTTTTACAAAATTTTAAAAAGAGTCCTGCAGGTAGATAGTGATGGTGGCCGTATAGCATTCTAAATGTTTTCAATACCATAAAAATGTACACCTAAAAATCATTACCCAGGAATGGTGGTGCACGCCTATAATCCCAATACTTGGAAGGCTGAGACAGGAGGATTGCAGGTTCAAGGCCAGCCTCAGCTATTTAGTAAGACCCTGTTTCAAAATAAAAAGGGCTGGGGGTATAGCTCAAAGGCTAAAATGTCCCTGGGTTCAATTCCCAGCACCAAAATAATAATAATAATAATAATAAGATGGCAAATTTGATATTGTATGTATTTTACCACAATCTTTAAAAATGAGAGAAAAAAGACAGTTGTTCTGTGCCTTACCATTTTTTTCTAGTCCTGTCATGGGTATCGTGGGTGCCACCTTAGACCACGGGGCTCAAGTCTCCATCTTTTGGAAGGTAGAGCCACAAGCTTTCAGGCTCCTGGACCCGAGTACGCCATGGAGCCGAGCAGTCATTGCAGCCCTGGAATGCAGCCAAAGCTCCTCTCCCCACATCCAGTCCTTAGGGGAGGGGCAGCCGGCCTGGATACCCACCAGGGCGGTCTGGGAGACTGACCCAGTGAGACCAGCCCTCTGTCTGGGTGACACAGGCCATACCAGCCCTCTTAGGCACTACTCTGCGGGAGGAGGGAGTGAGTCCCTTATGGCCCTCTGCCTCCTCCGGCTGGAGAAATCTTAGAAGGAAAGTGCCCGGAACCGCCCTTCAGAGCTGCCTGCGAGCCACTGGCCTCAGTGCTGGCTGGCTGGCAGGAGGACAGGCTCTGATCTCAGCTGTGCATAGCTAACAAGCGGTGACTTCACACTGGCGAGGCGAGATGATTTGAGTGCTTTCAAGGACAAAGTGTGGCCTGATATCTGGAGGTGAAAAGCAGAACCGAGTCGAACTGCCTCGCTATTTCTAGAAGCAAAGGAAAAGCTTTCAGAGGCTGGTTCCATCCCTGTTGTGACAGGAAGGCCCCTCCCCACTGTCACCCCCGAGGGCTACCGTGTTGCTTTTCCTCATGGACTCATTCAGTGTGTCCCAACCACTGTTTGGTTCTGTGGTCATCTTTAGGGTAATTGTTCTATCCTCCCCCAACCCCTACACAGGGCCCGACTGTGAACTCCAGGGGAGCAGGGACACTGCCTTGTCTAACTTTATAACCCAGCACCATGCCTGGCATGCAGCAAAGACTCAAAAAAGAGTTTCTGATTCATCACCCCTGCATATAATTTGTGTGTGAGTGTGTGTGAGTGTGTGTGTGTGTGTGTGTGTGTGTGTGTGTACATGAGCATGCATGAGTGCTTGCATGAAAGAGAGGGACCAGGCACGTTCTATCTCAGAGCTACAACCTCAAGCTAGTTTTATTCTTTATTTTGAAACAGAGCCTCCCTAAGTTGTTGAAGCTGTCCTTTAACCTGAGATTCTCCTATCTCAGCCTCCCAAGTATTGAGATTATAAGCAGACGCCACCGCACCTGGCTTAATTTGGGGATCTTTGCTTGTGAATAAGAGGAAGTCTAAAGAAGTTATTGTGCAAATCCCCAGTGGCAGGCCAGTCTAACAGAGCTATGACTAGTCAATTTTGAGGACCTGTCACTAGGAGCCCCCCAAGTTTCCAACTGCCCCCCTTGGTTAAAGGTAGTAAAGTAAGTTTTCTAGTGACAACCCAAATTTCTCCTGTCATAGTTTATAAATGACTCCGTCTGCTCTTAACGTCAGTGTGACAGCCCAGCTGCTCATTGCCACCTACAACCCGGGCTGACATTCAGCCGAAATGCATGGCTACGACAGCTGTATCGGTTGTTAAAGTATTGAAATACTTCTGTAACCTTATAGTAAATAGCCACCGCCCAAGGCCACCCAGGTGTCCCCATATGCCACCCTGTCCACCCTTGGCCACTCCCCAGGGACTCTCAGACTCCCCTCCAATCCAGAGCATGGAGGACGCCCAGGCCCCAAGTCTCAGAGGCCATTATGAGTGGTTGGTCCTTATATGTGAATCTCGGCCATCTAGGGCAACCTCCCTTTTCTTTTCCCCACGCCATAGACCAGCGACTCCAGCAGTTTGTCCTGATATCAAATGATCATGATCTCTGGCAAGTGTTGAAATCCTGTGCCAGGCACAGATTGGGGTGGGTGTTTACACTGAGAAAGAGGTAAGGCCACGTGCCAGGGATGGGTGGTGATCAGATTCCCAGAGAGGGGACAAGAAGCCAAGGCCTGGTCTGTGAAGCCACCAGACACCAGAATGGGGACAAGGCTGAATTCAGCTGGAGCCACACCAGAGCAGATAACCCAAGACAAGACCAAGTTCTAAGACAAAGGTGAGGTCAAAGCCATCCAGGCAAGCTGGCCATGTAATCCCAGTACTTGGGAGACTGAGACAGGAGGATTACAGGATGGAAGCCAGCCTTAGCAACTTAGTGAGATGCTTAACAACTTAACAAGACTGTTTCAAGATAGAAAATAAAAGGGCTGGGGGTGTAGTTCAGAGGCAGAATGCTCCTGGGCCCAATCCCCAGTACCACAAAAATTTTAAAAAGCCAGCCAGCAAAGAGACAAGTTTTTCTGCACCATCATGTCTCTCTCCCAACCCTGGAAATGCCAGAAAAGTGAGAGGAGAGGATCTATTCCAGAAGCTGAGCAAAGACCTGCAGGAAGCCCCAGGAGGGACTGAAGGCAGCCTGGATGTGATATCTTGAAGGATGGCGGGTGGCTGGAAGCAGAAATGGAGGAATGGGAAAGAGGGAAGCTCTTGAAATTTGGCTCTTGTGTTGCCCCATCTGCCTGAGGCCTTGAGACTCAATTCCTGCCCTTGCGATGGCAGAAATCCATGGCAGGGGTCCTTGTTGTTAGTGCCCAGGTACAATCAGGCAACAGAAGCCCAGCTGGGGGAGGACCTGACAAAAGCAGTGCTGGGCAGATCAGTGGCTCCCAGGTACCTGACCTTCACTCCCCTCCAAACCCCAGTACTGACGGAACCTGGCAACGCTGTCCCCTCTGCTCTAGATGTCGGAAGGTAGAAAGGAAATTCCCCAGCCGTACAACATGCCTGGTGAGATGGCCCCAAACTGGAGTGACTGACACTTGCTCCGTGGTCCCAGGGGCTCTGCTGAGACTCCCTAGGACCCACTGAGGCCCAGCTGGGGGCCTCTCCTCCCAGTGCACCAGACCAGGCAGCTGGCTGCCAGCCCTACTCCATCACACATGACCCCCACCTACCCAGCACCCCACAAAGGGACCCCTGAAGAGACCATCTATTCCAAAAGAAAGACCACAGGCTGGACATCAAAGCCAGCTCAAGCGGATAGACATGCTCGTGAGAGAAGAACCCAGCATTTAAAATCACCCTGAGGGAGCCAGGTGTGGTGGCACACACTTATAATCCCAGCATTTGGGAGGCTGAGACAGGAGGACCGTGGTTCGCGAACAGCCTCAGCTACTTAGTGAAGCCCTTTGCAACCCAATGAGATCCTGTTTCAAAATAAAGAATAAATAATAGAGCTAAGGGTAGCTCGGAGGTAGAATGCCCCTGGGTTCCATCCCCAGTAGTGAAAGAAAAAAATCAGCAGCCTGAGGGCTATATGCAAGGAGAGAATGAAAAAATAGTAGCAACAGAAACAGGAGCACAGAATCACAGGAAACTAAGAGCACACCTGTCAAGTACTAGGACAAGAACAGTTGGAGAAGGAACTGGTAAGTGAGGGGAACGGAGAAAGGGATGGTCCCAGAAGGCAGCAGAAGAGAAGGAAGAGAGAGAGGGGCGCCCCACCAGGGCAGATGGAAGCAGAGGGCCAAGCTGAGCTTTCGACCGCCAGGTCTTCCCGGGCCTGCGACAGTTCTCTTCCTCTGCAGTCAGTTTTCTGTCCTTCAACTCTGCCCAACACTCGTGGTTCTGCAAGCTCACCCTGGCCCCTCTCTGTCTCCACACCAGGACCACTGCCCTCTGCCACTCCAGAATGGAAACTTGGTGTGTGGTATCATCCTCTTTTCCACAAATGGGCCCTGCCCGCAGCCACAGGGCTTCCGGGGGCAGCATCATATTAGCGATTTGTAACGCCACCCCTTCACTGGTCCAGAACTGGACATGTGACCAAACACAGCCAAGAAAACCATTTCCCGGAATTTCTGGACCGCACCTGGAGAAAAGTGAGTGCATCTCCGACTGGGGGGTGGAGCTGTGAGGTGGAACTCCCTGGAGCGCCAGCTGGATGCTTGCTGTCACAGGAGGACTGCTGGCCTGCCTGAGAGAGGAGATAGTGAGGCGACACGGAGAGAAGAGGTTCCTGGGTTCCTAGCATCCCCTGCCCGGAACATCCCTACCTGGAGTTCCGTGAGATGCCCATTTTCTCTCTATGTGATGGGGAACCTCTAGCATCATTTTCCTTCTAGCTAGTTTGAGCTGAGTTTTGCTCATTCCAAGAGAGAATTGCTAACAAGCAAATGTCAGACTTCATCGGAAGCGCTTATTTCGTTGATCATGCTGCCAGTGGCAAGTTCCCTTCCCTGTCTTCTTGCCTGTGGAATTGGGGCTCCAGGCACGGTGCTTGGAGAATGGCGGTGTTAGCGAGCATGGTGGCTGCTCATCATTGCAGGACAGGCACAGGCATACGTGGCCCATTTCATCTCTCTGGAGGTTTCCAGAATTTTCTGAAGACCCAAGCCGACAGCTCCTATGTCCCTTCTTGTGCCCTGGGGGTAGGCAGAAGGGAGGAATGGGTCCCGGTCCTGGGGTTCGCTTCACTTCAGTGCTTTGGGGATGCTTTCATTTGCAGTTTGATGATGAGGCTCCTACTCCTGCAGACCAGCACACTGACATTTGATGAGCCCAGGATTATATCCCAGCTCAAATCAACTCACAAGCATGTCTGGAAAATGCACATGATGTCCTTTAGAACTGTCAGCTCCTGGTCATAAATAGAGGGTAGGGAGCTTTCTGTTCATGCCCCTTGGGGATAGCGCAGCCCAGGAGTGGACACGCCAGCCCTTTTGCCTTTGGAGAGTGAGTGTTTCTTTTTGTGTGTGTATGTGGTACTCGGGGTGGAACCCAGAGGCTTTCTACCTCCGGGATATACTCCCAGACCTATTTTATATTTTATTTGGAAACAGGATCTCCCTAAGTTGCTGAGAGCCTCACTAAGTAGCCGAGGCTCAGCCTCCCAAGCGCAGGGATTACAAGCGTGCGTCACCACACCGGCAAGAGCGAGTGTTTCTCAAAACAGATTCACAAAGGGCAAAGCAGATTATCTGCAAGGTTTAAATTAGGCATAATTACTCAGGCTCACAATTCAGGACCCCCCTTTCTTTTTGCAGTGCTGGGGATCAAGCCCAGGGCCCCACAAATGTGAGGCAAGAGCTTTGCACCCTCAACCCCCCCTTTTTTCTCAGATCTACATAGATTTCTGGAAGCCGCACAGACCTTGTTAATCTCTCTTCCCATTGTTTATTTTCCTCTCCTTTTTTATTATATTATTGCACAAGTGAGAATATTTTATGTTAATTTTTTGAATATGTATTATTATATTGGCATGGGACTTATTTCTATTTATATAATGAAAGTACCCCCTTTGTCTCTGTTCCCTATCTACCCAGTGCTCCCCACACCCACACCCACACATCTACCGCCAGCAGTCTCTTTTTTCTGTTTCTAGAGTTAATTTATGCAAACATAAGTAAATATAAATGCATATATTCTTATTTCTCTCGCCTTTTTACATAAAAAGTAGCATACTGTCCCACACCTGGCTTTTCACTTAGCAATCTACCTTCAGGATTTTTCCAATCACGCCCAGAGAAACTCTTCATTCTCTTTTTCAGCTGCAGATTATTTTAGAGTGAAGACAACGTAGTATATTTAGCCCACCCCCTCCTGATGGCCATTTTAGTTGTTTCTATCAGTACTGCAGTAAGTAACCACAAACAAACATCATTTCGCCCGTGTGAAGGATTGATGACTTTGGGAGCCCTAAATCTTCTTTTCTTTCTTTCTCTCTTTCTTTCTTTTTGGTATTGGGGATTGACCCAGTATCATTCTACTTCCAAGCTATACCCCCAGCCCTATTATTTATTTATTTATTTATTTATTTATTTATTTATTTATTTATTTTGGTGCTGGGGATTGAACACAGGGGCAGTCTACCTCTGAGCTATATCCCCGGTCCTATTTTTTTTTTTTTTTTTGGTGGTACTGGGGTTCCTGGAAGCCCTTCTACCTCCGGGCTACACTCCCAGACCTATTTTTTTATATTTTGAAACAGGGTCTCGTAAGCCAGCGCGGCTGGCTTCGAACCTGTGCGATCCTCCTGTCTCCGCCTCCCAAGCGCGGGGATTATAAGCGTGTGCCACCACGCCCGGCCCCCGGTCCTATTTTTTATTCTTTATTTTGAAACAGGGTCTCACTAAGTTGTGGAATCCTCACTAAGTAGGTTTATGATCCTCCTGTCTCAGCCTCCCAAGTACTGGGATTACAAGCATGCATCACCACACCTGGCTTATTCGTTTTTGAAACATGGTCTCTCTAAGTTGCTGATGCTGGCTGCGAACCTGTGATCCACCTGTCCCAGCCTCCTAAGTACTAGAATTACAGGTTTCCACCACCACACCTGGCTATGGTGGCCCCAAGTCTTTACCTCTCCCTTGCCCTTGACCCTTAGCTGCTTCTCTCCCTAAAAAGGACAGAATGCATTTCTTTGCCCCTTCACCATGGAACTTGCTTAGCAGAGGAGGCAAGCAGCAGCTTCAAAAGGCACTCCCAAGTTTCCATTTCCTCTTTTGTTTGCCAGCAAATGCCATGAAACATGCCCAGACCAGCCTGAGAACAAGCTAGCCAGCTGGAGGACGAGAGCTGATGTGTCCAGCAGAGGCTGTCACAGACAAGCTGAGCCCAGGCGCATCCACTTGCTGCCCACAGATACACAGGTGAATTCAGCAGAGGTTCACCTCGGCTACCTTGCATCAGCAGAACCACACACCCGACCAGCTAATGAACAGTGAACAGTTGTGGTTTTAAGGCACCCAAATTTGGGGTTCTCGGTGATGTAACAATAGCTAACGGATACAAGATACAATAGATATGGAATAGGATAGATTCCCAGAAGAGGAATTGCTGAATCCAAGATGATGGGCATCTGAAATTTTGATAGATTTTGCCAATTTCTCTGCATAAGGGTTGAACTACTTTATTCTCTTGCAAGCAATATACGAGAGAACCTGTTTGTAGATGGCCTCACCATCATTGTATATTATCAGTTTTTTTATAATTTTTGCCAATCTGCTAGGTTAAAAATAGCTCAGTAGAGTTTAATTTGGATTTCTTATTACCACTTCATGTGTTTAAAAGCCATTTGTAGCTCCTTTTCAGTAAATTATCTGTCCGTATCTTTTGCATATTTTTTTCCTACTGGATCACTGCTTATTTTTCTTATTGATTCCTAGAAATCCTTTATGTATTGGTGAAATTAGCTTACTGCCTGTGATGCCCCTTCCTTGAAATCATCTACTCTCAGATGAGAAGCTTAATGGCAAGCAGAGAGGAGGAAATGCAGAAAATAGAGCTTGGGTCAAAAATAACTTTCCCACAAATGATCGGCAACTACATAAAGTCATGCACAGCATAAGGACATTTCAGTCAACAACGGATTGCATGCAAGACAATGGTCCTATAAGACTGTAATGGAGCTGAAAAATTCCTATGGTCTGCTAACATGTTTGTGGTGCTGGTATAAATAAACCTACTGGGCTGCCAGTCAAAGAAAAGTATAGCATGCACAGTTATGTACAGTATATAATACTCGATGATAAATTATTTTGTTCCTGGTCTATGCATTTACTACACTATACTTTTTATCATTATTTTAGAGTATATTCCTACTTGGATTTTTTTCTTAAAGTTTACTATAAAACAACGTGTCATGTTAAATCTACAATAGCCTCATACATCTCGTGTTTACTGCTACACTAGATGGGCTCACGGGGCATGCTGAGTGGCTAGCCTGTACCACCTATACTTGGGCAAGTAAACTGTCATGTTCATACAGGGATGTCATCGCCTCAAAACATGTTTCTTAGAATATGTCTCCATCATTAAATGACTCAGGACAATACTGAGCATTTTTTTTTTTTTTTTTTTGTTACTGATGTTGTTCGGGTCTCAGAGTTGAGCATCTGGCATCTTCAGAAAAAAAAAAATAAATAAATAAATAAAAAAATAAAAAAAAACAGAGCTGGGCGTGGTGGCGCACGCTTGTAATCCCGGCATTCGGGAGGCTGAGACTGGAGGATCGCAGTTCACAGATAGCCTCAACTACTTAGGCCCTTCGCAATTCAGTGAGACTCTGTTTCAAAAATAAAAAGACAACAAAAAAATAGGGCTGGGAATATAGCTTGGAGGTAGAATGCCCCTGGGTTTCATCCCCAGTACTGAAAAAAAAAAGAAGCATATACAAAAATTACTCAAAGAAAGTCCTAAAGAGGACTGTTTTTAGATTTCACATCTATCTACCCATTGTCCCCGCTTAAGGGGCAGACTAGGGACTCTAGCTAGCCTCATGACCCAACCTCAGCCGTAGCCAGAGCAATGCACCTGCTCTAGGGTGAGGCCAGTCCCTAACCTGGACTGAGCTAATTAGGTTCCCTTCTGAGACTTTAAACTCAGAGACATAAAAGCAGAGAAAGATCCTGGAGCTGCCAGACCAGACCTTTTTTTGCAGAGTTGTGGCCACCATTTGGGGCAGCCAGACTGAGCCACGTACATCTGACAAATGAAACAAGGAAGAGCCAGTGAATAGAACATGACAAACCTGTAGAGAGGAGAGGCCATGGGCCCCAGAGCAAGGCAGGGACACACAGACCGGCCTCTCTGCCTGCTCTCCAGGGCTCACTTCCTACCCCCTGCCCTTGGTTCCTGGCAGTTTTTCTCGAGTTGCGTTTTATAAGGGACCTTCGGATCCTGTTCCTCAGCCTCCTATTTCCTTGAGCTAATTTAAGTAGTGTTCTGTTCCTTGGTATGAAGCTTTTCCTAAGGCAAGGTATTTTCATATCAACCGAAAAAGATAATAAAGCATTTTCATCTTATATGACCTATTTCTGTTTTCAAGAGTTTTGTGGTTGGGCTGAGGATGTGGCTCAGTGGCAGAGCGCTTGCCCAGCATTCCCCAGGTCCTGTGTTCCATCTCCAGCACCAGGAGAGAGAGAGAGAGAGAGAGAGAGAGAGAGAGAGAGAGAGAGAGAGAGAGAAACTTTGTGTGGTTGCCATCATCCCTTGTTTTATAGCTGAAGAATTTGGGGGCTTAGCCAAGGTCACCTTGAGCACAGAGGGTGAAGCTCAGCTGCCAGCTGGAGGTATCTCCTGCCACGTGAGCTCCCACACACCGTCTTTCTGGCTGCAGGTCAAAACATTATATAAGTACATGCTAAATCATAGGCTGAGACTCCAAGAGCTGACCAGTTCCTGGGAGAGGGCAATGGATATGGGCTAGTGTAGCCAGTGAGGCTGGCCAGCGAGCAGGCTTGGTCCCAAACAACCTCTCTGGCTCTCACTGATGACCCCCCACACACACACATTCAGGCATACTTCCCAATCACCTGTGCCTCTTTAAATGTTATAGCGCCCTTTCTTGAAGGAGGGCTGGTAGGCAGGGCCACACACATGGCCCCTACAGAGGCCCGGGCACCTCTTCAAGGATGCTCTTCCCACCTGCCAGCCATTCCCCACCACTGTTCACACTGAGCAAGGTGGCCCCACCCATCTCTACCCTCCTCTTTCCCAGCAGCCAGCAGAGGCGCCCAGAGGCCTCCAGTGGCCTCAAGTTTCCACCCAAAGTAGGATCCTGAGTTCAAGTGGGGAGGGCCAGGCTTGGAGGTGGGAGGAGAGAGGCCACAGGGAGGCTGAGACGGGTCTCTATGCCGGGGAGGGAGGTACTCCTTAAAGGAGTGGGGTGAATGGGTCTCCTTAAAGGAGTCTGCTTTGATCTTTCTGTCCACAGCTAGTACATCATACAAAAGAATCTTTTTACCTAATGTTTCCTAAACACTCACTGTGTTCAAGGTGTCCTACAGGGCCCTGACTTTCCAGGGAATCACAGGAGAGGAAGGCTGGGTTCTGGAGGCTCCTGGTGCATGTGGACAGGGGGAGGGGATCAAGTTGGAGGTAGGGTGAGCAGGAACTGAACCTCCTGCCAAGCAGTACCGAAACTGTGTCTTCCCCCCCTTCTACATTCTCCCTTGCTGCCCCACCCAGAGGACTTGCTTTTTTATCTCTCCAATTACAGTTCTAAGCATTTAGGGTGTTGCTGTTTTCATTTTAAAATTTGTTAGGCTCAATTTATGCCACTTAGTAAAACCTCTATTCCAAATGAAGCCAAATTAGAACTAAAACACTGCAAGCCATAAAATGCGGGCATTTCATTTGGGCTGGGTTGGCTTTTTGATTGTTTGTGGAAATGAAGCTGAGGGGGGAATTCAGGAGCCTGTCTTGGGCAGCAGCTGATGAGGGTGGTGTTTTCCTCGCACGCCCGCCGGGGGTCTGCTACCTGGCCGAGGCCAGCCCTCTCTTTGGCTGCTCAGGTCTGGAAGAGCAGAGAGCCTCTAAAATAGGTCACTGAATCTCCCTGGCAGTGCCCCCACTGGCCCCTCAGCTGATGGCAACAGCAGTGTGACCAATGCTTCCTCCTGTGTGGCCTACAGCACCCTGGAATATGTTGAATTGAACTGGTGGTAACCAAGGACAGCCTAGAAATATCTCCTGCACGCTCATGCCATGGGGTACCTGAAAATAGGCCCCTACCTCCAACGACTGCCTCACCCTACCCTGACTCAGGGTGTCCACGAGGGTAAAGGTGGGGCCCAAGAGCAGGAGGAGGAGGAAGAGAGGGAGGAGAGCCTAAGCTACTAATTAGGCATCTGGTGTTAGGAGCAGTGGCTGCCAAGCAGGTCAGAGAAGTTCCTGGCTGATGAGCCAAGAATCTGAGCCATGAACTGGGCCTCCCCAGGGCCCTGGGGAGGTGACATCTGGGGTTCCCAGGCTGGCCCTGTCTGTGCCAGGGGAAGAGGGCAGAGAATCCCGAGGACTGACGGCCCGAGATGGGAGACTAAGGCAGCAGTGACGGCCCCAGTGATGAGACAGTCGCTAAGGGCTGGTGCGCAGCTTGCCAAGCGATTTTTGGCTTGTCCTCACGCCAGCAATAAAAGCCCAGTGTCTGGCAGGAGATGGGGATTCTATGTGCAGAGGGACACCTTACGACTGACCCTGGCGGAGAGCCACAGTCATCACGAGCAAGAGAGGAGAACAGACTTAAGGGGGGCCGGGGTGTCCCTTAGCGGTCCAGGGAGTGGACCTGGGCTTCTGGGTGTGGGTGGGGCAGGATGAAATGGAGTAGAACAGAATTCAAGCGAGGAGCCAAGGGTGGGGGTGGGAATTGCCCTAATGAAGGCGCCTATTATGTTTGGAATAATCTCTCAAAGCAAGTGGAAATAAAATACAATCAGTGGTGGAAACTTCTGGAACAATTTAAGGGAAACTGGACAAAACCCCCAGAGATTATAATCAAATGGCATCTGGAGCCCTGCTGGTTCCTGGGATGGAATTCATGACCCAAAGGCATACGTTAGCCCCTGTCACCAGCTGGGGTCTCTGGAAGCAGCCAGTTAGACAGAGTTAGGGGTTATAAAGGGAGTTTGCCAGGACTCAGTCCCTATGGAAGGAAGGAGTGGAGAGAGCAGGCCTGGCAGATTGTGGAGTCCAGCTGAGAGGCAGATCCGCCTGGAGTGTGTAGTAACCTGGAGAAGAGAGTTCTGGAACATCTGAGAACATCCAGTAGTGTCCTGCTTTGAGCTAAAATGATGGTGCCCTTAGAACAGCCGCCCGCCCCAGCTCACTTAGCCTCCGGATATAGGCCACCCCAGGAGAATGTGGCCTTGGATACAGTGTTCTCCACAGCCGAGGCAAGCCTGAAGGTCTGACAGCTGGGCGGCCTGGCCTTCCTTGAAGGGGAATCTGGGCAATGCTCTGCCTATCAGCCATAGTCTCTTCCCTTCCTGAATTTCTAGGCTCCTAGCACATCTGGACAGCTAAATCTCCCTCTTTTCCTATGGGTCTGATTGCCCCTTCTCTATTCCTCTGGAGGCCAATATGTCTGAACCTTGGTGTGACCCTAGCCCAACCCAGCGTTTTTGATTTTTAAATGGTCCCAGGCTCGTGGCTGAGAACTCGTGTCTGATTTCTCCATTGTGCTCTCCTCCTACGCTCTGGCACTGCAACCCACTAACCAGCAGCCATCACAGCTCACCGCGGCAGGGGACCTGATGCTTATGGCTTGTTTGCGAGTTGGCGTTGGTTCTGCAGCACTGGTCATCAGCCTTTATTGTGTCGCCCACCAGGGCACTGGCCAGTCCAGGACCAGCCTGGGACCAGCCCAGACACAGTTAACTAGAACAAACCAATCAAAATGGCAAAACGTCCACAGCTGGGTCAAACGTCGTCCCCACCGGCTTCCAGCTCGGCCCCCTTGTCCCCAAGCCCTGCCAGTGACCCGCTGTGACTTGTTCCCCAGCCACATAGCTTCACCTGCAAAGAATCCAGCGCTCCAGCTCCATACTGGAGCCTCGTCGTTGGCATTGCGGGCACATCCTCCAGATACCTGCCAACTTTCCCGACTTGCCAAGGCTGTTCAGAGGCCGACTTCTCTCTCTGGACTACTTTTAAGGGTCCTGAAAAGATACCAAACAGGTCTGGGGCAGTTTGAGGGGTGAACTAAACAGACTGTGCAAACCCCAGCCCTTGAGCCCCCCTGATGTCTGCACTAACCTTCCTCTCTCACAGCCCTCAGAGCCCAGCCAGGGTGGCTACTTCTCCTAGCCCAAACTATGGCACAGAATGACCAGTGAAGCTACGAGCAGCTTTTGTTTACCTGGTAGCAAAAGAAATGCCTAGAGCATTTCTCCATTTCGACCTGGGGGAAGAGCCAGGTGTGTGGCACACCCCAGCGAGTGTGTGCACAGCTGGAAGCGGCCAACCCTCTCGTGCTTGTAACTTGGGTCAGCAAGAAGCCATGGGCTTCTGGGGGTAGGATCCTGGAGGAGGCCTCCTCCAGGCCTACTTAACCCCCATCACATCCCTTCCCTAATACACTTTTCACCTTCAGCAAATAGTGCAAATTTGAATTTTTACTCACTGATCAAATATTTACTCTGTGAGCTGCCAGTCTGGCTGCGCTCGGCTTCTGCAGTCCCCCACGTTTGTATTAGATGAATTAGCATTTTATTGTTGGCCTGCTGGGTAAGGATTGGAAGGTGAGAGAAGGAAGGACCAGAGGTAGCAGCCCAAAAGATTCTCCAGGAGGTGGAAGGTTCCGTTCAGTCTTACGTCTTAGCGTAGGTGACAAGTCTCCCGAGCAGCTCATCGCATATTTTTAAAGCATCGTCTTGGAAAGTATCAAAGATAATTGCCTCTAGAGAAAAATAACTTTCCGTCCCTCTCATCTTTACATCGCACACCTTCAGAATCCATTATCTGGGAAAGTGGGTTCAAGACTCATATCGTTGTGTTTTTGGCGTGCAAACCTGAGCAAATCAGGGCACCTCGCTGAGCCTTGGTTCCCTTATCAGCATAATGAGTACAATAATGGGTACGGTACCCCTATCAGAAGATGGATGCAAAGGTCAAAGGAGTATTCCAGGTGACAGCACTGTAACATGTAAGGCGCTGAAAGAAGGATTATCTACGACTAGTGTTTCAGTTAGCTTTTTGTTGCTGTGGCCAAAATACCAGACAAGAACAGCTGAGAGGAGGAAAGGGTTATTTGTCCTCATGACTTCGTAGGTTCAGTGCATAGTTCCCCCACTTCGAGGCAGAAACACTATGGCAGAAGAGCGTGGCGAGGAGAGCCTCTCAGGGCAGCCAGGAAGTAGAGCTAGGGAGAGGAGGGGGCCAGGGACAGAGAGAGTCCTCAAGGCCAGGGCACAGTGACCGCATCCTCCAGCCATGCCCTGCATCGGAACCTTGCTGCACTGGGGAACAGGCTTTCAACACATGAGGTGGTTGTTGTTGTTGTTATTGTTGTTGTTGTTGTTGTTATTTTTTGCTGTACTGGGGATGGAACCCAGGGGCATCTACCTCCGAGCGACACTCTCAGCCCTATTTTTTTATTCTTTCTTTTTGAAACAGGGGTCTCACTGCATTGCAAAAGGCCTCACTAAGTAGCGGAGGCTGTCCATGAACCACAATCCTCCTGTCTCAGCCTCCCAAATGCTGGGATTACAAGTGTGTGCCACCACACCCGGCTCAACACATAAGTTTTTTTTTGGGGGGGGGATATTCCAAACCCAAACCCTAATAACTAAAAACTGGGTCTCTTTAAAAAAAAATGGTCCTAAACTCTTCGATTCATCTCTTATCAAGAACTGGAGTCTGTGTCTCCTTCCACTGAATCTGAATGGGGTCATGACCACTTCAACCCGCATGATATGTCCTTTATGAGACTGTGTGACTGCCAAGGCTGCTCAGAAAGGGCCATGCAACTTCCAGCTGGTTCTCTTGGGATATTTCTTATGGGGAAGCTCCAGGTGATATAGCCCATCACCTCTGAGGCACTAGACACATGAGGAAAGCCAACTTAGACCCTCCAGACCTGGGGATGCCATAGCAACAAGAGAACTGCCCAGCTGAGCCCTGCCCAAACTCCTGACGTCATCGCAAATCCTTATGCACAATAAAGCGGGGTGTGATTTATACCACTTTGGTTTGTATGCAGGAGTCGTGACTAGAACAGAAACAACTCATTTTTGGTACTTGTGTTAGTCAGCTTTTTGTCACTGTGACAAATACCTGAGAAAAACAATTTAAAGGATAAAAACTTTTGTGCTCTACCTCTGAGCTACAGCCTCAGCCCTATTTATTTATTTATTTACTTAGTTTGAAACAGAGTTTCACTAAGTTACTGAGATTGGCCTCAAACCTGCAATCCTCCTGTCTTGGACTCCCAAGTACTGAATTTACAGGCATGTGCCACCACACCTGTCCTGGAAAACTTTATTTTGGCTCACATTTGCAGAGTTTTCAGGCCACGGTTGGCTCACCTTGTGGCAGCCAGGAAGCAGAGAGAGACAGTGTCTAGGGACAAATATACCCCTCAAAAACATGCACCCCGTGACCCACCTCTTTTTTTTTTTTTGGTGGTACTGGGGTTCCTGGAAGCCCTTCTACCTCTGGGCTATACTCCCAGACCTATTTTTATACTTTTTTATTTGGAAACAGGGTCTCTTAAGCCAGCGCGTCTGGCTTCGAACCTGCTCGATCCTCCTGTCTCCGCCTCCCAAGCACGGGGATTACAGCGTGTGCCACCACGCCCGGCAACCCACCTCTTTTAACTAGGCCTCATCTTCTAAAGTTTCCACTGCTCCCAATAACCCCACAAACTGGGCCAAACCTTCGCACATGAGCCGTTGGGGGACAGTACCTCATTTAATATGTACAATGTTTATGTTTTTCATATATCACTTTAAAAACAAATTTAAGCCGGGCGTGGTGGCGCACGCTTGTAATCCCCGCGCTTGGGAGGCGGAGACAGGAGGATCGCGCAGGTTCGAAGCCAGCCGTGCGCTGGCTTAGGAGACCCTGTTTCCAAAATGAAAATGTAAAAATAGGTCTGGGAGTGTAGCCCCGAGGTAGAAGGGCTTCCAGGAACCCCAGTACCACCAAAAATAAAAATTAAAAAATTAAAAAAAATAAAAACAAATTTAAGTTTTTTAAAACCTACTCATTTTATTAAGTTCCTATATCTGCCAAGAGATCCAATTTCCTTCTCTCCTGTTTTGTTTCTTCATTCTTATTTGACTCTAAGAGACAGAGCAAGATGAGATTTCTCATGACCCAGCTTTGGAGTTGTAGAACCACAACATGATCAAGGGTCCCTGGAACGATGGAAGACTTAAAGCCAGGAGTCCAGCTACCCTATCCTTTGTTTTTAGCAAAGGACAGAGCTACCAAGTCCCCAAAGGAAGACACTATCATGAGTTCTGACCCCAAGTAAAAGAGCTAGTAGAAACTTCCTAATTATCCAAGTGATAAAGTAAAGAAGTAGAGGGGTGCCACAGAAAACTACAAACAGTCCGTCATTGCAATTAATTTACTCTCTACTCTGGAAAGCTGGGGGGGGGGGGTGGCCTGTTTGGACTTTACCTAAACTCTACCAGACCCGCAAAAAAAAAAAAAGAAAAAAAAAAAGAAAAAATTAACTCTAAAAAAAAAAAAGTTGGATTTCCCAGAACCTACACTGCCCAGAAGGAACTTGGCATGGCCCCGAGGGGTGTCATAAGCATGCTGGTGGTGGCCTGCCAGGGATCTTCAAAATCCCGAAAGTGAGCAACCCACACCTGGAAAACAGGTTGCTGGCTGCGCGGCGCTTTCCAAGTCTGGATCCCGTTTACACTTGCCGAAGCACAGCCTTCTAATTCCAGCCGCTCATGAAAAGGCACGTAGGTCCTCCGTGACGTCAAATCGCTCTTTCAACTGAGCATAATTTCTTTCAATGATGGGCTTGGAGGGGTTTCAGAGACGGTGGGTTTTTTTAATGAATCATAAACATGCAGATCAGATTTAGCGTTATGACTGTGGTGTGCAGAGCGTCACTGTTAATTCTTGCTAAGCGCTGACAGCAGGATCAACCCCCAAACAGCACAGGCAAATACACCATCCCAGCCCCGGGGGCTTGGAGACTGTATAATTACAGACAAGACACAGTAGTGATTATCAACACCGGAACGGTTCAGCCCAGGCATGGCACCCCCATCCAGAGAGCCCCCCGGTGTGCCTGCCAGCTCTGGTTTCCTTGCCCGCTCGCTCAGGGAGGAGTAGCTCCATCTTTACAGCAGAAAGTGGGGCAAGGTCACCAAAGCCAGGCAGGGCGGGAGGATCTGGGGGGCCTAATCCCCTGTCCTGAGGTTTGTGGTCCACATCAGCGGCTTCCCTGGAAGGGCTGTGGAGGTGAGCCGGAAAGTCAGGGCTGCGAGGCTGTGCAGAATATTCGCCAGATTTTGCTAAATGCTGAACAACTGAACAAGTCCCCAGGGCAGAGGATGGCTCAGTGTCTCTCATCAAAGGCCAGGGAGGGGGCACTGGAAGTGGGAGCGCCGGGCCAGGTGCCTGGTCACTGTGTATGCCCCAGCATGGCCCAGGGGGCGGCTGGAGCCACCACGTTGCTCTTTTCCAGGCAATTAATAAGGGCCTCAGAAAAACGCGGCCGGGCCGGGCGTGGTGGCGCACGCTTGTTCCCCGCGCTTGGGAGGCAGAGACAGGAGGATCGCGCTGGTTCAGAGCCAGCCTCGCTGGCTTAAGAGACTCTGTTTCCACATAAAGTTAAAAAATAGGTCTGGGAGTGTAGCCCATGGGAGTGTAGCCCGGAGGTAGAAGGACTTCCGGGAACCCCAGTACCACAAAAAAAAAAAAAAAAAAAAAGAAAAGAAAAACGCGGCTGGGTTTCTGCACCACCTTGCCAACTAAACGCTGAAAGAAAAACCAAACTCTTGGGGTCTGCTGATCTCCACTGGGCTCTCCATCCCCTTCTCCACCAGCCTGCGAATACTTAATGAGCCTCAGCCGCATTTTAAGTCTGTTTGAGTTGGAGCTAAGAGGGCAATGGAGGATAGAAAAGAGGCAGCCTCAGACCCGGAGGGTGCGAAGGTGACTTTAGATCTTCCAGCTCAGTGTCTTCTGACACTGCCCCCACCCACCTGCTGCTACCATCATTCCCTGGTGCCTACCTAGTTCCCCACTTATGCATTCCCTGTCTTCCTGAGAACTCCAGGAGACCGTCACTACTGCCACCCGTCTGACCGATGACAAAACTGAGGCTCTGGGCTTAAGGCTTATCTCACTGTGTTTTTGCCAGAGAAGGCTCAGCAAATTAGGGCACCTCTCCCAGCCTCAGTTTCCTTTTCAGCATAACGGGTACAATAACTCTAATCCCACCAGAAGTCTGTTGCAAAGATCAAAACGAGCATCCAAGATGACTAGAAAATGTAAGGCACTGGATGAAGAGTTATCAAAGATTAGAAACTGGGGCTGTTTTAAATCATGGTCCTCAAATTCTTCAATAGTCTTCCCATCAGGAACTAGGGTCTGGCTGGGCACTGTGGCACATGCTTGTAATCTCAGTCCTTGAGAGGCTGAGACAGGAGGATCATAGGTTTAAGGCCAGTGTGTGGCAACTTAGTGAGACCCTGTTTCAAAATAAGAAAGGCTGGGGCTGTAGCTCAGAGGCAGAGTACCCCTGGGTCCAATCCCCAGTATCATTAAAAACTGGGGTCTGTGTTGCTTCCCTTAAATCTGAGTGGGGTCATGACTGCTTCAACCCATGCAGTATAGCCCCTGACAGATTAAGAGAAAAGGCTCGGTTTCTCGTGCCATGCAAAGGCACTCTCTTCTTTTTTGACCTTGAAGCCGGCCCTTTTCCATGCTCCTCACCCTGGGCTGAGCACTGAAATCTCTGGGAAGTTTTGAGACACTCCCACCCCAGGCCAAAGAAGTCAGAATTTCTGGCGCTAGGAAAAGGCATCAGGTACATTTTAAAGCCCTCAAGGTGGTTCCAATGTGAGGTCAAGGTTGAGAGCCCATGTGCTGTACCACCGTAGCAATCTTTTTCTTTCTTTCTCTCCTGCCATCTTTCCTTCCAACAAATCTGCATTGAGTGCCTGTTAAATACCAGGCCTATAAATGTTCAAAGAAAGAGCCTCCTTCCCTCCACCGCAGTGGTTCTCAGGAGTGTGTCAGCAGTGGGAAGAGCCAGGCGTGGCCACGCACACCAATACACCAGTGTGAAGCTGTGACGGGAAGGCGGCAAGTTCAAGGCCAGACTCAGCAATTTAACAATATATTCAGCAGCTCAGCGAAGCCTTAAAATAAAAAGTAAAAAGGTCTGAGGATGTATGTAGCTCAGAGGTAGAAAGTTCCTGAGTTCCATTCTCAGTACAAAAAAGGGGGCAGAGGGTGTGAGAGAGGAATGTCCCCCAGAGACAGTCATCCAGACTAACAAAGGATGATCCTGACAGGGATGGGTTTCTGAGAGGGGCCAGAAACTGGGTGCAGTCTGGGAGGCTGCTGCTTTTCAGGGTGGGCTCCCTGATAAGCAATTTGCCAGCTCTGCTTAGAGATTCCAGGAAAAGTGAAATTTGCTGGTGATTGCTCCAGGCTGGGACATTTTATTCCCAAAGTGAAATTTCATCTGTCCAAGAAGAAAAGGATACATACACACCAACCAAGACCTGAGCTCCACCCCGGGCCTAGGGGCCACCCGCCGCCGAGAGGGAAGATCAGGGCCAACTCCTACAGCACCCACCAAGCCCCGGGAGTGGGCTCCGCCACACCAAAGGAGTCCCCATCTCCATCATGAGGAATAGAGAGAGTGGGAGCTCCCTGCTCTCAATTCTAGAACCTTCTCTCTCTCCTGGGAGCCTGGGGACAGCGCTGCATGTCAGTTGTTTTCCAACTAAAGGAAGTTATAACGTGTGCTTCTTGCGTACGCAGGAATGCCAGGCTTCCTGCGTCAAGCAAGAGCCAGTGAATTTTCTTGGGCAGCCAGCAGAACTGTTTTATCTTTAAGACGTAACATGTAGGGAAAACACTAACCCCTCACTTAACGAGCGTCGGGAAGAATGGGTTCTTTTAAAGAAACGAATTGGCAGAAGTAAAGCTCACCCCCTGTAAACAAAACTTAAAAACAAAAGTGCGCCTATTTTTAAATAAACCCAGCCTAAGCCGCATTGCGCGTTTCCTTATTTCCTTAGGCAGCACTGAAAAAGCCGGTGTCTTGGTGGCCACTCGCTCAGAACTGTCCTCCTGAGGGACAAGGAGGCCTCTGTGTGCCAGGGCCCCTTCGCCGGGCAGCCCGGCCCGCCTGTGCTCTCTGAGCCCGGATTTCCGCTTTGTTCCTGTCTCTTCTTTGGCTCAAATGCTAACGGGAAGCATCTCAGGGGCCTCTCGGTCTCTGCCCAAACTTGAACTCCTCGCCTGGCCTTCCATTTGCTCCCCTTCCTCCCTCTGCCTGATCCCAGTTACGAAAAGTCAAATGGAACAAAAATAGAAGCAAACGAAACCATGAAAGGACCGGAGGCATTCTAGAGTGTTAGGAGGTGTGTGAAGTAAGAGTCGAGCGGTCCTGACGAGAAAGACTGAGCAGCGAAGAGCTTAATAATAGGAAATTCCTAACATATTTTAGCCCTTCTTGATTGGCCCGGATGCTTGAGGTTGCTAAGCCCAGTAATTTCTGGATGGGCAAGGTGTCATAGCTTGGGGGTCTTTTGTTTTCTTTTATTGAAGGCATCCATTTTGAGTCCAGAAGATCGGGGGCTCAGTGGGAGCTTTTGACCTCTCCTCATCTCACTTCCCCCCAAGACACAGGCCCCCAGAACTCCAAGTTGGAAACAAAGCAGCTACTCAAGTACTGCCGAACCAGGACCAATATGAAAGCACTGCACCCCTCTTTCTCCTCTTCTCCTTTTTCCCACTCCTCCATGAGAGTGGCCCCCATCTGCCTCAAACCCCAGTTGAAAACCAGGGCAGAGCTGGGCACAGTGGCACAAAACTATAATCCCAATACTTAGGAGGCTGAAACAGGAGGATTGCAGGTTCAAGGCTAGCCTTAGCAACTTAGCTAGACCTGATTTTAAAATAAAAGATAAAATAGGGCTGGGTGTGCAGCCCAGAGGTAAAAATGCCCCTAGGTTCAATCCCCAGTAACACACACACACACACACACACACACACACACACACAGCAGAGGGCAAGACCCACTTGGAACAAGAAAGCAGCCTTTCAAATAAGGCTTGCTAAAATTACCCGGCGGGGGGTGGGGGGGTCTGGCTGTCAGCCAGGGGTGGGAGAGAGCAGCCAGAAGCTGACTCAGAGTTGGGTCAGCGTACCTGGGACAGACCGGGGTCCACAGCCTGACTTTCAATTCCAGTTGCCAAACTCCAAAGATCAATGCATAAGTCGATGTCAACACAGCCATTGGCAATGGACTTAGTCTTTTCCCAGGGCAGGAAAACCCAGGCCCACCTCTGGGCCTCCTCTTTGAGGTTCACGAGAAACCAAGTCAGCCATTAGAATGCTGCATTTGTGTCATGAAAAGGAGAACCAAAAGCCACAGCCAGCATCTCCCTACACGCCTTCCCCGGGTGGCACTGCGGAAAATCGTGTCCAAGTCACTCTCGACACCTGCCCACCACTCCTATCTTTAACATCATCTATTAAGCCGTCATGACATGAGAGATAAGACCAGAGCCTTTCCTGATGTGCTGAAACTGTGCCCCTGATATTCTGGGTGAACAAGGCTGTCCACCCAGGCCCACCCACAGATGCGAGGGAACGGGAAATGGCTTGGGATATCAGGAAGGGTGGACTGTGAGATGAGGTTCTCATTTTCCCAAGCTCTGTGGTTCCATCATTCCTAGGAAAGGCCCCTATAAACTGACACCAAGTGCCGCTTGTCAAAGACATCCCTCTGGCCTTCCCCATCAGTTTCCAGGTTCCCAAAGGCTAATTGTCAAATTCGTGGAAGGTTCTTTATTCTTGGAGAAACCCTGGAAGGAGGCTGGGTATGTGTCTAAGCCTGCTTTCCCCTGAGCAGGATTACTTACCGCTCGGGGGGGGGGGGGGGGACACCATGCTGATCTACGCTCAGCATGGGGGACCCTCCATGACCTCAAGGGAACTCCTGGGATACCAGCTTACCAGAGCAGCTCCCCAGCCCATGGGCAGCTTGTGAAGCTGTCTCTTGGCTAACACGGGAGCTGTGGACTGACTGAGGCGGCCCGAGAAAGCCATGAGCGGTGGGGACAGGAAACCATTAAAAATCTTCTGTCTTGTCCAGCTTGCTCCCCCAGCACTTAACTTTTTCAGGCCTGATGAGCTTCAACGCTTCACTTGGTCCATGAAACCCAAGACCCTCCTCACCCTTTGACAGGGTCTTAGTTTCCTTGATGGGGCCGTCATAATTAGACAGTGGCCTGACCCCGTAGCCTAAGGTGGCATGCTCGGGCTCTCCACAGTCCTGTCGGGTCTCAGAGGACTCGCATGCTGTGCCAGGCTGGAGGAACAGTCTGGAAGGAAAGCCCGTTGTCAAACAAATCATCGCTCCAGGAACACAAAGCCGCGGGGACCCTCAGGGTGCTTCTGACACTCGGCCGGCAGCATCAGAGTCGTGTCTACCGGGCAGGCGGTGCAGAAGCCCCAAGTTTGGAGACAGAAAGCTGGCTGCTGGCCAGCGGCAGCGGCAGGGGACACCTTATCTAAACAAAGGGAGGGGGCAGGAGCGCGGGGGAAGGGTGGGTGGATGCTGCGTGGGTGGTTTCGTGTCGCTTTTTTTTTTTCCCTTTTGCGGCTGTTGTTTTCTTTTTTTTTATATCTCTTCGGTTTGTAGTATTCCACAGCCGGGCGCTTGGCAAAACGTGGCAGCGATACCCACCCGGCTGTTTCCAGTCCAAACGGCTCCTGTCAACTTTTACAACCCTGCGCTAAAACTCCAGGCACGTCTCTTATTGCCAGCGCCACGTTATTTATTTGCCCGGCCTGTCTGGCCTCCCATTTTTCACGTGTGTGCTACCCCCGCAGTTGCTTCAACTTCCCTCCGGCCCTTAAAAATGCCAGTAAACGCCCAGTCCAATTTAGAGCTGGGAGGTGTCGAGCATTTCATCTTTTCAGGTTCCTGCACTGGTTAATATCATTTTCCTCTGTCTTCGGCTCTCTTGCACTGGAAACCATTGTTGCTAATAATAACCTCACCAGGCGCACCTTCAAAGAGGCTGATGGCCCCTGCCCGCAGGGGTGGGGTGCACGAGAGCGACTCACGGGGGGACACGGCTGGCCCATGTCAGCGGGCAAGGGCTGCAGCCTCAGCCACTTCGTGTCCTGGAACCCTGCTCCTGTTCTAGAACTGGGCCTTTCTTCTTTTTTAATCCCTTACACAAACACTGTGTATGTGCTTGCACACACACGCATGTGTGTGCATATGTGTGTGCCTGTGTTTGGCTTTGAAATCATCCCTAAAAGGGAGGGGGTGGTTATGGTTGCGCCTGACCTGGTACGATACAGAATATATTATTTCTTTCAGAGCGTGGCTAGCAGATCTGCACGGGAAACCCAGATCAAACACGGCCCTCAGAAACAATGGTAGGAAGCATAGGCAGAGTGAATCGATTGCTTGATCCTGCTACACCAAAAAAATTAAAGCGGAGCACTCCTGGGGTTTTTAACCCAGATAAGACTTCAGCCACAGCCGCATCTCCCATGCTCCTGAATTTCTTTTTCTGGCTCCCTTTTTCTGTGGATGAAATGCAAAATATAGAGTGAGCAGTGTCGGCTCTGCCGGTCCATCTGGCTTTTTAAAAACATTACAAGGCTCCATTCCTTTGCCCTTAGCACACATGTGTGCATACACACACATGCACATGTGCATGCATACACACACACACACACACACACACACACACACACACACACACATGTTTTAGCTTTTCCCTAGTACCAAACAAACAGGACATTTCTCTCAACAGGACAAGAAGGCAGAAAGGGCCCCTCTCTGGCTGATATTATTTCTGTATGCCTCTGTGTGTGTGTGTGTGTGTGTGTGTGTGTGTGTGTGTGTGAGAGAGAGAGAGAGAGAGAGAGAGAGAGAGAGAGAGAGAGAATGTGCTACTGGAGATTGAACCTAGGGGCATTCTACCTCCAATCTATACTCTCAGCTCTTTGTTATTTTCTTTATTTTTTAATTTATTTTTATTTATTTTGTTTATTTTTGCAGTACTGGGGATTGAACCCAGGGGTATTCTACCTCTGAACTGCATCCCTAGCCCTCTTTTTTATTCTTTATTTTTGAGATAGGGTCTCACAAAGTGCAGAGGATCTCACTAAGTTTCTGAGGCTGGCCTCAAACTTGCGATCCTCCTGTCTTACCCTCCCAAGTACTGGGATTACAAGCGTGAGCCACCATGCCTGGCTTTAATTTTTGTTTTGAAACAAGGTCTCACTAAGTTGCTGAGCCTGGTCTTGAATCTATGATCCTCCTGTCTCAGCCTCCCAAGTACTGGGATTACAGGTATGCACTACCACATCCAGCTAGTATTAGCTCTTACAAGGAAAAATTCTTAAAACATAGAAAGTTCTAGTCTCTGGCCTGAGACTCACTCTGATTCTTCATCCTTAAGAGATGACACAGTCCCTTTGCTTGCAAAGATCTGTTTAAATATGTAGGTGGTCTCGCTCAAGTCGGCCGGGTTTTATGTCAGCATTGACCCCCAGCTGACCCCAGCCCTGAGGATCCCAGATTGCCCTGCTGGCTGAGCGCTGGCGGGTGGAGCTGGCTGTGAGGGAGGCCAGCCCGCCCCCGGCCTGCTGATGGGCCACTAAGGCCACCCTATCCGACTGGTCAGCTGCAGCCAGTGTCCTCTCCTGACCTCTGTTCTAATCCTGAGGACGCCCTTTATTTAGATACCACGGTCCAGCCTGATCCTCAAGTCCATATTCACAGGCTGGAGACAACCAGGGATGGCCACAGAGGCCTCGCAGGCAGGCCCAGCTCAGGCGGGCTCTGGCTGACCTGCAACAGAGAAGGCAGCTTTGACTTTCCCAGGGCGGAGTTTGAATTCCAGCTAGCTGGCTCTCCTGCTTGCTCGCTCTCTCTCTCTCTCTCTCTCTCTCTCTCTCTCTCCCTCTCTCTCTCTCTCTCTCTCTCTCTCTCTCTCTCTCTCTCCCTCTCTCCCTCTCCCTCTCCCTCTCCCTCTCCCAGGCTCTGACCTTGAACCACAGGATACCTTCCCTATCCCAGTGCCTGCGTCAAGAGGGACGATCCTATGAAGATGGAGCAGAGAGAGACTTGCAGATGCTGACCTTGACGTTTGTGGTGATGAGACAAGCCAGGGAAGGCCAGCAGCCATCAGTTGGAAGAAGCAAGAATCGAATTCTCCCCTAGATTGCCTAGAGGAAGCGTGGCCTTGTTAATACCTTGGTTTCAGTCCAGTGCAACTGATTTCAGATGTTTGGCCTGTAGAATTGTGGAAAAAAACATTTTCTTCTTGTCTTAAACTACAAAGTTTATGCTCAGTTGGCATGGCAGTCATAGTAGACTTCGAGCATGGACTGTACTGAGGACCACTGAGAGATATCAGTAACAAAGGGATGAGAAATAGGCCTAGGTAGTGTGTGTGTGTGTGTGTGTGTGTGTGTGTGTGTGTGTGTGTGTGTGTTACTGGGGATGGAACCCAGGGGCATTCTACCTCCAAGCTACACCTCCAGCCTTATTTTTTATTTTTTATTTTGAAACAGGGTCTCACTAAGTTGCCAAGGGCCTCACTAAGTAGCTGAGGCTGGCAGTGAACCTGCGATCCTCCTGTCTCAGCCTCCTCCCAAGTACCAGGATTACAAGCATGTGCCATGCCCGGCTGGCCCTAGGTATTTAGATCCAACTCGTATTATCTTTCTTTCTACATCCTCAGTCCTTTTTACTTTTTACTTTGAAATAGAGTCTCGCTAGGCTGTTAAGCATCTTCATACATTGCTGAGGCCAGCTTTGAACCTGTGATCTTCTGGTTTCAACCTCTCAAGTACTAGAGTTACAGGTGTGTGCCACCACTCTCGGCTACCCAGCTTGTATTGTCTTAATGAGTCCTCACGAAAAGCTGGCAAAGTGGGCAAGATGGAGCCTTATCCGTATGTCACTGATTAGAAGATGAAAGCCCCAAGAAATGAAGTGGGCAAGCTGGGCCTAAAACAGAGGTTACCCAAAGTCGGCTGCTGCTCTCTCTCCGCCAGCCACCAGCCTGTGTGTGGGCCCACCCTCTCCCCTCTGCACGATTCTAAGCAAGTGGAGAGGAGGGCTGGTCCCAGTGGGGCCAGTCCTCTCAAGGGCCTGGAAGACAGAGGAACCTCTCCCTTCCTGGCCCTGGGTGTTTGCACTTGAATAAGTGCCGCCGGTGCCCAGGCACAGGATGCTCTAGAGGATACAACCCCAAGCCTCTCCTCTCAGAGGAGAAGGAATTCAGAGACATGAATTTTCTCTTGGTGACTCACATCTGAGCTTTGTCAGGTCTCCCGGGGCTTCTGATTCCTCTGCAGCAATGTGGAAATGCGAACAAGGCCACCCCATCCTTGAGGAAAAGCGCTAAAATGACCGGTGAACAGGTTACCACACCCTGCTTTCCCCTCGGGAGTCCCCGGAACAGGAAGGCCTTAGGAAAACTCGCCAGGGGCACCACACACACAGCTGCCAAGGAGGCCCAGCTCCATCTCTCAGCACGTGAGCCAGGGGAAAGCCTGGGGCTGCCATGACACTCGACCCTGCCCAGAGAGCCTCTGATGCGCGCTCCCTCCCTCCCGCCCTCAAACTATTCCTCTGGCTCCTTTGCCCTCTCTTTCTCAGACTTCCTCTCCTTAGGCCCACTTTTTCCTGCCACTTCTCATCCCTCCTTGTCGTCTTCTCTTTCTCTTTCTCTCTCACATGCCCTCTGTCCTGCCCTGCTGCCATTCTCTGGTTCTCTTCCCCTCTCCTCCTTTACCTCTGTGGGTTTTTTGTTTGGTTTGGTTTGGTTAGGGTTTTGGTACCAGGGGTTGCACCCAGGAGCATTCTACCTCCAGACTACACACGTAGTCCTTTTTATTTATTTATTCATTCATTTATTTGTATTATTTTGCAACGAGGCTTCACTAAGTTGCTGAGGCTGGCCTCAAACCTATGAGCCTCTTGTCTCAGCCTCCTGAGTACTGGGATTATAGGCATGCGCCACCTGAGCCCAGCTTTCTCCTGAGCTCTCCCTTTGCTCTCGCTCTCGCTCGCTCTTTGGCTCCTTGCTACCTTTTACACTGCAGAGTCCCTCCCCCAGGGAACCGGGCTGAGACTAGACTCGGCTTGCTTACCTTCTTCCCCTCCTCTCTGGCTCCCCTCGCTCCCTAGCTGGCTTCTCCTGAGAGTGCATACTCCATAAATCACGGGCATGCAAATCCCCAGCCCCGGCTCTGCTTCTAGAACATTCTTATCTAAGAGACCACGTTAGCTTCTAGGGCAACAAAACCAGGAAAGAGCTGCCCCCGCCCCTCCTGGTGGCAGAAGCAGCCTGCTGGGAATGACAAGGCAATGGTGTTGGGGTGCCAACGCGGGGGTCCACCTGCCCACGGTGAAGCACAGGGCTGCAGGCGAGGGGGGTAATCCAGAAGGCTCCCTGGCCCAGAGTAGTAAGGGACTGGGAGAGAAAGGGAGAGGGAAAGGCAACAGGAGGGAAGAGATGAAAAACCGTGGTGTATTCCACAGGGAGGCTGCCAGCTGCTGCGTATGGCCGAGACATGGGGTGACCGGGGTGGCTGGCACGAAGCGACGCTGGAAAACTGCAGGGGCCCCCTCACAGCAAGCCTTGGGGGGCTCAGCTAAGAGGCTTGAACTTTCTCCTGAGGAAAGTGGGGAAACACAGAAGGTTTTAGAGAGATACAGGTTTGTTTCTGAGAGCTTACCTGGGTTGCAGAGCAGGATTTAGGGGAGGCAGTGATTTGGACACGGTGGCCTCTCAGAGTGCCCTCAACCTGAAAGTTCTAGAAGTCTCTAGGGAAGACGGGGAACGCCTTGGGGCATGTAGAAGAAAGCGGAGCCCTTTGAAAACCCCTGGCAGTAGCTGTCTGGAGAGATGATGGCAGACACATTCAGCAACGGGCAGACGGCCTCCCTGGGTGCCAAGTCAGCTAGACACTTCTAGCCCCAACCTGGAGCCATTCCAACTTGCATCCGTCATGTGGCCAGACCCTGAGGGTCTTGAAGGTGCCAGGGACCTGCAGACAGGGCAGGCGGACCAACCAGGATAGCAGAGACAGCCAGCGTAATGATGGATGGGTCAGAGCCTGGGCGAGCCTCAGGCCAGAGCTAGGTGGGCAAGAGAGCCCTTCGTCCCTCTGCGCAACATGTGGACTTGGGGCCCCTCACCCCTGCTCCAGCTCAGCCCTGCGTCCCTCCCCTCCCCTCCCCTGTGGCCACGGGAGAGGCCAGCCAGGGTGAGAGGTGGCTAGGGAGGCCCAGGCAAGGTTCAGACGCCCCGCGGGGGGAGGCCTGGCTTGTGGTTGGGCTTTTGTGCAAGCCTGATGACAAGCTGGGAGTTGACGAGCTGGGCAAACAGGCTGAGGCCCAGGGCGGGGAGGGGGCTCTGGAAGACGCTCATCATTAGAATGCAGCACAGCTCGCGAGCCTCTCTCTGGCGTCTGGGCCGCTCTTGCCAAGCTCTCTGCGTGGAGCTGCGGGGAACAAGGCAGGACAAGACGCCCAGAACCAAGAGTCCCTGGAATACAAGGAGACATTTGTCAGGGTCTGGGAACCAGCAGAGGCCCAGGCTGCCTGTGGAAGTGGGGCAAGCAGCCTTTGGCTCCCATGGAGGGGTACTGGGGGTTGGGTGACCTGCCCCCTAGTCCCTGGTGCTCTCACCAACTATCCTTTCAAGACCCAGCCGCAGAAATTGCAGCAGAAATTGCCAGCTTTTTCTTTTTTTCTTTTTTCTTTTTTCCTCTGCAGTGCTGGGATAGAACTCAGGGCCTCGCACATGCTGGGCAAGCACTCCACCACTGAGCTCCACCCCCAGCCCAAGGAACCAGCTTTAATCATTTTCCATGTCAGTCCACACACACAGAGAACTCCAAGTAAAAGAGGCTCTGGAGTGTGGAGGCAGGCGGGAGGGGTTCTGATGCAGCTGCAAGCTGTTCTGGTTCCTGCCCTCCAGGAGTTCACAGTCTAATGGGGGAAACAGGTATTATAGTCATGACCACCCACGGCGCAATCAGATATGGCCAATCAGTGTCATCAATACTTAGTAACAGGAGAAAAGCAGCCCAGTAGCCAACGTACAGCGCCTACGTGGCCAGGAGCCACCGGGAGTGGTTTGCTCACCTGAACACATTTCGTCTCTCCTCAGGCCAGCTCGGAGGCAGGTGCCAGAGCTAAGCCTGTTTTACAGATAAAGGGATAGAGGCACAGAGTAACTTGCCCAAGGTCACACAGGTGGAATGGAGATTTGTGCCAAGTGGCCTGCCTCCAGCGTCTGTGTCCTTAACCACCAGACCAGACAAAAGGAATAATGGCGCCTCTGTGGGCTTTGCAGCCGCTCTGATAAGTGGTGGGGAGCATAGGCCCTGGGTGGAGCACCCTGCAGCACTCATTAGAGGCCGTGGGCAAGCCTCTTTCTAAGCCTCAGTTTCCTCTCCAGTCAAATGAGGAGAGCAAAAGTAAACGCACTTTCTCCCCCTCAGGGCGCTGGAAGAAGCAAAGAAGCATGAAGAGTCGGGGGCTTAGCACAGGGAGCACAGAGCAGCTGCCCACAGACAGTTGTAAATTGCTCCATTTGCATGGGCCTGTAAGAGCCGCAAGACCCTTTCATTCATTTCATTCATTTGACTTGGCAGCCAAGGAGCCTGGTGGGGGTGTGGGGCTGATGCCAGGCCCCCTGGAGGGCTGGGGGCTTCAGGAATGCCTTATGAAGGGGGTGGTGCCTATCTCCCTCCAGGAGAAGAGCCAGGTCCCCAGAGCATTTCCCCAGTCCCCCACCACGGCTTCATCTCAGCCTGAACCATCGTGCCCATCACATAAGGCCCAGCTCTCCATCCCTGCCTCAGGGATGGTCCTAGGCCCTGGCAGCCCCCAGTGCTCCAGGACCAAGGGCTCAAGTCAGCTGACATCCAGATGAAGGACCTGAATCTGAGGCCCAGGGTGAGGGAGCCTGGCACCCTGGGAGGTGGGGAGGAGACACCCCACACCCACCACTCCCCACCGAGCAGCCACAGAGCCTGGCTGGAGTTAGCTCCCCACAGGAAAGCCGCTACCCCCTGCACGGACATTTGCAGATGGTTCCCTGATGCGATCTAGGGCCCTCTCTGGCTGGCATCCACCAGCCTCAGATGCAATTAGGGGAAAATAATGTGTAAACGAGAGCTGGAGCCTGTGCTGCTGTGGGCGGGCACACTCTCTGGGCCCCTCCCTTGGGCTGAAGCCCTGGGCGGCTCCCCACCTCTGTGACTTCACGCTGGCGCCCTTCCCCCAGCCAATTTTATCTGCTGGAAATAATCTGCTTCCAGCCCCATCTCTTCCATGACACTTCAACAAAACCACCTTCCTGTCTCACACGCGCGCGCACACAGGTGCATGCACAGACACATGCGCACGCACAGGTCAAAGTTTATCTCTCTCCATATGCCCACTTTGTGACAAGTATGTGCACCTTTATTGAAGAGCGCCATGCATTTTTCTTTCTTTTTCCTGTCTCTCCTCAAGTTCCAGTTATCTATTGCTACATAGAGAATCACCCAAAATCCGTGGTTTAAAAGAACAACATTGCCGGGCGTGGTGGCGCACGCTTGTAATCCCCGCGCTTGGAAAGCGGAGACAGGTGGATCACACAGGTTCGAAGCCAGCCACGCTGGCTTAAGAGACCCTGTTTCCAAATTAAAAAATTAAAAAATAGGTCTGGGAGTGTAGCCCGGAGGTAGAAGGGTTTCCAGGAACCCAGTACCACCAAAAACATAAAAAATAAAAAATATAAAAGAACAACATTTATTTTGCTCACCAGTCTGCAGTGTCAGTGGGCACGGTCTCTGCTCCACCCGGGGGGTAGTGGGGAGGCCAGGGCAGAGGCTCTGGCTGGCTATTGGTCAGTATCTCCACTGGGCACCCCATACATGGGCCCTATAAGTGGCCTCTGCTTGTGACCTCTGTGCTTCCTCCCAGTATGGTGGCTATCAGGTCCTAACGGGGAGCATACAAAGACCAGACGGATGCTCTAGTTCCCTTTATGGCTTCACCTGTAATGTCACACAGAAGCGTTTCCGCCATAATCGTGGGTCCACTCACCCCTAAAGAGGGGAACCACAGACTGCACATCTCAGAGGAGTGTCAACAACCAACAGGAAGAAGGTCACGTGGGCTGGACACATCGATGTGTTTAGAAACTACGCTCCAAGCCCGGCGTGGTGGCGCACGCTTGTAATCCCCGCGCTTGGGAGGCGGAGACAGATGGATCGCGCAGGTTCGAAGTCAGCTGCGCTGGTTTAAGAGACCCTGTTTCCAAATTTAAAAAGTATAAAATAGGTCTGGGAGTGTAGCCCGCCGGTAGAAGGGCTTCCAGGAACCCCAGTATCACCAAAAAGAAATTACGCTCCGACACATTCCCTACTAGACTGTATGACCCAAGAGGCGGCATTACTCAGTGCTAAAAACAAGTCCTTACAGAAAGAAGGGAAGGAGGAAGGGAGAAAGGAGGAAGAGAGAGAGGGGCTTTCTAAGAAAAATGCAAAAGTGGTTAGAGTATCTTTGGAGTTACAAGCTGCTGAGGGGGCCTCTTGTCCCATATTCTACTGATAAGATGCACGTTAAGAAGGGTGCATGTCCTATCCAAGGGCTCAGAGCCAGTTCAATAATGTCCAGTGTCTGCGTCCTTTTTCTCTCCACAACAGAAGGGGGAGGATCACATGACACCTACCTGGGGTCCTGCCCTGGTCCCCAGAGCCAGTGCCTCTTGGCATTCAAGGGGTGTCAGCTCTGTCTTTGAACTCAGTCTTCCAAGATGTGCTTCTCGGGCTTGGTCCCCACCACACCTACGCCCCAGTCCCCGCCTGGCTCCCTCTGCGTGGGCCCAAAGTGGTCAGGAACCATCTCCAACCGCCCTGGAACTAGATGAAAGGGAATGGCATTGACAAGGGACGCTGGCTCATTGGAGGTGCTCAGAAATGGCAGTTCCTCTTCTCTACCACTTCCTGATCCTCCGTGGTCTCAGGAATGGCAGCAATGTTCAGCCCAGAATGTTCTGGATTCCAGAAGACCGAGCCCAGATGGGGCAGAGAGGCAGCTGCTCTCTTAGCCCTGACTGGGAGGAAAGCAGAGCCCAGACTGCTCAGCCAGGGTGTCCCTGAGAAGAGGACAGTGTCTCACCCACCCTTCTCCGCCAGCCTGGAAGAGTATCCCTCAACTTCATCTAACTCCCGATATGCCATTTCTATAGTCAGCACACAGTCCAGTTAGCTCTTGCTGCGTAACAAATGACCCCAAAGCCTAGTGGCTTAAAACAACCACCATTTTATTATTTTCCATAAGGTCAGGATTTGGGCCCGGGCTCAGTTGGGCAATTATTTGACAACACATGGCCCTGACTGGGGTCACTTGGTAGCATCGCGTTAATGGCAGAGCTGGTCTGGAGAACCCAAGATTCCCCTCCTGAGCCTGGTGCTACAGCGGGGAGGCCGGAAGGTGGCCCGGCCATGTTTTGCTCCCTGTCAGTCTGCAGCATGAACACTCCACGAGGTTTCTGAAGCAGTGTGATCCAACTCGGGGCTCAGGGAAACCAAAGCAGAAGCGGTGCAGCTGTGAAGGCTAAGGAGACAGGCAGAGCGTCACTTACGCCAGCCTTCATTAGTAAAGCAGCCAGAGCCGAGCCCTGACTCAGAGAAGGGAAAACAGACCCCCCTCTCAGTGGGAGAGGCATTAAAGATGGGGGTCCTCTTTATTCTGCCAGAGCCAAGCAACCTTCAGATCCAGGTCTGTCTGCCTCCTGGGAAGTTCTGTGCTCAGGGTCGATCCCATTACTCACTCCACCCTGAGCTTGTTATGGGCTCAGTCATGCCAACTCCCCAGTCATATGTTGCAATCCTAACCCCTAGGATTTCAGAATGTGACCGTCTATGGAGACAGGGTCTTTAAAGGGGCAATTAGCCATGTGTGGTGGTGCCTGCCTATATTCCCAGTACTTGGGAGACTGAGACAGGAGGATCACAGGTTTGAGGCCAGCCTCAGCAACTTAGTGAAACCCTGTTTCAAAATAAAAATAGGGCTGGGGTGGAGCTCAGAGGTAGAATGTCCCTGGGTTCAATCCCCAGTACCACAAAAGAGGAAACAAATTAGAATCTGGTTGTTAGAGTAGATCCGAATCCAATATAATTGGTATCTTTATAAAAGGAGGAAATTGGGCCACACTGAGGGAGACACCAGGAGGGTGTAAGCCCAGAGGAAAGAGCATACAAGGACATGGGGAGAAGGCAGCCATCTGCAGGCCAAGGACAGAGGCCTCTGAAGGCTGCAGCACTGCTAGCGCCTTGCTCTTGGCCCTCCGGCCTGCCCACTGTGGGAAGCAGTGGGGTGTTCTTTGAAGCCCCAGTCAGAGGCATTTTGCTCGGGCCGCCTAGCAGGCTAAGACAGCTGTTGCAGAAATTAATTCCTGCATTGGCATTTTCATCTGCCTTGCTCTCTAGTAGATGTGGTGAGGAGTCTATTACCCAGCTGCTTGGAGAGTTGGATGACTATGGCCAACGTTCACAGGATGGGACGGGACTAGAGCAGGAAAGGAAGGTCCAGTCCTGCAGAGGTGAGGCTTGGAGAGCCGGGCGGGTGCCGCCGCAGCGTTTGGCAGCCCAGAGCGGGTAGCCAGTCAGCTCGCACCTGTCCTCACCATGCCTACCACCCCAGGCTCCAGAGAGGAGCTTCAGCCAAACATCCCAGGATCCCATTGGAGGGATGCTGAAGGGACCAGTGAAGAATGTAGGTCTGAGGTTCAGCCTTCAGGGTACCTAGGCATGGGCTGGGGTGGCTTCTGTCCTCTTGGCCGCACCCCGCATGGGTCTGTGCTCCGTTTTCTCCCCCTGTAGGTGAGATGGTGCTGTGTGCTCCTCAGGGAAAGCAATCATCTCTGGCAGGCGATCCTCGCAGCAGGCCCGTGAGTCCCTGTTCATTCCCATGGTCCTCCCAAGCCTCTGTAGATGAGGCAGCTGCGCTCCCCCACCCTTCTCTGCCCCCCACCCCCGCCACGCTGTTGACTCCAGTCAGTGTAGCCACTGTCACCCACTGGGGTGGGGTCACTTGGTAAAGGTTGTCTGTACCTAAAAAATTCAACCACAGCACCCAGAAGGTAGGTGATTTCCCTGCGGGGACTCTGCCTGTCAGGGACAGGTCCCAGCTCCAGAGCCATAGCCAAGGAGCCTGCGCCCACACTCCTCACTGTGGCCTGGGATCCCAGGCTAAGAGAAGAGGAGGCTTCGGAGACGGTATTGCCCAGAGCTGTCGCTTCGGGGCTGAGGGAGAGGGAACTGGGCCGAAGATGAGGTTCCGCCCATGTTTCCCAGAAATGGAGGAAGGCCAACTGCTCCATAGTCTGACCGGGAGCTCCAGCCCAGCTGAGGGCCTCCAGGGCGCAAAACGGTTTCCTCATCACAGCAGTCTCAACAGAGGATGCTTTATTTTAGCTTCCTTATGGAAGGTCAAGCTGAGGCTCAGAGGCAAGGCGATGGTGGGAGGATGCAGAGCCAGGCCGGTCCAGTGCAACGCCTGTGCCCTGGATTCTCCCCAGCCCTATGCCTCCAGCACAAAGCACCAGCAGGGAATGTGCGCGCAAGCACGTGCGCGCGCGTGTGTGTGAGTTGACGGTAGCGGAAGTCCACCTCATCACAATACAAGGAAGGACTCACATGACGAAAGTCATCAGCAGTCCTGACATTAGGGAGTTTCTCCCGGACCCCAGTTCGTGGTCATGTTCGCTCACGTCTCTCCTGTTCATTCTGTCCCTGTCCCTCTCCTTCCCCCACCTGCAGGCTGCCCCCTGGAAAAGTCAGTCTGCACTCAGCCTCACCTGGCCACGCAGGGTGGGAAAATGCGCCACAAGGCTCCTTGTGAAAGTTTCACACCTGCCAGAGAAAACGCTCCAGGTCTCTGCCCGATCCCACCTTTCTGCTGCTTTCCTGACTCTCCACAATTGGAGTGTGTGTGTGTGTGTGTGTGTGTGTGTGTGTGTGTGTGTGTGTTCTTAGGAATTGAACGCAGGAGTGCTCTACTACTAAGGTACATCCCCAGCACTTTTTATGTTTATTTTGAGACCAGGTCTCGCTAAATTACCCAGGCTGGCCTTGAACTTGTAGTCTTCCTTCCTCATCCTCCCGAGCAGCTGAGATCACAGGGGTGTGCCACCAAGCCCAGCGATTTGAGACTCCTTAAGCTGGGCAAGATCTGACACCAGGCAGAGCAGCTGCCTTACCTTACAAAGGAGAACATTGAGGCCCAGATGGAAGATGCATTTGGTCCAATACCAAGGAGCAGGCCCCTGGAGGTTTGAGCTAGAGCCCAGGGAGAAAGATGTCTGGAATTTACTCAGCCAGTACCTTTGACTATCTCATGGTTGCATCCGCAGGATTGGCTTTAGCTGTGCCAGGGACAGGGAGCCTACATTCTTTCTCTATTCTCAGGTAAGAAATCACTCCAAAACTTCGTATTTAAAACAGCCCACATTTATTGTTTCACAGTTTCTGAGGGCCAGGAATGTGGGAGCAGCCTGGCTTGGAGGTTTTAGCTGTGGGCTTCTCGCATGGCTGTAGTCAGCTGTTGTCTAGAGCTGCTCTCTGAAGATTTGACTGGGGCTAAGGATCCCTCTGAAGCCCAGTCACGTGACTATTAGCAGGAGACTTCAGTTCCCTTCTGTGAGCTTCTTCAGGGGCTGGGAATGGTGCTCGGTGGTAGGGCGCTCACCTAGCATCCAGGAGGCTGTGGGTTCAGTCCCCAGCACTGCAAGAAAACAAAACAACAAATAAAGCCTCCCTGGGTCTCTTCAGAGTGCTGCTCAAGGCACAATTTCCTCCAGAAGTAACATTCCATCATTTCTGCCATATCCTCTTGGTCACACAAAGTGGGAAGGTATTTTAGAAGGTAGACTCATCGAGGCCTATCTTAGAGGATGCCTACCAAAAAGCAAGATAGGGCTGGGTGTAAATAAGAGAAAAAACGCATTTCTCTTTCTCACAGATCAAGTCGACAGAAACAGTCCAAAGTTGGTATGATGATTCCATCTTCACGAGAAATTTAGACTTCCTCCCTCTCGTTTTTCTAGCACCAAATGTTCTAAGATGGCTGCTTCCTAGCTCTAGTCATCACACCCGCACTCCAGCCAACGGGATGAAAAGGGTCTCCTTCCCTTTACAAACACATCTTAGAACTTGCGCAAGGCACGTCTGCGTGTTCTCTTGGCCAGCAATTAATAGTTAGCAATTAATGACAAAGTCACCTCTAGCCTACGAAAGAAGCTGGGCAATATGGTCGTAGTTTCTCATGGTTTATGTGCCCAGAAAGAATTCAAAGCCTCTATTACTGGGAAGAAAGGGGAAAAATGGGTGTATGAGAACAACAAACAGTTTCTGTCTTTGATAACCTAGTGACAACCATGAAATTTTCACAGGGAAAAAAAAGACATCACATTCATGCAAAATTGGGGATACACCTTCAGAGGACCTGTGGACTCCTGTGAAGTCAGTTCGTGGACAGATATCACATAAAATCTCTGTGTGTGAAGAATGTCGACTCAGACCCCTTGGGGAGGGTCCCCATGAGAGAGCAAGGGACAGGCCCAACAGGTGCAGGCAGCTTCATCAGATACCTGTCTGGTAGATGGTTTACCCCAGGAATTGATGTGCTGGTGTTTGGCAGAGTGGGCTCATTCTCCTTCCGTGGCTTAATGCAAAACAGAGGCTAATGAGAAAGGAACCTAAATGGGTGGGCATTGAGGGCTATGCTGACGGACCCCTGTTGGCGGTTTCATGACTCTGCAAACAGTATTCATTAGAACTACAAGTCAGCTTTCCTCTGCCGATATTTCAAATGCTAGGTTATAAGCACACAGGCATAGAGCCATTCTCAACACGATGGAAATTAACCATACTTTTCCTAGAACTGAAAAATGGCCCAAGGTTAAAACCACAATGAGATACCACTTCAAATCCACTCGAATGGCTAAAATAAAAGACTGACAGTACCTGATGCTTACAGAAGATGAGAAGCAAGCGGAATGATCGCACGTTGCTGATGGGTGTGTAAAATGATACAGCCACTCTGGAAGACAGTTTGATGGTTTCTTATCAAATTATACCTGTGAGCCGGGCATAGTGGCGCACGCCTATAATCCCAGTACTTGGGAGGCTGACACAGGAGGATCACAGATTCACAGTCAGCCTCATCAACATAGTGAGGCCCTCTGCAACCTGGTGAGACTTTGTTTCAAAACAAAAATATAGCTGGGTGTGGTGGCACAGCATATGCTTATAAGCCCTGCACTTGGGAGGCTGAGACAGGAAGACCACGTAGGTTCACAGCCAGCCTGTTTCCAAATAAAGTATAAAATAGGTCTGGGAGTATAGCCCAGAGGTAGGAAAGCCCCTGGGTTCCACCCCAGTACCACCAAAAAAAAAAATATATATATATATGGCTGAGGGTATAGCTCAAAGGTAGAATGCCCCTGGGCCCAATATCCAGTATCACGAAAAAATTATACATATTCTGCTTTGTAAAGAAAAAAGACATACTGTGTGCTACCATTTATATGACGTTCAAGAGTAGGCAAGATTAAGCTACAGTGATAGAAATCAGAAAAGGGAAGGAGCCCACAAGCATAGGATGGTGGAAATTACCTCTATCTTCAGAGAAGGGTGAATTTCACAAGAATATGCATTTGTCAAAATCTCCCAAACTATAGCGCTTAATTAAGATTGGTGCATTCCACTACATGTAAATTACACCGAAATCTTTTTCATGTGTGTGCGTGTGTGTGGTACCATGGATGGAAACCAGAGGCATTTTACATTAGTGATACACCCCCAGCCCGATTTTATTTCTTATTTGGAAACAAGATGTCATTAGGCTGATAAGAGTCCCACTACTTGCTGAGGCTGTCTGTAAAACGGCCTCTCAAGTCCTGGGATTACAGGCATGCACCACCATACTTGGCTACACCTAAATTTTAGGAAAGAAAAAATAATAATCCAGTATGTTAGTCAACTTTCTATCGCTGTAACAAATACCTGAAATAATCAACTTAAAAGAGAAAAGATGCTGGGCGTGGTGGCGCACGCTTGTAATCCCAGCATTCGGGAGGCTGAGGCTGGAGGATCGTGGTTCGCGGCCAGCCTCAGCTACTTAGTGAGGCCCTTCGCAACTCAGTGAGACCCTGTTTCAAAATAAAGAATAAAAAATTGGGCAGGGGTTGTAGCTCAGAGGTCAAATGCCTCTGGGTCCCATCCCAGACCCCCCCCCAAAAAAAAAGAAAGAGAAAGATGCCGTGCACACAGGCGCATGACTCTTATCTCAGTTCTTAGGAGGCTGAGGCGGGAGGATACCAGGTTCAAGGCCAACCTCAAAGATGTAGTCAGACTTTCAGCAACCTAGTAAGACCCTGATTCAAAGTAAAAAGTAAAATGGGCTGGGTGTATAGCTCAGAGGACCAGAGAGAGAGAGAGAGAGAGAGAGAGAGAGAGAGAGAGAGAGAGATTGGTTTACTTTGCTTACAGTTTGGGAAGTTCCAGCCTCTGATGGGGAGCAGTCATGTCACTCCCCATATGGCCAGGAAGTGAGAAGAAAAAAACAGACCTAGGATCCCACAGTCACCTTTCAAAGTCACACCCCCAAGGATCTAAAGACTTCTCACTAGGTCCCACCTGTTAAAGGTTTTACCACCTCCCACTAGCGCCACCCTGGGGACCAAGCCTTTAACACATGGGCCTTGGGGAACATTCAAGATCTAAGCTCTAACACTGGGCAAAAACGCAAGATGGGCACCGCACAGACCAAACCCAGGGTGACTGGCTGTCCAAAAGGCAGAGCCCGGCTGAGTGTAAGGTCAGCTGTAGCCATGGAGGCTGTAATACTGAGGTCCAGCAAGGAAGGGGTGGACCCCAGGGACCTCTTCTAAGATGGACCCAGCGGGCTGAAGAGCAGAACAGAGCTAGCTGAGATCTGTCTCCACCCAAGTCTGCAGAATGTCACCCCTCTGCTCAAAGCAGCTAGCTCCCCAAATGCACAGGGGCTCTGGGGAGTACCCAGTGCCCTCGCATGCCCTTTCCTGACCATTCAGCCTGCACAAAGACAACCGGTGGAGCCAGGATGGAGCAAGCATAGACATACACTGCATGACAGCTTGCAGACATTTTCCTGCTCAGCTCCCCATTTCAGGGAGGAGGAAACGAGACCCCGAGGGGCAGGGCCTCGCGAACTGGTACACACAGGCTGAGGGGAAGAGCCAGGAAGAGCGCTCATCCCAGAACTCCCACTCCAGAGCGCCCGTCTCCACAAACAACTTCCTTTCTCCATACTTGCTCCATACTTTTCTACCCACATTTTCAAAGGTCCTGAAATAAACATTAAAGCCCCTTTCCCGCCAAGTGTGGTGACGCACGCCTGTAATCCCAGTACTTGGGAGAGTGAGACAGGAGGATTGCAGTTTGAGAACAGTCTCAGCAAGCAGTGAGTCTCTCAGCCACCTAGCAAGACCCTGTTTCCAAATAAAAATAAAATAGGACTGGGGGTGTGGCTCGGAGGTAGAAAGCCCCTGGGTTCCATCCCCAGAACCACAAATAGAGAGGAAGAAGCTCTCCAGGGCTGGGGGTATGCCTCAGTGGTAGAGGGCTTCCTCAGCATGCGCAGGGCCCTGCGTTTCATCCCCAGCACTGAAAAAAAAAAAATCACACATAAAAACAATAAAGAAGTCCAAAAGTTGCAGTGGCTTTTCCTCATCCCACAAATCAAAAGCAGCTGGTGCTTTCGCACACCCCGGCAGCCACAGTTAAGATGAGTTTCAGACTGGCAGCGTGAGGGAGTGGAGCTTGGCTGAGCCTCCTGCGGCCTCCCCCAGCTGTGAGACAGAAGAGCTCCAAGCAGGTGTCCCGGGAGCCTCAGAAACCCTCTTCCCTTCCCGAGGAGCGGGCCCCTCTTGCAGCTCCTAGGTTGACACTAAAAAGCACCAAGGGACCAAAGGAGAAGGGCCTTCGCTCCAGACTGGAGTGATAAAATGATGTTTGCAGGTCCAGGTATCTTAGAACCTTCCCCTCGTGCTTCTCTCCTTTCGCGGCTACACTGTGTGTCTGTCAAAACAACTCTTTAGGCCCTCCGCTAACATCAAGCAGCTGCAATTCATTGAGGACCCACCATGAACCAGACATTCTCTGTCACAGAGTTCTCTGATGCCAAATAACAGAAACTGATTCTGAGTAACTCGGACAAAAAAGGAATGGACCAGAAGATGATTGGAGATGGACAAAGAGATTGGAAGTCTGGAGAAGAAATCTTGGCATGGGCAGGGGCCCCGGTGGACCCAGGCACAACAAGCTCTTGACATTCTGCTGTTCCTGTCCTTCGGCTCCAGATTCAGATGCCAGGCAGGACTATAAGACGGCATGGCCACTTTGGACAGTCCGGCCGTGTCTACCAAAAATGAACAGACAACCAACCTGCTACCCCATAATCCCACTCCTGGGTGTTCACACAAGAGAAATAAGAGCATATGTCCATGAAAACACTTGTACAGCAATGTTCATAGGAATTCTATGCAGAACAGCTCCCAACTGGACTGCGCTCAAATATCCATCCACTAGGGAATTGAGAAGCACATTGTGGTCTAAGCTGAATGGTGGAATATTATTGAGCAATATAAAGGCATGTACTGCCCGGGCTTGCAACAGCCTGACTGAATCTCACAGATATTTTGTCAAGAGAAAGAAGCCAAACACAAGAGAGCGCATGCTGTGCAATCCATTTATAGAAAATTCAAGAAGAGATGAAACTAACCTATGGTGATAAAAATCAGAACAGGCGCTGCCTGTGGTGGCCAGGGAAAATTGACTGGGAAAAAGATGAGGGGACTGGAAGGGGGGAGATGGAAATGCTGTAGATCTGGACTGTGGGGGGAGTTACCCAGACACAGAGACTTGCCCAAACTCCTCAAACGGCACGCCTCCTGCGCATTTCAATGTATGGAAATTATATTTTAATTAAAAATTAAATTAAAAAGAATCACAAGGCAGGGCTTGTGCCAGGAACTGAAGATACAGTAGCGAACAGGGCAGGCAGAGCCCTGTCCAGAGGGAGCTGCCATCTGGCCCCAGAGCTAATAAATGACAGCGCTGGGGAGGAACAGGAGATTATCCTGCCTCCTGAGTCAGTCCCAGCTTCACTCAGTGTTGCCCCAGACAACACACCTCAGAGCATGATGGGAGCTCCAGGGAGGTGACTGGGACCTGCACCAGAGGCCACAGGCCCTTGCTCCTAAGGGGCTTGCAACTGCCCCAGACTGGGGAACTAATTTTGCTGCCCTGCACAGGGCAGCCGGGACTCTCCCTCCCTTCCCTTCCCCTCCCTTCCTCTCCTCTTCCCTCTCCTCCCCTCCCCTCAACTGCCGGCCCACAAAACCTCACAGGAAAGGGAAACTGTTTATTGATTTCAATGCAGAGGAAATATAAAATACTCAGAACCAGAAACAGGAATATCATTCAGAATGTACCAAACTAGCAAAGGATTTCCTGGCACATTTTGGCCAGTTAAGAGGTGGGAGGAAGCTGGGCACCGTAGGAGACACCTGTAACCCCAGGCTGAGGGTGAGACAGGAGGACCACAGGTTCAAAGCCAGCTTCCGCAACTTAGCAAGACCTTCAGTAACTTAGAATCTGCTTCAAAAGTAAAAAGGGCTGGAGATGTGGCTTGGAGGTAGAATGCCCCTGGAACCAAAAAAAGAAAAAAGAGCACACAAGAGCTGGGAAGAGTTAGGTAGAACCACAGTGGGGGGGGGCGGTCTCTGTCACTGCCTGCTGTCCCATTGGGCTATGGTCCTCAAAGGATTACTTGGCAGTGGTCAATTATTTAATGACTATTATTTAATCAGTTATTTGATGGATGGTACTGCTCTGGTCCTTAAGCCCCTAGAGGCGGGAGTGGCCAGGGAAGCCACCATAGTAGAAACTTTCATGAAAAAGAAAAAGCCCTAGCGCCTGGCACTCCAGTCCCCCAGTTCTGGATGCATAGCAGGGCCACCAGAGGATGCTCTCAAGACCACCAACTGGAATCCCTTCCATCTTGTATCATTCAGCAACTGAGCTCGCTTAGCCGGCTCCCCTTCTGTAAGGCTGGCATTCCTGTCCCTCTATCACTGATGTGAAAACCAAGTCTTTGAGACACAGGCAGGTGATGGCAGAGTCGGGGCAAGAGCCAGTGTCTTCGAACTTCCACATATGACCTTCTTTTGTCCCCATTCACCTGTAATGACAAGGAATCCGCTCAGGTCAGTAAGTCAGGAACTCCTAGGTCAGTGAGTCAGTCCCAGGACTGAGACAAATAGTCTCTAAGAAGACCCCAATAATCCCCACCTCCTGGTATTCTTGTCCTTGTGCACTTTCCGCCCGCTAAGCCCAGGCTGAACTAAGGGACTTGATTTAGTCAATAGCATAGAGCAGAAATGACAGGATGGCACTTCTGAGATCAGGTCACAAAAGAACGTGACTTGTGTCTTGGGATCTCTGGCTCATCCACGCACTCTCTCTTAGGTCACTGGCTGACAAGAGGACACGGGTAGCCGACAGAGAGACCCACACAGCCAGGAACTAAGACTTCTTCTGAGGCTTCCTGCCCACAGCCATGGGGGCAGCCATCTTGGAAACAAATCCTCTAACCCTGATCGAGCTCTCAGATGGCTGTGGCCGCAGCGACATCTTGAGAGACCTTGAACCACAACTACCCAGCTGAGCCACTGCGGATTGCTGACCCACAGGAACTGTGTAAAATCATAATTTCTTTTCTTTTCTTTTTTTTTTTTTTTTTTTTTTGCGGATCTAGGGATGGAACCCAGGAGAATTCTACCTCTGAGCTATACCTCCAGCCCTATTTTTTTATTCTTTATTTTGAAACAGTCTCACTAACTTGCAAAGGGCCTCACTAAGTAGTAGCTGAGGCTGTCCTCAAACCTCAATCCTCCTGTCTCAGCCTCCCAAATGCTGGGATTACAAGTGTGCCCCACCACACCCAGCTAGTCTTTTATATTTTGAAACAGGGTCTCACTGAGTTGGGAAAGGCCTCACCTCACTAATTAGCTGAAGCCATCTGCGAACTGCAATCCTCCCATCTCCGCCTCCCGAATGCTGGGATTACAAGCATGCGCCACCACGCCACGCTTATTTTATCTTATTTTGTGGTACTGGTATGGAACCCAGAGGCTTTTTACCTCTGGGCTACACTCCCAGACCTGTTTTATACTTTATTTTGGAAACAGGGTCTCACTAAGTTGCTGAGAGCTTCACTAAGTCGCTGAGGCTGGCTTCGAACCTGTGCAATCCTCCTGTCTCAGCCTCCCAAGCGCTGAGATTACAAGCGTGCACCACCGCGCCTGGAGAATTGTTAATTTTAAGCTACTCAGTTTTGGGGCTAATTTGTTATGCTGCAAGAGACAGCTAATACAGATCCCTAATGCCCAAACACTACTGTACTAACTAACAGCCAATACTCCCTTTACCCCAGCCAGGTCTTCTCAGACCAGAGCACGGGAGCCTGACTTCCCCATCCCTCCCCCACACCCCCGCTTCTTCCTTTGATAGTTTTTGCATTGTTTAACTTGGTTTCCTTTTCCCATTTTCTTCTCCCTTTTCCCTAAAAAGCTTGTCAAAGTCACGCCTCCTGCATGGAGCACATTCGCAACTGCAGTGGTGTCACCCGGGAGAAAGAGAGCCTTGAGGTCCCCTGCACGGTACAGTCACCTTGGCTGCCAGGAATACATTCCCCGCGCCTTTTGCGTGACTGCCTTTGTTTTCAGCACACCCTAAATTGCCTCTGTGCCAAACGCTGAATGTGACCAGAAATGACACAAGATGAATAATGTGGCATATAATTATCACCACGTTTCAGATGAGGGCAATATGCATTTTTCTCGGAGCCGAAGGGATGCAATTTTATTTTGTAACACAAAATGCTCCATTTGGGGGTCAGTTTTCGAGCGGCCCTTCATTCTGAAGCAATTTCACACGAATAAAAGCATTTGTATTCATGCGCTGTGTAACGCGCATTACCCCAGCCCCGGCTCCTGGTGTACACTCCGCCACGGGATTCCAGCGCCCTCCGTGAGCCAGCCCCGGGTCGCAACACGAGAAGGTGAATGTGGCAATGAATTTTGACTTATTCCGCATCTCTGAATCTTCATCTCCTTACCTGCCAAGCGAGGATGAGCTGGTTTCTCTACAAAGTGCTCTCAGGCTCTGCCATGGGGATTAGAAAAGGTCTTTCACACCTTTTGTCCCTGAGATTTGTTTTTGTTTTCTGGTACTGGAGAATGAACTCAGGAGCACTCTACCACGGAGCTACATCCCCAGCTTTTTTCTTTTTTTCTTTCTTTTTTTTTTTTTTTTTAGTTTTTATTTGGAGACAGAATCTCACTAAGTTGCCGAGTGTCTCACTAATTGCCCAGGCTCTCCTTGGAACTCCTATCCTCCCATCTCAGCCTCCCAAATAGCTGAAATTACAGGCATGTGCCACCAAGCCTGGCTTGTGCCTGAGTTTGTTGGTGTCATTATTTTGTTGTTGTTGTTTGGTTTTGTTTTAAAGGAGTCCTACTCTGAACTATATCCCCCCAGCCCCCCCCTTTTTTTAATTTAAAACAAGAGTCTTGGTAATTTGTTGAGTCTCACTAAGTTTCTGAGGCTGTCTTCGAACCTATGATCCTCTTGTCTCAGCCTCCCTGGTACTGGGATTACAGGCATGTGCTACCGCGCCCCAGTTTGTCCCTGAGTGTCAATGGCCTGATTATTTTTCCCTAGAGAAACAAACCCTAAGTCAAGAATATTAGTCTGAGCTGGGCGTGGTGGCGCATGCTTATAATCCCAGCATTCGGGAGGCTGAGACCGGAGGATCGGAGGATCGTGGGTCTCAGACAGCCTCGCTACTTAGTGAGACCCTGTTTCAAAATAAAGAATACAAAATAGGGCTGGGGGTGTAGCTCGGAGGTCAAATGTTCCTGGGTTCCATCCCCAGACCCGCCAAAAAATAAATAATAAAATAAAAAGAATATTAGTCTGCAACTTGCTGCCATGACAAAATCCCTCAGGCTGGGGGACATCCGCAACAGAAGTTTATTTTCTCAGCTCTGGAGGCTGGAAGTGCAAGATCAAGGTGTCAGCAGGGCCAGAGTCAGGCCTCTCTCCTTGGCTTGCGTGTGGCTGCCTTCTGGAGTCCTCACATAATTGTCTCTATTTGCATGTCCCTGGTGTCTCTGTCTTCAAATCTTCTTTTCTTATACGGGCATCAGTCTGATTAGATTAGGGTCACCCTGCCAGCCTCATTTTAACTCAATCACCTCCCTAAAGACCCTGTCTCCAAATACGGTCACATTCTGATTTGGGGGGGATTAGGACTTCAATATATAAATTTGGGGGGATACAAGTCAGCCCATGATAGCATGGCAAGGGGCTGATGAAGTGCAATGAAGAAGGAGGAGGCCAATAAAGAATGCCCTGGTTACCCGGGCATGGTGGCCCACGCTTGTAACCCCAGTACTGGGAGGCTGAGACAAGAGAATCGCAGGTTCAAAGCCAGCCTCTGCTACTTAGTGAGGCCTTCCTCAACTTAGTGAAACCCTGCTTCAAAATAAAGAATACTCCACCATCTTTTATCCCATTAAGATGTATCACTACAATTCACCAATAAAAAAAAAAAATTATACCGGGTGTAGTGGCGACGCACGCTTGTAATCCCCGCGCTTGGGAGACAGAGACAGGAGGATCACGCAGGTTTGAAGCCAGCCTCGCTATCTTAAGAGACCCTGTTTCCAAATAAAATATAAAATAGGTCTGGGAGTGTAGCCTGGAGGTAGAAGGGTTCCATCTCCAGTACCACCAAATATATATATATATTTTTTTTAATAAAAAATAAAATAAAATATGGATCAATTAAAAAAAAAAGCCAGAACTCATCAGTGGCGTCAGAAGTCAGGAGAGTGTTTGCCCCTGGGGCAGGGATGACAGGAAGGAGTGGGGCGGGGGACTGCTAGTCATGTTCAATTTCTTCTTCTAGGGGCTGAATTCATGCACATGCTTTGTTTTTGAAAATCTCATCGACCTATATACTTGATAAGTATACTTTTCTTATATATGTCAATAAAAAGTAAAAAGAAAAAAATAAAGAATAAAAAAGAGGGCTGGGGATGTGGATCGGAAGTAGAATGCCCCTGGGTTCCATTCCCAGTGTACCACAAAAAAAGAAAGAAAGAGAGAGAGAGAGAGAGAAGAAAGACAGACAGACAGACGGAAAGCAAGCAAGCACTGGTGAGCAGGCTACATGGTAGGCATCGGGGTCCCAGCCCTCCAGAGACCTCAGCGAGCACATGGAAAGCACACCTGGGTCAAGAGTTCACCGTGGGAGGCATTTCTTCCCTGCTGCTTCTCAGGCTGAGTGAACACACATCCAGGACTGGGAAACACCCTTAGCAGAGACACCAGAAACCTTAGCTGTGTACAGGTGAAATGTTCTCACAATTCAAAATGATGGCCATTACTTTGAAGAAAAAACAGGGACCGGACTTTTCTTTCCAGGTCTAAAATGGTTATTGTTTAAAGGTTACCGGATAAACCAGGTGCGGTGGCGCACACCTGTAGTTCCAGTACTCCATAGGAGTATCACAGATTCGAGGCCAGCATGCAGTAACTGAGCCAGGACCTGTTTCAAAATTAAAAATTAAAACCGGACATGGAGGTACACGCTTGTAACTCCCAACTTGGGAGGTTCATGGCCAACCTCAGCTACTTAGTGAGGCCTTCCGCAACTTACTGAGACCTTGTTTCAAAACAAAGAATAAAAATAGGGCTGGGGGTGTAGCTCAAAGGTAGACTGTCCCTGAGTTCAATCCCCAATAACACAAAAATAAAATAAAATATAAAAGGTTGAACATATAGCTCAGAGGTAGAACATCCCTGGGTTCACTCTCCTGTACCAAAATAAAATAAAAGTCACTGGATAAGGGCTGTGGGTGTAGCTTAGTGGAAGAGCATGTGCTTAGCATATACACTCTTGAGTTCCAGCCCCAGGGAAAGAAAAAAAAAGTCACAGGATAAGATCCCAGGACCTGGGAACCGGCTCATCTAAGCTCCTTCTTCCACAGACAGGCAGCTGTGGCCTCACGCGGTTACCTGGCAAGCCTGAGGCTAACAAAGCCGAGGAGAGAAATCAGGACTGGATCCTAATCGCCACATTCCCAGGCATGTGCTCTTCCCACTGCAGCAGCCTGCTGCCTCCCTGTTCCTTTTTTTCTCATTGAGCAGAAGCAGCCTTGGATTTGACAGTCCCTTTGCTGGTTAATAAACCGTCAGCTTACCAGAAAATGTAAATGGACAACACGGAAAACCTCAGAAAGGTCAGGGGTCATTCCCTTCTCAACACACAGCACTCACACACAGAAGCAGCCAGCCAGAGACCAGGAGCCCGGCAGAAAAGAGAAGCCGGAAACGGGCGTGGTGGCACACACTTATAATGTCAGTACCTGGGAGGCTGATACCGGAGGATCACAGGTCCCAGGCCAGCCTCAGAAACTTAGCAAGACCCCGTTTCAAAATAATACATTTTTAAAGGGGCTGAATAGGAGTCAGGTGTGGTGGTACACACTTGTGATCCCAGCATTCGGGAGGCTGAGACAGGAGGATCACGATTCACAGACAGCCTCAGCTACTACTTAGTAAGGCTCTTTGCAACTCAGTGAGACCCTGTTTCAACATAAAAAGAATAAAAAATAGGGTTGGGGGTGTAGCTCGGAGGTAGAATGTTCCTGGATTCCATCCCTAGTACCAAAAAAGGAGGGACTGGGTAGTATAGCTTGGAGGTCAAACACCCCTAGGTTCAATCTCCAGTACCAAACATTTAAAAGACTCTAATCTCTGAAGGTTGGATGTCCAGCCAAGCCTAAGACCAGGTATGAATATCAATACGCTGTGGGATCTTGTCAGGAAGGCACCAAATTACCAGGCATGGTGACACATGACTGTAATCCCAGTACTTTGGAATCCGAGACCAGAGGATTAAAGGTTCAAGATCAGCCTTGGCAACTTAGCTAGGCCTTCAGCAACTTAGACCCTGATTTGAAATTAAAAAAAAAAAACCATAGGGCTGTAATGTAACTCAGAGGTAGAATGTCCCTGGGTTCAGCCCTCAATACCAAAACAAAACAAAGGTGCCCAATTTTTCTAGGTCCCTAAAAATGTCTCCCACCTTCCAGAGAAGCAGGCTGTCCTGAGGAGTCTGCCCCACCCATAGTAATAAAACAAGATATCTTTATAAATTTCCCAATTTATGTGGATCATCATCTATTCCTCTCAAAGACCTCATGAGGTCACTGTCACTGGCCCCTGTTTATGAACATTCCTTGCTCGGTGGAAGTCATTTAGGACTGTGCTTTCAGGTAAAGTAAGCATTTCATTTTGCCACTGAAACGATAACTTGGTTGAGGCAAAAATGTCCTCCAAGACAGCCAGCAAGGGCTGATTGGAAAGCAACACCTCGCATTCTCATCTCTACAGGGTGCCAAGGGCTGCTGGCACCGACACTGCAGTTAAAACTTGTGCAGCTCTCACCAGGCCTACAAGACTTCTAGACTGTTCCAAGAGCAACAGCCCCGACAGTAAGTCATGTAAAGTGTTGCTGAGCTATAGCAGAGCAAGGAGAAAGTGACAAACACTCACTTGCAGCCCAAAGAAAAGGATGTCCACAGCAGGAGCACGTGCAGCCAGCTGAGGAGGAAGAAAGTGAATGGCAGGACTGATGGCCACTGACCGACTAGAGTCTGTTTGCTTCCGGATGCTGTTGGTCTCCAGATGTTGCCCAGAAGATCTGCTACCCTTTCTGTTCATCCATTCTTTCATCTGCTATTTAATAAGTGCCTACTTTGTGCCGGGCCCTGTTCTAGCCACTGAGGACTCTGAAGTAGAAAACACAAACTCTATCTTTGACTACAGGGGCCCTGCATTCCCACCTGGGCAGAATAGACAAGAAACAAGATTAAGAAGAGTGTTTAACTAGCACGGAGCGAAAGAGTAGGAAGGGAGGGGCAATAAGGTCAGAAAGGCGACAGGAGCCATTCTGCACATGGCTGAAGGTCATGGGGAAGACGGAGGCTACCTTGAGTGAGACAGGAAGCCGCTGGAACATGCTGAGCGAGGCGGGAGTGTGGGGGTTCCCGAGTGGCCAGCCGGGGCTGGAGGGGGCTGTGGAGGAGCAGGAATGGGAGCCGGCTCAGGACACACTGTGCCCTCATGATGACTGGACATGTGGAAGGCGGGGCTGAGGAGACAGGAACATACGAAGCTAGGGTTCAGGTGGGAGGCTTAGGCTGGAGTTGCCAGCATCTAGAAGCATTCAGACGGAGGACCCAAGAGAAGCCCGCTGCAAGCCACACTCCCGTAGGTGGCCATGGGCCTCGAGAGAGTCCCAAATTGAGACCTCTTAGTCTCACCAAGGACATGTACCCAGGCGAACACAGACCCTGAGTGAATGAACCCAAGATCTAGAAGACCAAGCTTAAAGGAGAGGGGAAGAGGTCAGAGCACGGCCTCTGCTCTGGGCCAAAGGCATCCTTGGGCACTTCTAGAGAATAAGACACAGCTCTCCCTGCTGGCAAACAGGACACCTTATGCCTGAGAGTAAAACAAGATGGCGGTTCTCTGAGGTAGACAAGAGCAGGATGGGGAGAGATGGGTGAGGCCTGACACCAAGGACCCTTTTCCTGGGTTCCAGAGAGACCCGAGGGCTAGGACAGGCTATTACAGGCTGATACAGAGCTGTATCCAGTTGTATGTGCCTCAGATTGACTGAAAAACGATATGATGAAGCTGGGCTTGTTGGCGAACGCCTGTAATCCCAGCACTTGGGAAGCTAAGACAGGAGGATCACAAGTTCAAGGCCAGCCTCCACAACTTAGTGAGGCCCTTAGTAACTTAGCAAGAGCCTGTTTCTAAATAAAAAATCGAAAGGGCTGAGGGTGTAGCTCAGTGGTAGAAAAACCCCTGGGTTCAATCCCCAATAAAACACATGCAATACAATGAATGAATTCATAACTAACAATATATAGACAGACTCAGGAAGTGACACCAGAGCTGCCTCCTGACTCTAAGATAGGAGTGAGTCTGGAGGGACCTGGAGAGTATCATTCAGGAATGATGAGAATCCAAGTTGTGGGAGGCTGCATCACCATGCCTGCTGGATGCCCACATCCTTTGGGGTCACTGAGGTACTGGTTTTGAGGCAGAGGGCTAGGAGATTTGAGCCCGGAGAGGACGCATGCAGAGGGGTGATAAACCACGCAAGGAGGCCATCATCTCCAGGCACTGGAAACCCCACAAAGAGTTTTCAGGAGGGAATCACAGAGTCCAATGCGCATTTTAAAGAGCCCATTCAGGCAGTTCTGCCCAGAGCAGATTTGAAAAGATGAGGCCAGCAGCCCAAGGGGGATGGGGGGGGGAGGGGGTTGGAGACTCAGGACCACCGACTCTATCAGGGGCTAAACGAGCTAAACACACACACACACACACACACACACACACACATATTGAGAGGAGAGAGAGATTGAGAGGAGAGAGAAATTGAGAGGAGAGAGAGAGAGAGAGAGAGAGAGAGAGAGAGAGCGAGAGCGCGCGCTGTGGGATCCAATGAATCAGGAATTTCGGGCCTTCACCACATCGCCACTGTCAACCTGAGAACCCCAGGAGAGGCATCATAAAAGGGGTCCACAGGGAAGAAGGGGTGAGGACCCTCTGCCAGGGAAGCCTTATCTGTCAGCTCTCCTGCAGCTGCTGACAATGGGGCCTCTTGGGAATCAGAGTGACGAGGCGTCCCCAGGCCAGGCAGGAGGCTGAGGGGGAAGGCCTGAAGGTGTGTGTCCAGATTCTCAGTTCCCTTTCCAGCTAGCCCTGGAACACAGCCACCTTCAGGGGCCAATGTTGTCGTTCTGAGCAGAACTACAGAAGGCCCCAAGGCTAGCCAGCACCCCTGAGTGTGCCTCTTCTTCCCGCTCTGCTCCCTGAAGTCTAATGAGTAACAGAAGGCAAGTCAGGTAAACTGAGGCCCAGCCAACCTAGCTGAACCCAACGCTTAGGTTTTAGATCTGAATCCTGGCCCTGGGCAGGATCACCTCCCTTCCGGCCCAGCACAGCCCCACTCAAGGCCCCCCCCCCCGCTCATTTCTCACTGCTATTCTTTGTTTTCTGTGAAGGTCCCTCGTCCCGCCCAGTTCTGCTAATGCCCCAGTGCTGCTCTTAGTGCCAGTCTACACGGCAGGCCGGGAGATTAAAGAACTTGCCCTCAATCCCCCAGCCAATCAGAGCCACGCTGGGGCAGCCGATTTCCATGCAGAGAGCAGAGAGCAAATCCCACACAGGCACCCGGAGCCTTCTTGCAGGCCTCGCAAGGCCTCTGAAAGCCACATGCCGGCCAGCCAGAGACTTCGTTAAAACCGCTCGGTGGCCTTCATTTGCTGCAAGCCCATTAAACAGCCAACATAATCCATTCATACATAAAAATAAGGGAAGGGGAAGGAGAGCACTCCCACAGGATGTGTGTCTGGGAGAAACAGTTTCCATAAAAATCCAAACAGAAACTGAGTTCACAGGGAGGTTTTTTGGCTGTAGTCGCTTTTGGGCTTCTGGAAATTCTAGCCAGGAAAAGAGCCCCTCTGTGGCCCGTTTGGAAGTGCTCTGACGTGGATTCACAGAAGCTAGGGAGGGGAGAGGGGAACCCTAGTCTCCTGGCCGACCACCCTGCAGCTATGGCAATTGTTCTAGAAACCCAGGGTGCCTGTTTGAGGCAGCCAGTCAGGGTTTCTGGTGGCTGGGCTGAGGGGCGACACAAAGCAGGAGAGAGCGTGGGTCTCCCCGGCCACCACGAAGCCAGGCTGCTGGGCTGGGTGTCGTCCGCCACTGTGGCCATGGAGACACTCTAGGAGCTTTGGAAAAGAGGAAGACTCCAGAATTTAAATAACTCGGGCAGCAGGATCCCTGTTCCTTCCCATGGGAAACTATTTCACAGGCCAAGAAATGCCACCATAGGGACCCTCTCTACAGCCCTTGCTGAAGCCGGCACCCAAGGAGACAGGTCTCATACGGGATCTATTGGATTTTTTTTTAATAAGCTGGTAACCCAGTATTTTTATTCCCTGACATCTTTAAACACACACACACACACACACACACACACACACACACACACACACCAGAAGAATGCAGCTAGTTTCTTAAATTAGAGATCTGTTGTGTAATTAGTCCATTTTATCTTCCGCGAGTTGATGCTGTTTTCCCTCTGTGGTTTCCAGAAATGTCATTGGCTAGGCTTAAAAGGAGGGGTTTTTTTTTCCTTCCAGAGAAAAATTCTATAAATATTTTCTCCCTTTTAGCATGTTTTAAATTTGAACAACATATTGTAAAGATAGCAAGAGTTATGGAAGTCTCTCTTGGACGCCAATGAGATGCAGTGGGAAAACAGATTAGAGGGGGAGCTTCAGCCCCAGAGAGCACCGCTGCTTCCCCAGGGGGTCAGGAGCAATGTGCCCTCAGGCTTGGGAGCTGGACGGAGGGGAAGGTCACTCCAAAGCAGGCAGGCAGGCAGGCTCCATGCGAAGGAATGGTGTCTCTGTCCATTGTCAGAATTCCATCTTTAGTGATTCATCTCTTTGAATGGAATTTTAGGCATAAATATGACAGAGGTTTACCTTAATGATTTTCCGTGTTAAAATGCATATCCTTAACCTAAGGGCGTGCTGCCGCACGCTAGTAATCCAGGCATTCATTCAGGAGGCTGAGACCGGAGGATCGCGGTTCGCGGACAGCCTCAGCTACTTAGTGAGGCCCTCCGCAACTCAGTGAGACCCTGTTTCAAAATAAAGAATACAAATAGGGCAGGGGTGTAGCTCGGAGGTCAAAAGCCCCTGGGTTCCATCCCCAGACCCGCAAAAAAAAAAAAAAGAAGAAAGAAGAAAATACATACCCTTGCAGCTGGACGCAGGGGTGCACACCTAGAATCTCAGCTTCTGGGGAAACTGAGGCGAGGATTGCAAGCTTGAGGCCTATTTGGATAACTTAATGAGACCCTGTCTCAAAATGTAGGGAATGTAGCTCGTTGTTAGAGAACCCCCGGGTTGAATCCCCATTGCTGCAAAAGAAAAAAAAGGCACACCCTTTTCTCCAGCATACCACATGTGATTAAAAACCTATGTAAAGGTTCAGGGATGTAGCTCAGTGGTAGAAAGTGTGCTTAGCATGCACAAGACCCTGGGTTCTATCCCCAGCACCCAAAGCACAAACAAACAGAAATTATATAAAGGGATATTCATGGCAGGATCATGTGTAGCTGCAAAGGAACAGAAACAACCCAAAAGAATATCCATTAATAGGAGACTGATTAAATAATATTGTTGTGCATATCCACTAATAGGAGACTGATTAAATAACGTTGTGCATATTCTCACAATAAAATGTTACACTGCCTTTAAGAGAATGCAATAGAAGCTGGGTGTGGTGGCACACATCTGTAATCCTAGTACTTGGGAGGGTGAGAAAGGAAGATCGCAGGTTCGAGGACAGCCTCAGCAAGTAGTGAGACTCTCATCAACCTAGGGAGACCCTGTTTCAAAATAAAAATAAGATAGGGCTGGGGATGGATTTCAGAGGTAGAATGTCCCTGGGTTCAATCTTTAGCACCACACACACACACACACACACACACACACACACACACACAATAGAGCCAGGGGTGAGCCGGGCGGGGTGGCGCACGCTTATAATCCCCGCGCTTGGGAGGCTGAGACAGGAGGATCGCGCAGGCTCGAAGCCAGCCTCGGCTACTTAGTGAGGCTCTCAGCAACTTAGTGAGACCCTGCTTCCAAATAACATATAAAAATAGGTCTGGGAGTATAGCCTGGAGGTAGAAAGCTTCTGGGTTCCACCCCCAATACCACAAAAAAAAAAAGAAGAAGGAAAATCGTCAGGAGGGTGGCTTGCTTTTACTCTGTATATTGTACTCCTGTCACACCATTTGTTTATAGTGTATTATCATTTACAATTTTTAAATGAATACATTAAAGCTGGGCACACCTGTAATCTCAGTACTTAGAAGGCTGAGACAGGAGGATAGTGAGTTCGAGGCCAGCCTCAGCAACTTAGTGAGATACTGCTTCAAAATAAAAAATTAAAAGGGCTGAAGGTGTAGCTCAGAGGTAGAATGCCCTTGGATTTAATCCCTAGTATCCCCCAAAAGAATAATAAAAAAAAAGAATCGTTAGTTGGACTTGGTGGTGCATACCTGTAATCCCGGTATTTTGGGAGGCTAAAACAAGAGGATTACAGGTTTGCAGCCAGCCTCAGCAACCAAGTGAGACCAACTTAGCGAGACTCTGTTTCAAAAGAAAATAGGGCTAGGGGGTGTAGCTCAGAGGTAGAATGCCCCTAGGTTCAATCCCTAGTACATAAGTAAATAAATAAATAAATAAATAAATGTATGTATAGCCATATACATGTATCTTGTATGTTCCTATACTATCTGGGAAAGCATACATAACAAGTCAGAGCAATGTAGGAGAACATCTCCTGATTCTAGCCTCTGGCCTTAAAGCGATCTGACACTGTAAAGAGACTGTTTCTAGCTGGATGCAGTAATCCCAGTCCTTGGGAGACTGAAATAGAAGGACCACAGGTTCAAGGCCTGCCTCAGCAACCAAGCAAAACTCAGCAATTTAGCGAGACCTTGTTTCAAAATAAAAAATAAAAAGGGAGCCGGGCATGGTGGCCCATGCTTATAATCCCAGTACTTGGGAGGCTGAGACAGGAAGGTCACAGTTCGAGGACAGCCTAGGCTACTTAGTGAGGCTCTCCGCAACTTACTGAGACCCTTTTTCTATCTCAGTAAATGTTTATCAAATGAATAAATTCATCTCATGAGCCTCAGACAGGTTAAAATGCAAACAGCCCCTGCTGCCAGGGAGAGATGATTTTATTCATTTATTTATTTAGGTACTGGGTTTGAGCCCAGGAACATTCTACCTCTGAGCTACACTATCACCCTTATTTTTTGTTTTGTCTGTTTTTCTTTTGAAACAGGGTCTCCCTAAGTTGCAGAGAGTCTAAGTTGCTAAGGCTGGCCTCGAACCTGCAACCCTCTTAGCCTAGCCTCCCAAGTTCTAAGATTACAGTTGTGCACCACCACACCCAGTTTAGAAATGAGTTTATCTTGTCGGGACCTCTTTGGCTGCCTGAGAACACTTAGCCCCCGGCGAAAGAGGATAAGTGCGCAGGGAAAAGCTAGGAGCACGTGCTTGTACCGGATATGGGGCAAACCGACCAGGAACAGTCCCTGTGGCAATATGAGAGCGCTTTAGGTGGCAGGCATTGTGCTCAGCTTGAAAGAATGTGACCTGATGGGACTTTAACAGTAGCCCCGAAGGAATCGCTTACCGTCTCCATTTTACGAAGCAGGAGATGAGGGACCAGGAAAGGAAAATATAACTCATCAGCTTCCCCTCCTGGTACCAGCACTTGCACCCTGTCCTAGCCGACCAAAACTTGTGCTGTCGACCAGCCTCGCTGCTCCGTCTGCTGGCAGTCTCCTGGCGGCCTTGCTTCCATCAGTTGTCTTGGCCTGTCACACCCCAGAGTGTCGTGTCACCAAGCGCCCGGAGAATCTTCATGTCAAAGGGATCTGCGAACTCTCAGTCCCAGATGAAAACCACATCTCTGTCATGTCCACCTGGGCCTCTGTGGCTGATGGTAGCCAGGCCCTGGGGCCTTGCCCTCCTCTGACTCGTCACCTGGAAGCCAGGTGCCTCTTCCCTAGCCTCCCTCTGCCGTGTGGTGGCCTGGAGGTTGCTAATCACAAGGCCGTCTAGGAAAAACCCGCACTAAAGCGCAGGGTGTCTGGCCACTTGTCCACAGCCAGGCCCTCCCAAGCAGGGCCCGAGGCTGTGCAGGCCTCTGCCCCCAGTGCCATCTTGCCCAGGTGCATCTTGCCTGAGGGTACAGGGAGCCTTGGGGCAGTGGAGGAAGGGGGCCTCCAGTCAGTGGTAGCTGCCTATGTTCCCCAAGGCCCGCCACGGCTGGGAAGCAGCCTTCCTGGGCAGCCCAGCGGCCTGCCAGGGAGCCCCCGGGGAAGGCTCGGGCTGCATAAATGGCACTAGCAGAGGGAAGTGAAGGGCACTGCAATTCTAGACACTATTTCTGTTTGGGCTGGTTTCGTGTTTCCCTCAAGCCGAGGCTGCGCTGCTTCCAGCACCTGAGCTTCTAGAGGAAAGGGAAGCAACCCTGATCAGTGGGGGAAGGGACAGTACACAGAGGGGTCAGCTGGGGGCAGGGGCCACCCATGGCCAGGACAACATCTTCCTGGTCACACTTGGTGCAACAAATGGCCGAAGACAAGCTTCTGAGTGACCTAACAGCTGAATGCAGCCAAGACCGGGGTCAATGATTCATTCTCTCTTTCTCTCTCTCTCTCTCTCTCTCTCTCTCTCTCTCTCCTCTAACAGCCAAGGCCGAGGTCAATATCTCTCTCCCCTCCCCCGCCCCTCCACTTAGAAATAGCACTGGAACCTCACAAGCCAAATGGAGTTAGTCCTTTCAAAAAGAAAAACTTATCAATCCTTAAAGTGAATGTACAGCCAGGCCTGGTGGCACACGCCTGTAATCCCAGTACTTGAGAGGCTGAGACAGGAGGATCACGCAGGTTTGAAGCCAGCCTCAGCTACTTAGTGAGGCTCTCAGCAACTTAGTGGAAACAAGATCCCATTGTTTCCAAATTAAAAATAAAACAGAGCTGAGGGGAAAAAAATAGAGCTGAGGATGTAGTTTAGAGGTAGAACACCACTGGGTTCAATCCCCAGCACCACGCACGCACACAGAACGTACATACACAGATTGTCTAACAGCCAAAAATCCAGAGGCCTAAAGCACAAGTTTTAGAAAGAGTCTATTATTTAGGGAGGGGTCTAGCCTCACTCTGGAGGGCTTCTGGGGTCCCTGATCCCGTGTCCTCTTTGGGTCCCCTAGAGCCTACCCTCTAGCAAACGCAATCCTTAAGCATTCAAGTATGCAAGACATCCTTGGTTCTTAAGATAAGTTGTGATTCAATCAGGTATGGTATTTTGTAAAAAGGCTCCAGATTGGGAAAAAATTAGATTTGAATTCCAGTCTTGCCACCTTCGTCTGAGTTTACTTTTCTCATCTTTAAAATGAAGCTAAAAAATAATAATCATGACAGGGTGGGGGTGTGAAGTTGAAAGGACATAAATGTTCATTGCCTGGTACATACAAGACACTCAAGAGTTCTACTAAGCCAAATGGCACACACCTGTAATCCCAGTGATTTGGGAGACTGAGAAAGGAGGATCAAAAGTTCAAGACCAGTCTCGGCAACTTAAGGAGACCCCCATCTTAAATTTTTCAAAGGACTTGGGATGGAGCTCAGCGGTAGAGCACTTGCCCAGCATGTTTGAGACCCTGGATTCAATCCCCAGCACTGCAAAGGAAAAAAGAGGAAGAGGAGGAGGAGGAGGAGGAGGAGGGAAACATTGCTACCTTTGATTCCTAGAATCCTAGCCAGGGACAACCTGGCACAGGCTTGTGGATGCTCAAAGCAACGAGACAGCTGTCCAAGTGAAATCTACTCACTGGCTGATCATCCACAAGGCCCCGTGTGTCCCTGCATCGTGGAGTCTGTCCCAATGAAGAAGCCAGACCTCTCTGCTCACCATCCTGTGTCCTGCACCATGCCGCATCTTTCCTGTACATCTTCCCACTGTTCCCTCAGACCCAGGAGACTCTCCTTGAGCCCCCAGTGTGGAGAAGCACGGATTTGCTAACGGAGGGCAGTGATACCGCGCTCTTGAGCTCCGGCAGGCTGAGGCCTCAGCCCCGCGCACACAGCGATGCTCGGAGGACTATGCTCAAACACATCTGGAGGGGAAACCGCAAGACCAAGCCGTTGTGCTTATTGGTGCCATAAATCACCAACTGTTCCCATCCTGCTGTACCTCCCTGCCCCCCTTTCCAGCCAAGCTGTCCCCCACCCCGCCGCCGCTGCCACGGCACGATGGGGGGGGGGCAATGATCATAAGCAAGATGGGTTCCAATGAGTTTATTTGTTCTTTTTCAACAATCTGAACAATGAGGAGTGTGTAAAAGGCGTCATCCTCACCCGGCCACGGCCGCTTTGCCTCTTGCGAACCAGGAGCAAAACTCTCCTGAGCCTGGGCTCCCAGCCAGCCCTCCTCCGGGTGGAAATGACTTCCTGGCTTGTGGATGCAAAACATTTTCTCTATGCTGCAGTCCACATCCCCGTCGGAAAAATGGTCTCAAGGAGGCAGGCCCAGCTCCTGCGGCCACTCAGAGGCCAGGGCACATAGCCACATCACCCAGCGATCCCCGCAGCCCGCCGCCGAACTTGTCTCCCAGGTGCAGAGCAAGGGTGGCCCCTGGGGGTCACTTCCCACCAAGGACGCTGCCCCCAGGGGATCTTCTTGATTTCCTCTACTCCCTAAAAAGCCTTATCTTTAATTCCAAAGTCTGGTTCCAAGACCTGAACAGAGCAGATGCTCTAGATGTGTCCTGGAAACACCCCAAAAGTGGAAAAGAAGGCTCCATTTGAACCAAAGTGAGGAAGAGGGAAAGGCCGAAGGAGATAGTGAAGGCATAGGATTCCGTCTCATATCCCAAGGAAAGGGCGTTCCCGGGTGCTCTCCAACACGGACCTGGACACATCACACAGTCAGCAAATACTAAGCCCTTAACGGGGGTCATCTCTAGGTAAGTGGGGTCACAGGGGACTTTGACTTGCCTCTGTACCCTGACTTTCCTCCTCCTGACTGTGTGGTTTAGGGGACCTTATCAAGCTTCACAGTTATTCCATGTTCTCATCTGTAAAATAGGGCCTTGAGAGAGTAGCTGGGTGGAGTGCTTGCCCAACATGAGTGGAGCCCTGGGTTCCATCTTAGCTCAGTAAAAAATAAAACAAAGCTGGGCATGGTGGCACACGCTTGTAATTCCAGTACCCCAGGAGGCTGAAACAGAAGGATCACAGGTTTGAGGCCAGCCTCAGCAACTTAATAAGGCACTCCACAACTTAGTGAGACCCTGTTTCAAAATAAAAAATAAGATAGGGCTGAGGGTAGAGGTCAGAGGTAGAATGCCCATGGGTTCAATCCCCAGTACCTCCAAAAAGAATAAATAAAATATAATAATAAAATGGGTTCATAATAGTACACACCCCAGTGTATTGCTGTGAAGATTAAATGAGATAATACCTATCAAGATCCCAGAGGCATACATACTAACATAAGCAGTAAATATAACAATTAGAACTGCTTCCATTCCCTTAGCCTGTTGCAAAGGTATGTGTTGCTTTTTAAGCTTTTTAAATGTTTCCTTGTTTAAATTCAAAAGGTAAAATGTGTCTACAAAAATTCAAACAATTCCAAGAAAAAAAAAAAAAAGGGAACCCACCTCCCTGTCCTCTTCTGATACCGCCCTCTTTGTTAGAAGGAACCCAACCCCGCCTGACCACAGTTTGAGGCCTTTCTCTCTACATTTACAAATACATACATGTACTGTGTGGACAATTGAACCCGTGTACAAATATGGATCTGCGAATAGCTCTTTTCACTTCATTTCTTGGAGATTATCCCATGTCTGTCCATGTTATTTTTTGTAATCGTTATGTGGTATTTCATGACATAGATGCTCCCTATTTATTTAACCATCCCCTTCTGTTGGACATATAGATTGTTTCCAACTTTTCCCATAAAACAATGATGTCAGGTAAATCTCTGGGTATATGTCTGTCTGCTCATGTAGGTTTGAAGGAATGAAATAAGACCCAACTAGAAATTCTGGGCTAAAGATTATGACCACATTTAAATGTGCATAGAAACAAATTGTTCTCCAAAGAGGTGTTCGACTTAGATCCCCACTCTCCAGCAGCGTGATGCCTGTTTCTTTCTACTCTCTCCAGTTCTCTTTCGTTTTTTGCCGATGTGATGGATGAAAAGCCACATCCTATTGATACTCTGATTTGTATTCCTCTGCTTATAAGCGAGATCAGGCATCCTACAGTGCTGTTGCTTATTTGTGCCAGGGAGGCCTTCCGATGCCCACAATTGTTAAATAGTCCACTCTGAGATTTCATCTCGGCTTTTGATCACTTTTTGTGACTTTTTGATTTTTTAATCCATCTGATATTCATTTTTCTGTAGAGTATGAGATTGGGTCCTAATTTTATGCTAGTATTACAAGTAATTTTTAAGAAGCTATTTAAAAAGAAAGGTTTTATGTTTCAAAATAAAGAATACAAAATAGGGCAAGGGGTGTAGCTCAGAGGTCTAATGCCCCTGGGTTCCATCCTCAAACCCACAAAAACAAAAGAAAGGCTCTGTACACACACAGCAGCCATGCATGCGAAAGAAACTGCTTAGTCAGTACGAGAGAGCAAAGTCCAGGGGTTTCCCTGGGTGGCCCCATTGTCAGTGCTGCGCCCCTGCAGTTCTTGCAGGCTGGGGGCAGGCCCCCAAAAGCAGATGTTAACTGGAAAAGGGGGTGTGTAATCCCAGTTCTTGGAAGGCTGAGACAGGAGGATTTCGTGTTCAAGATCAGCCTCGGCGACCTAGTAAGACTTTCAGCAACCTGAGGAGACCCTGTTTCAAAACAAAAAGGGGATCTGGGGATATAGCTCAAAGGTAGAATGCCTCTGGGTTCAAGCCACAGTAACACACACACACACACACACACACACACACACACACACACACCACACACCCCTCTGGGCATGCTCAGGAAGAGTTCCAGAAGGAAGGGGCAGAGCAGCCCAAGGCAGCATTGTGAAGTTAAGGAAAGTTCTAGAGTTTACAAGCAGGAGGAGTGGGAATAATGTGCCTTAGCAGGTGCAAAGGGAGCTGAAGCGTCTGAAGGAAATGTACATGGGGCCGGGGAGGGAAGTGGGGCTGGTATCACTAACCCGCAAGGAAGAAACCAGGACTGGGGCAGAGGTTGTCTCTGTTGACCACTCTGCAAATGGCCCAGAGCGTGTGGACTCTTCTCCCAAACTTGCCTGAAGAGTCTAGAAGGCTTCAAAGGTTTCTTTTTGGTTTGCCAGCCCTCTGGCTCAGCTCTGGAGATACTACAGAGAGCCCGACAGCCTTGGTTCCTGAGCTCAGGAGCTTACATTATGTGAGGGAAAGAGAAACCAACTAAATCAACAAAAATACCTGTAACTAAAAACCATGAAAAGAACTGTGGAAACCGGGCACGGTAATCCCAGCATTTGGGAGGCTAAGGCAAGAGGATCACAGATTCAAGGCCGGCCTCAGCAACATAGCAAGATCCTGTTTCAGATTTTTATTTTTTATTTTTATTTTTTTTTGCAGGTCCGGGGATGGAACCCAGGGGCATTTGACCTCCGAGACCTCCTGCCCAATATTTTATTCTTTTTTTTTTTTTTTTTTTTTTTTTTTTTTTTGCAGGTCTGGGGATGGAACCCAAGGGCATTTGACCTCTGAGCTACACCTCCTGCCCTATTTTTTATTCTATTTTGAAACAAGCGCGCGCCACCACGCCCGGCTTTTATTCTTTAATTTGAAACCGGGTCTCACTGAGTTGCAGAGGGCCTCACTAAGTAGCTGAGGCTGTCCGCGAACCGCGATTCTCCAGGTCTCAGCCTCCTGAATACTGGAATTACAAGCGTGCGCCACCACGCCCGGCTCTGTTTCAGACTCTTAAAAAGATAAATATACTAAGAGGTAGAGTATCTGAGTATCAAAAAAAAAAAAAAACCCTTCAGATAGCCCCACCCCCAAGCCTTCAAGGCTTCTAGTTGAAGCCACAGATGAGCTGTTGTCTCTATTGTCGCTTTTGCAAATTCCCGGGGCACAGAACCAGTGAGCAGATCATATGCCAGTGACCTCTTGCCTCTAAGTTTGGGGTGCTTTGCTCTCAGCCTGGAACGCGGCTAGAGGTCTGATCGAAGAGGCAGGAAGGCCCAGATGTCGCAGGTCATGAGAAGAGGCGGCGGCGCTGTACGCAGGCACTAGGGAGCCGTTGAGGGGTTGTGAGCAGGGGAGTGGATGGGTGACCAGATTCGCCTTTGAGTGTGGACTTTGCACAGTCCTCTGGCTGCACTGTGGACCATGAGGGAGAAGGGCAGGACACCAAACGGAAGGCTATTGTAGGGTGCCCAGAGACAGTGGAGGGGGCAAAGGCCCTGGGGACAAGTGAGCAGACTTGGGAGACCTGCCAGAGGTAGGCTGTCATGGCTTGGGTTGCGTTGGATGTAGGGATTATGAGGTGTGAAGGGTGGTCCCCAGGTTTCTGGACAGAGCCTTGCACTGTGCGTGATTCCCAAGGACAAAGACTACATTGCCCAGCCTCCCTTGCAGGTAGATAAAGCCATATTGCCTACACTCAGACCAGTGGGTTGTAAGGGGGAGGAGCACAGACAATGACCTGGAAATGAGAAGCACAAGGCCAGAGGACTTAGGAGCCCAGATCTAGCCTGAATTTACATCTGGGCTCAACTACTTCCTAGCTGTGTGATCTTGAGCAAGTTACTTAATTCCTCTGTGCCTTCCTTTCCTCCTTTGTAAAATGGGGCTAATAATAGTAGCTACTTCATAGAGTTATATGAAAACTAAATGTGCTTGAGATAGTGCTTGGCACACAGTAGAAGATGCATAAGGGCGCAGGGATTGTTACTACCGTGCTTATGACTAACCCTAAAGGAAGGCAATATGTCCCTCTCCTTTCCTCCTTACGGGCTGGAATGCGGTTATGATGGCTGGGGCTGAAGGAAGCATCGTGGTACACGAAGTGACCTTGGAACCAAGGCTATGCAGGGTAAGAGCAAGTCAGGACCTCGCGGGGAGGTGAAATAGACAGGAGCATCTTCTCCGATGAGTAGAATAGACAGGAATAGACAGGTTACGTTACCTGGCACGATCCCAGCTCCGAGTCCCCACAGCTCAAAGAAGAAGGCAACATCTACTCAGAGGTAATGGCAGAATAGAAAAGGGAAGACAGTCATTTGTCTGTGGCGTTCTTAATTGAATGTCAGGAGAAGCACGTAGGGGGCCAGGAAGCTCTTGCAAGCAGAGGAGTGGTGGGCTCCGAGCAGGCCCCAGGAGCTTGGCTGGCAGCAGCAGGCTAGGGAAGCAAAGATATCCTGCACAGGCCGGGCCAGAGACCACACAAGTCCAGGAAGGCGAGGGGTGCAAGAGTCCCCAAACCTCAGTGGCTTTCCTCTTCTGCCGCTGAATGCATGCTTGTCAATCACTGCTTAGAACTTCCGAGCCCCGCTCAGTCACCTCCTACATCCCAAGAAGCTAGCGAAGTTTCCAGCTGAGGTTATGGTCTAGCAGCCTGGAACAGACAAGCAATCATGCCGCCTATGACTGGCCCGGCCTCCGGAGTCAGGGTTTGGCAGAATGGGCACAGGGGCTTCTCAGTGTTGGGAGCAAAGGTTGGGATTGCCACCTCCAGGGTTACAAAGGGGACAAAACTGGATCTTCTAGCTTTATACCCACCACACACACACACACACACACACACACACACACACACACACAGCCTCGACTTTCAGCCTTCTCCATGGTGACTAATGGAATACATCAAATCATTCATGAAAAAGGGATGGGGCAAGGGATCTCATGCTCAGAGACAACACTGGACCAAAGAAGCCAGATGGTGGACAGTGTCTCACAGCTCTGCTTTATAGTTGAAAAGATGGAGATCAGCCAGCACTCCTCCGGAGGCTGAGGCTGGAGGATCGCTTGAGCCCTGGAGTTCAAGGCCAGCTCTGGCAACACAGGAAGGCCCATCTCAGAAGAACAAGTGGAGGTGCAAACTGGGAAAAGCACTAATGAACCTTCTGGAGCATGGAGACATTTTCTGTCTTTATCTGGACGGTGACAACAGAGGCGTAGACATTGTGAACAAAAAATCCTCAAGCTTCACACTTTAGTGTTCTGATGCTTTTGCATCTACTTTTTAGCTCAAAGAAAAAAGAAAAATACAGAAGGATAGGGACTGCTCCGACAGGAAGAAACCTAAGTGGATCTTTTTCTTTTCTGGGTTTCTTTTTCCTTTGTTTTGTTTTGTTTTGTTGTTGTTTGTTTATATGTTTGCTTGCTTGCTTGTCTGTTTTGAGATCGGGGGATTGAACCCAGGACCATTCTACCTGTGAGCTACACCCCCCAGCCCTTTTTATTTTTCATTTTGAAATAGGGTCCTCGCTAAGTTGCTGGGGCTGGCCTTGAACTTGAATCCTCCTGTCTCAGCCTCCGGAGTCCTGGGATCACAGGCGTGTGCCACCACATCTGGCTCTTTTCTGTTGTGATCAGAGTCCTCCTCCACAGGAACTGTAGCCCTTCTGCCAAGTTCTGCCAGGCCTCTCCCCCGCAGCTCTCCTTGGCGGAGGTGCAATTAGAGAACAGTGTCTGTGGCCCAGATGCCACTGAGAAAGTGACCGGGAAGAACGGGGAGGGGGGTTGTGGAGAGGAGGAAGCCGACGGGACAGAGCCGCGCAGCCAAGTGGTCCCAGGCCCACGGGGCAGCTCTCTGCCAGAGCCCCGCGCCAGCGGTCTTGGAGCTGAGGGCCCCAGGCCTCGCAGGGGGAGAGGGGGAAGAAGCCACACTGCCACCCGCTCTGCAGCCACTCTGCTCAGGCCTCCCAGGATGTGTTTAGACAAAAATAAATGAGAGCAGTGAAAGGAGGGGTGATAACGGCAGAGGGGAGGCGAGGGAGCCCAAGGCTGCAAACCAAGCTCACCTCTCGCTGCGGCCTGAGGGCTTCTGGTTCCTGTCTGTCAGAAGATGCTTCTGGAATAGGCACACATGAGCAAATGAAACACACACACACACACACACACACACACACACACACACACACAGTGCCACCCACAATCACCCCAATACTCAGGCTGCATTTACCCCACGGACTTCCTCTTAAAAATGGCTACTGCGAGGCCGCGGGGTGCCAGCCCCCTGCCGTTCCTGCCCTGCTTGTCTTCACCCAGCACCCAGGCCTTGCGTGACCTCCCTGGCCCCATGTGGGGAACAATTCACTCCCCAGATCACTCAGGTCACGCCTTGGGACTTCAGTCTTTCCGATTATGATAGCCCTCTCCAGATCTGTCGATCCAGAAAATCCTAATGCTTTGTAGTGATATAGGAGGGCCTCATCCTAGGCGGTCTTAAACGAGGACTTGGCTAGAAGTAGTTTACTGGGGAGGTAAAGCCAGTGGTGGGTGCTATATTGAACAGGTCCCCACGGTGGGGGGGGGGGTGACTGGCTGGCCCAGCCCTTCCTTCTGGGGCCCCTTGGAGATATCGTGTAGAGCACGCCACTAGATCATCCTCTTAAGGGCCAAATTATGTGGCTATCCCGCCGCCCGCCCTCAGTGGGAGAGAAATTCCCTAGCACTTTAGAGCTGCCTACTGTACCCCTCCCCCACCTCAGCCTAGCATGGTCCCGAAGCCAGAGAATCCTGCAGGCAGAGAGATGCAGGAAGCCACTGGCCTGTAAAGGAACAGTCTGCCATGGCCTCCAGCACGGGCCAGCAGGGCACCATTGGCACCTGCTACGTTCTGTCACCATATAAAGGAACTACACTCTACTGCTCCAAAGATGGTATAAGCAACGCCCGGGTTTGCCGGCTGCACTGCAAACAACACGAACCCAAGTCACATCAGCGGAGACAAGAAGGAAAATATAAAGGAAATGTACTGACTTGTAACTGGGGAGTCCGGGGAGAAGAGCGGCTTCAAGCAGAGCTGGATCCAGGGACTTCCGTGGGACTTGACTGACCTGACTCTACAGAGGGCCCTGCCCACCCAGGTAGCAGCCAGCTTACAGCCTCCAGGCGCTGAGACCCGGGCAGAGAGAAAGAGCCCCGCCCCACCGCCCCACCGGCTCGGGCAGAAATGCTCTGAGGAAGTTCCGATTAACCTGGTTAGAGTCACATGTCCATCCCTCACCAAGTGCTGTAGTCAGAAGAACAGGACAGTCGGATTGGCCAGGCCAGAAGCACGTGCTCCATTCCTGTGGCCAAAGGAGACTAGGACACCACGATGGCCAGCCTCTCAGGCTACCCAGAACGGACAGAGGCTCACACAAGGTAGTGACCTCCCAAAGGCCATGCAGTTAGTCCTAAGCAGAACCAGAACCTTGACCTTGCTGCCTTGGTCCCCAGCAGAGGCCAAATAAGAAACAGGCGTGGCATCCCAACAAACAAGCGACGCATTTAGCTGGGGACTCTTTCTGAGCATGCACGTATCCATTTGGATGTGGTGCTAGAGGTGGAACCCAGGGCCTCACGCATGCTAGGTAAGTGCTCTACCTCTGAGCTCCACTCCCAGCCCTTTTTTAAAGTTTGAGACAGTCTCGCTAAATTGCCCAGGCCGGCCTTGAACTTACGATCCTCCTACCTCAGCCACCTGACCTGCTGGGATTTAGCCAGGCGTTTCTGAGCAAGAGTCTTCTCTGAGCCTCAGTGTCCTCTATAAAATGAGACTAATAATACCTTCCCATGGGCTGGTTGAGAGGAGAAGCTGACATAAGCGGTGGGAAATGCTTGGCATGCACACCCACGGCGTTACTGCCTCCTCAAACCACGCAGCTTCTTCTCCCATCTTCCCAGATCTTAGCAAGCTGGAAAGAAAAGAAAGCCGGGGCTGGGGGTACCAGCTCCAGCACTGTAAAGGAAGGAAGGAAGGAAGGAAGGAAGGAAGGAAGGAAGGAAGGGAGGGAGGAAGGAAGGAGAAAGAAAAGAAAGAAAGAAAGAGAGAGAGGGAAGGAAGGAAGGAAGGAAGGAAAAGAAAGCAAGAGAGCAGAAGTCTTGGAACCTTTCAATGGCATTTTAAAAGCCAAGGAGAAGTTTATCAATTGCTACATGATAAATTACCTTAAATTGCTGTGGCTTAAAACAACATGGTTTATGATATGAGAACTTCTAGCGTTTTCCCGGATGGTGTGGCATGGGTCACATGATCCAGAAAAACACTTTCCCAGAAGGAGAGCCTGCATTGTCTCAGGAGTCGCCATACAGGTCACACAGAAGAGATGAAAGGACGGGGTGGCCGCAGGAGGCAGGGGGCGGCCAGAGGCTAGTCACTGCCCTGCAACAGCCGCCGAAAACCCAGGGAACTGTGTGTCTGCATGGTCTGCATCACACATCTGGTCACCCCCTGCTTTCTATCACCACAGCTGTGATGGCACAGGTCAAAGCAGTTAAGCAGCTTGGTGGCTGTAGTGGACCCTGCCAGAGGGCCTGGGCTCTGACTGCACATTTCTGTGGTTCCAGGGATTCCAAGGGCAGGCACCTGGACAGAACATGGAGACGGCGGGGCCCACACCCTTCTCCCTTCCTGCTTTTCTGGGAAGGAGAGGGCCGTGAGCCCACAGTTCCACATGGCCAGTGCCCACTTGGCCACAACACACACACACCTGAGCAAAGAGATGTGAGAAAGGGCAAGTCATTTTCATATATCCTGCTGTGTGTGTGTGTGTGTGTGTGTGTGTGTGTGTGTGTGTGTAGTGCCGGAGATTGAACCCAGGGGCATTCTACCTCCGAGCAACACCTCCTTCCCTATTTTTTATTTTTTACTTTGAAACAGGGTCTCACTGAGTTTCAGAGGGTCTCACTAAGTAGCTGAGGCTGGCTGTGAACCCATGATCCTCCGGTCTCAGCCTCCCAAGTACTGGAATTACAAGCGTGTGCCGCCACGTCCGGCTTATAGCCTACAATTTAACTGAAAGACTCTCCAGCTCTCAGCAAACCATTCCCAGGGCCGGGCTCTCCAGGAATCACTTCAGTCTATCTCCCAAAACATTCTCTAAGGATCTATCATCAGCTCCATTTTTCAGAGCAAGAAACTGAGGCCCAGAAAGGTGGAGTAACCAGCCCCATATCATATAGGAAGCAGCAGAGCTGGGTTTTCAACCGCAGCCATGCCCCTTGCACTAATCCATTTGTATATTATATTACAAGTACACTATTTAGAGCAAGACTCGATCACCAAAAGGCACTAGCAGCCTCCCGGAGGTCTCAAATTAGCTCACAGTGGACCTCCACGAGCTGGACATCTCTCCAGCTGTCCACATTCAGCACTGACATTCATGCCATCTGCATTCCATTCCATCAGTCCCTGTGCTTGTGTGGATGTAAAAACAACATAGACAAGTACATGAAGTCAAAGACTTAACTGACACGCTCCAAGAAGCTCTGGGACAATGGTTTCAAGTACTATCACCCTTGCAGAGACTTCAGGATGCAGGACCCTGGTCAAAAACCACAGAGAATCCGGGCGTGGTGGCACACACTTGTAATCCCAGCATTTGGGCGGCTGAGACTGGAGGATAGTGGTTTGCGGACAGCCTCAGCTTCTTAGTGAGGCCCTCTCCAACTTAGTAAGACCCTGTCTCAAAATAAAGAATTAAAAAAAAATAGGACTGGGAGTATAGCTGGGAGGTAGAAGGCCCCTGGGTTCCATCCCCAAACCTGAAAAAAAAACTCAGAGCCCCCAGCAAGTGGGTGGCTGTGCCCCCCCCATCTTGTTCTTTGCTGGACCGCTCCCTTCTCTTTTGTCACCCTGTTCCTGGGGGATTCCCAGCTGCTCTAGAAGGGAAAGGCCAGGCTCGGCAAGGAGGGGGACCACTTCTCCAGCCTTGAAGCTTCACTCACACCCCTTCTGCCCCCCTCTTCCCATCCCTACATCATCCCAGCCCAGAACAGAACTTTGCATGTTCTGGAGCTGAATGGTCGCAGCTGTCACGGGCACCCAAAAGGAAGGGGTTAAAAACATCTTTCATCTCTCAGCAGCGCTTTATATAGTCCGCGTGTGACTCTGAATGGTTCTGGCTTTATATATAGCGAGCTCTGTGTAGTGAGAGAAGACTCCATCGTTAGGGAACAAAGGAGGTGCTGGGCTAATGACCTGCTCTCATTTGTGGGGACCACATCTCCAAAGGGTGGCCTTTGGGTGACATGTGCCATGTTTTAAGGGCGTGCCTGAAAATTTCCCCCACTGGACACTGGAGATGCGAATAGGAGAGGGGTAAGAAGGCCCACAAATGAACTACGGCCGCGCATCCCGTTTACTGTTTCTGGGAGAGAAATCGCACGTCTTCCTTTGGATGTTTTCACACATAACCAAACCTTAAAATGTCAATTTCTACAAGGTGTTTGACCTAAAAATAGTATAATTTCTGTGTCATTTGAAAAGCTGTTTAAAATGACATACTTAAGCCTGGTTTTTCAAGCACACATCTAGGGCGACAAACCGGAGCTGCATTATTTAGAAACAGAAATGAGTAGGCCTTCATTTTTACTAAAATGTGCCTCTTTTTTGTGGGGTTTTTTTTTCCCTTGTAGGTGAAGTCGGCTTGGGTTTTCTTTCTTTCTTTTTTTGTTTTCCCACTGGCAGGCCTCCTATTTGTCCCCTGTGATTAAAAGAAACAGGAAAGAAGAAAGCAGAGGACAGGAGGAGGTGAAGGGAGCCGGCAGTGACGCCCTGGGGACCCACACATCTCAGCATGGTAGATTGGAAGCAGCCCTCACTCCGCTTTGGGGCACTAAAGGATTTCCAAGCAGGCTGACCTCACCGGCCGGAGGATGTCACGCGCACCCAGGCAGGCAGGCAGGCTGGCCGCCAGAAGCTCGCGGTTTGTTTAGACAGCACAGGTCACTGCTGTCCACACCCTGAGCTGACTCGGCTTTATAAACACAGCGCGGAATGCGGTGTGTGAAGTGGTGGGGGGCGGGGCGCGGTGGGCAGGTTCAGGTGTGAGCTCGTCGGGGAGCCACCTCCCTCCGCGGGCTTGCAGGACTGCCTGGGTTGATGCAGAGTGCTCCAGGCAGGGGCCACCTGGTCTCACCTTAGCAACACCTACAAAGCCCTGGGAGCACCGGGCTGGGAGGCAGGAGACAGAAGTTCAGATCTTACCACTGCTGGTCACTGTGACTTGGAGCACGGCATTAGCCTTTGTGAACCCCTATCTCCCAAATACAAGGCTTAGACTCCAAAAGTCTTATCATCCTCAATTCACATTTACTGACTGTGTGCGCGAAGCCGGGTGTGTTGGCGCACGCTTGGAATCCCAGCATTTGAGAGGCTGAGACAGGAGGATTGCGCAGATTTGAAGCCAATCTCAGCTATTTAGTGAGGCTCTTTGCAACTCAATGAGACACTGTTTCAAAATAAAATAAAAAATAGGGCTGGGGGTATATATAACTCGGAGGTAGAATGTCCCTGGGTTCCATCCCCAGTATCGCAAAAAAATAAATAAATAAATTAAGAGTGCACGAATGAATAAATGAATGAATGGCTTTAAATTGAGGGCCTGAGCTCAAGCCACCTCTGCCCTGCACCCAATCCACACCCATATCCTGTCACCCTTTTTGGCTCCCTGAGGGCCTTTCCTCCCAAAAAGGTAAAGCATTTTTAACCGATTCCTACAAAGGTGAACCTACAGACACAGTTTCAGCGTTCCTGAGGAGATGCTTGCCATGGTTTCCAACTCCATCCTCCATTCCCCGGCCCCAGGGAGCCCCAGCCCTAAGCTGCTGCACCAAAACCGAGCAATGAAACAAACGGGCTTCCCTCTCCCTCCCCGCACTTCGCCCGTGGGTTCCTTTCAAAGCCTGTGGGTGTATTTCAATGAGAACAACATGAAAACATGGGCGGATTCTTTTTCTCTCTAAAGAAAAAAAACCTGAAACAATAAACCGAAGTAATAACAAGGCAGAATGTGGACATCTGCTCCCCGCCCTAAACGACTCCCCACCTCGCTTCTCCCTGGGACTTGTCGCACACCCCCGAGGCAGGGATTGCCAAAGTCAAAATTAATTCACCTACATTGCCTGGGCATCGCGAGCTGCTGATGTGTTGCTGGCGACTCACTTGTTCATTCATTAAACTAAAACGCAGTGAGTCCTTCGTAGGTGCAGGGCGCTGCCCAGGCTTCATTTGCACCAGCCTTTCAGGCAGCCTGCAGTCTAATGGGGGAGCTGAGACAAGCCCATTAATAACTGTGATACCGGGAGAAACGAGGCGAGGCAGAAACACAGGAAGTGCTGGGACAAGGGAAAAAAGTGATTGTTGGTATGTGTTTGGGGCCGATGATGGGGAAGACGTCATGAAAGCAGTGGCATTGCATCTGGCCATTAAGGACTGGACGAGATTGCACAAGAATGGCTGAAGGAACAGCGCTCTGGCTAAAAGGACAGTGGCTGACTAAGGGCGCAGAGGTAGACAAAGGCCGGAAGCCAGGGTCCCAGCATCATCCACATTCGGCGCCAGCGTGCAAGAGCATTAGCAGATGTGCCCAGTAGAGTGAGCAGGAATAGAACCCAGAGCAAGAAGGCAGACAGAGGAGGCTGGAGCTGATTTGATGGGTGGAGGGGAACTATAGAAGGTTTCCTCACCAGGAAGAGTACATCTGTCATTTCCCTCCTCTCTGAATCCATTCCTTGCCCTTCTCTTTCCCTACCTGTTATAACGAGAAACTACATTTCCCAGATGCCTTTGCAAGTGGCCTCTATTAAAGTTCAGCCAATCAGAGAACTCAGTAGGAAAGTAGGGTTAGGGAGAGAGAAACCAAGGCATTTTCCCCCACTCTCCGCTTTGGGTAGCATCTCGATCAGCATCAGTTGCTTCTCCTGCTTCTTCTCTGTGGTTCCAGTCCTATTAGTTTACTCTGGCTCCCACATTCTTGCAATACTCCCTTTTCCTTTGTCCTTCCAGCCCTAGGCACAGGAACTGCCATTGCTAATCTCTGAAGTGCCTCATCGGCCCCTATTTGGCGTTTCAGCAACTCCGGGATTTGGGAAGCCTGTTTCCAGGATTAAATTCCCTGTATTTCTCTTTGCTTGGCTGGACCTTTGCTAATGCAAGATAATTGGGTCCGATTTCTCAGAAAGCTTACGCTGGCTGCAGAAGGCCCCATCAGACAGTCCCTGCCGTCCCCTGGGGGGAAGAGTGAGGAAGGCCGGAAGCAGGCTAGTGCCATGAGAATAGACAAGGTGCAGTGGCACGAAGGGGCATCAGAGGGGATGCTGATTTCCAGCTCCTGTACCCAGAGAAATAGTCCAACCATCAGCAGAGATGGGGACGGCAGGGGAAAAACTGCCCTGGACAGAAGCTAATGAGCTGGACTTTGCTTTATTCTTTTCCTCCTTTTTTTTATTGCTTTTCTCCTTCTTTAATCCATGCACTCAGCTGTCGGGCTTTTTCTTATTGATTTTGGATTATGGATATTGGAGGCAGAAATCTCCAAAGGGAGAGAACACCGGGAGACAGGGATAGGAGGCAGAGGACCACTTCAGGCCAGTAGGAGGGGCTGAGCCTCCGACAGAGAACGGAAGAGAAGTGGGTGGGGGCACACAGGGATGGATGTGGAAGAGACACAGGGGTGGTGAGTCTGAGCGCTGGGCGGAAGCCAAGGAGACAGGTGAGGAGAGTGGGCCTGGGCACAGCCACTGAGGGTGGTCTAAAGGAAGCAGATTCAGGCGCCCAAAGGAGCAAGGGGTCTTACCCAAGGGAACACAACACGGGGGCAGTGAGCACAGAGAGGTCATTGTTCTGACAGAAGAGAGGAGGCAGCCGAAGACTCACCCAAGGATGAGATAGAATTGAACTGGTAGAAATGGACCCAACAAAGAGCAAGGGCCCTGCTGGGCATGATGGCACACCCCTGTAATCCTAGTACTTGGGAGGCTGAGACAGGAGGATCACAGGTTTGAGATCAGCCTCAGCAACTTAGTGAGACCCTGTTTCCAAATAAAAAATAAAAAGATTTTTTATTTGGAAACAGGGTCTAGAGATACATAATTTAGAGGTAGAAGGCCCCTGGGTACAATCCCCAGTCCCAAAAAAAAAGGCCCTAAGGTGTAAGGGTGGGTACATGCATTCTTTCATTCATTCATTCAATAGGTATTTACTGAATGCCTTGATATACTAAGGATTGTTTTATATCCCTTACTCCTTAGACAGTCCACCTCTAGGAAGGCCCTGGTATGGCTTCTACCAACCAGCAATGAAACCCAGAAATCCAGGACAATCAACCTCATGGCCTTGGCCAGCTGTGTTTCACAGAAGAGCCCTCACCTAACTTCGCAACTTTCAGAGCATCCATGCCCACACACACAGGCCTACTGGGCCTCTCCTTTAGAAGAGAGACTCCTCACAATCCAAAACAGCCATTTTCCCTCAGAATTCTGGGAACAGCAGCAGTTCCTGGTGGGCCCTTGAGAGCCCTAATTGGCAGCCATGTTAGAACTGGTGGCCATGTTGAACAGGGTCTGTCCAAAAACAGGCTTTGAGTTCTCATCCCCAAGGACATGGTGCTCTTTGCAGAAATGCTACTACCACCACTCTCTCTCCTCACAACCCCGAATCCTCCGTCTTGGGGGTCCCAGGTATATTCAGTTGGGTACAAAAAAAACACCATATTTTGCTTTAGAGTTCATTTCTAAATACTCCAAAACCATAAAGTTTAGTCTCCCTGCTTGCCTTATGAAAGTCGACACTTTTGTACTCTACATAAAGTTGAATGTTAAAAATAATAGCTTTTGTGTTGGAGTATACGTTTTCAATATTCATTTTCCACGCTTCAAGATAAAATATATGACCATTAAGTCACCACAATAAGTCGAAAAACAAGATTACTGCTTTCACATCTTGTGAGAGTTGCTAATAATCTTGCTGTTATCCTAACATTATGGTCAAAAGATATTGCTTTTAAAGTTATTGGGATGCAATGTGCCTGGCATGATGGCTTTTTGTTTTGTTTTGTTCTTTTTTTTTTTTAACCTACAGCAAGGGAAGACAGACGAGGGAGATCCTACCGTTTTATTGGGAATTGTTGGGGTTTTTTTTTTTTAATTCTCACTTCAGGGAGCTTCAGACATATGCAAACATCCAAAGAAAGAATTGTATAAGAAGCACGGTGGCCCTGACACGGGCTTCAGTGACAGCAATCAGGGCCAATCCCCGGCCACCCTCACGCCAGCTACCTTGAGGCTTTGAAGCAAGCCCAGGATACCACAGACTTCACAGGTCGCTAATGCAGAGCATTACTATTTTGGATTAGTCATCCCCCATAGCCTCTCCTGCCCAAAGGACTGGGAGATGAACTGCCTCCTGGCCAATCCCCAGGAGGCTGAGCCTTTGGTTTCCGGCCTTGCCTTTCCAGTTGGATGCCCAACACAAGGAGCATGTACAACTTAGTGAAGGCACAGAGGGAGCCGGTACGGAAGCTGCGTGCAAAGTCTTGCTGCCAAGTGCTGCCCTGATCGGAAAGACACTCCACCTTGTAGGAAACATCTTTTTGGGCCCTTTGTCCAGAGTCTTTTCTGATCCCTTTGTTATCAGCTTAAAATTATTTCTGGAGCTTTTCAGGACCCTCAGGAACAAGAACAGACATGCTCCAGTTCTTGGGGTCTGCTCCCCACGACACCCCTTCGACCTTCTTCTCACTCCTTGGTGCCTCCCCTGCCCCAACACCCTAAACAGGTAGGCACTTCGATAGGGTCCCTATGCCTCTGAGAACTTCTAGTCCAATGGAGAAAGACAGAATATAAACTGGAATCAAGTAAATAAGAGAAAGAGATTAGCCGGGTGCAGTGGCATTCACCTGTAATCCCAGAGACTTGGGAGGCTGAGGCAGGAAAAGTCAAGTTCAAGGCCAGCCAGGGCAACTTAACAAGATACTGTATTAAAATAAATAAAATAGGGCTGGGGATATATCTCAGAGAGACAATGCCCCTGGGTTCAGTCCCCAGGACCACACACACACACACACAATCAATCAATCAATCAATCAATCAATAGTTCTTCCAGCCAGGCACTTGGGCACACACCTGCAAGCCTATGACTCGGCAGGCTGAGGCAGGAGGATGGAAACTGTGAGGCCAGTCTTGGCAACTTAACAAGACCCTATCTCAAGATAAAGAAGGAAAAGCTGGAGATGGAGGTCAGCAATAGAATGCTTAACTGGCATGTGTGAGACCCTGGGTTCAATGTGTGAGACCCTGGGTTCAATCCCTAGTACTGAAAGGGAAAGAAAAAAAAGACATAGTGGAACTCTATCACAGAGCCCAAGAATGGCATTTGGGAATCTACAGTTGCCAGGCAAGAGCCAGGGGCATCTGAAGGTGCTGGGTGGTGCTAGCAGAGAGCCTGGTCACAGAGAACCATCTTCAAACACCCTTCCAGACCGCAGCTGGGCTGACCCACGGCACAGGACCATAGCCTCTAACCAGAAGCGGGGCTTTTGGGCTTTGTCATTCCCAGGGCCACTTTTTATAAGGTCCAAAGAGCCCACCCCTCGCTGTACTTTCAGTATCTGTTATAAACAATACTTAATAGGTCTGGGGCTGTAACCGCATGGCTCGATGCTTGCCTAGGCTGCGCACGCCCTGGCCTCCTTCCCCAGCTACGTGGGGGAGGACCAAAACTACATATCAGCATTAAGCAAGTAGGAATGCTAGAAGGTTTCGTAATGACATATTTTCCTCACCACAGCAGCATTATAGACGTGGAAAAATGGTCGTATTTCCACATGTGAGACATAATATTTATTCAGCTACATATGCACAGACTGCCTGGCCCAGATATGGATTTGAGGACCCCTTGCTGGAACCAGACAGCTCAGGGAGTCCCAGGAGGCTGAGGAGGGAGAAGGCAGCCCCGAAGACCGGCTTACTCTCGGAGATCCTGTGTGTCAGGAGGCCGCTGCAAGGCATTGGGAAAATGGTCTCCAAAAGCCCTCTCGGGAAAGGTGTGAGATGGCACTTAATATGTCGATAAAGGTCACAGACCACATAACGAGCCTTTGGCAGGCTGCTTTTGTACCACTTGATGAATGCACATCCCTTCTCAAAAATGTTCTGCCCCCACCCCAGATCTTAATTTCCAGATCAGCGGGTGGCCTGGGGAAAGTCAACTGTCCCACACTGTACAGTTTGAAGAAAGGACGCCAGGGAAACCAGTGTGTCTGCAGCTACCAACTCGGCTCCTTGTGCTCTGGAAGCCAAGGCAGGCTTTCAGGCCCCTCCAGGTCACTTCCTGGGCCTAAGCCATAGGGTCTGTGGTCCTGCCTCAGGGCCTTGGCACCGCCTCTCCAGCCTGGAAAACCCTTCCTCCAGTGTTCATCTAGTTAATCTCTTCCTGTCCTTCCAAATGCATTTCAAACGTGGCTTCTGAAGCACAGACTCCTGGGGCTAACACCTCAGCCTAAGTCAGGGCCTTTATACCCCCCTCAGACCTGTGATGTCCTCCCCCCTCAGACCTGCCCCATGGGGGACACTCTCAGGTCACCTGGTGACTGTGGCCTCCCCCAGGCTCTCAGTTCTGGGAGGCAGAGCGTGGGATCTCTTTGCTTCATTCAGTGTCTGCTACCAATCAACACTTCTTACATGGCACGTGTTCGGTACATGTTTGTTGAGGGAATAAAGGTACAAATAAAAAATACACTCATTTTCAATTACCCTTTCCTAATTTCAAAAAGTAATATGTTCCTTCACAAAATATAAAAAAGAAAGAAAATTAAATCAACTGCATTTCCAGAGATAAACACCTATAACAATTTTATGTCTTTCCTTTCAGTCTCTCCCTATAAACTTTTTTGTTTTATAAAACTGAGATTCCACTGAATGTACAGTACAGAGCATTATAGAACAATTATTTCTCAAAAACGTGAATGTACCATTCTCTTTATTCTTTTCTCTGTCACTTTTTTCCCCCTGATTTAACAATAGCATGTGGCCACGGTAGAAAAATTTGGAAAATTACAAAAAAAAGCTATAAAAAAGAAATGTAAATTACCTATAATTGCCTGCTAAGAATTTTCTAAGGGTAACATAGCCCTATGTTTCCTTTTAGTATTTTTTTCTTTGCATAAATTTTACTGCGTTTATTTCTGATAAAATCACAATAAATTCCCAGGCGATCCCCATCCGGGAAGGGAAAGAAATCTATTTCTGGTAGGTATTTTTTACCTGGGAACCCACTTCTCTAAGCTGTGTTGAGAGGTGTCCCCTGAGGTAGGTTGGCCACTCGGTACCTAGTTAAGGATGGCTGGCTGGGCCTGGCCTCCACCCCCACCCCAACCTACCCCACCCTCTTTTGTTTGCCCCAGGCCTCCCGCGAAGCCATTGGGCCTGGCCCTGGCCTGCTTTTGTAACACGATCACCTTCAACCCTGCCATCCCCGCAGGTTTTCTTAACGAGGCCAAATTTATGTGTCCCACCGGGAGCTGAGCTGCCCAGCTGCCAGCCTCCCCCTCCCAGAGCCCACCCACTACCGGCCGCACAGCCACAGGGCCTTTACGAGGGGGTGGGCCAGGCTTTGATAAAACCGAGCCAGCCCCTGATGGCAGGTCGGAAACCCCACCTCTCCCGCTTCAGGGTTCACAAGGCCGTCATAAACAGGAAGCTTTTGCACCAAGCCCGGGGGAGGTAGGCGGGCCTGCGGGGATGGATTCTGGTCTGAGAAATGGAGAGGCATTGGGTGGGTGCAGAGAACAACCCACCCAATGCCTTTCCCGGCCCTCCCCTTGCAGAAGTCCCTGCTGGCTGTCATGTACGCATGGACTTGGCAGCCATGGTGGTTATGATACTGAGCTCAGCTGGTGGGCAGAGAGTAGGGCAGGTGATGCCCCCCCCCAGGTCTGCCCCTGGATTTAGTAGGTGCATAGCGCAGGCATCCAGGTATGTTGGAATGAAGGTCATCCCAACCCTCAAGGCCCTGATTGAGTTTTCAGTGTCAAGAGCTTGGCCCCCAGCCTAGAGCTGAGGGGAAAGGCCACTGGCACAATGCCCATGCCAAGGAAAGCTGTCCCAAAGTCAGGCCTTCCTGGAGTCATGTAACACCGGAAACTTGAGTTCCGGGTCCAGCTGGACAGTTCCTAGAACTACACCACTCCGGAAGTCACACTTCCGCAAGGCTCTGCTTACCCCAACAATGGCAGGCCCAGCGACTACAGGCTGGGGTGAAGAAAAGGGACATCATGGGAAGAGCTGGTATGGAACTCTGCAGAAAGGGACGTCCCACAATGGATTGCAGCCTCTGGCCAATTCCATCCAATCAGCACAATCCACCTTTGCTCTCCACCCCGTCCTGAAACCACAGAAGAATGGAGAATCAGAGGGCCTGACTGCAAAAGCCTGGAAGCAATGCTAGGCTAGTGTTTTCCTAAGTGCATGTCGGGAGACCCATGATGTAAAGGAAGGTGGTCCTTGGTCAGGAGATTGGGAAACACTGCAAGGTAGCCAGCCTTAATAGCCTGCATCTCCCCCCACACCCGCTTTCTTTCTTTTCTTTTCTTTTTTTTTCTTTTTTTTTTTTTTTTTTTGTAGTACTGGGGATTGAATTCAGGGGCATTCTGCTTCTGAGCTTTACCCCAGCCCTATTTTTTATTCTTTATTTTGAAACAAGGTCTCACTAAGTTGCAGAAGGCCTCACTAAAGGGCTAAGGCTGGCTGTGAACCTGCCATCCTCCTATCCTCCTATCTCAGCCTCCCAAGTACTGGGATTACAAGCAAACACCATCACTCCCAGCTTGATTTTTTTTTAAACTGGTGATTGAACCCAGGGGCATTCTACATCTGGGCTGGATTCTTTACCCTTCTGGGCCCTTCGCATAGACTTGGCAGTGCCCTCCTCCTGACGATGGCATATGATTTGGACAGTAGGATGCTGAATCCAGCATTTCCCAAACTCATTTGCACATGGAACCCTTTCCCCCCAGTAACAATTTAAGGAAACTCTAGTGAAGTCTCCCACTCCGCAGCCATCATTTTATAATTGAGGAAACCAGACCCAGAAAGGGGTTCTCCTGACTTCTGAGCTATAATTTCCTTTCGTTGGTGATTCTGTTCTTTGATCTAGACAACATCACTATCTCCCTTTACTGAATCGAAGTCTGAACCACACAGCTTCACATTAGAACCTCGGCTGTATATCGTTTCCTAATTCAACAAGAGAGCTTTACTGAGCACCTACTGTGTGCAAGGAATGATACTAGACACCAGGAACACGATAAAGAAAAAAGTCAGAGTACTGACTGTCCACTGACTAACAATCTAGTGGTGGAGAAAGGCAAAGCAAAAAGGATGGTGACAATCCGATGTGAGAAGCTGTGCTATGGATGTGGAGGATGGAGAGGTCACGTATCAGGAAAAGCTGCATGGATGTGGTGACATCTGAATGGAGTCTTGAAGAACGAGTAGGCGTTACCCACACAAGAATGGATGGGGTGAGGGAGGAACGGGGACCAATGGGAGTGAAAGCCAGAGTGGACAGAGCTGTCAGGGGTCAGGGGCCAGTTGTAGAGAAGAGAATCTATTCCAGCTAGTTGAAACAGAAGAGGAATCCTTGCTGGGTATTAGAAACTAACAGGATTCTCGGGAGAGCTGAAGAAGCCGCTTAATGCCAAGCTCTCAGGAAGGTTTCCCAAATCTGCACCACGGAACTGAATTGTGAGCCATGACACAACCAAAGTCACCACAGCCTTCTTGAGAACCATGTGGCTTCAGCCAGGAGCCACAGAGAGAAATATATTCCCCTCCCCTCTTTAACGCAAGTATCACATGAAAACATCCAATTGGCGGAACTTCCTCCTACATGGAACCCTAGCTGCAAGGGAGTCTGGGAAATGTATTGTTCGGGTGTCTAAAAGAAGTTGAAATGAACTCTGAACATCAGGCCACCCTATCTTTCTCAAAAGCACACTCTAAGGAAAGCAAGTGCAGTATGAATTTAGGGATTATCTTCACAGAAATATTCTCAGCTCCTGGGGCTTCTTTAGTCTGTCTTCCTCATGGCACTCCCCCCCCCACACACACACACACTGCTAGGCATGCCAGAGGCGCTCATTAAAGACCTCCAGAATACCTGAGCTTATTAACCGACCTCCCCCACTACTTGATCTCTGGGGTGGGCAGGTATCAAGATGAATAATAAAGACAACTTCTTTTTTTTTTTTTTTTGTCTTGCCTGGAATAAATTGCTACTTTCTTGAACACACAGAAGACTGTATTATTACGAAGGCGTTCTGTATTATTACCGAGAACAATTATTCAGAAGCCAGCAGCCTAGAGCCTGACTAGGTTATATTCTCGGAGGAGAAATTCCAGAAAACATTACTCATTAACTTTTTTGCTTGCAAAAATAACCTTTTCCTCCCCCCACGTGGCTTTCCAGCCGGAGGAAGAACGGGATCCTCCGCGTTCATGCTCGCACTGTGTGGGCGAGTGGATGACTGGGAAGGCTGGAATCTCTGTTCTGATTCCAAACCCAGCAAGTGGTCCCCGGATGGGGCCTAGATGGAGCTCTCCACAGAAGAGGACTCTGGGAACAGGGCTTCGGCTTGGGAATCCTGAACAAGTGTGTTTCCAGAGAGGCCCCAGGAGTGCTGCTAACGAGTGAATGAATCCCTATTTGCCCAGGCCTCCCTGGCAGTGGTGGGTCAAGCAACTCAGTGCTTTCCTGGTTGTCCAACCAAACCACTCTTGCTCTGCCCTGATATCAGAAAGGCAGCGCCCTGGAATCAGACATCTGTCCAACCCCACAGGAGGCGCGGAAGGCCTAATTAATTAATGTCTGTGGAGCACCTGAACAGCCTCAAATGAGAGGTGTGCGGCGACCACAAGCCCAATTAATTACCACTGCCAAAGGAGCCTTTGGGGCCCCACCTCCTCCTTCATTTCAGCCGGCTTGCCCAACCGCAGGGCAACATCAGGCAGGAACCAACCCAGAGGGCTACTGGGTGGGAAGAAAAGGCCACGAAGCTGAGGGGCCCTCGCCAAAGCCTCAGCTCCCTGCAGCAGTGGCCCACAAGCTCTGAGTCACTGAGGCTTTCTGTGTATAAAAAATTTCCTTAGAAAGCCGGGCGTGGTGGTGCATGATTATAATTCCAGCATTTGGGAGGCAGAGACAGAAGAATCACGGATCGTGGACGGCCTCAGCTACTTAGTGACGCCCTTTGCAACTCAGTGAGACCCTGCTTCAAAATAAAGAATAAAAAATAGGACTGGGGTGTTGCCTAAAGGTAGAATGCCCCTGGGTTCCATCCCCAGTACCACACACACACAAAAAAAAATTCCTTAGAGAAAATGATCATATTCCTCAAATATATGAGTTTCTTCCCCAAGCATAAGGCTTTTCCTACAGCGAAGTCAAGACACTGACCTACAAAACTCTGGCCCATGCCTTAAAGTGAACTGGATCCTTCATGAATGCCTGCCAAGTCCAACCAGCTCCAAGAATCCTAAGTAAATGGACCGTTGGTGGCAGAGCATTTACCTAGTATGTGTAAGGCCCTGGGTTCCATCCCCAGCATTGCAGAAAAATCAAATAAATTCACCATGGTCAAATCCAAACTTCAAAGTATCTACTGCTCCCCTCCTCTACTCTGTTTTTCTTCTGTACTCTTGGCCATCATCCCCTGGGGAGAGAGGAGGAAAAAGGCAAATGTACACACCTGAGGGCAAGGTTGTACTTAAGCCAAGGTAACCCACAACCATCCATAAATGGGGTGTGGAAAATGGGGGCTATTTCACATTTGGTTCCTTGTATCTCATGAGAGGGCCCTGAAGGTTGCATTTTCCAGCTTCAAGCACAGGCTTCAGCCTGCTCCTCCCTGAACGGACGTTCAAGGTTGTCTTGGCCATCCTTTGTCCACAGACCACCAGAGCTAAGCCGGCCCGGGGGACTAGTGGTACTGGAGCATGTTTGGGAGTTGGGGAGTGTCCAGTTAAGGTGAGGGGCAGCAAAGACAGGATGCGCGGGGCTCCCGCAGGCATGGCCAAGGTCCGTACTTTGGTCAGGGGCTGCGTGGCCCAGGCCCACGTGGACAATCTGTGTCATCCTTTTCCCAGGTCTGAGGACTCCTAGCCCAGAAGAGGAAAATGCTGTTCAGGCCAACAAAGCTACATAGCAGCGGGACGGGGGACACCCTGGGGATGTATTGGGTTGTGTCCAAGCCCAGAGCCTTCCTGAGACTTCTGCCAGGAGGTACTTTCCTCCTCCCCAGCCCTGCGGTCCATTCCACTTCCCACATCCACCTCCTGCTTTTTCCTCCACCCCCAGCTGCTTTCCTGTCGACAGGGAGGACAATGAGCTAGGAGTTGTGTGTGTGTGCAGTGGCCCAGCCGCCAATCTCTGCCTCTCTGGGTGAGAACACAGACTTGTTTTCCTTACCTTTTCTGACCTTAGCGAACAGGGGCTCCGGCCACATTGCTCAGGCAGGGGAAGGGCCCCGAGGCTTGCCAAGCTTGCAGGCTGGGGAGAGACACACTCGGGAACACCACGAAAGGAACTGGCCGCCTTCATTATTAATACCCAGTGTTAATATTTAATGTCAGAAAACTGCAGCTCCCGTCTCTGCACGTCATCAGACCTGCCCGGGTCACAGCGACCAGGACTCTCCCACCCCAGCACACACACACACACACACACACACACACACACACACACACACACACAGCTCCATGCCAAGACTAGCAAAGTGATTTAGGTTCCCTTGAAAGATTAGGTGCAAAATAAATTCTCAAGCAAACTCAAATTAAATAAACGTAAGGAATTCTTTTGTTGCTTTTGAAATTAACCCTATTCATGTGTGTGTGTGTGTGTGTGTGTGTGTGTGTGTTTGCGCGCGTGTGTGTGTAATACCAGAGACTGAACCCAGAGGCGTTCTACCTACAACCTACAACCTCAGCCCTTTTTTTTAATTGATTTTGAAATAGGGTCTCAGTGAATCTTATTCTTTTTTTTGTTTTTCGATACTGGGGCTTTTACCTCCGGGCTACACGCCCAACCCTATTTTATTCTTTTATTTTTGAAACAGGGTCTCACTAAGTTGCGAAGGGCCTCACTATGTAACTGAGGCTGGCTGCGAACCTGTGATCCTCCTGTCTCAGCCTCCCAAGTACTGGGATTATAAGCGTGCGCCACCCACCATGTCTGGTCAAACCCTATTCTTTAAATGTCTCTAAGACTCTGTGTCTAAGCACCAGAACATTTTAGAAATGGGGCAAGGTCAAAGGGCAACCTTTACTACTATAGGAAAGGGTTTGTTTCTCTGAGGGTGTGTGTGGTTTTGTGTGTGGTTGGTATTCCAGGCATACTTCTTAATCAGCAGCAGCAACTGTGTGAATGAGACCCACGAAACCCCAAGGATCTGATGGGCATCCTGAGATGAAGTTGAGATATTGAAGGAACAGGAATATCTACCACTTAAGCAATCAGCTAATTCTTACCTATCGAAACCGACCTGTTTCTCAACCTGGGGCACTATTAGTATTTGGGGAGGGAAGTACCTGCTCACTAATCCCAGAGTGGTCCCCTGACATTGTGACCACCGAAAACACAAGGGCCCATTTAAAAATGCCACTTGGGTGGTGGACAGCGCAGCTCTGGGGTGGGAACACCTGATCTAGGCTCCACTCGGCTGCTGCCCGGGTGGATATTTTTGGCAGGCACCTAGGTGTAAAAGCAAACTCAAAAACTCCCTAGACACAATGCAAGGCTAGCAGATCCAGGCCATCCTCAGGCTGTGGCATTAGGGGAGGTGGCAAGGTTTACCCCTGCCCCACTCCACCTGAGCTCCCTTGCCACCCCACTGCACGGGGGCAACCTCCTCTCCTCTCCACTGGGAGCAATGGGGAGTGGCCATGGCTTGCCACACTTTCATCTTTAAGACTTCAAAGAACAGCTTCAAAAAAATGCCCCGAGCACAATTTTCCAGGATCCAGGAAACTAGATGACTCACCTGGGCTGGCACCAGCCTGAGGTTCCAGCTAGCCTCCCTAGACTTGAACCACACCTACCCGGCCTCACCTTAAGCACCAGCTCATGGCCGCCTTTTTGTTGTTGTTGTTGTTGTTGTTGTTGTTGTTGTTGTTGTTGTTGTTTAGATCTGGGGATGGAACCCAGGAACATTCTACCTCTGCGCTACACCTTCTGCCATAATTTTTTTAATTCTTTTTATTCTGAAACAGGGCCTCACTAAGTAGCTGAGGCTGTCCGTGAACCACAATCCTCCGGTCTCAGCCTCCTGAATGGTGGGATTACAAAGCAAGCTCCACCATGCCCGGACACAGCCTTTCTTAAAAGTATCTGTCACTGAAGCTGAGTCTCTGACCTGATTTGGAAAGCCATTTATTTATTTACTTACTTACTTACTTATTCTCTCAATAATGACTCTCTCCCTCTCTCCCTCTCCCTCTCCCTCTCTCTCTCTCTCTCTCTCTCTCTCTCTTTATTTTGGTGGTGGAACCCAGGGGCTTTATACCTCCAGGCTATACTCCCAGATGTATTTTATATTTTATTTGGAAACAGGGTCTCACTAAGTTGCTGAGAGCTTCACTAAGTAGCTGAGGCTGGCTTCGAACCTGTGAGATCCTCCTGTCTCAGCCTCCCAAGCACGGGGAATTACAAGTTTGCGCCACTACGCCTGGCTTTCTCTCATTTTTATTGATGTATTATAATTACACATTACAGGGAGATTGCAAGTGATACATTCAGACTTGGTTGTTTCCCTCCACATCCCACCATAGTTCTCCTCCCCTCCCTGTACATGTTAGTAAGATTGGCAGTAGGAGACCATATAGAAGGATATAAATAGATGTTTTAATTTCAAGGGAGTCTTCTCCCCATGAAGGTTTTTTTTAATGGTACAAATGGTCCTGGACATACAATGGTTCAACTTTTAATTTCTTGACAATAGACTGAAAGCTTACCCATACAACCATTCTGTTTTTCAATTTCAATACAGTATTTGACAAATTACATGAGATATTCAGCACCTTGTCATAAAATAAGCTTTGTAGAAGTAGATGGTCTTCCTCAGCCATAGGTTCATGTAAGTGTTCTGTGCACATTTAAGATAAGCAAGACTGCGCTTTGATGGGCCATAGTTTAGGTGTATTAAGCGCACTTTTAATTTATAATATCGTCAACTGACAATAGGCTTATCAGAATGTAACTCCATCGTAAGTCGAAGAACGTCTGTATTTTACTGAGAAATAATTTACACATATTAAAATACAGAAATCCTAAGTGTACACCCTGGTGGATTTTCACATATGTATATACTCATCAGCCTTATAAAGTTTTAAAGAGCATAAAAAGAAATTTTAATTAAAATACAAACACTAGGTGAAATTAAAAATGATAACACTAAATGTTGGCAAGGAGGCAGAGCCACTGGAACTCCCATGTATTTCTGATAAGAGTATAAAATGGTTCCACCCACTTCGGAAAGTAGTTTGGCAATTTTTTTATCAAGTTAAACATACTCAGACTTCTGGGAAGATGGCGACCGAGAAAAGCGGGGCTTAAGAGCCCCGCTAACAACCAATCTCCATTACCACAAAATCAGCGCCTTTCATAGCCAGAAAACACCATCACCAGAGAAATAAAAAAATCACCAGGCTCCAGAGAGAAAGCGGACTGAGAACAGAGCTCAGAGCCACAGAGGAGATAACTGGCCTCACGCCCGAGGACGCGGCAGCAGCGCCATACTGCCGGTGGTAGCGGCAAATTCACCGGACGGCTACAGCAAGCCGAGGTGAGCCGCTGCGGAACAGCCAGGCGGGATTTCTCACCGCAGGTAAAATCTAAAGCTCCCAGTGGCTGAGCTCAGCACACGCCGCAGGGATTCAGAGTGGAAATCAAAACCAAGAAGAAATACGCCAGCCTCACGGCTGAGGGCATGGCAGCGGCGCCATATTGCCACCAGCAGCAGCAGCAGAGAATTCACCGAATCCAGTACAGCTACATCTGCGTACTCAAGAACAGTGAGTCAAATTGCGGGCCACAGAGGAAAAATCCCAGTACTGTACTCCCAGGGACTTGACCCAGTGGGGGAGTGGCGGTGGCAGAGATATCACACCCTAGGAGAACGTGCAACCTGGCACCCCCCACAGTCTAAAGCAGCCTCTATCGACTCTCTGGGTCGGAGACTCTGTGATACAACCCAGTAAAGGAGTAGTGGGGTCTGAGATACTACTGACTCGAGATCCAGAACGCCTTAAGTGAAGTCATAGTGACCCAAGGGAAGAACCCAGAGAAGGCACAAACTTCCGAAATCATGGGAAAGAGGAATAATACTGGAGCAATGAATGCCCACAACCCCACAACACCAGAACCCGATAAAACAGAAAATCAGAAATTTCTAGAAGAGCAAATCAGGAAAATAACTGTAGAAATAATAGAGGTGCTTCGAAAAGAACTCAGAGAGAGCCAAAAAGAGATAAAGGATGCAATTAATGAAGTAAAGGCCTCAATTCAAAGCACAAACAACCGATTAGACCACATGGAGAACAGAATCTTGCTCTTAGAAGATGATCATTCCAAAAATGAACGCATAGTTTCTAATCTAGGAAAAAATATCCGACAGCAGGAATCTGATATTGAAGAAATATGGGCCCATTTTAAGAGAGCTAACCTAAGAATAATTGGAATAGAGGAGGGAAAAGAAAGTGAAACCAAAGGGATCAACAATCTCTTCAAGGAAGTAATAGCAGAAAATTTTCCAGACATAGAGCAAGAGGTCGATACGCAGGTCCAGGAAACGTATAGAACTCCCTTTAGACAGGATCGGAGAAGAGGATCCCCACGCCACATAATTGTCAAAATGACCAATGTGGAAGCCAAGCAGAGAATCTTAAAGGCAACAAAAGCAAAGGGCCAAGTGACATTCAGAGGCAAACCAATTAGAATCACTCCAGACTTCCCAAACCAAGTTATGAGAGCCAGAAGGGCTTGGAGTAACATATTCCCAATTTTGAAAGAAAACAACTTCCAGCCAAAAATTTCCTACCCAGCAAAACTTTCTATCAAATTAGATGGAGAAATAAGAAGCTTCCATGACAAACAGAAACTGAAGGAAATTTTGTCTTCAAAACCAGCACTAGAGAAAATACTCAAAGAGATTAACTACAAAGAAATAGGTAACACACACCAGAACCAGAGAAACAAGAGTTTCCATCCATCATTACTTATGTTAGTCTTTTACCTATCTCTAAATGGTATTGTTTGCCTTTATTGTTGTTAATTTTTAGGATTCCTAGTTGGAATATTAATATACCTTCAGATATAGCATTTGGAAATATTTTATCCCATTCTATTAGTAACTGTTAACTCTGTTTACATTGTCTTTGGATATACAATATTTTTTTTTTTAGGGAGTTTGTATACTCTTCTGTTGCCTGTGCCACTGAAATCATATCCAAGAAATCACTGCCAATTTCAGTGTTGTGAGGTTTTATGACCCAGATTTTCTCCTAAAAGTTTATAGTCTTAAGATTTATATTTAGGTCTTTTATCTATTTTGAGTTAATATTTCTATATGGGATTAGGTAAGGGTCCAACTTTATTCTTTTCCATGTAATTATTATGTTTCAACAATATTTAGTTAAAATATTATTATTTCTACCACCAAATGTTCGTGGAAACCTTGTCAAAAATAACTTGACAATATAGGGAAGAATTTAGCTGTAGGCTTTTATTTAACTCCAATGGTTTATATATCTGCCTTTAGAATAGTACTACACTGTTTCAATTATTATAGCTTTATATGGTTTGAAATCAGAAAATATATATCTTCTAGCTTTGTTTTTTTTCAAGATCGTTTTGGGTATCTAGAGTCCATATTCCATATTAGGATAGAGTTTTTTTCTGAAAAATAAATATATAAATATATGATAGTTTCACCTAAAAAAATAGAAAAAAAAATATTCTCTGGTAAGAAAGAAAGTAAAAAGAAATATTGAAATGTTATCTTTAAGTCATCAAAAGCTTGGTATCAGACAAATGAAACTGTTATGTGAGATTATCATTTTTAATTTTGGATAAATTGCTATAATACTAGATGTCAACCACTAAGCCAAGCATGGGAGGGAGGGATGGGGAGATTATGGGATGGGGATCGGGTGGGGGCTGACTGGGTGATGTGTGCATGTATGTCCACAAAAGTTTGTATCCCACTATGATGTATGAATACAGTGCACCAATAAAAAAAATAAATTAAAAAAAATAAATAAATAAATAAACATACTCAGACCTAACCTCTCCCCTCCTAGGTATTTACTCAAGAGAAATGTAAGTATATGGCCCCAAATGCAATACACGAACATTTACAGCAGCTTTCTTTGTCATAGCCCCAAATTGGAAACAACCCAAATGTCCGCCAACAGATAAAATGGATAACAAATGTCGGTGAATTTGGACAGCAGGATGAGTCTTGGCAATAAAAGAGAACAAACTAGCAACACATGCATCCTGAATTTCAGAATTGTCATGCTCAGTGAAGACAGCCAGAGTACATGCCTTATGATTCCACTCATAGAAAACTCTAGTAAATGCGAACTATTTTATAGTGTCAGAAAGTTAGATCAGTGGTCGCTTGTGGGTGAGAAGACAGGGAGAGGTGGGCTGCAGGGATAACAGAGAGGCACAAGAAAACTTTGGGGGACACTGGATTTGCTCACTATTTTTTTTTATGGTACTAGGGATGGAACCCAGGGGCTTTCTACCTCTGGGCTACATTCCCAGACCTATTTTTATATTTTATTAGAAACAGGGTCTCACTAATTTGCTGAGGGCCTCACCAAGTAGCTAAGGCAGGCTTTGAACCTATACGATCCTTCTGTCTCAGCCTCCCAAGCGTTGGGATTACAAGCGTGCGCCACCATGCCCTGCTTGCTCAGTATTTATATTGCGGTGATATTGTGGGTATAGGCATAGGTCAAAGTTTATCAATGTATGCACTAAGTAGCTTTAAATCTGTACAGTTGATTGTATATCAATTAATCCTCAGTAAAGTTATTTATTTATTTCATGATACTGGAAATTGAACCCAGGGGTACTCTACCTCTGAGCTACACCCCCAAGTTCTTTTTTTTTTTTTTTTTTGCGGGTCTGGGAATGGAACCCCCGCCCTATTTTTTATTCTTTATTTTGAAACAGGATCTCACTAATTTGTGGAGGGCCTCACTAGATAGCTGAGGCTGTCGGAGAACCACAATCCCCCTGTCTCAGCCTCCCGAATCTGGGATTATAAACATGTGCCACCACGCCCGGCCTATTTTTTATTCTTCATTTTGAAACAGGGTCTCACTGAATTGCAAAGCACCTCACTAAGTAGCTGAGACTGTCTGCAAACCCGGATCCTCCTGTCTCAGCCTCCCAAATGCTGAGATTACAAGCGTGCACCACCACTCCCGGCTTCATTTTTATTTTGAAACAGGTCTCTCTGTATTACTGCATGCTGGCCTCAAACCTGCAATTTTCCTGCCTTAGCCTTTCATGTACTGGGATTACAGGCATGCACTACTGTGCCCAACTAGTAAAGTTTTGTTCTGTTGTTTTAAGATAGGAGTAGCCTCAGCAGCATAGAGAGACTATCGGCAATTTAGCAAGACACTATTTCAAGTAAAAAAGTAAAAGCCGGGCGTGGTGGCGCACGCTTGTAATCCCCGCGCTTGGGAGGTGGAGACAGGAGGATCGCGCAGGTTTGAAGCCAGCCACACTGGCGTAAGAGACCCTGTTTCCAAATAAAAATATAAAGAATAGGTGTCTGGGAGTGTAGCCCGGAGGTAGAAGGGCTTCCAGGAACCCCAGTACCACCATCAAATAATAATAATAATAATAATAATAATAATAATAATAATATAAAAGGGCTGTGGGTGTAGCTTGGGGGTAGAAGGACTCGGATGACCCAGTACCCAGTACCACATACACAAAAAAGAAAGATTTTACTATATGAAAAAGAAATCTCAGCCGGGCGTGGTGGCACACGCTTATAATCCCAGTACTTGGGAGGCTGAGATCAGGAGGACTCAGGTTTGTGGCCAGCTCTCTGCAACTCAATGAGACCCTGTTTCAAAATAAATAATAAAACACAGGGCTGGGGATGTAGCTCCGAGGTAGAATGCCCTTGGGTTCAACCTCCAGTACCATACACACAAGTATGTGTGTGTGTGTGTGTGTGTGTGTGTGTGTGTATCTCAATTTATTTATTTTGTGTATGTGTGTGTGGTACTGGGGGTGGAACCCAGGGGCTTTATACCTCCAGGCTATATTCTCAGACCTATTTTATATTTTATTTGGAAACAGGGTCTAAGTTCCTGAGAGCCTAAGTAGCAGAGGCTGGCTTCGAACATATGTGATCCTCCTGTTTCAGACTCCCAAGCGCAGGGATTACAAGCGTGCGCCACCACACCTGGCAATGTATATCTCAGTTTTTAAGTACTAGAATTCTGCCACCTGTCCTTAAGCAAACAACAAATAGGGGTCCCTGAATTCGACATAACATCTGTCTTTGGGTTCAAACAAGAAAAATCCTACTTTAAGCCCAAAGCAGGTATTTAAGTGTGACGGCCGCGCAGTGGCAGTGCCAGGAAGGCCATTCTGTGGGGCCGAGCCCAGACCTGCCGCCTTCCGCCTTGGGGCCCAGGCCCTCCATTATAGCACACTCTAAGGGGCACATTAAAACCAGGCAATTATTCCCAGGGTTAACTGCGGATCATACATACATTTCCACCTTCTCTTCTCTCTGCTTCTTCCTTTTTCTCTTTTTTCTTGGGTTAGGAACGCATGTTCATGGCAGGAACTCCAAACCAGCAACCAAAATACTGCACCGGTGACAACTTCATCTCTTAATTACAGTAAACATTTACATAATGCTCTGGCCCAGCCAATGCCGAAGGATTCGTTAATGCAGAAACATGCCCTTTAGCCATCCCATTTTATTACACAACCCCCCCCCCCCGGGACCTGAGCAGCCCAAGATTTGCAAAAGATGATGGAGAAATTGGCTGAGATATTAAGCCCCTTTCCAGGTGCAATTAAAAGCGGGACCGAGAGCCTCCCGCTTGCACAGATACTTTTTCATTTAGAATTGGCACGGTAGGATTCTAGGTATGTTGCTGTTCTTTGGATTTCTTCATTTGCTGGGGATGGGGCTTTGTTTCTATTCTCCTCTTTACTTCTCCATTTCTGAACTGACCACCCTGCAGGTTTTTCTGTGCGGTCTAATATTTCCACTGCCGCCCAAGCACAAGGCCTCCATGATCATTATGAATATTTGCCTTGCTTGAGGCCTTCTATCCTTCAACACGGACGCTCTCTGGGGGGGGGGGGGGAACCAACTTTAATCACATCGCCTCCAACAGCACCCAGCTAGCCTGAGGAGGGGCAGGTCAGGCCAGGCTCAGAGAAGGCTGTCACAGCGGGTCGCACTGTCAGGAAGAGCCAGAGCATTATCTGAGGAAGGTCACTAGAGGAGGGAGAGCTTTCTCCCAGCCTCTCCCCGGCTGTGCAGCCCGGGAAAGCAGCCCTTCCCTTCTATGCCTCAGTGGCCGAATCTGTAAGGCAGTGCTAATGAGGCCGGCTCTGCTGAGCTGGTACGTGACTTTAGTGAGGCAGGTCGCTCGCCACAGAGCTTGCTTGCAGCCTGTCCTGGCAGGTCACCGCCACAAGGCGCTAGGGATCACGATTATCTTCTCACAAGCATGATTCTTACTGCCACAACACTCAAAACTCGTGTGGCTAAAAGTATCCCTCGTGCCACCTCCCTAGCAATGATATGACACTCTTGCCTCCTCTGAGCAATGCTTGTGACCATCACCCAGATTGGCAAGAAAGGCTGGGCGGAGGCTTGGGTGGGAGGGGCAGCTCTGAGCAGGTGGTATGCTTGGCTACCTAGGGGGAGAGCAACTAATGAGGGTAGGGGGAGAACAACCAGAAACCTAGAGAAAAGTTCAAGCAAGAAGTAGCCCACTGGCCAGGCATGGTGGCCCACACGTGTAGGCCCAGTGCTTGGGAAGCTGAAACAAGAGGATCACAAGTTCAAGGCCGGCCTGAGCAACTTAGTGAAAATCTATCTCAAAAGAAAAAATAAAACCAGGCACGTTTGTAATCCCCGCGCTTGGGAGGCTGAGACAGGAGGATCACACAAGTTCAAAGCCAGCCTCAGTTACCTAGTGAGGCTCTCAGCAACTTAGTGAGACCCTGTTTCCAAATAAAATATAAAAATAGGTCTGGGAGTATAGCCCGGAGGTAGAAAGCCCCTGGGTTCCACCCCCCAGTACCACAAAAATAAAATAAAATAATAAATAATAAAAAATAAAGCTGGGCGTGGTGGCACACTCATGTAATCCCAGTACTTGGGAGGCTGAGACAGGAGGATTGGGGTTCGCAGCCAGCCTCAGCTACTTAGTGAGGCCCTTTGCAACTCAGTGAGAACCCTGTTTCAAAATAAAGAATTAAAAACAGGGCTGGGCACAGCTCGGAGGTAGAATGCCCCTGGGTTCCAACTCCAGTACTGCTAAAAAATAAAATAAAAATAAATAAATAAATAAATAAATAAATAAAAAGAGCTGGGGGTATAGCTCAGTGCTAGAGTGCCCCGGGTTCTATCCCTAGCACAGAAAAAAAAAGTAATAATAAACAAAGCCCTCACTCCTAGCCATTGCAGATAATAAGTGCAACAGAAGTTCACAGGGAGAGACTCAATCAAGCTTGAGCAAGGACTTGAAGAAATGACTATGATGGGAACAGAGAAGAGCAAAAGGTTTTTCAAGGAGCAGAGAAGCGTGCAAAGCAAACCAAGACCTAATCAGGACTGGGAGCCATGTGGCTGGTCAGGAAGGAAGGCCAGAAAGAAAAGAACAAGAGTGCCAGGTGCAATGGCGCATATCTGCCATGCCAGTACTTGGGAGGCTGAGACAGAAGGGCCCTAGGATCAGGGACAGCTCAGGAACTTGGCAAGACCCTATTTCAATTTTTTTTTAATAATAAAAAAGCTGAGCACGGTGGGACATGCCTGTAATCACAGTACTTGGGAGGCAGAGACAAGAGGATTGCGAGTTTGCAGCCAACCTCAGGAATCTAGTGAAACCCTCTGCAACTTAGTGAGACCCTGTTTCAAACTAATAAATAAAATACGGCTGGGATGTAACTCAGAGGTAGAAATGCCCCTGAGTTCAATCAACACTACCACAAAAATAAATATAAAAATAAGATAGGGCTGGCAATGTAGTCTGGAGACAGAATGCCCCTAGGTTCAATCCCTGGCACCACAAATAATGCTAATGCTAATGCTGGGAGTGTAGCTAGGAGATAGAACATGCCTGGATTCAATCCCCAGTATCCTCCCCTCCCCACAAGACAGAAAGGGGAGAGAGAGAGAGAGAGAGAGAGAGAGAGAGAGAGAGAGAGAGAGAGAGAGAGAGAGAGGAGGGAGGAGAAAATAGTGAGGGTGGAAATGGTTTGTACCATTGGGTGGGGGATGGGAAAAGAGGATGTCATGGATACTTTTGACTACAAGTTACAGAAACCTCAACTCAAACTGACTTAAACCAGTGGCTTTAGAACTCTTTGACCCTGAGCCACCATAGGAAATGAGTTTACACTTCCACACTGTCCACATGTACCCGCGCATGCCCACGTTACGAGACAAAAGCGTCACAAGGTGCCACTGCATGCGATGCACTCCAGTATCTTTTACTCTTTCTTGTTCTTCCCTGTTCTAGCTCAGATCTCTCACTGGTGGCTGTGTCCCACTTAATCGATTTTATGGCCCGTTCATGGGTGCTGATCAACGATTGGGAAAATAGTGGTCTAAGCACTAAGGGGACTGATGATGTCCGTGGCGCAGCGTGAAGAGTGGGGACGAGCTCCAGGTCACGAGCGCTCAGCGGCTCAGGAGCAGCACTTGCGTGGCCCCATTGGCCTGCTCAGCTGGCTTTGCGTCAGCTTCACGCTAAGACTGGTTTCTCTGGAGGTCTTGAGGTGCTCATTACCATCCCACATGACACATTTAGGTTTCTGTCCAGAGACAGAAAGAGGCCGGTTGGGGTCTGAGCACTTACCTTTCTTAAGAGCAAGTCAGGATTTCCCAAACACTCCCCAGCGAGGTGATGGGTGTCAAGGACTTGGCCATATCACCCTCTGCGAGCCCACAGGGTTGGCCCTCATTATGGAGGTCAGCCAAGAAACCCCACTCCTGAGGTCTTCAGCCAAGGTGACAGGTTGAATGGGGCAACAGACAGGATCTGCGATGGCTGCCCAGCAGCTGATGCTAGATGGTGGGGGTGAAAGGTATGCTGGGTATTGAGCCACCCTGACTGCCACGTGAAAGCCAGCTCCTGGAGGGCAACCTGGAGGCTAAGGACGATGTGCATATTGGCACCCATACCCCTGGGGAATGCCTGCACGGGACACTTGGTGGAGGCAAGGAAGCCAGGTATGTGTAGGCAACTGAGGGCAGGACAACCATCCGTGGGAGCCAGGCCTGGAAAAGTGGGGTGCTTAGAACCAGGCTGAGTTTGAAGCAAGGCTCAAGCTGCAAAGAACATGGAAGCTGTCTTGGTCCCTTTTATGCTACTATACCAGAGACTGGGTAATTGATACAAAATAGAAGTTGATTTCTCACAGGCTACCGGCTGTGAAGTCTAAGATCAAGGCACTGGCATTTGGTGAGGACTTTCTTGTTCCATCCTCGTGTGGCAGAAGGCAAAAGAGCAACAAGAAACACACTCTAGGTCTACACATGGCAGAAGAACAAAAGGGGATGCTAGCCTACCTCCGCTACCGCATTCATAAAGATGGAGCCCTCAGCGCCTAAACACCTCCCCTCAGGCCCCACCTCTCCACACCGTAGCATCAGGACTTAAGTTTCTTTTTTCTTTCTTCTTTTTTTTTTGGTGGTACTGGGGTTCCTGGAAGCCCTTCTACCTCTGGACTACACTCCCAGACCTATTTTTACATTTTTATTTGGAAACAGGGTCTCCTAAACCAGCACGAGTGGCTGGCTTCGAACCTGCGCGATCCACCTGTCTCTGCCTCCCAAGTGCAGGGATTACAAGCGTGCGCCACCACGCCCAGCAGGACTTAAGTTTCAATATAAGTTTTTGAGCAGACAAAAGCATGCAAGCCATAGCAGAAGATGTTTGTGGGAGGGTTCCCCAGCAGAGACAGACTTTGAGACAAAGATGCCAGGGCAAGCAGTCCATGGTCTGTCTCAATTATCCACTGCTGGGCAAGGAACCACCACAGTACTTGGTGGCTTATAATGACCGATACTGATTTGCTCACAGTTTTACAATTTGAGCATCCATCAGCTGTGGCAGCCTGACTAGACATAGAAGACCTATTTCCCAAAGAGCCAGCAAGTTGCGACAGGCCATTGCCTGGCAGCTCAGCTGAAGCCTCGATTCTCCCCTGTAGGGGTCTCCCCATGCGATTGCTTGAATTCCCCCACCGCACAGTGGCTGGGCTGCAAGACAGACAAGGGACAAGCTGCCAGGTCTCTTGAGGTGTCAGCCCTGAACTGGCCCAGCATCCTGGCACCAACTGCTATTAGCCAGAGCAGTCCCAGGCACAACCCAGATTCAAAGGGCTGGAGGAAGACACCTTGTTAGTTTCCCAGGGTTGCCATAACAAATTGCCACAGACCGGGTGACTTTAAAGAATATTCATTCCCTCACAGTCCTGGAGGCCAGAAGTCCAAACTCAAGGTAAAATCAGCTCAATCAGCTCAGCCTAGCTCTCGTGGTAAGGGCTGAGAGGGAGGACTTTCTGCCCTCTGGAGGTTACCTCCGATCTTTGGCATTCCTTAGGGTCTGCCACAACACCCAGTCCTCTGCCTCTGCGGTCACATGGTGTGTCTACGCATCTAATTCTGAATCTTCACATGGCCTTCTCCTCTCTGTGTGTTTGTGTGTCTCTGTGTCCAGATGTCCTTTTCTTTGTGTGTGTATAGTGAGGAGCCGGAGGGTAAACAGGGGATTGAATCCAGGAGGTTCTACCACTGAGCTATTTTATTTTTTATTTTGAAATAGGGTCTAAATAGCTGAGGGCCTCACTAAGTAGTTGCTGAGGCTGCCCTCGAGCCTGTGATCCTCCTATTTCAGCCCCCAAGTACTGAAATTACAGGTATGTGCCACCTTGCCCAGACTAGATTTTCTCATCTTATAAGGAAACCAGTCATTGGATTTAGAGTTCATCCTAATCCGGTGTGACCTCATATTAAATCGATTACATCTGCAAAGGCCTTATTTCCAAACAAGATCACATCCTTTGGTGAGAGAGGCTGGAACCTAAATATCATCTTTTGGGGGGACCCAGTTCAATTCATAACAACACTCTACCTTTTGTAAAAGGGCAATGAATGACAAAGAATTTTCAGCTATCATTAATCCTCCACAATCCGAAATTGATCCCAAGAAGGAAACGAGTAGGGAAGGAAGCCGGTAAAGTTTATGGAATCAGCTGGGCATGGTGGCACACACTTGTAAAGCCCAGTTCTTGGGAGTCTGAATCAGGAGGATTACAAGTTCAAGGACAACCCTAGCAAGTAGTAAAGACTCTCATCAACCTAGAAAGACCTTGTTTCAAATAAAAATTAAATTTAAAAAACAAAAAGAGCTAGCCGGGCGTGGTGGTGCACTTGTAATCCCAGCATTCGGGAGGCTGAGACTGGAGGATGGTGGTTCTCGAACAGCCTCAGCTACTTAGTGAGGCTCTCCATAACTTAGTGAGATCCTGTTTCAAAAAAAAGAATAACCCGGGCTTGGTGGCGCAAGCTTGTAATCCCCGCAGTTGGGAGGCTGAGACAGGAGGATCTCACAGGTTCAAAGTCAGTCTCAGCTATTTAGTGAGGTTCTCAGAAACTTAGTGAGACCCTGTTTTCAAATAAAATATAAAAATAGGTCTGGGAGGGTAGCCCGGGGGTAGAAAGCCCCTGGGTTCCATCCCCAGTACCACCAAAAAAAAAAAAAAAAAGAATAAAAAATAGGGCAGGGGGTATAGCTCAGAGATAAATGCCCCTGGGTTCCATCCCCAGACCCTCAAAAAAAATAATATAATAATAATAAATAAAAAGAGCTGGGGCTGTAGTTCAGAATGCCCTTGGGTTCAATGTCCAGTATCACACACACACACACACACACACACACACACACACACACACACACAAAACGTTTATGGAATGAGGGTAACTGGGGCCTGCTCCTACCAGGGGTCTCTGGGATACAGGGTAGAACATGCCTCAAAGTTTCCCTAGGCGAGGATGAGCCACTGGGGTATTTATCACGTTGCTGTACGTATGGCTTGCCCCTGTGCAGGAAGACTGAGCCACCAGAAAAAAAAAAAAAAAAGAAAAAAAAAAAAAACCTCCCCCTGGCAGAGTCCTGAGCCTCTCAGTAAGCGGGGGTCTTCTGAGCACCGGTGCCTGGGGCCGGGCTGCAGATGGGTGGGTGGGACGCCCATTGTGCCTGCTGCAAAGGGCAGGTCAGGGCAGTCCCTCGGGAGGGGCAGAGGTGCCCCAGGGCAAAATTCCAGTCACACAGGTTTAACCATTAGTCGGGGCCTGGGGGGCACAAGGGTAAATATGGGTGAAGCCCAGGGGCTACCCCACAGCCATTTGAATCAGATGCTGGAAAGCCTAGGAGGGCAGAACCTGGCTCCTCCTGAGTGGGCCGTTGGGGACAGGTGTAAGGCCTGTCACTAGGCAGAGGAGGGGCCCGGCTGGGGCTCTCAGCCAGGAGCTGGGGCTCAGTCGGCCTCAAGAGAGCAGCTTCTAGACCTGGGAAGTTAGAGGGGGGCTGTGGAGGAGGGGCCACCTCAGCCACACCTACTCCCCAAGGGGCTAAAGTTCAGCTCACAGCAGATCTGAGCCCAGCCCAGCCTCAGCATTCACACAAGTCGCTTTCTTCTGCCCCCAAACAGCAGCTTGTGGGACCAAGGCCTCATGAAAACGAGGGAGAGGAGAGGAAACCTGCTTTCTAGCTCCTCGCACTGCCCCAGAAACCCTCCCGCTCTGCTCCTGCCTCGCACGCGTGGTCTCCTTTAATCCTTCCAAGCCGTTCATTATGCAACGAATAATCACGAAGCACTTGCTACATGTCACTTGCTGTTCTAGGCCCTGGGAAACTAGTGAGCAAAACAGATTTTTTAAAAATCCCTGTAGTCACGGAGCTTACATTCTTGTGGGGGAGAAAGGTAGCAGCACATAAACAGGCAAGCCCCGCTGGGTGTTTTCGGGTGGTAGGTGGGAGGCAGACACAGGGCGGGGGAGCAGAGAGTGTGGGGGTTCGGGTCTGGGGAAAGGGAACAGGTTACAGAAGAGTGAGGGGGTACCACTTCCACAAAGACCTCGAGGAGCTGAAGGAGGGAGCCTTGTGGACAACAGAGTGTGCGTGCCCGCACAGGCCGGAGAACAGCCTAATAGACAAGGCCCTGAGGAAGAGGGTGCCCAGTGTGCTCCAAGAACCACAAAGAGGCCGTGCGGCTGAGGGGAAGGAAGGAGGTAGCTGGCCACCAGTTCACGGGAGGTTACCAGATCATTCAGAGCCTCCCTGGTGCCCTGTGCTTTCTCTCCGATAATGGACTTCAAAGCTTCTGGAACATTCTGTGTGGAATGAAAAGGTGGGACTAGGGTTTTAGGGGATCCCTCAGAATGTTCTCAGAACAGACTGTAGAGGGGAGAGGGCAGAAGAGGGTCGCCAATGAAGAGACAATACAACCAGTAATTCTCCATATCCAATACTGAACACCACTAACGGACTTGTATTATTTTAGGCTGGGTGCGGTGGTACAGGCCTGTAATCCCAGCCACTCAGGAGGCTGAGACAAGAGGATTGACGTTTAGAGCTCAGCCTGGACAACTTAGCTAGATCCTATCTCACTAAAATAAAAATTTTAGAAAACGGCTATCTCAAAATAAAAATTTTAGAAAGTGGCTAAGGATATGGCTCAGTGACAAAACAATTGCCTCACATGGCTTGAGGTACATCAACACCACAAAAAATATGTGCATCTATATGTACATTTTAGTAGAAATTTTTCTTGACTTCATCAGCATTCTGCAAAACCCACCTTCTTCATTCTCCTCATTTAAAAGACAATGATGAGCAATGTGTGCATGTATGCCTCTACCATCTTGTACCCATTAAGATGCATGACAACAATACATACATACATACATACATACATGAATGCCAAGCATGGTGATGGGTGTCTGTAATCCTAGTACTGGGGGGGTTAAGATAGAAAGATTATAGGTTCAAGGCCAGCCTCAGCAATTTAGCAAGGCCCTCAGCAACCTAGCAAGACCCTCTCTCAAAGCAAAACATAAAAATGGTTGGGGGTGTAGCTCTGAGATAGAATGCCTCTGGGCTCAATCCCCAGTACCAAAAAAAAAAAAAAAAGGAAGGAAGGAAGGAAGGAAGGAAGGAAGGAAGGAAGGAAGGAAGGAAGGAAGGGGCAGGCAGGCAGGCTCTGAGAAGTAATTCACTCAAGTTTCCCAGATGGTAAGGTCCTTGACCAGAAAAATTTGGGTGGTGTGGATTTTCCATGATGCCTATTCATATTAAACCCCAAACCTATCTCTCTTTTCCTGTCCCTCCCTCCTTCCTGTAGGTAAAAACACAAAAATTCCTATTTTGTCCACCGATCTTTAATTGGATGCCAGATTCCTCCTGGTCTTTTCCTCGAGAGGCAAAGTGGCATTAGTCCGGGCTGGGGAGTCCGAAGGCCTGAGGGAACCCCTATTCTGACACCCACTAGGGTCAGGGCAGTGGACAGAAATACAAAGCCAGGCGCTACCTCCTGCTGTAGGCTCAGTCCCCTCTGTGGCCCTAGACGGTGGCCAGACACTGGTGCTCCCCAGCTCTCCGGTTTGGAGAAGGCGACCGGGCTTAAATTTATCCCTGATTGCCCAGGCTGTGGGGGCAGGGCCGCCACTGAAGTCAGGCACCCGGGAGCCAATCCCTCCTCCCAGGCCGTTGTTTTCAACTGAAGCCCAAGCGCTGAAAGGCTTATATATGGGATCAGCCCTTTCCAGAGCTTGATTTGTATACCGTTGGAGGTACACAGGCCCATATTTTTTAATAATTATGGTTATGTATTTCGATGTACTAGGGGAAAGAGAACTGGCACAGCTAAGCCATGACATTATGAATATTATTGCTCAGGAGGAGGCTAAAGTATTTAGGGCTTTTTTTAAAGGAAAAAGATTATTTAAATAAAAATATTGTGTTAATAATAACATAGGTAGCACGAGGGCTGGGGGTATAGCTGGGGGTACAGCACTTGCCTAGCATGTGGGAGGCTCTGAGTTTCATCCTCGATGCCATAAAAACTAAATAAATGAATTGGTGATACAAGATACAGCAAATATCATGGAGAAGGTGAAGAATCTGTGGTAGGCTGTCTCAGAAGGGGAAGAAATGGAGGGGAGCATGTTCCCCTAGTTGTCTGAAAGAATTGCATGGGGGACAGTACTGGGGATTAAACCCAGGGACATTCTACCTCTAAACTATACCCCCAGTCCTTTTTAGTTTTTGTTTTGAAACAGAGTCTTGCTAGGTTGCCAAGAGTCCCATTAAGTTGCTGAGACTGGTCTCGAACCTGTGATCCTTCTGCCTTAGCCTTCCAAATACTGAAACTATAGGCTGCATGCTCTGCTTGAAAGAATTTTTTAATATCCTTTTAATACAACAGAAGAACAGACATACTAGAGACCATGAGAAAACAAACCATCAAAACTGTCCAAATAAAAATTGTACACTTACCTCGTAGATATCACCACCATTAACACCTCAGTGTGTAACTGTCTTCATTTTCTACTGCTGTGTCTACTCAACTACTTAGTGAGGCGCTCTGCAACTTAGTGAGACCCTGTTTCAAAATAAAGAATAAAAAAATAGGACTGGAAGTATAGCTTGGAGGTAGAATGCCCCTGAGTTCAATCCCCAGTACTGCAAAAAAACAAACAGATAAATGGATAAAAAAATGTGGTATACACACACAATGGAATACTATTTAACCATAAAGAAGAATGAAATCCTGCTATTTGAAGCAAAATGGTTGGATGTGAAGGACATTATGTTAAGTAAAAGAATCCAGACACAGAAATACAAGTATTGTATATGCTCCTTCATGTGTGGAAACAAGAAAACAAAAGTGGGCCTAAATGTAAGATCGTATTTTTTTTTTCCCAAGTCTAGGGATGGAACCCAGGGTCATTCTACCTCCGGGCCACATCCTCTGCCCTATTTTTTTTATTCTTTATTTTGAAACAGGGTCTCACTAAGTTGCAGAGGGCCTCACTTAGTAGCTGAGGCTGTCCGCGAACCTCAATCCTCCGGTTTCAGCCTCCCGAATGCTGGGATTACAAGTGTGTGCCACCACGCCCTGCTTGTATTCTTTATTTTGAAACAAATCTCACTAAATTTCAAAGGGCCTCACTAAGTAGCTGAAGCTCTCCATGAGCCACGATCCTCCTGTCTCAGCCTCCCAAATGCTGGGATTATAAGTGTGCAACACTACGCCCGCTGATAGTAATTATTAAAGGTTGGAAAGGGGAGGGAAATAAAAAGAGGCTGGATATGATCAATGCACATTGTATGCATGTATGGAAATACCATACTGAACCCCATGGATGTGTACATTAAATGATGTCAATAAAAATTAAGCCGGGTGTGGTGGCGCACGCTTGTAATCCCAGCATTCAGGAGGCTGAGACCAGAGGATCGTGGTTCGCGGACAGCCTCAGCTACTTAGTGAGGCTCTCCATAATTTAGTGAGACCCTGTTTCAAAATAAAGAATAAAAGCCGGGAGTGGTGGCGCACACTTGTAATCCCAGCACTTGGGAGGCTGAGACAGGAGGATTGCACAGGTTCAAAGCCAGCCTCAGCTATTTAGTGAGGCTCTCAGCAACTTAGTGAGATCCTGTTTCCAAATAAAGTATAAAATAGGTCTGGGAGTATAGCCCGGAGGTAGAAAAGCCCCTGGGTTCCACCTCCAGTAGCACAAAACATGAGAGAAAGAGAGAGAGAGGGAGGGAGGGAGGGAGGGAGGGAAGGAAGGAAGGAAGGAAGGAAAGAAAGAAAGAAAGAAAGAAAGAAAGAAAGAAAGAGGAGGGGGAGTTTATCTCGGCGATCAAATGACCCTGGATTCCATCCCCAGACCCCCCCACACAAAAATTTTTAATTTTAAATACAATGCCGGGCGTGGTGGTGCAAGTTTGTAATCCCTGCGCTTGGGAGGCGAGACAGGAGGATTGCGCAGGTGCGAGCCAGCCGCGCTGGCTTAAGAGACCCTGTTTCCAAATAAAAAGTATAAAATAGGTCTGGGAGTGTAGCCCGTAGGTAGAAGGGTTTCCAGGAACCCCAGTACCACCAATAACAAACAAAAACAATTTTTTTTAATAAAATAAAGCCGGGCGTGGTGGCACACGCTTGTAATCCCAGCATTTGGGAGGCTGAGACTGGAAGATTGCAGTTCATGGACAGCCTCAGCTACTTAGTGAGGCCCTCTGCAACTCAGTGAGACCCGGTTTCAAAATAAATAATAAAAAATAGGGCAGGGGGTGTAGCTTGGAGGTGGAATGCCCCTGGGTTCCATCCCCAGACCTGCAAAAAATAAATTAATTAATTAGTTAAATAAATAAAAAACAAAATAGGGCCAGAAGCCAACTCAGATTGAATGTCCCTGGACTCAATTCCCAGTACCAATATAATAATAATAATAATAATAATAATAATAATAATAATAATAATAATAATAGAATAGAGCTGGAGGTACAGCTCAGTGGTAGAATGCCCTTGGATTCAATTCCTAGTAACACACACACACGCACACACACACATACACACACACACACACACACACACACACACACACGCACATACCACATGTTTTAGTTCTTCAGAAAAGGATCTTCTATCCCAATACTTGGAAGGCTGAGATAGGAGGATCGCAGGTTCGAGGCCAGCACTAGTAAGTAGTAAGACTTTAATCAATCTAACAAAACCCCATTTCAAAATAAAAATAAGCCGGGTGTGGTGTCGCACGCTTGTAATTCCCGCACTTGGGAGGCGGAGACAGGAGGATCTCGCAGGTTCGAAGCCAGCTGCGCTGGCGTAAGAGACCCCGTTTCCAAATAAAAATATAAAATAGGTCTGGGAGTGTAGCCCAGAGGTAGAAGAGTTTCCAGGAACCCCAGTACCACCAATAAATAAATAAATAAAATAAAAAAGGTCTGGTGGCATAGCTTGGAGGTAGAATGCTCCTGGGTTCAATCCTCAGTAATACACACTACACAGGAAGCCAGGTGTGGTGGAGTACACTTGTAATCCCAGTGCTTGGGAGGCTGAGACAGAAGGATCGCAGGTTCACAGGCAGCCTCAGCAATTTAGTGAGGCCTTCACAACTTAGTGACAACCTGTTTCCAAATAAAAATAAAATAGGGCCGAGGCTATAATTGGAAGGTAGAATGTCCTTGGTTCAATCCCCAATACCCCCCAAAAAAGGTCTTCCGGGTGCATGTGTGTGTGCGTGTGTGTGATTGTTGGCAAGTGCAATCTTTAACTTGTCACCATAAGAAATCAAGAGCTGCCTCTCCTACCCCTCCGCTGAGCCCCCAGGAGGGGACTGTAGCGGGCGGCCAATTCGAGCCCCCCCCAGTCAGCCCAGTTTCCAGCCAGACGCCTGCGCCCGCCCTGGGGGACGCTGCAGTCTCCGCTGGCCCGTCCCTCTGGTCTCCTGGCCTGGAAGGGCTCCAGCTGGGGCTCTCTCTGGTCTGCGTCACCTGTCACCACCTTTCCTTCTGCTCTCTGTCTTCCAGAAACGTGTTGAAATCTCTCGTTTGCTCACACCCCCCTTCCTTACTGCGGGCTTATACCTTTTTGTTCCTTCACGATCCTATTAAAGGGATCGCGGGAGGGCATGGAGGGAGGGAGGGGAGATCAATGCGTGCGCTCTAAGTATGTTAAACAGATAAGATGCGGGAGGCACCATGCACGGGGTCTGCTCCACAAACGTCAGCTTCTGTTAAAGTGATCATTTGCCATTGTCGTGGGGGGGGGGGTGGAGGGCGATGTGGGGGTCAGTGGAACGGGGAGGTCTCAGAGCAAGAGGAGAGGAAATGAGGGATGTGGGCGTGGTCTCTCTCAGTGACTTCTGCGTCCCCTACCCATAGTTCCTCCTCTTAAAACATTTATTATTTAAAATGGATTTTTAATTGCATTAATAATACATGAATACATCCCGTGTAATAAACCATAAAACACTGAAACAGTCTCATGCCGATTCCAAGCCCTTGTAGCCTTCAGGCTTAGCTGGGTTTCCAGAAGCAGGGGCTGACATCAGGAGGGAGGTGGAGGAGTGAGCAGGCAGGGAAGGGAAGAAAACCAAAAAAGGAAGGGTGTGTGTGCGTGTGTGCGTGTATGTGCGTGCGTGCGTGCGTGCGTGTGTGTGTGTGTTACTGAGGATCGGACCCAGTGGTGCTAGGTTACCCAGGGTGGCCTCCGACTTGTGAGCCTTCTGCCTTAGCCTCCCGAGTCCCCGGGATTACGGGCCTGTGTCACTGCGCTGGGCTGAGGAAGCGTTGTTAAACACGTTGCTACTGTGCTGAATTGTGCTCAACTCAGGGGACCTCTGCCAGTCAGTGGAGAGGTGACCCACCCAAGGGGCAAAGGAGCTGGCCACTCATCTCCCAGGCGTCCTTGCCTGGGCCGGGCCGCCGGGGTCTGTCGTGATACCACAGCTTCACGGTTCAGTTCACCCCTGGACATTGTTCTCAGAGTCTCGGAGGTGAGAGGTTGCTGCAGGAGATTGATGACTGGAAAAAGCAAGTTCTTATTGTATCTATAACACACATATATATTTAGAAACACACGTGTACAGAGAAAGATCTCGAAAGACACTGTGGTATGCAGAATTCTGGAAAAAAAAATGACCCCTTGAGATTCCATAGCCAAATTGCCTGTGAACGTGATGAGATTCCAGTCCAGGGATTATGTTATGTTGATTGGCACAGTTGACCTTAAAGTAGGGAGATTATCCCGGTGGGCCTGATCTTATCACAGGAGCCCTGTATTTATTTTTATTTTTTAAATTAAAATTTGTATTTGTGTTTTTGCAGTACTGGGGATGAAACCCAGGGTCATGTGCATGAGAAGCAAACACTCTATTACTGAACTACATTTCAGCTCCTTAATTTTTTCAATTAAAAAAAATTTGACTGGACCTGACGGCATATGACTCCAATCCCAGTACTTGGGAGGCTAAGACGGGAGAGGTAGAGGTTTGAGGCCAGCCTCAGAAATTTAGTGAGACTCTCAGCAACCTATTGAGACCCTGTTTCAAAACAAAAAAATAAAAGAAAATTTCTGGGGGTGTAGCATTGAGATAGAATGCCCTGGCTTCTATATATGTCTATGTAAGTATATCTATACGCTAATATATATGTAATTCTATACATACATTATATATATATTTGCTCTGGGGATTGAATCTAGGGATGTTTTACCTTTGAATTACACCCTCAGCCCATTTTTACATTTCATTTATATTTATTTATTTTGTGGTACTGGGGATTGAACTCAGGGGCATTCTACCTCTGAGCTATACCCCCAGCCCTATTTTTTATTCTTTATTTTGAAACAGGGTCTCACTAAGTTGCAAAGGGCCTCACAAGTTGCTTAGGCCGCAAATCATGATCCTCCTGTCTCAGCCTCTCAAGTGCTGGGCTTACAAGTGCGTGCCACTGTGCCTGGCTTACATTTTATTTTGAGACAGGGTCTCACTAAGTTGTGATGGTACCTCTAAATTGCCGAGGCTGTCCTTGAACTTGGGACCCTCCTGTCTCAGCCTCCCAAGTACTGGGATCACACGTGTGTTCTACCATGTCTGGCTTAAATTTTTAATTTTAATTTTATTTTATTTGCAGGTCTGGGAATGGAACCCAGGGGCATTCTACCTCTGAGCTATACCCCTGCCCTATTTTTTATTCTTTATTTTGAAACAGGATCTCACTAAGTTGCAGAGGGCCTCACTAAGTAGCTGAGGCTGGCCACGAACCGCGATCCTCCAGTCTCAGCCTCCCGAATGTGCCCAACTATTTTGTTTTTTATTTTGAAACAGGATCTTGCTGGGTTGCTGAAAGTATCACTAAATTGCTGAGGCTAGCCTTGAACCTTTGATCCTCTGGTCACAACCTCCTAAATACTGGGATTAAAAGGTGTGTACCACCACTCCTGGCTCCTATTTTATTTTGAAATTGAAACGTAGTCTAAGTTACCACACACTGACCTCGAACCTGTGATCTTCCTGTCTCAGCCTTCCAAGTACTGGGATTATAGGTGTGCACTGCCACACACGGCTTTTTTTTTTTTTTTTGAGGCAAGGTCTTACTAAATTTGCTGGCCTCAAATTTGTGATTCCCCTGCCTCAGCGTTCAGAGTTGCCAAGACTACCGATGTGTACCATCGTGCTTGGCCCAATGGGAGCACATTTTCTTTTTTTTTTTTCTTTTTTTTTTTTTTTGCGGGTCTGGGGATGGAACCCAGGGGCATTTGACCTCCGAGCTACACCCCCTGCCCTATTTTTTATTCTTTATTTTTTAAACCAGGTCTCACTGAGTTGCTGAGGGCCTCTCTAAATAGCTGAGGCTGTCCACGAACCGCGATCCTCCAGGTCTCAGCCTCCCGAATGCTGGGATTACAAGCGCGTGCCACCACACCTGGCAATGGGAGCACATTTTCTGAAGACAACTGGAATGGTTGGATGTATGTTAATGTCTTGCAAGAAAGTCTCCCCAGAACCCATCATGTGGGAGAGCCAAGCTTACCACATAGCACCCCGCCTCCACTCACACGGCTTCCACGCCACGTACCTCTTGCTCCACAGGAAAATGCAACCACCACGATTGTTCATCTAATGAAAGCTGGCAACACAAAAGAAAAAACTATGGGATGATCAACAGAAAAATTATCCCTAAAGAAACAGATGATTTAGTAAGTAGAGGAGAACTTTAAAAAAAAAAAAAAGAAGAAGAAGGAAAGCTGGGCTTGGTGGCGCACGCTTGTAATCCTAGTATTTGGAAGGCTGAGACAGGCAGATCGTAGGTTCGTGGCCAGCCTCAGCTACTTAGTGAGGACCTCTGCAACTTAGTGGGACTCTGTTTCAAAATAGAGAATAAAAAAACAGGGCAGGAGGTATAGCTCGGAGGTCGAATGCCCCTAGGTTCCATCCCCAGACCCACAAAAATAAATAAATAAATAAATAAATAGGCTTGGACTGTAGCTCACTCAGAGGTAGAATGTCCTTGAGTTCAATCCCAACTACCACACAAAAGGTTGGGGGTGCAGCTCAGAGGTAAAATGTCCTTGGGTTCAATCAGAAGGAGAACGGGGTGCTGGACGTGGTGGCGCACGCTCGTAATCCCAGTACTTGGGAGGCTGAGACAGGAGGACCGCTTAGATTCGAAGCCAGCCTCAGCTACTTAGTGAGGCTTTCAGCAGCTTATGAAACCCTGTTTCCAAATAAAGTATATTTTTTTAAAAAATACGTTTGGAGCCGGGCGTGGTGGCGCACACTTGTAATCCCAGCATTCGGGAGGCTGAGACCCAGAGGATCGCGATTCACGGACAGCCTCAGCTACTTAGTGAGGCCCTCTGCAACTCAGTGAGACCCGGTTTCAAAATAAAGAATAAAAAATAGGGCAGGGGGTGTAGCTCGGAGGTTGAATGCCCCTAGGTTCCATCCCCAGACCCTCAAAAAAAAATTAAAAATAGGTTTGGGAGTGTACCCCAGAGGTAGAAAGTCCCTGGGTTCCTTCCCCAGTACTAAAAAAAAAAAAAAAAAAAAAAAAAAAAAAGGAGGAGGAGGAGGAGGAAGAGGAGAAGCTTTACATAGCAGCATCCTCAGAGCCATTTGGGAAGCTATGGCATCTGTAAGGCAGAAAGACAGCGAGTCAATGAGAGAACAGGAGAACTCCTGGAAATTAAAAGTATGGGGAGAGAGAGAGAGAGAGAGAGAGAGAGAGAGAGAGAGAGGTGAAGGAAACCAATTGAAGGCCAGAAAGGAAAAAAAAAAAATCAAGAGAATCTTCCTGAACACAGGCATAATGAAAGAGACAGAAACCATAAGAGAAAAGATGAGGGACATAGAGAATCTTTCTGGGAGGTCCAATATACGAGGAATAATAGGATTTTTAGAAAGAAAGGAGAGAGGAGTCAGAGGGGCTGAGCCTCGCCCCCAGCCCCAGCCTCGCGGCCGCTCACAATGCCGCCAAGCAGGCCCGGCGGGCTGGGGGCGACCCCTGCACTCTGTAAGCCCAGCTGCTTTGACGGTTTTTGTATTCTGTGTCAATTTCCTTTTTAGTGGTGTCAGCTGAGCCAAAAGGAGCCAATGGGGAAAGAGTGCGGCCACGCAGGGCACCCAGGTATAAAATGGAGGGGGGCAGCGTTGGACACTAGTTCGGTGGCATCGGAGGACGTCAAAATGAGGGTCCCCTGGGGAAGGGGCCTCTCGGGGCACGAGGTCAGAGTTGCTCACTTCTCTAAGAGATTGTCTTGCCAGAGCCAGAGCCTAGAGGCCCTAGGCTTTGTTTGAAAAAGGAAAGCCCGGTGTTTTTTGCCTGCCAGGCCCTCTTGTGGGTAGGGAAGCTGCCTCTTCTAGAGGTCCCTAATCCAGAAGACACAGAGATCAATAGATGGGCTTCATAGGAGACAATTGGGGGCAGATGTTATTTTAAGAAAAAAACTTCTTGTTTTTTTAGACTAAAAGCTTTATTTGGTCAACTGTGAACAAACAGATTTGACAAATTTGGGATATCATGTCCTGGACATGAATATATGAAAAGTTTGTTTATTTTATTTTATTTTATTTTTTGTGGTACTGGGGATTGAGCCCAAGGGCATTTTATTTCTCCCAACCCTATTTTATTTTTTATTTAAAAAGTGTCTCTCAGCCGGGCGTGGTGGCGCACGCTTGTAATCCCCGCGCTTGGGAGGCTGAGACAGGAGGATCACACAGGTTCGAAGCCAGCCTCAGCTACTGAGTGAGGCTCTCAGCAACTTAGTGAGACCCTGTTTCCAAATAAAATATAAAATAGGTCTGGGAGTATCGCCCAGAGGTAGAAAGCCTCTAGGTTCCACCCCCAGTACCACAAAAAAAAAAAAGAAATGAAATGAAAAGAAAAGAAAAGAAGAAAGAAAGAAAGAAAGAAAGAAAGAAAGAAAGAAAGAAAGAAAGAAAGAAAGAAAAAATAGTGTCTCCCTAGCTGGGCGTGGTGGCCCACATTTGTAATCCCAGTACTTGGGAGGCTGAGACAGGAGGATCACAGGTTCAAGGGCCAGCCTCAGCTACTTAGTGAGGCCCTCTGCAGCTTAGTGAGACCCTGGTTCAAAATAAAGAATAAAAAATAGTAGTGGGGGTGTAGCTCAGAGGTAGACTGGCCTTAGGTTCCATCCCCAGTACCGTAAAAATAAAAAAAGAAAAGAAAAGAAAAATAAAGAAACAGTATTTCCCTAAATTGCTGAGAGCTTTGCTAAGTAGCTGAGGCTGGCCTCAAACCTGCAATCTTCCTGTCTCAGCCTCCCAAATACTGGAATTAAAGGCATACACTACCATGCTCAGTAATACATATATTTTGACAAAGTTTCTGACAGCTTTATAAAAGCTATTTCCTTTCTGATCATTATTATTTTTCATTTTTTCTTAATTATTACTAAAAATTATCTGTCATCTAGAGAAGGATGGCATAAAAAAGTACCTACTGCAGTTTTCAAATAAACAAAATACATCAATTTTATTATTTTTTGCTTTCTCTATTTTGGAAGCTATACATTTTATTTCTACTCTTTCGGCAATTACTCCTAAAACTGTAATTTGCATATTGAACTTAAACTAATATAAAATTAACTAGTATCTCTCTACTCTCCTCCCAAATAATACAAGGATGTCAAAATGAATGAATTTCAATTCCACTCGCCCATCTTCTCCTTTATTGTTAGTGGTAGCTTTAGATCCACCTGTTTTTAAATCTCCATAAATTTCATCATCATTATTTTTTTCCTTTTTTTTTGGGGGGGGTGTTCTGGGGATGAAACCCAGGGGCATTTGACCTCCGAGCTACACCCCCTGCCCTATTTTTTATTCTTTATTTTGAAACCGGGTCTCACTGAGTTGCGGAGGGCCTCACTAAGTAGCTGAGGCTGTCCGCGAACCGCGATCCCCCGGTCTCAGCCTCCCGAATGCTGGGATTACAAGCGCGCGCCACCACGCCCGGCTTTATTTTTTATTTGGAAACAAGGACTCACTGAATCGATGAGAGAGAGGCTCACTACGTGCTGAGAATGTCACCACTCACTTTTAAACTTTTTTTTTTTTTTTTTTGGTACTGGGGTGGAACCCAAGGGCTTTTCTACCTCCGGGCTATACTCCCAGACCTATTTTTTCTATTTTATTTGGAAACAGGGTCTCACTGACTTGCTGAGAGCCTCACTCAGTAGCTGAGGCTGGCTTCAAACCTGTGCCATCCTCCTGTCTCAGCCTCCCAAGCGCGGGGATTTTCTTGTCATCACTTTTGATACTGGAGTGAGATGTCTGGCGAAGGCGTGGGCGCTCCGTCACCGGAGGCGTTTGTGCAGAACTCACACGAATGTCTGTTGGGACAATTGCAAAAGGAATGAGCACTAGTGTAGGCAAATGCACAGACAGAGAGTAGAACAGAGGCCAGCAGGGGCTGGTGGAGGGAGAGCAGGGAGTTGCACTTAACCCATACAGCATTTCTCTTTGAGATGATGAAAAACGTAATGGAAATACATAGTGGTGACAGTTACACAACACTGTCCATGTACTTAATGCTACCAAACCGTACACACAAGAGTGGTTACACCAGCCGGGCGTGGTGGTACACGCCTGTGATCCCAGTACTTGGGAGACTGAAACAGGAGGATCACAGGTTCAAAGCCAGCCTCGGCAATTTCGTGAGACTCTGGTTCCGAATAAAAAATAAAAGAGCTGAGAGTGTGGCTCAGAATGAGAACGCCCCTGGGTTCAATCTCCAGTACCAAAAAATTAAAATAAAGACAGTAGCTGAGGAGGGCCACGAACCAGCAATCTTCCTGTCTCAGCCACCCAAATACTGGGATTACAAGAGTGTACCACTACACCCAGCTCAAGACTTGAAAAATTAAAAGGGTTATGAATGTACCTTAATGGTAGAGCACTTGCCTACCAAGTGTGAGGCCCTGGATTCCATTTTGAGTGTTTATGAAGTAGGGCGTGGTGACGCATGCTCGTAATCCTGTACTTGGGAGGCTGAGACAGGAGGATTGTAGGTTTGAGGCCAGCTCTGCTACTTAGTGAGCCCCTATGCAACTTAGTGAGACCCTGTTTCAAAACAAAGAATAAAATCAGGTAGGGATTATGGCTGAGAGGTAGAATGCCCCTGGGTTGCATCTCCAGTAAGACACACACACACACACACACACACACACACACACACACACAGTGCTTATAGGTACACAACTCAATGTACTGAAAACCATGGTATGCAAATCGTATCTCAATAAAGCTGGACTTGTTGTTGTGATTGTGATTGTTTTAGTTGTTTGTTTTGTGGTTCTAAGGATTGAGCCCAGAGGTGCTCTACCTCTGAGCTCCCTCCCCCAGCCCTATTTTATTTTGTATTTTCAAACAGGGTTGCCGAGGCTGGCCACAAACTTGCCGCCCTCCCGTCTCAGCCTCGAAAGCACTGGGATTTTAGGCACGCACCATCACGTTTGGTTTGATTTCGTTTTTTCAAAAAGAAGAGAGGCTTCCCACCGAAGCTGGGGCCAGGTGACCTCTCCGCACTCCAGGCCCCAGGAGCTCTCCTGCAGCTGTAGGCAGCGACCAGAAGGAAGCCCCGTATCCCACTGTCAGCCTGGCCCTCTGGCTTGGTTTGTTTTTCCAGAGCATAAACGTATTTTATGGAGGAATAAAAATGCACCATAATAAAGAGGGGGAGGGAGCGCTTCCGCAGGCCCACATTTTATCCAAAGGGGCCATGATTTGGCATCCCTGGCTCGAATATGAAATTATTACACAAGAATTGACTCTCGGTGTCTCCGATGCTCCCTGGGATGATTGCTTCTATAACTTATGGAGACAGCTGAGCGTTTGTATTCAAGTGATCACATAAATTAATATCCATATGTGGAAATGGTGTGCTGGGAGCCGGCCTGGCTTCAGAATGCCTGCTTTGTAATGATCCTCACACCTGAAGAAAAATACCCGTCCAGCCGGGGCTCTGAACGCAGGTCTCCTCGCGGTTCGGAGTGTTTCCAGTCAAATAAGGCACAAAAAAATGTTACCCCAGCCGGGCGTGGTGGCGCGCGCTTGGAATCCCAGCATTCGGGAGGGTGAGACCGGAGGATCGCGGTTCGAGGACAGCCTCAGGTACTTAGTGAGGCCCTCTGCAAGTCAGTGAGACCCGGTTTCAAAATAAAGAATAAAAAATAGGGCAGGGGGTGTAGCTCGGAGGTCAAATGCCCCTGGGTTCCATCCCCAGACCCGCTAAAAAAAAAAAAAAAAAAAAGTTACCCCTTTAAAGTGGTGAGGAACTGAGAGCTATTTTCAGCCATGATGTCATTAGGGGACCGGAGGGGACGGCCTTTTTTTTTTTTTTCTTCCTCTTTTTTTTTTCTCTGGTGCTGGGGATTGAACCCAGGGCACTCTTCCTCTGAGCTATACCACCTGCCCCTTTTTGTTGCTGTTTTGTTTTGAATCAGGGTCTTTATAGGTTTCTGAGAGTCTCGTGCATTGCTGAAGTCGGCCTCAAGCCTGTGATCCTCTTGTCTCAGCCTCCCAAGTACTGGGATTACAGGTGTGTATCATCATGCCTCGCTCCTTTTGTTTTTGTTTATTTTTGTTTTTTGTTTTTGGAGGTGCTGCAGATAGAACTCAGGGCCTCTTGCATGCTAAGCAAGCACTTTACCACTGAGCCACATCCCCGGCCCTCTTTTTATTTTATTTTTTATTTATTTTTTTTATTTTTAGTAGTACTGGGGTTCCTGGAAGCCCTTCTACCTCTGGGCTACACTCCCAGACCTATTTTCTATATTTTTGAAACAGGGTCTCTTAAGCCAGCGCGGCTGACTTCGAACCTGCGCCATCCTCCTGTCTCTGCCTCCCAAGCGCGGGGATTACAAGCGTGCGCCACCACGCCCGGCTGCCCGGCCCCCTTTTTAGTTTTTAAACTATGAACCAAAAGAGCATGTGCCTTAAAACATAATGTTTTGCTCCTCCGGCATGGGTTTAGCCCGAAGTTCTAATTATATGCGTGGCAGCGAAGGTCTCCCCGTCTCCGTGCTTGTCCAGAGCTTTTATTTTGCGAGGTGACAGGTGACAAAATGATTCCGTCCTCCTTAACAGATCGCAATGCCATGCTGCCGGGTTTTCAGGGGTGGCTCCGGCGGGAACTGATGATGGCCTTTTTGGTGGCAGGGCAGGGAATCTGGAGCTAGAAAACCCAGGCTCTGGTCTCGGGTCACCTAGGTGAGATCACAAGCCAGGGCCAGGGAAGGCCACAGGAGCGGGGCCACCCAGAGACTCGAGGGACTGTGAATCAAAACCTGTTTGCTGAACCAAGTGGGGTGGTTCACACCTGGAATCCCAGCTCACTGCAAGGCTGGGGCAAGTGGATTGCATGTTCAAGGCCAACCTGGGCAATTTTTTTTATTTTTATTTATTTATTTTGCAGTACTGGGGGTGGAACCCAGGGGCATTCTACCTCAGAGCCACAACCCCAGCCCTATTTTTTTATTCTTTATTTTGAAACCGGGTCTCACTGGTTGCAAAGGGCCTCACTAAGTAGCTGAGGCTGTCCGCGAACTGCGATCCTCCGGTCTCAGCCTCCTGAATCCTAGGATTACAAGCGTGCGCCACCACGCCCAGCCCAAACTGGGTAATTTAGTGAGACCCCCCCCCATCTCGAAATAAAAAGAGCTGGGGGTATAACTCCGTGGTAGAGTATCTATGGGTTCAAACCCAGTACGAATAAAAGAAAAGAAAGGAGAAACTAGAGGTGTAGGTCAGTAGTAGAGCACTTGCCTAGCATGTATGAGGCCCTGGGTTCCATCCCAGCACCACAAAATAAAAAAGAATTCTGACAACCCTGACTCGACTTTTGTGTGTGTGTGTGGGGGGGGGGGGGTACTGAGGATTGAACCCAGGGGTATTCTATCTCCAAGCTACACGCCAGCCTTTTTATTTCTTGTTTTGAAACAGGGTCTTGCTATGTGGCCGAGGCTGGCCTCAAACCTGTGATCCTCCTGTCTCAGCTTCCCAAGTACAGGGATTACAGGCATGCACCACCATATCAGAATAAGAATCCTGACTTCAACTGAAGAAGCATCAGCCCGCAGAACCCTCTCACGAGGTGTACCTTAGTTCCATTCAATTCATTCTCGGATTTTTCAACATCAGGTAGACTTGAATCTTTTCAGGTGATTGATGTCTCACACATGCCCAGTGGGAAAGAGTGGATATGGGCAGTCCCTCAGATCTATCCATCACCTCCTATCCTCCCAACCCGAGGGTCACCTCTGTCCAGGCCTACCAGCCTCATGCAGAACTTGGCTAAATTTCAAAACCAGTGTGGGGCCAGGCATGAATAACAGTGCAAGCCTATCAATCCCAGTACTTGGGAGGCTGAGCCAGGAGGATCGCAGGACAGCCTCAGCAACTTAGGCTCTAAGAAACTTAGTGGAGATCGTGTTTCCAAGTAAATAAAATAGAGCTGGGGGTGTAGTTAAGAGGCAGAATGTCCCTGGGTTCAATCCCCAGTACCACAAAAAGGAAGGAAGAGAGGGAGGAAGGAAGAAAAGAAAGAAAGAAAAATGGAAAAGAAAAGGGAAAATGATAATCAAATTCTTCCCTGCTGCTGGGTGTGGTGGTACACACCTGTAATCACAGGTTTGAGACCAATCTCAGCAATTTAGTGAAACTCTCAGAAACCTAGAGAGACCCTATTTCAAATTAAAAAATTTTAAAAGGCTGGGAATGTAGTTCAAAGGTAGAACACCCCTGGGTTCAATCCCCATTACCAAAAAGAAAAAAAAAATATTTGCTGCTAAGAGTGAACAGTGGGACGAGAGAGAGAAATCACTGAGATGGAAAAACCGATTGGCAATAATCATAGCAATGTCCTTAGCAGCTTCTGTAGGAGCCTTGAGCTGCAGTCAGAAACTGGAAGTTTCTAGAAGTGTGCAGTTTTACACTGAGCACACTGCACGTGAGCCGTAAGGCTATGATACCAGCCCCCAGCTCCTCCTCGCCGGTGACAGCTTATCCAGGACCTTCTTCCCTCTGGATGTGCCCTAAAAACGTGGGTTCCACGGCTCTGGCTTCAGGCCTTTGGGGCTGCGTCCTTAATCAACGCTTACGTTCTTCACGCATTGTGGTAGACACCTGCTTGCCCGCCAAGTGCGCACGCGCGCGCACGCACGCACACACGCACGCATGCGCCAGTCCCTCGGTGGGAGGAGTTTACTTCCCCACCCAGTGGACGGCAGTCCTGTGCTGCGTAGACGCCGCGCAGGCCACAGGCCAATGTGGGCCGCAATATGACGGTGGGCCCATGAAAGTAGAATGAAGCTAAGACCTTCCTGTCACTTTACTAATACGTTTGCGGTGGTGCTAGTGTAAACAAACTATACTGCCACTCGTGGTGTGTGTGTGTGTGTGTGTGTGTGTGTGTGTGTGTGTGTGTGTGTGTGTGTTGTAGAACTAGGGATTGAACCCAGGGGCATTCTACCTCCAAGCTAACCCCCAGCCCTATATTTTTTTTTTTTATTTAGAAACAGGGCCTAAGTAGCTGAGGCTGACCAAGAACCTGTGATCCTCCTGTCTCAGCCTCCAAGTACTGGGATTACAAGTGTGCGCCACCGTGCCCAGTTCTGCTAGCCATATAATACCATAGCATATACAGTTATGGACAGCAAATCATACTTGACAAAAACAATGAATTATAATAATAATAAATGACTGTTCGTGGTTTATATTTTTACTATGCTATACCTCTTTCTTTTTTAGTGGTGCCTGGGATGAAACCCAGGGCCTCGCACATGGTAAACACATGCTGTACCACTGAGCTATACCCCCAGCCCTTTATCATTTTATTTTAGTGTGTGTGGGGTGTGTGTGTGTGTGTGTGTGTGTGCGTGTGTTACTAGAGAATGAACCCAGGAGCATTCTACCTGTGAGCTACACCTCCAGAACCTTTTTTTTTGAATCAGGGTTTCACTAAATTGCTGAGGGTGTCACTAGCCTCAAACCTGTGATCCTCCTGTCTCAGTCTCCCAAGTACCAGCATTATAGGTGTGCACCACGGTACCCAGCTTATCACTATTTTAGAGTATACTCCTACTTATAAAAAAAAAAAAAGTCTCGAGCTGGCTATGGTAGATACACGCTTGTAATCCCAGTACTTAGGAGGCTGAGACAGGAGAAACACAGGTTCAAAGCTAGCCTTGGGAATTTAGCAAGGTTCTCAGCAACCTATTAAGACTCTCTTTCCAAATAAGAAAGAAAAACGGACCGGGCGTGGTGGCGCACGCTTGTAATCCCCGTGCTTGGGAAGCAGAGACAGGAGGATCGCGCAGATTCGAAGCCAGCCGTGCTGGCTTAAGAGACCCTGTTTCCAAATAAAAATATAAAATAGGAGCTGGGCGTGGTGGCGCACACTTGTAATCCCAGCATTTTGGAGGCTAAGACAGGAGGACCACAGTTCACGGACAGCCTCAGCTACTTAGTGAGGCCCTCCGCAACTTAGTGAGACCCAGTTTCAAATTAAAGAATAAAAACTAGGGCAGAGGGTGTAGCTTGGAGGTCTAATGGCCCTGGGTTCCTTCCCCAGACCCGCAATATATATATATACATACCCAGAGGTAGAAGGGTTTCCAGGAACCCCAGTACCACCAAAGAGAGAGAGAGAGAGAGAGAGAGAGAGAGAGAGAGAGAGAGAGAGAGAGAAAGAAAGAGAAAAATGGGCTGGGGTATAGCTTGGAGGCAGATGCGGTACTTGCCTAGCATGCAACAAGGCCCTGGGTTCCATCCTCACTACCATAACAAAACGTCCACTGTAAAGCAGTGTGCAGTGTTCCACTAGCAACGGCCTCTTCTGTTCACTAGCTCCGTTGTGCATCAAGAGGCCACGTCGAATGACTGACCTGTACCATTTCGGTTTGTGCAAATATGCTCTATAGTGCTCGCCAGGTAACTACTGCTGCTTCTGCCTGAGACCCTGGAATGACAGGCAGATGCAGCTGGCCCCAATCCAACTGGTAGCCTGAGGGAGAGATGTCAAGAGTATCCATGAGTGAGACAGGAGTGTTAGTGGGAAGCCACTGGGATTTGGGAATTGTTCTTATGCAGCTGGGTTGTAGCAACAGTTGCTATATACACTCATTGAAATATGGAGCCTCTACCAACTTGGCTTCTTACCAGTATGGTGTTGGAGACATTCTCAATCAATTCCCAAGTACACCAGTACTTAAAGGATGGATGGTGCCGGGTGTGGTGACATGCATCCGTAATCCTAGTACTTGGGAGGCTGAGACAAGAGTATCACAGGTTCAAGACCAGCCTTAACAACTTAGTGAGACTTTCAGCAACCTATTGAGGTCCCGTTTCAAAACAAAAACAGCTGAGGATATAGCTCTGAGGTTGAATGTCCTTGGGTTTAATTTTCAGTACAGAAAGGGGGGGGGGGAAGGAAGGGAGGGAGGGAGGGAGGGAGGGAGGAAGGAAGGAAGGAAGGAAGGAAGGAAGGAAGGAAGGAAGGAAGGAAACAAGTGTGCACAGTGGTGTGTGCCTGTACTCAGGAAGCTGAGGCAAAAGGATTATAGGTTTGCCGGCCTGAATAACTTAGCTAGATCCTGTCTCAAAATAAAAGGAGAAAGGACTGGGGGTGTAGCTTAGCAGTAGAGTGCTTGCCTGGCATATATGAGGGCCTGGGTTCAGTTCTCAGGGCTGCAAACCAATAGACAATGGCATGGACAAGTAAAGGGCTTTTTTTTTCCTTGTAACAAGAAGTCCAGAGCAGGGTGGGAGGCTGAGACAGGAGGATTGCAGGGTTTTGGCCAGCCTCAGCAACACAGTAAGGCCCTCTGCAACTTATTGAAACCCTCTTTCAAAATAAAAAATTAAAAAATAGGGCTATGGGTGTTACTCAGAGCTAGAACCTCCCTTGGGTTCGATCCCCAGTGCCACCACCAAAAAAAATTTTTTAATCCAGAGGAACACACAGAATCCAGTGCTTATATCTCTCCTATCTTCCCCCTCTGTCTCCACAGCATGGGGTTTTCATCCTTAATGTTACAAGATGGCTTCTACACCTCCAGGCATAGCATCCATGTTCCAAAGATTTCTCCTTTCCAGGTCTTACCTTATTTGGGAAGGGAAACTCTTCCCAAAGATATCTGCTTACCTCTCATTGACCAGCACTGAGTCACGTGGCCACCACCAGCCCCAAGGGACCTGGGAATTTGAGAAGGGCACTTTCTGTCCTCTATGGTAAAGAATGGGGAGGCAGGAGGGAATCTGAAAGGGTGTGAGACTAACTGCAGTATTTGTCTGACACCCCCTCCCTCTCTTATCTGCAGGTCCAGGGCTCTCTATTTTACAGCTGCAGGGGGATAGGGAGGAGGGGTCACACAATTATCTGGGCCAGAGACAGGGAAGATGGCCACCTTTTTCTTCCATACTGATAAGACTTCCTGAAAGACTTGGGAAGGAAGGAAATACTTGAAAAAAGGAAGGGAAAGTGCCACAAAAGAAACAATGTAACTTATCCCTCAGCAAAATAACAGGCACTTGCTCCCAGGCCTCTAAGCAGTATCTTCACACTCAGACCTGGTGTCTATAAAGTAGAATATAAAAGTGGGGCAGGCTTGTAACCTCAGCATTCCAGAGGCTGAGACCAGAAGATCGGAGGTTCGCAGTTCAAGGCCAGCCTCAGCTACTTAGTGAGGCCCTTTGCAATTTAGTGAGACCTGTTTCAAAATAAATAATAAAAATAGGGCTGGGGGTATAGCTCAGAGGTAGAATTCACCTGAGTTTCATCCCCAGTACCAGGCACATAAAAAAAGATGGCATTAAGCCGGGAGCAGTAACGCACGCATGTAATCCCAGCATTTGGGAGGCTGAGACAGGAGGATCACGGTTCACAGACAGCCTCAGCTACTTAGTGAGGCCCTTTGCAACTCAGTGAGACCCAGTTTCAAAATAAAGAATACAAAATAGGACTGCAAATGGAGCTCAAAGGTCGAATGCCCCTGGATTCCATCCCCAAACCAGCAAAAAAGAAAAGGCATTAAGGAAATGGATGGGAATCAAGAAAATGTCCTTGGAAAGAGGGCAGGAAAACAAAACAGAAAACCAAAAAAGAGAAGTTAATCTTGGGAGGACAGCTTAGGAAAGGGTGTGAGAGCAGAGCGTGTAGTCCTGGACAGGCTCCACCAGCAATGAAAGCAAACACTCTCCCTTGGCGCCAACCAGGACTGAGATGGGCCAGCATGCTAAGCTCCCTTCTGGGTGGGTCCTTTGGAAAGATGTAAAGGGGCCAGAAAAAGACAACTCAAATGATGACAAAGCTCCTTGGCCACACACTATGGTGGAAGGAAATATCTGGGTTTCCATACTTCCTGAATTTATTTTTTTTATTTATTTATTTATTTATTTTTTGGTGGTACTAGAGGTAGAGCCTAGAGGCTTTCTACCCCTGGGCTACACTCCCAGACCTATTTTTTTATACTTTATTTGGAAACAGAGTCTCACTAAGTTGCTGAGAGCCTCACTAAGTAGCTGAGACTGGCTTCGAACCTGCGCGATCCTCCTGTCTCAGCCTCCCAAGCGCGGGGATTACAAGTGTGCGCCACCATGCCCGGCTCCATACTTCCTGAATTTAATTTCTCCAAATTCACATGGGGGTAGCGGCCTCTACATTTCCCTGGTATAAATCATGACTCTGTCATCTACAGCTGACAGAAAGCCCAGGTCACCAGGATATAAGCAAAGAAAGGGAATTTATTGGCATATGTAACTGAAACCTCCTGGGACAGGGCTAGCTTCAGGTTCAACTGGATCCAGGAGCTAAAACAATGACGACTGTCACCTGGCTTTGCTCTGTCTTTGTTGGTCCCATGCTTAGACAGCCTATCAGTCCAGGTATTGAATAGCCTATCTTTTGGGTAACCCCAGCAGAAAGTGGATTCTCCTTTCCACTAGAAACAGCAAGTTCTAAAATTTTTCTGGCTGGTTATGGTGGCACATGCCTGTAACCCCAGTACATGGGAGGCTGAGACAGGAGGATAACAAGTATGAGGACAGCCTCAGCAAGTAGTGAGACAGTCCATCAACCTAGCAAGATCCTGTTTCAAAATAAGAATAAAAAGGGTCTAGCTCAGAGGTAGAATGCCCATGGGTTCAATCCCTAGTACCACAAGAAAAAAAATTAAATTTTTATGGAACCTTAGGCCATGCATCCACCTCTGAACCGAACATTGTGGCCAAGGTCTCATGAAGGAACAAGTCCAAAAGCTCCTTTCATCCTGTTTCTGTGGCTAGGAGATAAAGTCCATCCCTTCCTCACAAAGCACACAGATGGAGAGCCAGAGAACAGCGGTTCCCCCAAAGTGTGGAGTCTGCAGCTAGAAGAGGGACCCAAGTTGGGCAGACAAAGCCAGAGCTGTCTAGCACAATGGTTCTGAGGAGCCGCTCAAAAAGCCACAAACACCCAAACTCTCAATCAGTCAAAAGCAGCCTTTTGCAAGCATCCAGCTACACCCAGTCTTGGGAATTAGAACCCTAGCTACTTCCAGCTTTGTCAAAGAGAATGCCAGAATGTCTGAGCTGAAAGGCCCTTGGAAATCAGCCCCTCCTTCCAGTGCCCCGCGCGCGGAGGGCAGAGGCCTGCCTCAGCGTGCAGGGCTCAATCACGCGCAGAGCAGGAACGGAGCAGACAGGACCGCCAGCTTCACAGACCAGGCGGAGCAGCCCAGCGCGCCTTCCTTTCCACCTGCAGCCTCCCCCGAACAGTTTAGAAAGGACTAAACAGAGGGCTGTCACCAGAAATGGAAACAGCTTCTGTCCAGCTTACTATGAGAACTCAGTGAAGAATTTCTTGGGAGCCAAAAAATCCTCCTGGATCGATCGAAGGGACTGAAGGAGGCCACAGAGAGCTGGGATGGCTGGGACCCCTCCAGCCTGGATAGGGAGGCGGCAGTTTTCCAGGAGGTGCTGATTTGGGATGAGGAAGACAGGGCCAGAGCTGAAGGATTCCCTCGGGGACGTCACAAAACGTAGCAAAGAGAAAATTAGGCAAAGGAGCTCAAGAGACAGGGCTCACCTTCTCTTGGAAACCGGCAGCCTTGGCATCTTCTCAGGCCACGCTCGGACTTGCTCCCACAAGGACCCCACGCCGTGTGCGCCCTTCAGGCCTTCCAAAAAGGAAAAGCCAGTCCCTCACCTGGCTTCTCTTTGATCTTTCCCTTCCTGGCCACCACCCAGGCCTGGCAGTACCTTTTTCTCAGAAACTTGGGGACATACTTAGGAAGTTTATCTGGGCAATGTGTCCCCATTGGGAAGGCGCGTGTTCAGGGACATGTGTTGCAACGCTCTCCATGAGAGACTACTGCCCTGGGCTCTCAGTCTTTTTCTTTTTCTTTTTCTTTTTCTTCTCTTGTCCTGTTTTACTTACAGGACTGGAATGAGCGCACCAACATGCCTTGGACCCGAAGGAATCTGAAAGGATTAGCATGATTACTTAAGCAGGAGTTTTCTGAAACTCCCAGCTGGAGTGGGAAAGAGAATGAAACTTCTGAAGGTCTAACCCTTCAGAGATTGCAGAGATAAGTGCGTGGCCAGAGCAAACAGACAAACTAGGAACGACATTTTCCCCATTAACTCTTTCAAGGCCTAGAAGACACACGCTGGAGGCCTTTGAAAGTCCCTGGAAACCTTGCCCATGTACCAAGACAAATCTTCATGCTTTAAATAAAAGTCCATGAAACAATCCTGTCTTCATCTACCTTGAGGCCTCCTCCTTCATCCTGCAAAGCAATGACTCTCCGTCTAGCACAAACATCTCATTCTTCTAGACAGAAAGAAGGCCCCCAGGTAGAAATGTCCCCACTTCCCAGGGGATGAGGGCGGGCTTTCTGAGCAGCCAAGCCAGCAGCTAGCTCTGTTTTCTGTCCCAGGAACATCCAGCCTTCTCAGCTGCCACAGGGCTGGCCAAAGACTGTCCCAAAAGCTTCCTATCGAGTGGCCATGAGGAGCATCCAATCTGCTGGAGCCCCTAGCAGGAGGGAAGTCTTGACCTGGTGGCCATTCTGGTCTGGCTGCCCAATAGGGCATCACACGACTCCCTTGGGTCTGAAGAGCATCTGAAAGGAGGCCTCAAAGCACATCCATCACCAGGAACTTTGGCCGAGAAAGAGCTGTGGGGCACAGATCACTCCACCTCTAGAGATATTAGGCAGGACTGGGAAGGGGAGTGCTGGCCTGTGACCCAGCATGGACACAGCCCAGGCAGCCTTGTCTGGGTGTAAGGACAGGAAAACTCTGTTTATGATTTATCCCCTAGAGTTTGAAAAAAGGAAGAAAGAAAAAAAGAAAGAAAGAAAGAGTCAATGGATGCCAGAACAGGAAGGTCTCAGGTTCAAGGCTAGCTTCAGTAACTCAGAGAGATTCTCAGCAACTTAGCCAGACCCTATTTCAAAAAATATATATATTCTTTTTTAAGGGCTGAGGGTAGCTCAGCAGTAGAGTGCCCCTTCGTTCCATCCCCAGTAAAGTTATGTGAAGGGGGGAACATCCAACATAAAAGAATCCTAGCTTGTCTGGGTCTGGGGGCACTGGACTTTCTCAGAGGTGAGTTCTACGCCAATAAGGGCAGACCCAATACCTTAGGATTAGACAAATAAAGGCAAACAGGTAAACAGGTTAAAAAAACGTTTTAATAGGTGTGTGTGTGTGTGTGTGTGTGTGTGTGTGTGTGTGTGTGTAATGCTGGGGATTGAACTCAGGGGCATTCTATCTCCCCCAGCTCTATTTTATCTTTATTTTGAAACAGGGCCTTGCTAGGTTAATGAGTCTCACTACTTGCTGAGGCTGTCCTCAAACCTGAGACCCTCCTATCTCAGCCTTCCAAGTGCTGGGATTACAAGTGTGAGCCACCACTCTCGGGGCTAAAAGTGGATACTTTTGAATTGTGGAAACAACCTCCAACGTGAGAGGGAGAGGGAGGCAGGACAGGAAGGGTAGTAAATTTTCCAGGAATTGACCACCCGTGTGGGCCTCGAGGATCCTCCACTAGAGACAGCCTGGGGAAGGGAGGGAGACTTAATCTGCCCCTCTGCAGGCTTCCTGCAAAGGGGCCCACCCAAAGCCAGCCCTCGGCCTCAGACCGCGCCCAGGCCTCCTTCCCACCAGGCAAGAGCAGAGAGCGGCCTTGGGCCCCACTGCCTGGAACCCCCACAACCTGCTCCGCCCCCACACCATTTCCAGTCCTATGGGCGAGGGGGGTCAATGTCGTTCAAGTAATTTTCCTGCGAACACAAGATGGCAGCCTTAAATAAATGCAACCCTGCGCAGCTTTTAATCTTACACATCATTAAATTCCTAATTTACACATTATGTTTTCGTGGGCCAACCCATAACTCATTAGTGTTGAACTCACGAGGTATAAAGACCAACGTACGACCGGCGCCGGGGCGCCGTCACCTGCCTGGGTTAACAGTGCCTGTGGCGGGGCGGGGAGGGAGGCGCGAGAGAGGCGCGGGGTGCCGGCCGGGCGGAGGCCAGGGCGCGGGCGAGCCTCGGGTGCCAGGCAGGGTGTCGCACCCCGAGGGGAGCGCGGGGTGGGGAGCCCGCCGCCTCCTCCGCTCCCGGGTCTCGCGGGCGCGCGCGCACACACCCGGGTGGCCGCGTGGGGCTCCGAACCGCGCAGGCCTCCTTGGCTGACATCTTCCTGTGGGAGGATTTCAAACGAGCCGTGAAAGCCAGAAACTACACGGGTTACAAACTCCGGAATCCCTAGCCGGTCCCGGCCCTCTTCCCCACCTCCGGCCCAGCCCCCTCCGCTCGGCCAGGGGCCAGGAACTCTCCAAAGGGCAGGACGCCCGGAGACCCCGGGCGGAGAGACTGCCCCGAAGTCCGGGCTCCTTTCCAAACCCGGGATCTGAGACCCAGTTCGGCGCAACCCGGCCGAGGTGGCCCAGGGCGACCCGAAGCGCGCAGGCTTCCGGGCCCGCCCAGGCTGGGAGCGGGGTGGAGGGTCACCGAGGCCGCCGCGCTGGCCGCCGCGCCCCTGAGCGCCAATCTCCAAGGACGGGGGTGGCGGGGTCACCCGGGCGCAGCTGACAGCCTCAGGCCCTGGCCGAGGGGTACCCTAAAGAACAAGGGGGCTGCTGCCTGGATGGGCCTGCGGGCTGAGGAACGTGGCCCGCGCAGGAGGAAGGCCCCAGGTGGGAGCGCGGAGGACAGCTGTCCAGGCCGCGAGGGCCAGGGTGGCCTCGCCTCGCGCCGCGCCTTCTCAGCCAAAAGCCTGCTCCGCGCCGCGGGCGGAGTGGGAGGGAGGAGGCTGGGCGAGCGCCCCGCCCTCGCCGCCCGCGGTCACCGGGGCAATTACACTCCTCGCTGCAGACAGTTACCAGCTCGCCCGCGCATCCCTCTCCCGGCTCCCCTCCCCTCCTCCGCAGAACTGCGAGCTCCTTCTTTAGCGAGGGCGCTCAGAGGCGCCGCGGAGGCCGACCGCCTCCGGGGACCACCCGAGGCTCCTCGCTCGCCCCGCGCCCCCCCTGGGACCCCCCAGTCAGCCCGCCGCCCCCTGCAGTGCAAAACACCAGCCCCACAGCTTGAGAAGCGACTTTCTCGGGGTCTCCAAAGGGCGGCGGGACCCTTCCCCACGCGCTGCAGGACCCCAGCAGCCACGCTAAGCCTCGCAACCCAGCCCCCCCAGTCTGAGCTGCTAACTCCGGAGCCTAGCTGTAGTCCCGAAGCGCTGTTTCCGGGTCTCTCCCACGCCCCCCACCCCACTCCACCCCCACTCCACCCCCAGCGTACCTTTCAATTCCCAACTGGACGCCCAGACCTCTTCCCAGAAACCTCCGAGGCCTTTTACTCTGCCAGGCATCTTCTGCTGCGAGTAAACAGCCCTTGTTCCTCCCACTACGGTTTATAATATTCCGGAAGGTGTCTTAGAAGCTGTGAATGAAAACTCGGGTTTTGGATTAAGAGTTTCATTTTCAGCTAGTTGCGTGATTTGTGGAGAGTTTCTTCACCTCAGTTTCTTGAGCTACAAAATGGGAGATATGATGCCCCAATAAGCGTGGCCGCTTGGTTTCAGAGCTATAGGTACAAATAAACAGGTGCAATGCTTGGCACAACGGTCCTGGTGGTTAGCATTATTGCTACCACGTGACCAGAACAGTAGCCACTTTAAAACTGAGATGGCTGCCCCCCGCCCCACCCAGAGTAGCCCGAGGTGTTCAGAGACACGCCTCACAAAACGAGGTGATCTCTAGCCAAGGGCTAGGCCTGAAGGGAGGACCGAGGTGGCTAGGGACCGCCAACTGAAACATTCAGCCTTCTGCCTTTGCAAATGAATAGAGCTCTGTCTACAGCTTCAGCCATTCTTAGCCTGGTCTAAAATGCCTAGGGCTTAAACCTGGCGAAGCGTAAATTTAGCCTGAAGGCAGCGCCTCGGAAGGGGGCCGGGGTTGGCTCCTGGAGGAAGGAGAAAAAATAAAAAACGGGGTAAGAAAATGGAGTTGCAAGGCTAGAAAAATGCGTCTCGGTGGTAGAAAGCTTGCCTAACATGCACGAGGCCCTGGGTTCAATCCCCAGCACCAGGGGGAGCAAAGAAAGAAAAAAAAATAGCGATCCCTCTAGGAAGAGGGATTCGGGAGAGGGAAGTCAGCTCTGCTGGTGGACCACTGACAAAAAGCAATCGGACGCAAAAGAAACCTTCCCAGAAACTGGGCCACCGTGGGAGCAGTGCGAGACAGACTTCCCATATGGGAAGGGCTGCCTATGGGTAATTGGGTTTGCTGGAGTTGCCTCTATAATTAATAAGTGATTTGACTTGGAGATTGGAAATACTCATTGAAAGGAAGCTACCGGTTGTAAGGGTGTGAGGCCCAGGAGCCTCCCCCCTAAATCCAATGGAAGGACGGTTTAAGACACAGAAGATGTGATAATATTGGCAGCTAACCTTCTAGTGTTTGAGTAATTCGTTGCTTAGCTACTTTGGATAGGCCATTATTTTGCAAACTGGAAACATTTGCCAGTGGTGATATTTTGCTCCTGCCTGACGCAGGGGCTGCAAACCTACCCTGGCTCTGCTGAACTCTTCGAAATATATATGCATAAATTGTTCCTAATGAGACCATCTGTTTTTTATGGCCCCTCTGGAAGCAGGAGGAACCCAAAGACTGCTCCGTCTTGCAGAAATCTGTGGCCAGGCAGGCCTGGGAAATAAATAGGAGATATTAGAACAGTGTGCGTGATTTAACAATACACAGACAGTGGATTCGGTGGTGATATGTGCTTAGGTTCCCGGGGGTGCGTGGCATTTGGGGTGACTCAGGGCAATTTGAGGCATGTGCCTACAGTCAGTCCGTGGGCCTCGGAAGAGACTCAAGGGCTGTACGGGTTTTAAGAACCTCTTCTTTCCGTACCTGGAACACTGGCCAGAGCCGCAAGCAGAAACTTTTTGAGTCTGCCACTGCTCTGGAGCCCCAGGACTTTTACCCAACTGTGTGTGACCCCCCTGTGTCACTCACTAACCAGAACCTCCTCCCTATGGGGGTGAAAGGAGCCAACCTGAGCCTCAAAGACGAGTGCTCACCTGGGCCTGGGCCTAAAGGGGCCGCTTCCTAAGGGGCTGGCAGGCCCAGCCACCCGGCCTGAACCCACACTGAGGGTGGCAGGGCAAACACTTTTCACATTAAGGGTGGCTGTTAATTGGGGCAGTGCAAAAGACGCCGTTCCTACCCCCAGGGGAGGGGTGGATTCAGGAGTGGGCAGTGGGGGCTGCTTAATAATAGAGGGGCTGCCCTGGGGAGCCTCAGATATCGGTAACCCCCATGATTAATTCATAACTCTCCACTGCGCCTGGCACCGTCTCGGGTCTTTAATCGGTTCTGAATGTCAGCGAGGCTTCCCCGACAGCCTGAGCGCTGCCTTTTGAATGTGTTGAAAGTCGCTGCGCGCACACCAGGAGACAAAGTTGCCATCTGCTCCGGGGACCACGGCAACTGGGCGCTGGGAGGGGCCTTCTTCCCGCGGCTCCCGCTGCCCTGGGCGGCCTAGTCTTCCCAGAGCCAACTCTGTGCTCGGCAAAACCTCGCCCCCGCCCCGCCCCGCCCGGGGAGCGGGCAGGGTAGAAACTCCAGCTTGCTGCGAAGTAGAACGCTGCGCCCGGGCGTGCAGGGAGCTCAGCAGTCACCCAGACCCAGGCCTATGCTAATGAGATTAAGAGCCTGGGTTGTTTGTGTGCGCAGACGCGGGGTGGGGGGGGTGCAGATAAAGTGTGGAGACCGCGATGACTTAAAGGGGGGAGGGGGAAGCCCCGGGAGAACAAAGCTACCGGCCGGCCGCCTCCTAAGAGTCGCAGAAGTGACCGCCACTGCTGGAACACAGGAGGAAGTGGAGGTGGGGGATGGGAGAAGCCAGGCCTTTTAGGACACCCAGAAGGAGGCGCGGGGTTGGGGAAGGGCTCTAGCCCAGCCAACTGTTTGGCCTGGGGACTATTTTGTAAGGAACTGGATCTCAGCAAGGTGGGGCGGGGCGGGGACGTCGCCCCCCCTGGGTGGTAGGCTGACTGCATTCGACTGTTTGGAAGCCGGGTCCCCCTTCTTCCCTTCCTCTGCCCGAGCTTGCGGAGAGTTTGCGTCGACCGACTCTAGGCTCGTGACCCGGAGAACTGAACGGCAGGGGGGCGGCTAGGGGTCTCCGGGCGGCCAGCCTGCGCTTCGGCACTGCGGGGCTCGGTGCGCCGCCCCTCCCGGCAGCGCCTTTCCCCCAGACTAATTCCACACTCCCGCGAGCGCCGGGGCTGCGGAATCGTTTGAGGGAGTTGGAACTGCATCACATGAGCACGCCGGGAGGTGAGATCGGGTAGGAAATAGCCGAAACTTTGAGTAGTGCGCCGCCTCACTCCACCCCCACATAATTTACCCTCCCCCTTCCCAGCCGCCACCTCCCCCACCCTCTCGATTCTTCAAGGTTTGCAGCCAGTCCTGTCATATGGTTTTGTTTCTGTGCTGCTTTTTTCAGACACGAAAATTGGACACGTGGAGAATTAGCCCGGCTGGAGAAGCGCTGGATGCAGGCTCAAACAATGGTCTCCAGCACCGAAACCGAGGCGGCACCTTCTTCACCGAAGCCCCAAAGGGCAGCTGTCTCTGTCCACAGTGGGCACACCCCTTTGCTGCCCACTCTTCCAGACTGGAAGGGGCCAGCGAAGGCTTACCTTTGGGGAGCCCTTTCCCCAGAAACAAACCCCGAGTGGGCCTAAGCTGCCTCTGAGAAGGTCATTGTGCCTGAGGTTTCTAGAGACTTGGAACTAAAGCGCTTGCCATTTTTACCTAGGAAGGTCCTGTCTTAAAGATGCTATCCCCCAGATATTAATGTTTCAACCACCCAGGCAAGCTCCAGCGCTATGTTCTTTGGCAATTTCGCCCTTCCTGGGCTGTGCTTTCCCAAGTCGCTTGCAAGTCCCTTCCTCATTTGATGAGCCCTCTCCAGGTGGCAGAGTCTCTTCAAGGTAGCTTCTTTCAGCGACTATCTTCTTCCACTGCAATCCAACCTAGTACCCCTCCCCCAGCCTCTCTAAGCCTAAGGCCCCCAGACGGCACCGCACTGGCAGCAGCAGAAGCTCCCTGGGGCAGTTTTTCTTGCTCTGAGCAGCCCGTGCATCTCGCCGGGGCACACGCGGTGCCGAAGCTCCCTCCCCCGAGCGGGCTTCCTTTACGGACTCCCTCGGAACTGCTGGGCTATGGCAGTGCCTGAGGCGCCCCATGCTGCTCCGGGTCTCCCTGAGGCGCTGCCGGTTGTGAATCTGCCTTCTCTTCCCTCCCTGCAAAGGTCGAGCTGCTTCGCGCAGGACCACAGTTGAATTCTAGCCTGCAGAGCTCTCCTACGCGGCAGTGTGGATGTGGTAAAAGGGTGGGCAGAAGTCATCGCACCCAAGTCTGGGGGCAGGGACCCAGGGCATGGGGATCTGAAGGGAAAACCTGGACGGTTTTTAATTTGCAGCTAGAGATCCAAGACGGAAAGAAACCTAGGAAAGGCTACCTTACCTTGACTCCTGTAAGGTGGGCCTTTCTTCCCGTAAGGTGGGCCTTTCTTCCCTATAGGATGCCCTAGGGACAGGCCAGGAGACAGGCCACTGGTGAGTGTCCCCGCTGGTCCAACACAGTTCTTAGGACCGCAGTTCACTGCAACCAGGAGTCAAAGGAACTCTATCAACCAAGGCTTGGAATACGGACGCCACCAGATGTCCGGTCAGCTGCAGCTGCCTCATAGGGGAACCCCAGGAAAAGGGCCTTTCTGCCACCTCAGCCCCGGAGACTACTGGGCATAACCATAGTGATGGGGGGAGGGAGGAGAGGAAATCCATTACACTTCCTCATAAGAGTACTACCTCCAGCCTTCTCTGATCTGCACCTAAAAAGTCAGGAGAGAGAACTCGTTAACTTTTGTTTGGTTTAACATTGCCAGCTTCAAGTCAACCGTAGGCCCCTTGAAGGTTTTGTAAAATATTTAATCTAGCTCAGACAATTTCCTGCAGTACCTAACCGGACCACCCCACTTACTGAGCTGCTGCCAAGAAGCCCACTTGACTGCAGGTTGGCAACTAGAGGCCTTCCCTTCCTGCTTCCTGGTGCCCTGTGACCTCCATGGAGGACCTATCACAAGCCGGCACGGTGGCCCACGCTTGTAATCACAGTACTTGAGAGGCTGAGACGGGAGCATCGCAGGTTCTCCGTCTGCCTCAGCTACTTAGTGAGGGAGGCCCTGTTTTGAAATTAAAAATAAAAAAATAAAAATAGGGCTGGGTATAGCTGGGAGGTAGAATGCCCCTAGGTTCAATCCCCAGTATCGAAAAAAAAAAAAAACTTTCACAGAATCCAGAGAGATCAAGATGTGGGGATCCCTGGAGGTCCATACAGGTGAGGAAGCAGCCTGGGAAATGGAATAAAAGACGCTTTTCACAGGAAACTGCTGTCCCTTCTGCCGAGCTTTCTGAACTGTGTAAAATGGTTTTGAGGCTGTCTCACCTTCCTCCGGGTGCTACGCGATTGGAAGAGTGGACACTGACTGAGGGCTGTCCTGCTGTGTGTCCCCCAGCGCCACCTTCTTCAGTCCTATCCACTATTTCTGTGAACACAATCTTAGTAAAGAATACAGCGAGCGGGGAGCGGGATCCTTCGACTCCTCTCAGCCTCGCCCCTTCCAAACGTGAGGCTCGCAGGGAGAACGGCTCTGCCCAGTTTCCATTCCCGCCTCCAGAAGAACGAGCCGAAAACATGTGTACTGTAAATAAAGCCTGTCTAAATAAAGCACTCGGGTAAAGGCTGCCGAGAAAACACTCCCCATCGCTCTGTGCTCAGAGCGTGAGTCAGCTTCCCAGCCCCCGGGGAACAATGGGGACCTTGCCAAAGGTCCCCTTCGGCCAACCCCTGGCGACCCTCGGGCCCCTTAAGGTGGCAAGGGCGCCGGCACCCAGGGACCTTCGGCCTCCAGAGGGAGGGGCGCTCCCCGCGACTGAGGTTGGGGTCCAGCCCCAGGATTAGCTCCGTCCGGAATCCCTCTGCCCGCAGCTGCGGTGGAGGGGTGGAGGGTTAAACAAACACTGGGCCGAGGGGCGAGCCTGCGGGCGGCGGGCGGCCGGCGCGGAGAAGGGAGGGCCCGGAGCACGCCATGGAGCCTCGCGATGGGAAGACGCCCTCCCCACTCAGGCCTCCCACTCGACTGACCGCCTCTTCTCCGCGGCCTCCCAAGTCTCCGCGGAAATAAGAGTAGCTGCTGCCAGAGCCGCCCCCTCCTTTTACTGTCCCCATTGGCCTGCAGGCGTCCCCAATGCCCCCCCCCCGCACATCCACGTGCGCCGGAGACTCGGAGGCCTGGCCTCCAGCGCTCCCAGCGTGGGCACCGAAGCCCGACGAAACGGCCCTTGGATGGAGGGCGCAGTGTGGGGGGCTCGTGGCTTCCACGACAACGTCTTCTGTCACGACCTCTGGGCTTTGAGGAACTGCACACCCCCCACGAACCGGGCCGTGTGGCGGCCCGCGGCTCGGTGCCCACGGGTGCGATGGTTTCTGCTCTGGTGTGGGTCGCAGGTTTCCCCGCGCCCGGTGACCTTGCGGGTCAGGGATCCACCCGACAGGCCCGCGGTTTCGGAGCCGCGCGGCCAACCCTTCCTCTCGGCCTCTCGGGCTAAGGCCACCCCCGGCCGCCCAGCCTCGTCGCGCTAGCCCGGCTGGCTCCCCGCCCGGGGAGGGGGCGCAGGAGGTGAAAGCACCGAGGGCTTTCACGCCCAGTGCACACGCGCCGGCCAGGGCCGGGCCCGGCGCTCCAGCAGCCTCAAGTTGCCAAATCGTCGCTGGGCAGGGCTGGGGGGAGGTGAGGCGTTGGGAACCGGGTTGGAGCTCGAGAAGACGAGGAAAACAAGTGAAACGGGAGGGGCGGGGTGGGGTGACGGCTCATAAATCACCCAGCCCCACCCTCAGGCCCAGCGCAGAGGCGCCCCAGCCCCACCGGGGAGAGAAGGGTCACTCGGCCACTCCTGGCCGACCTCTGAGCTCCCCCTAAGCCACTGCCCCACCCCTGGGCTCGAGCCGCAGTAGAACCAGCTCCCGGCCCAGATCGTAAACCGCCCGCGGGATTCGGCGGGAAGCCGCCCTTGGACGCAGCGCGCATCCGCCCAAGGGGAAGTTTATTTATAGCTTGTAAACGTAAAGGAAACCAGACCGCGCTAGCATGCCGAGCCCGAGCTGCTTCGCTCCCCACCTGCCCACCAGGAGGGCGCGGCGGGGGAGAGTTGGAAGGCTCGGCCCTACGGTCCCCGCTGCACTGCATCCGGGGGAGAACAGGGTCCTAAAAGGCTGGCAAACCTTCATGCCACCTCGGTGTGCCTAGGCAGTGCCACGAACGCGAGAGAAGGCGGAAGCCGGGCCTGGGCACCGGCGTGGTTAGGGTGGGGGAGGCCAGGTCGGCCCACTTGGCACGTATTGGCAAGCTGTCCAAGAAGCGCAGCGCAGGATTCCGCAGCTCCCGCTCCGGGTCGGGGAAGTCCTGGAGCGCCAGAGAAAGGAGGGGACGCTCCAGCAGCCTCTCCTTAGAAAGCGGGATGCTTTCCCTGTTCCTCTCGCGCACGTGTCCTCAGCGGCGCAGACGAGCACTGCGCGCCTGGGGCCGCGAGCCCCGGGTGACAGCGGCTGCGAGCGCGCCCTCTGCGCTCCCCACCCCCGCCGTCGCCGCCTCTCTCGGGGAGCTCCAGGCTCCGGGGTGCGCTCGGGGCAGGCCCGAGGAGCCAGAGAAACGGAAAAGTGCAGGGGCGGAGATTAGGAAGAGAAAACATTAAAAAGCCAAACCCCGAATAGACAAGCAGAGCAGAAAAAGACGCCGGCGCCTCCCCCCACACACACCCCCGCGGCACGGGCGGCCCCTCCCAGGCCCGGCGGAGCGCACCCACCCCCTCCTCGGCCCGGGCGAGTTCCTGTGTGTGTGTGTGTGTGTGTGTGTGTGTGTGTGTACGTGTGCGCGCGCGCGCGCCCGACCGCCGGGAGGGCAGTTGCGAAACGGGCTGTTGGCTGCAGCGCGGCATAATGGAGGTGGCTGGAACAATGCGCGCTTTGTGCGCGCGGGGAGTTGTTTTCCACCCGCCTCGCCCCCCTCGCTTGGGCCGTATGGCACTTTAATCCCCGCCACGGCTCGACACAAATGCACTTGTGTCCTGCGGGTCACCGGGGGGCGCGCGGCTGGGCCGCCCCCGCCCCTGCCTCGCGGACCCCACCGCCCGCTGCCCATCTTCCTTCCTGCACACCCCCCCACCTCTATTCCCGGCGTGGGCCGGTGAGCCGGCCTGGAAGCTTCCGGACCCGCCGGCCACTTTTATTTTTCGTGAAGACGGCCCCCTCCCCCCTTGCGCGCGCGTGCACGCACGCACACACACACACACACACACGCGGACCGCAGGCCCCACACTCGCCGCCCTCCCTCGCTCAGCCCGCCCGCCCCCGCTCCGCGCTCCGGACTCCGGCAAACAATAGTAAATGTCAACAGATTCCGCGCGGCGAGTGTCTGACTCGGCCGAGATAAGGGTGCGCCGTTGGCCCTGCGCTCCGCCACGCCGCGGGGGGAGCACACCCTGACCCCAGCTGGAAAGAACCGGCTGCGAGGAAACCCGTGCCGGGGACTGGAGGGCAGGAGGGGAGGGCGCCAGCCCGCGCCTCGGGAGGGGGAGCTCCGCGGACCAGGCCCCGCCCCGCCCCCACTCCGCTTAACCAGGGGCTAATGGGGGGCTGAGGGGCACCGGGAAAGCGATCGGCTAGACGTGGCGCTGGGGCCTGCTTTCAGCTCACGTCTCCGATCCCCGGCGGAGCCCGGAAAAACGCTGATCCGGGTAAAGACTCCAGCAGTTGTCGACCTACTGGGACAGCACCTGAAAGACACGAAGGATTCGAGTCCTTGTCTCGGAAACTCATTAAAATCTTCTTAAAGCGTTCACACTCGCCGGTCCTCCTCGGTCGTCCGCAACCCACCACCCAACCGAGTTAAAATTCGCAAATTGATTCCCACGCGTTCGTATTAATGGGTTGTTCCTCTTAAATTGTTGCCAACTTTGCTAATGGATTATTATTTAAATGATTTCTTTTTTATAAAGTACGTGTTGTTTTATAGATGCGTATTTACTTAAAGAAATCAACTGCATCTATTAACATATTAAAGAGAGAATAAAGCAGCGGCCCGGTGTAATGTACTGTTCAGCCTTACTTGGGTGCTGCGAAGATAGGAAAATCTTATTTGTTTAATAATAAGTCACTCATGAATATGCAAATGACATCGGTGCAGTACCTCACTTCTGTCACTATTAATGAGTTGCAAATTAATGTGACAACAAAAGGAAAATCTATTTAGTGGAGGAACTCGGGTTCCTACCTGGGGAGATCACAAGCAGGCCTGGAACTTGGGTCCCAGGAAAGGGAAGACTGGGGATGGGCACCTCCTCACCCAGCCCTTTCCTGGAGCTACTATTGTTTGGACCAAGGAACCTGCTTTGTCAGGAGCCCCTTAAAATTCCTGCTTCAGGCCCGAGGAAGAAAGGCTGCTCGGGGTAATTAGGGCCAAGTGTGATTAATGGAAATCAGCCCAGGGTTTGAAGTAAAGCAATTGGCAAAGCACATTTTTGGGGGGTTCTCCCCCTTTCATGGTTTAAAGCTTCCCCAAAGTCGTTTTGGCCTCTCTCTCTTTGGATTAGGTTTCGGACTGTAAATAGCATGTTAGGCCTCACAGGGCTGATCACAAGAATTAAGACAGCACCCCACGTGCTCGCCTTTTATGAGGTGACTTTGCTGATGGGAGATTTCAGAGCAGATCAGCTCATTTTCCTGCCAACCTCCTTCCCAGAGGTTCCATGCTGAAGTCTGCTTGTCTTCCATTTGAGCTTTCACTCCTTTCTGGCCTACAAATCACAGCTGTTTTTACTTCATCTATTGATGCTGAAAGAGTGTGTATTTAAGCCAGGCATGGTGGTACACACGCCTATAATCCCAGTAGTTGGGAGGCTGAGACAGGAGAACAACAGGCTGGAGATTAGCCTCAGCAACATAGCGAGATTCTTAGCAACCTAATGAAACCCTGTTTAAAAAAAAAAAAAGCTAGGGGTATAACCGGAGGTAGAATACTCCTGGATTCAATTCCTAGTACCGCACACACAAAAGAGAGAGTAAGTTTAATTCAGTTAAGTTTGGAAACATCAACTGTGAAAAAATAAACATTGAACTACCCAGGCTGTGGACTCGTGGTTCAGGTGCCTACGTAGTATTTGAAGAAGCTCTTTGACCAAGGAGCGATGTATCTTCTATATCTAACCTGGTGACCAACCACGTGGTTTAATACATATGTAAAAGTTCATCGTGCGGTACATTTAGATTTGTGCACACTACCATGTCTAAGTCATACTTTGAGTTATCTGTTACTCCATAAAGCCACCCAAATCATACCGATTATAAAATAATAGTACTAGACAAGCATGGTGGCGCATGCTTGTAATCCCAGCATTCACGAGGCTGAGACCGGAGGATCACAGTTCGCGGGCAGCATCAGCTACTTAGTGAGACCCTCTGCAACTCAGTGAGACCCTGTTTCAAAATAAAGAATAAGCCGGGTGTGGTGTCGCATGCTTGTCATCCCTGCGCTTGGGAGTCGGAAACAGGAGGATCGCGCAGGTTTGAAGCCAGCCACACTGGCTTTAAGAGACCCTGTTACCAAATAGAAAGTATAAAAAGAGGTCTGGGAGTGTAGCCCAGAGGTAGAAGGGTTTCCAGGAACCCCAATACCACGTAAAAAAATAAAAGAATAAAATTAGGGCAGGGGGTGTAGCTCGGAGGTTCAATGCCCCTGGGTTCCATCCCCAGACCCGCAAAAAATAAAAAATAAAAAAATAATAGTACTAATTTATTTTGCTCAAGAATCTGCAATCTGGGCAGGGCTGCGCAAGGACAACTTGGCTCAACCCAGACTCCACTTTGAAGGTGGCGCACACACGGGCTGGCTAGTGGATGCTGGCTGGGGTTCCCCTCCCATGTGCGCCTCTCCACTGGATGGCTTGGGCTTCCTCACAGCATGATGGCAGGGTGCCAAGAGCTAACATCCCAAGAGAGGTAGGAAATGGAAGCTGCCAGTTCCTCAAGCCTGGAAGCAGATTTTTGTAGGTCTCCTCTTCTCACCTGAAAAACTCCCCAAAACCTTTATGGCCTCTTGCTTTGGCCAGGGTCTAGGTCTCTAAATACCAAGGTAGGCCTCAGTGGTCTGGTCATCTGCATGAAGACACTGCATGTACCCTATGCCAGTGACATTTCTGCAATAACCTATCAGTCAAGAAGTCACAGAGGCCAGATTCAAGGAGGAGAGGATATAGACCCCTTGTTCCTATTCATCAATGAGAACTGTGTCAGAGAATTTGGAAGCTATTGTTTGAAAATTGCTATGGGTCTTTTTTTTTTTAATACCACTTGCCTTTTTCATTTTTTATTTTAAAACAGAGTCTCCCTAAGTTGCTGAGGCTGACCTCAAACCTGCAATCCTGCCAGACATGGTGGTACACACATGCTTGTACTTCTAGTACTGGGGGGTGGGGCTGATACAGGAGGATTGCAGGTTCAAGGACAGCCTCAATAAGTAGAGAGACTCATCAACGTAGTGAGATCCTGTTTCAAAAACAAAAAATTGGGCTAGGGGTGTAGCTTAGACGTAAAATGTTCCTGGGTTCCCTCCCCAGTACCACACCCACACAAGAAACACTTGTGTGAAATCTTCCTGTCTCTGCCTCCCTGTATTAAAATTACTGGAGTGCACCACTGTACCTGTCTTGTCCCCACTAATTTGGGGGGTAATGGGGATTGAGCCCAGGGGCATTCTACCTCCAAGCTACACCCCCAGATAATTTTTACTGTTTGGAAACAGAGTCTAGTTTGTTGCTGAAAGCCTCACTATATTGCTAAGACTGTCCTTGAACCTGCAAGTCTTCTTGTCTCAGCCTCCCAAGTACTATCCCCACCTTTTTATTTATTTATTTGCACAATATTGGGGATTGAACCGAAAGTTTGACATGAGCTAGGTCAACACTTTATTACTGAACTATATCTCCACCCCTTTTTATTTTATTTTGAGACAAGGTACAGGCTGGCCTTGAACTTGTAATGGCCTTGAACTTGCCTCAACCTCCTAAGTAGTTGGGTTTACAAGCATATACCACCTTACCCAGCCAAGTCAAATTTTATTTATTTATTTATTTATTTATTTATTTATTTATTTTTGCAGTGCTGGGGATGAAACCCAGGGGCATTCTACCTCTGAGCTATACCCCCAGCCTGCCTCCCAATAATTTTATTATATGAACTTATTTATTTCAATTTTTCTGGTGCTGGGGATGAAACCCAGGGTCTTGTGCATGCTAGGCTTGTGCCCTATCACTGAACTACATCTCCAGCCCCCAAGTCAAATTTTAATTTCTTTCACCTTAAAATTACAAGTCTGAGTCTGCTACACAATTTTAATTTGGAATCATAAAGGTAATGTATCAGATTCTTTAATATTCTTGAGAAATTACATCATATACATAGACATATCTAGAAATTATATCATATACATGGATTAGTCCTAAACTTAACACCCAAATACCAATAGAGTATATATGACTCATTTCATCTTTTCCTTATTTAATTCTCAACCTTCCAAAGGCTAAAAGGGCACGTTCTGAAGAATGTGTTTTGCCATGGGAGTTGAGATGACTTGAAATAAAGAGAAAAAGATTCCCAGCCCAGCATGGTGGCACTCACCAGTAATCCTAGGACTAGGGAGACTGACACAGGAGCAATCGATTGTAGGTTCAAGGACAGCCTCAGGACATAGTGACACCCTTAGCAACCTAGCAAGACCCTGTTTAAAATAAAAAAGGGCTAGCCGGGCGTGGTGGCACACGCTTGTAATCCCCGCGCTTAGGAGGCTGAGACAGGAGGATCGCACGGGTTGGAAGCCAGCCTCAGCTACTTAGTGAGGCTTTCAGCAACTTGGTGAGACCCTGTTTCCAAATAAAGTATAAAATAGGTCTGGGAGTATAGCCCGGAGGTAGAAAGCCTCTGGGTTCCACCCCCAGTACCACCAAAAAATAAAATAAAATAAAATAAAATAAAATAAAATAAAATATGGCTGAGGGTGTAGCTTAGAGGTAGAGTGCCTCTGGGTTCAATCTTTAGTAACACACACACACACACACACACATCACCACCTTAGTTTTCAATGGAATATTGGGATGAGTACTGTCTGAATCTCAAGGGATTCAGACTTGTTTTTCTACACTACAACTTTGTGGGTGTAGCTAACTAGCAGCAATGTGAATACTTCTTGCTTCTAGATAAGCAAATAACCTCTATTTCAGGGAGGGAAAGACCTCCATCCCAAAAGCCAGTTTTGTGTTTTTTGAAAATTTATTACAATATTTCTTATCTATAAATATGCCTCGTCTTGTGATTCTGCTTTGGATCAGTTGTCATATTTTACCCATCCCCTTATTTAATTAATAAATACAATGAACCCTTTTCCTTTTCCTTTTCTTTGCAGTGCTGGGAATTAAAACCAGGGCCTCAAGCATGCTTGGCAAGCACTCTAACACTGAGCAACATCCCTAGACCCTTGGTTTAAAATTTTTATGGGTCCTAATTTTGCCTTCTTTTGACAGCACTTTTTTTTTTTCTTGTGTGTAGTATTGGAGATCGAACTCAGCTGCTTTCAACCTCTAAACTATACTCCCAGCCCTATTTTATTTATTATTTTGAGACATGATCTTGCTAAGTTGTTGAATCTGACTTTAAACCTGCCACCCTCTTGTCTCAGCCTCCCAAGTACTGGGATTACAGATCTGTGCCACCATGCCCAACTGGAAAATTAGTTTTTAACATTAGTCAACAATTCGTCATTTGTGGTCAGCTAGCAATTGGAAGCCAGGATGCAGGATATGGGGACCTGAAAATCTCCAGAGAGAAACTGCTTATATCCCAGTCAGAACAACATGGGCCTTTTATCCTATTTATTCTGGGTTTTCTTGAGCGGGGGGTGGGGTGGGGGTTGAACCCAGGGCCTCTTGCATGCTAAACACATATTCTACCATTGACTACACCAACAATCCTGATCCCATTTATAATTGCTATGGCAACTGAAGATCCACGGCCATACCCTTCCGGTAGAAATTTTTTTCTCAATCTCAAGTTCCTCGTTCAAGGTAAATGCCTACCTGATTCATTTTTAACCTCCTGTCTCTCAGCTCTGTCATTTGATGGGAGGAAAGGAAAAATGTAGCCACCACTCATGTGGCTGGAACACTTGATTGGATTTAATTAACCTATTTACCACCTGTAGTGGTTTTAAAATACATCCACAAATTCTCTGATACTCCTCCCTTCAAAAGGTGCAGCCTAATTTTCCTCCCCTGAGTTGTAGACTGTACTTAGTGACTCACTACTAATGAATAGAATGTGACTGTATGTGGATCCAGTGCTGGGACATAAGAGGCACTGTGGCTTCCTCTTTGCTGTCTGGGGGAAGTCAGCTGCCAGGTCCTGGGGACATTTGAGCAGCCTCATGGTGAGAGCCATGTGTGGAAGAACTGAGAGGCCTTTTGACCACAGCCATGCAAAGGAGCCATCTTGGAAACAGGTCCTCCAGCTGAGCCTTCGGATAAAAATGGCTCCAGCGACATGTTGACTACGGCCTCATGAGACACCTTGAGGCAGAACCACCCACCTAAATTGATCCCAAACACCTTCCCCTCAGGAACTCAGAGATGATAAATATGTACTGTTTCAAGCCACTGAATTGTTGACTGATTTGTTACGCAGCAGTAGATAACTAATACACAAGTCAGTCTTGCCTTTACACATAGTTCCAAGTCATTCTAACAACATTAAACATAGTTCTGCTTTGCTCAGGGTGGTATCTGTCCCTTGTCCAACCTCCAAAGCAAGACATCCACCTGTTTTTTCCAACCTTGAGAACTATTTTCTGAAAATCATGAGGAAGAGCCTAAATCACATTACTAGGAGTGGGAGAAAAGAGTGAACATATATTGCAAAATAAAGTTTCCCGACATATAAGTGATGATAAACTAGCAGAAGCAGTATAACAGTTTTAAATAGTTCTTTTGATCATTTTGCAGTTGAAAGTCGATCTTTGTAAGAATTCATTAGCATTTTAACTTACAGAGAGGAGCCAGTCTTGAGGGTAGAGTCAAAACGAAACAAAACACACATTCATACCCTATACAAAGCCACCAGATGTATGACGAGCAAAACCAGAATGATTAAGTTCTGGAGGAGTGAATCTCCTATAGGTATGCCCCCAAGTGCTACTCAGAGATAACACAACCTCCTTTCTCTCTGCACTGGTGTTTTGCAACAACTGAAATGATAAAACATTTGGAGTGTGACCTAAATGACTCAAGTTGCTTCCTGTCCCAAGAGCAGAGACATTACAGTGTACTAAAGAAGTACATAGATAACCCGTATTCAAATCACTTAGTCCTAACCCTACTTCTTGGTGGTGTCTGGGGTTCAGAGGCACAAGTGAAGATGTGCATGTGTGTGCGTGTGCGTGTGCGTGTGTGTATATGTGTGTTTTGTATTCCTCCGAAAGGATTTGAGTAAGTATATAATGACAATGTAATAAAATTATAAAAAATATGAGTAATAAAAAGCCAGAATCAGGGAGAACATTTTTTTCTTGAATTTCTGAGACTCCAACTCGGAGCTTTTTATTTGTTTTTGTTTTTCTTTTTTGTGGTATTGGGAATTGAACCCAATGAGCTAATTGAACCTCTGAGCTAAAACCCCAGCCCTTTTTTAATTTTTTCGAAACGGAGTCTAACTAGGTTACCAAGAGTGTCACTAAATTTTTCGGGCTACTTTCAAACCTGTGATCCTCCTATCTCAGTCTCCCAAGTACTGGGATTACAGGTGTGTACCACCACTCCGGCTCTGACCCAGAGATTTGTGCCTGCTAGGCAAGAGCGCTACTCCTGAGCTGCACTCCGAGCTCCAGGAATTATTTAGCTACAAGTGAAATGATGAGATAAAACAAAGGTCATAAGAGAAAAGTTTTTTCTAGCAGTATATGAGTATTCAATATATATTCATCTCAACATATTTATTTGAGGCCGGGTGTGGTGACCCTTGCCATGAATCTCAGCTACTCAGAAGGCTGAGATAGGAGGATCCCAAGTTTGAGGTCAACTCAAAAAAACTTACTGAGACCCTGTCTCACAATAAAAAGTGAAAAAGACTGGAGGTGTATGTAGCTCAGAGGTAGAGCATTCTTGGGTTCAATCCCCAGTACTAACAACAAAAAAAGTCTTTGTAGGTTAGTAGGTTATGAAATAACATGTTCACACATGCTTGACAGAGGCCCCCAAGCTAGAAACTACTCAAATGCTCAACAAGAGAACAGGCTAAGGAATGGTGGGGTCAGCCGGGCGTGGTTGCGCACGCTCAGGAGGCTGAGACAGGAGGATCCCTCAGGTTGGAAGCCAGCCTCAGCTACTGAGTAAGGGTCTCAGCAGCAACTTAGTGCTAGAGACCCTGTTTTCAAATAAAATATAAAATAGGTATGGGAGTGTAGCCCGGAGGTTAAAAAGCCCCTGGGTTCCATCCCCAGTACCAATAAATAAATAAATAAATAAATAAATAAATGCCAGGCCAATTTGGCCTATGCAGTTAGATGTCAGGATAATAACATCATTATGGGGGAGCGGTATAACAGTGGGAGGTAGCCCAAGAGAAGCCTGGGAATGTTCTGTTCTTTAATCTGGGTGCTACTTATGTACAAACACAACAAATCTCTTGGGTTTAGAGAACCCATTGAGCCGTACTTTATACTTGCGCTTTCTGTGAGCGTGCAGTACATCAATAAAATGTGTTTTTGCCGGGCGTGGTGGCGCACACTTGTAATCCCAGCATTCGGAAGGCTGAAACTGGAGGATCATGGTTCGCAGACAGCCTCAGCTACTTAGCGAGGCCCTTTGCAACTCAGTGAGACCCTGTTTCAAAGATTAAAAAAAAAAAAAGAGCTGGGTGTGGCGGCGCACGCTTGTAAATCCCAGTATTTGGGAGGCTGAGACCTGGAGGATAGCGATTCGCGGCCAGCCTCAGCTACTTAGTGAGGCCCTCTGCAACTTAGTGAGACCCTGTTTCAAAATAAAGAATAAAAAATCTGTCTGGGAGCTTAGCTTAGAGGTAGAATGCCCCTGGGTTCAATCCCCAGCACCACAAAAAAAAAATGACCTAAAAAATAGGGCCGAGGGTGTAGCTCGGAGGTAGAATGCTCCTGGGTTCCACCCACCACAAAAAAAAATTTTTTTTAATTAAGTGTGTTTTTTTGTGTGTGTGGTCCTGGAGGTAGAACCCAGGGGCTTTTTCTACTCCCTGACCTATTTCATACTTTATTTGGAAACAGGGTCTCACTAAGTTGCTGAGAGCCTCACTAAGTAGCTGAGGCTGGCTTTGAACCTGTGCAATCCTCCTGTCTCAGCCTCCCAAGTGCGGCGATTACAAGCGTGCGCCCCCATGTTGGGCTAAATATGTTTTGTTGTTGTTGTTGCTGTTGTTGTTGTTGTTGTTGTTTTTAAAGCCTCACAAAAGCCGGGCGTGACGGCGCACACTTGTAATCCCAGCATTTGGGAGGCTGAGACAGAAGGACAGCGGTTCACGGACAGCCTCAGCTACTACTATAGTGAGGCCCTTTGCAATTCAGTAAGACCCTGTCTCAAAATAAAGACTAAAATATAGGGCTGGGGGTGTAGCTCAGAGTCATAAAATGCCCCTGGGTCCATCCCCAGTACCGCAACAACAACAAAAAAGACTCACAAAAGGCCTCCCTTGGGTAGAGTGAGAGGATGGAGGAGCAGTTAGGGTGGAGAGTTCAGAAATGCTTCCTGGAGGAGGTGATGACAACCTGGTCTTCACAGGGAGGTCCGCCTTAGCCAATGAACAAAGCAAGGTGCTCACAGAAAAGGGAA